>NW_022900950.1:48992003-49120014 GCF_012274545.1 Fukomys damarensis | reverse complement strand
GTAGTTGAGACTGACCTGGAACTCACTATGTTGCCCAGGCTGGTCTCGAACTCACAGCGATCCTCCTGCCTCAGCCTCCAAAGTACTGGGATCTTGGTTCTCTTTTAAATTCAGAAAAATCATAGAAGTAATTCCTGGGAGGCAAAGAAGGCAGGTGAAAAGAACACAAACTATGTATCAAGAGCCAAAGGTTTAAGTCTCCTTTGAACATACAACTTATTAAAACCATATTAAGACAAATTACTTATAAAACCATATTTAAATAATATTAAAACATGACTTTTAAAAACATGTTTATTGAAGTATCATGTAGGTACAATGGAACACACATTTTAGTGTAAGTTTATGAGTTTTGACAAAGCTACAATTGTACAATCATCACCGCAATTTTTACATCATTCCAAAAAGTTCTTACATGCCCCTTACAATCAAAACCTCCTTTTTAATATCTATCCACAAGTTTTAGCTGCTTCTCTTCCAATCCTCCTTGCAGCTGATTACACTGTGATACTAGCTGCTTTGCCTCTTTTTGTCCTTCAGACGGCCTCTCCAAGCACAGAAGAAAAGCTGGTTTCCAGGACAACAGCCTTGATTCTAACATTTATATGAGTTTTGACTTTCAATGAGGTCCAATACATAATTGTTTTCTCTAAATTGAATGCAATTTTATCTTATCTGAAAAAACAAAGATCTTTTCCTATGTGTGCATTTGGAACTTTTCCATTTTATATTTAGATTCATTTTGAAGATTAAATTTTTGTACATGGTGAGAGATTTGACTTGTGCATTTTTTATTATATGTGAACCATTCTTTGAAAAGGCTTTGTTGACAAGTTGGCATTTGAAACTGGCTGATAGCTGGGCCCTCTGCTGTTGTTGATGCATAGTATAGCAATAATTCTCATCCTTCAGAAGAATCCAGTCTTATTTGGGAAAATATTACACAATATAACCAAGGCAGGCCTAAAACCTTTTCAATTTTGAAAGTTCAGTTGGGAATATTTTCTATATCTCTTTAAAGCCCAGGTTGTACAATGGGTTCATCATCATCCCTCCCTAATCAGGTAGTAGGAATGAAAGTACCTTTGATTAGTGCTTAAACCCGCCTCCTGCCACAGGTGCACCAGTGGGCAATTAGTAGAATTCAGCAGGATTATAGCATCTCATCAGTGAGATGAAGAATGTAAAGTTCTCCATTACCACATTATTAATTAAACAATGAAATAGAGAAATGTCACAGACTTAGCTTCTGAAATGAACCACCTAATGAGCTAATATGCAGGAATCTCAGGTACATTTTACCTGTGATTTATACATCCTCCTCTGAAAAAAGTTTGAATGAAAATTCAGTTTCTTTTCTGTCTCTCATTTTCCATTTTTTTCTACTTCCAAGTAGACTAAAGAAATCTGATTTTAAGCTTGTGGAAAAGTAGAACTGAGGTCCCTAACAAGCTCTAGAGAACACATAGATAAGATATGTCTCTCGGGTCTACATCAACCAAAGCTCACAGTCCCTTTCCACCTGCTCTCCAGTTTTCTCTCCTTTTGCCAATCATCCACTGCAATGTCCAACTTGCACATTTTAAAGACCTTATTTAAAGAATCTCTCTCCGCAAAGGTTCTGCATGTCACTATAAAAAATAACATTTTAGGGCCGGAGATTTAGCTCAGTGGTTGCCGCTGCCACTTGACTCACAAACACAAGGTCCTGAGTTTGATCCCCAATACGAAAATACTACTACTTACTACTAATAATAATAATAATATTTTAACTTATGGTCTGATGTGCTTTGTTTCTTTATCACAATGTTATATTTGTATGAATCTATACACACCTTTATCTCTATTTCCTTTGCATTCCCTATTTCAGTATTTCATATTAACATGATTCTAAAAACTATTTTTATTTCTAACTGTATGCATCATAGTGCCTGGCACTTAGTATTTGTCACACAGTACTGAAAGCTAAATAGGCTAGAATTGTGATCTGTGTCCCTGCTTTTTCCTGCCAAGGATGTGGGGTGCATTGGGTTTTGTGATCCTAGTGACTATCCGACTTACTGAATCAAGTTGAAGCTGGTCATATTTTAAATTTAACTCATGATATCATACTGTCAATTTTTACATTGCAAAGCAATTGCGATTAAATTACATCAAATATAGAGAGAGTGTTTGTAATGGAGGCTCCTCTAAAATTAGTTGCCTTGGAGCCAAAATCTGCAGGTAGGATTTTGGAGACCATGTAATGGGTTACTCCTTGTTCTACCACTGTTTTTCTATGTGAACATAAGTTACTTGGAATCTCTGGGAAAACAAGAAACAACATAGTACTGGTAGCCTAGAAACTTCTCAAAATCATTATATAATAATGTCTGTAGAGTGCTTTCTGCTTGTAAGGTGGAAAGAGGCCTTGTAAAAACAAACCATTACTGGTATTGTTAAAAAGTACCTACTAGATCAAGTTCTATGGCCCAACATTTTTCACAAGTTCTATAATTCACTGAAGAGCTCAACTATCTATGACTAGAAATATTTTTGAAATGTTTGTACATGGAGCCTCAATCAACCAGTGCGCAGTCATGGCTCTCAAGTAACCACCATTTTCCCATATGAAAAGAAGGCCTACATCCTTCTCAAGCAATAGTAACAATTAAAATAGTTAATAAAGTACTGATTTAGAGGTTGGCATATGCCAGTAACTCTAAATGTTTTATATGTAATTACTCAATTAATTATTCAGTCACCCTGTGACAATAGCTAATATTTGGTAGATGAGAAAAATAGCACTTCAGAAGAAGAAGGTAATTGATGACGGCAACTCAATAATTCAGACAACTATAATGGTACATAAGATCCTGATGGTATAATTGATAATGTGAAATAGGAAGAAAAGGGCTAAAGGTGTAGAAGAAGTGGGAAGGGTAGGGGAAAGGAAAGAAGGGAAAAGAAAAAATACAACAAAATGGAAAAATGGAAATAAAGTGTTTGTAAATGGGGGAGGGAGGAGGTGGTAAAGATGAAGGGAGGGCAGGGGTAAGGGGAAAAAATGAGAACCAAGACCTGTCATGTAAAGGCACAAGATCCCAATGATGAATGTAACTGTACTGTATACCTAACATGTACCAATAAACTCAATGAGAAAAAAAATTAAGTAATCGCAGACAACAAATATGAATGTAAGCTGTCTGACACAGAGTCCAGGATTTAACCACTATCCATATCTCATTGAAAGGGCAAAAGTAAAAGGACTATAGGAGGAAAAATCTTAATCTTCTAACAGTAAAATTTGCCTATAATTCATGGTTGAGGTTGGATGGCACACATAAATCATAGAAGGGAATTAGAGCCTATGGCTGTAGTCCTGGAGCCTTTAAAATTTTAGAAAGACCTGCTGTGGTCATAAGAAGTCTAGGTAGGAAGCATCTCCAGTTATGTAAGCTAACAACAATATACTCCAGAGAGTGCATTTAATACTGCTAATATAACACTTGACTTGATCATGGAATTTGTCATTGGATCTGATACAATCTGATTCATCAAAAAATTCATTTAGTCTGTTATTAACTAGAAAAAATAAGTAACATGAAATTTATCCATGTGTTCACAAATTCTTCCACATTAACTTTTTTCAAATTGCTAAACTAGTAGATGAAGAGAATTCTATACAATTCGGATACCTACAAATCAGCAAAGGTTTGGGACAAAATACTTCGGTGTAGGCTGATAATATAATATGATAGGTAGATCAATTTGGAACTTGTTACAGGACCAGTGAGGGTTCATTAATGAAAATTAAGGTCAAGTTAATGGAATACAGCTGGTCTCATGCTGCAGCATTTTTCCCTGTCAGCTTCAAAGTTTTCATCAGCAATTTGGATGAGAACATATAAAGCAAACATACCTAGTTTGCAGATTTTAGGAAGCTGGAGGATACCTAAAAACTGAATGACAAAATAAGAAACCAAAGAGGTTAGCAAGCTGTAATCAAATTAACAAGATAAATATAAACAAGATTTGACTCTGACACTGAAAAGCAGGCAAGAATTATTAAGTAGAATTTATTTAACTTGCAATGCATAATACATTTTTTGTCATAAAGGTCAATAGACATGGGTGGGTCAACCCCAATATTATTATTTAGAATACTTTTATTAATGTATTATTAATTTTATATGTTTTATTATATAAAATAATGAGTGCTTAATAGGAAAAAACACAAAAGTAAAGTAATGCCCTTTAATATTTATTGAGTGTTTATAAAAAAGCATCAGAATTTTCAACATCTATTGGTTTTGGTGTATAAAATCTAAAAAAGAACAACAGAAATACATTCCTATAGGAACTACAGTGAAAATAGCAATAGCACTCTATGAAAAATAGCTTCTACTTCAATTATTACACCTAAGGCAGTCTTCACACATGACAAGAGCATGTTCCATACACTTGTATTGCTTACATTGACAGCACATGTGTTTTGCTTTCCTGGGATTTTTATAAGAGTTTCCTGACATCTCACTAGTCCTGCTGTTTTGTCAAGAGGGTCTTATTATATTATACAATGTGTAGTTAACAGAAACATAAAATGTCAATAAAATAAAATTAATTATTAATATGTATTGTGTATTTAGAATAAACAGAAATACTTTCACATCGGCTGTGTACTTGCTTACAAACCTGAAAGAATGCATCAGAAACAAAAACCTATGTGAACTCTACAATAAAAATAATCTTTGTTTCAATTATCACACCCAAGGCAGTCTTACACATGAAAATTGCATGTTCCATACACAAGTATTATTTACACTGATATTACATATTCTTTGTTTCCCTGTCCTTTCTTGTAGGGCAGCTGATAGCTTTTTAGTTTTCCTGTTGTTGTAATATGTCTTTGGGGTGCTGCACCTGTCTACCCATTAGGTCACCAATGTACTCCACAAATATTTTGTATAGTTCCCTGGGCAGAAACATTCTGTTTTTCCTCTGCTGTAAAAGATCTTTTATGAATCACAGTCCCAATCTTCTAATAAAATTTCTCCATAATATTTTGTATTTGTTATTTTCTTTGTAAAATATCAAACTATTTATGCCACACATGTTTAGGATTGAGTAAAACACAACCATTGATCAACTCTTTGTGTTTCAAGTGACATCATATTTACTGCACAACTCATAAACATCTATGCTGCCTTTGGTTTTATTGTAGAAAGTTTTCTTCTCAGGCTTCTGTTCTGTCAAGGTTTCCCTACTGATATTTCCATCATGGCACAATGTTGACATCAGCAACATCAATGAGTTTATTTTTCTTTGCCATATATGGGGCCAAAGCAAATCTTTCTGATTTGTACTATACAATTTTATGTTTTGAAATTGAACATTTCATTTGAAATGTCTGCTTTATTCCTGCATACAGTTTCTTCACTGGTCAAATTGTGCCCTGTTAGCAAGTGTAACATTAATTGGAAAGTGATAAACCCATTGTCAAATGTCACATTCTGATTAGTTTGGGTAACAGGAGCAAGAAGTCTGTTCACAGCATCATTCTGTTTATTGCTATATGAATAAGGACCCAGTAGCTGAGTTCCAGGATAAATTTTCAAATGGGAAGCATAATAAGGCTTTGCATCTACTGGGGCATAAGTTTTTAGATCCTATTTTGAAGGAGTGTTTGGCATGTACTGCAGGAAGCTACAGTAGCCATGAAATGATGCAAGATGTTCATCAATAGTCATGTATTCAGATAGTGTGTAAATTGCTTGGGAATTATTCACAAATTTGTCAAGCAACCACCGGATAGGAGCCAGATTATCAGTAGTTTTTCTTCTTGACAGGTGGTTTTGTCATCAAACTTCAGGCAAATTTGAAAGAAATCAAATCTCAGTGTTAATTGTCAGTCTACGAATTTCAAGCCCACACCCATCACTTTTCCATTAAGTCTTTTACATTCCTCATCTGCATCCCTGCAGTTATCCTGAGAAAGCCCTGCTAAGTACAGCAGAACTATGAATTCTTTCATTTCAGCTAGTGAGGTGCCAAAGTAAGTACATTTCTGAGGATGGCTATTGGTATATACAGAACGTTTTACTTGTATTTCAGCCTTGGTGTATTTCAAAACATCTTGTAGCATTTTCATCTGTTACGATTTCCAACATTGAGTGACGGCTTGCATTCTGTCCAACAGGTTTCACCCTTCTCCAGATCCTCACTATATTTTCAGGCCTACCTCTAACATAGATCATTGTGCAACATTTCAGCTAATCAAATATGCATTCACACTACAGTTGTCTTCATCATCTGCACCCAGGAGGTCTGCATTCCCTGTGTCTGCATCTGGTAATTCTTGCTCCATTTCACTGTCATGGGAACTCTGGCTCACATGGCCAATGTCAAAGTCATCATTGTCATTGTCATCATATACTCACACCACTCTTCTGTTATGAAAATGTGTATTTTACCGTAATGGATCATCTTCATCATCCATGGGTAGGTAATCTGATGATTTACTTTTGACCTCCTCCAAAACTTGCAAATATGGTTTTGCATGTGCCATTTTATGGAATTGGGTTACTCTTACCAGAAAAACCAAAAGAAAATTTATAAAAAAAACAAATCCTAGCATGGTCTGGGTATATTATACACTCTATGATGCTCAGATAGACATATACAAAAATCTGTTAGAGCATCATGTCAGTGAAAACACCAATTGGATGCTTTTGCACACATAGACACACCTTTCTTTTCATGGTACTAAGTGGGTAAACACAAAGATTGCATCCTGTTCCTCAGAGAAAGGTACTGAGATCCACAGCCAGCTATTATGTTATAGTAAAAATTTACAGTGGAAGAATAAGGCACGTTGCCGGGCGCGGTGGCACACCCCTGTAATCCCAGCACTCAGGAGGCTGAGGCAGGAGGATCGCTGTGAGTTCAAGACCAGCCTGGGCTACATAGTGAGTCCCAGGTCAGTCTCCACTACCTAGTGACACCCTGTCTCAAAAAAAAACAAAAAACAAAAAACAAAAACAAAAAAAATAATAATAATAAGGCACGTGTTTGTGAAACGCAGCATTATGCTCATAGGCAAATTTCATTTTAATATGTAAGGCATCTTTCTACTAATTATTTCTATTACTTTTATTTTGAAGTTTTTTTAATCTTAGGAAAATTAAATAATATGCATAGAAAATTCAATGTCAAAACACTGGTTGTGAAAATGCTTTACTCTCTTTAATAGAATACTCATGATATACAATTTTATACAAATGTTTTACAAACTTTTTCACATTTGGGCCAAGGATTTAGCTCAGTGGCCCCATGCCTTGCAAGCACAAGGTTCTGAGTTTGATCCCTGATACAATATATGTATCACTGGAAAAATTCAGGATATTAGCCGCCCTCTTGCTCAAAGAAATTCTTCAAAGAATCTGTTCAAATAAAGAACCAGCTGATAGCATTTTCAGAACTCATGAAGCTAAAAGTGGGAAAATAAGCTGTAGCAATTTTGCCGTACAACACAAGCATTGTTGTGTATGGTATTTAATCATGCCCCTTTAGCTACAGATGTAGGACTGAATGAAGAAAACTTCAGAACAACCTCAAAATTTAAAAGACCTTCATTCCCCTTGTTTGAAATTAATTTTAATGCACTATTCCTTCTATTGTATATGAGGACTTGACGTTTTAAAGTTTTTTTTTTCTTTTTTGAGAAAAGGTCACCAGACTGACCTTGAACTCACTTTGTGACTAAAAGTAGCCTTGAACTTGTGGCAAAACTTCTTCCTGAGCCTCCTGAGTATTTGTCTGCATCACCACACCCAGCTTTAAAGTGATTTTTAAATTCGTTTATATCACTAAAACAAAACCAAAAGTATTAAGTGATAAAATTCACTTTTCTGATTTTGGTTATTACTATAACCAAAATAACTTTTCTTATTTTCTTTTTAAATCAGGCCATTTAACTTCTTGAGAGATTTTGTTTTTTAATATAACTTAAAAGGGGTTGGATTTTTCAAAATTTCTTAGCCAAGTTCTATTAATAGTCTTAGTATTTGAGTTATGAATAAACTACCTGGACATTAGATTTTAGAAAGCATTACATTTAACAATGTCTAAGAATAGATTCTTGTGAATATACTGAACTGATTTTGTTTTTGTTTGGGGTTTTTTTGTTTTTGTTTTTGGTTTTTGGTTTTTTGAGACAGTGTCTCGCTATGTAGTTGAGACTGACCTGGAACTCACTATGTAGGCCAGGCTGGTCTCAAACTCACAGTGATCCTCCTGCCGCAGCCTTCCGAGCACTGGGATTACAGGCATGTGCCACCATGCCCTGCTTGGAACTGATTTTTTAAAGAGACATTGTAAACATCTATGTATAATGGAGCCATAGTTAACAATTAAATGAATTTTCAAAGATTCTAAAATTTTGATAGTGTTCTCCAATTAACAAAACAGTGATTTTAGAGTACCATTTATTTGGATTTCAGTAAAATAATTAGTATTATGCCTTCTAACATCTAAGATGTGGTATTAGCTTCAAAATAATGTAACAGATTCTCAAAATCAACGATACATGCACAAATATACAGAGAAACCCACCTCTAGATATAGATAGATGATAGATAGATTAGAATATATAGGTAAGCATCCGATAGCATTAAAGTGTTAAAGAATAAACAGACTAAAGTGGTCCTTAGGGTTTGACGTTTACAGAGAAAAGAAAACTGGTAATATTCCCTATGAAATGGGAATGAAGCAGCAGCGAATGGGGAGAGCAATGGGAGTCGGAGACACTGCTGATAGTGACGGGCTATCACTCATCTTTAAGTGACAAAATGTTCATTTCGCATCCTTACCCATAGTTGTTTAAAAAAAGTTAACAGAAAGATAAAAGCCTTATAATCATGATGGAGATTGTACTAGGTGCGTACGTAACTTGTTCTGTGACATAACCAATATCATCTCAGGGAAAAGCTTCAAACTCAATGGAAAAACTTGGTATTTGTTGGGGGCAAGATTCAGAAGGACACCATTACAAACTCAATACATCCACAGAGGTAGTAACCAGAAAATGAAGGGAGAAAAAGATAGGAATGAAGCTAGAATAGGAAAGAGAAGAGTATGAAGGAGAAAGGAAATGGAAGATCATGTATTTCCAAAATGAACATAATGGCAGAAATATCAAAATAGTTAAGAAATTTATACTGAGGGAAATACAATAAACCAAAGTTCAAAACAGGAATTAGTTCAGGCATATAAATTTAACATAACATTTATAAAAATATATTGCAATAATTATATTAGGGTGTTTAACGAGATACATGAAAATGTGATTTTCAATAGGGGATTATAAAACAAAGTAGAAAGTTCCAAGTAGGCATTATAAATAGTCCAATATAAATCTTAGAAAGGAAATACATAATATGTAAAATAAAAAATCAATAAATGTGATAAAGCCTAGACCAGACATAGAAAAAAAGTCACTGAAAGATAGCCATAAAGAATGTACTAACACAGGGACACAAAAATATATACATACTTAACTGTGAAAAACATTTAAGTATAATGGGATATCTCCACATTCCCAAGAACAAGGAACAGACAAGAAATGTGTCAGTAACTATTAAGAATCTTCCAGAAATAAATATATGAATCCTCACCTTCAGAGGGTTCATAAACATAAGCATCTCTATTTACATATCTAAGTATGAATGTATCTATCTATATTTCAGTAAAATGAAGTTGTAGAATATCAGGAATAAATAATTGTCTATAAAGAACATCAGAGAGAAAAAAATCATGCTGTCTATGCAAATATAAACTACAGCAAAAGTAGGCTTTTTATTATTTGTAAAACACAGATAGGAACGAATAGAATATTACCTCCAGAGTGATGAGGAACATTAACATTTAATATGACTAATTAGTCAAGAATGAGAGTGAAATGAATATATTTAAGGATATAAGACGCAAAAAGATCTAACCATTCACACATCTACTGAAATATACCAGAGATATAATGAAAGATTACAATAATGGTAAGTACCAAAAGAGACTTAAAATATTGACAAATGTTTCAAAACTGAGAGGAAAAATTATGTTACTCTTTGAAGCATAACAATAAAATGCTTAAGGATAAGGAGAGCTGTTCAATAGCTAGATAAAGCAGGATTATTATAGCTGACAGGAAAATTTAAATATTGAATAAATATAGGTTCGCTAGAAATATTTATAACTAAAGTTTTCTGTAGAAATGTACAAACCAAGAAGAGTAAGCTTCCAAACAAAGAGAAACTATATTTGCCTCATCCAAGATAAAGAAAAACAGAAAAAATAAAGTTAAAAGAAAAATAGCAGAATTGTTTATATGACTACTTTGATCAATCTTATGCAATTTGCAATACTTAAATAAAATGCATATTATATCATAGTACATGTTATTATATGGATTGAATGCTTTGCTAATATTTAAACATATAATTTCTAGCATTTCAGTGTATATATTATGCTGATATACTACTTGGATGTTTGCTAATGATATACTTAGAATCATTACATTTTTATTAGAAGACAGAATGATGCACAGTATTTTAACTAATATGTTCTTTCACATGTATTTTGAGGTTCATATAATGTTGAATTTGTCAAAAGGGTTCAGAAGGGTTTTTGCTTGTCTATGTTATGGAATATTTAAATATGGTTAAATTAAAGATTAATTTGAAAGATTACTTGAAGTCATCTGTGAAATTCTTTTTATGGAGGAAGTTATATAATCCTTTGAAGGATTTATTTGTACAATTAATTCTAATATCTTTCTCTGTCTGGGTGGTTATTTGGTAAATAAACTGTCCATCTCTTCTGGTGCCTGTTTGGGGAAAGTATATTTTCTTGAAATGACTTCCTGACAAAGGAGAAGACATAAGGAGCTAAGGTACTGGTATCATCATTCTGCCAAAACATTATTGCTTTTAAATCTCTGCATTTTCAAATTCAATCATGTCCTAAAAATGCAAGTGATTAACGAATGTTTACAGGATATATAAACCAATTAATAAAGTAAAAATGACTTATTTATATATGTGTGAGAGTAAAATAGATATACATAGAACATAACTAAGAGTGTTACTGTGGCTACATGAAAAATTTTAACTTTGATAGAGTGTAGATTTTAAAGTGAAAGCTTTCAGTTTTTGACCATTTAGTATGATACTGGCTATTGGTGCGGCATAGATGGCTTTTATCAAATTGAGATAAAGGTCATCTATTCCAATTTTCTGTAGGGATTTTATCATGAATGGGTATTGGACTTTGTCAAATGCATTTTCTGCATCTATTGAGATGATCATGTTATATTTGTACATGGTTCTATTCATATGGTGCATTACATTTATTGATTTTTGTATGTTGAGCATCCCTGAATCCTTGGGATGAAAACTTCTTAGGCATGATATATGATCTTCCTGATGATTTGCTGTTATCTGTTTGCCGGTACCTTATTGAGTATTTCTGTAGGTCTCTTTTAGATTGGAACCTTCTCCGGTTCTGGTATCAGGGTAATACTTGCTTCCAGGAATTGCTTTGGGAGTATTACTTCCCTTTCAATTTCATTAAAGAGTTTAAAGAATACTCACATTAGATCTCTAAATTTCTTGTAGAATTCAGCTGTGATTCCACCAGGACTTGAACTTTTCTTGGTAGGTTTTAATTATATTTTCAATTTCATTGACCAATACTGAGTTATTTAGAATTTTTGTATCTTCTTGATTCAGCTTTGGTAATTCACAGGTACCTGGGAATTTGTCCATTTCTTCTGTTTGCCATTTTATTTGAGTACAAGTTCTTGAAGTAGATATTGATGATCTTTGGAATTTCTACAAAATCTGTTGAATTTACCTTCTCCATTCTTTTTTTCTTTTCTTTCTTTTTTTTTTCTTTTCAAGATTTTATTTTTTCTCATTGAGTTTATTGGTATACTTTAGGTATACAGTACAGTTATTCATCTTTGGGATCATTGGGATCTTGTACCGTTACATAACAGATCTTGGTTCTCATTTTTTCCCCTTACTCCTGCCTCCCCTTCCCCCCCTCCCCTTTTACAAATACTTTATTTCCATTCTTAATTGCACAAAAATCTTTCTGTCCTCTTTTTAGATAAGGTAGGCTAGGAGTTTGTCAATCTTTAATCTTTCAAAGAACCAACTCTGATTCATTGATTCTTTGTAATGTTTTCTTAGTCTCAATTGCATTAATTTCTGTTCTAATCTTTATAATTTCCTCCCTCATATCAGCTTTGGGCTTGACTTGTTCTTCTTTTTCTAGAAGTTTGAGGTTCAGCATTAGGTTGTTTATTTGAATTCAGTTTTCCTGATGTGAGAATTCATGGCTATAAATTTCCCTCATAGGCCTGCTTTAATTTCATTCCCTTATGTACTGGTATGTTGTTTCAGCATTATTGTTTAATTGTAGAAACTGTCTAATTTCTTCTTTAATATCATCTGTGACACATTAGTTGTTCAGAAGGGTGTTACTTAGTTTCATGTGTTTATGTAATTTTTGTGCTTTCTTTTGCCCTTGATTTCCAATTCCATTGCACTATGATCTGACAATATGAATGGGATAATTTCAATTTCTGTGCATTTACTTAAGCATGTTCTATGAGTTAGTATTTGGTCTATTTTGGAGAAATTCCTATGTGCAGCTGAGAAGAATGTGTATTCTGATGTTATGAGGTGAAACACTGCAGACATCCACTAAGTCCATTTGTTCACAGGTTTGGTTCGGTTCTGATATTTCTTTACTGATATTTGTCTAGTTCCATCTCTCTATTTGTGACAATGGGGTATTGAGGTCCCTAATTACAATTGTGTTAGTGTTTATTTGACTTTTCATGTTTGTTCGCATTTGTTTTATACAGTTGGGTATACCAGCATTTGGTACATATATGTTTATGTTTGCCATCTCTTCCTCTTGGAGTTTTTCCTTTAATAAGTATATAATGATATTCTTTTTCCCTCTTGATCAATCTTGACTTGAAGTTAACTTTGTCTACAAATAGAATATTTAGAATATATAAAGAACTCAAAAAACATCATACCTCCAAAATTTAAAGTCCAGTTCAAAAATCGGTATGTGAAAAGAATACACACTTTTCAGATGATATACAATTGGCAAATAAATACATGAAAAAAAACATTCAACACCACTGGTCATTCACAAGATGAAAATTAAAGCAATGCTGAGATACCATTTCACTTCAGAAAGAGTGGCTATTATCAAGAAAGCAATCAATAACAAATGCTGGTGGGGCTGTGGGGGAAAAAAATGAATACTTTTCCACTATTGGTGAGAGTGTAGACTGCTGTGACCACTGTGGAAAAAAGTGTGGAGATTACTCAAAAAACTAAAACTAGAGGGTGCATTTGAAGCAGATATTCCCTTTTTGGTATTCTTGTAAAAGAATTAAAAGCATCATACCACAGTGATATATGCACACCCATGTTTATAGTGGCATAGTTTATAATAGTTAAATCTTAGAAGCACCCCAAATGCCCATCAACTGATGAAAGGATAAAGAAGATGGGGTTTTTTATACTATGGAGTACTACTATGTCCTAAAGAAGGATAAACTTGAGTCATGTCTAGGTAAATAAATGCACCTTTGAGACCATACTCTTAAGTTAAATAATTCAGACACACATGTAAATATCACATTGCTTCTCTGGTGTGAGAAACAAAGTGTAAATAAGAACTAAAATGTATAACAGATATTGTGAAATAGAAAAAAAAAGTTCAAATGGGAAGGGAACTAGGGAGGCAGGATGGGGAAAGGAAGAAAGGAAAAAGAAAAAAGTGAGAAAAGGAAGAAAAATGGAAGCAAAGCTTTTAAAAATAAGGAGGTTAAAAGGGGTTGAAGGGAGGGGAAGAGAATGGGGAAAAAAGAAGAATCAAGATATAGCATGCAAAGGGCTGGGGATTTAGCTCAACGGTTCCACCCCCTGTCTTGCAAGTGCAAGGTCCTGAGTTCAATCCCCGGAACAACAAAAAAAAAAAAGAATGATACACCATGTAACAGATACAAATTCTCCCTGATGAATGTGATCATAGTGCATATCTACAATGTATCAACAAACTTGATTTTTAAATGCATTCTTATGTAAATATCAAAATACTAAATTCAGTGCTTCATTTTTGGTTTTGCTCACATTGGTGTGACTTTGTAATCTAATGTTAGTCTACCATTAAATTTGTCATCTCATTAATTCAAAGGAGAGAAATTTCATGTGATGAAACAGTAATCTGTTCTATGTGGTCTGACTGGCTTCTCTGATCAGTTCTCTCCACTTTGACATTTCACACCCAATTTTATCTATAACCATGTGTTACTTCACTGTATCCATGTTCCATAGTTAATTTCTTTGATTCATTAATTTCATTCATTAATCAATTTAAATAGACTGTTCATGCATTAACTAATTTCTTTAATTCATTTAGCTATCTTTTGATTTAACAAATAATTATTGCATTCCTAGGTACTGTTTTAGACAGCAAAGATTCAGGAAGAATAGGAATCTGACTAGAGGAAATGGATTTTTACTCAAACACTTACTCAAAGTTTGGTTAAGAGCCAGGGTTTTTTTCACATTATTTATCTTTTACTTTGACTCTTTTACTTACTTCTTGTAGGAGGCTGGGTCCTTAATATAACTACTTAACCATGGGTTTAGGTATACATTTTGTACTGCAGCCATTGTTCAAATCATGATGCAATGAGTGAGAACAAGAAATTTCAGTATAGTTAAGGAAACCAAGAAATTGTTACTGATATTGTTTGTATAGTAGAATCATCTATGATTTCTGGGGTGCAATTAGAAGATGCTCACCACTATATAGTCTTGGAAAATGCATTTATTCCCTTCAATTAAGAGAATGATGTAGATTAGGATTCTGGATGCATGAAGAATTTTGCCTTCTGAATGCAAAAATTGCTATAGCAATTACTATTTTATATTCTCCAGCATAATTAAATTTCTTTTGAGATAATTCTAATGTAAAAGTGACTACTCCATGATATAATTTTTTTCAGTGGTTCTGGAAAATGTGGCTAAGCCAACAATGACCATATTTCTCAAAATTAATTAAACAAATTTCCTAAAAATGTATATTATTCATGATGAATGTTCTTTTCTGTAAAGCTGTCTAAATTTGTGGTTATTTTTTTATTTCCAACTATTGTAAAATGCACCTTAAAAATCAAACTAATTGATAAAATCATTCATACTTTCTTGGCATAGCATCCAAATAATACCCTCTAGATGAACATTCACTTTTCAGAATGTATTATAACCTAACTTAAGTGATCTATGGGTTGATATTTGTTTCCATTGCTCAGAAATCCTATTTTCAATTATAAAATTCTAAAATATGGAGGGAGCAGTGGTTATTTGGAATTCTAGAACTGGGAAGATGTTCCTCCTTTTTGGCTTCCCTAAAGTTTCTTGCTCATGACATTTAAAACTATTGGTACTCATGTTATATAAGCTTCAAAATTAGCAGCCTAATTGAGTGGGAGTTTTTTTTTTTTTTTTTTTCACCTCTAGCATCAGTATAATTAAAGGAGAGAAAGTAGCACAGGGTGGTAGAGTTCACATCTACCCAGCATTTCCGGCTTGACATTGATTATTTTAGCATATAGCTGAAGTGTATCCCCTTAGGAAATTAAGTGATTAGCATGTTTTCCATATAAATATTCTATTAAAATTTTGTTACTCTGAAAACATTTTGTATCAACTTTTAATATAAGGAATTACTAATCTACCTAATCTCTATAATTTCTGTAAAACATAAATAAATAATAGTTGCCTGCCTGATTGTATTAATTGCTTTATTGGCAAAAACACAAATGGTGTGTTTTATTTAACTTGTAGGAAAAAACATGCAATGAAAATACTTCATAACTTTTGGAGGGCTATCTCATTTGACAGCAACATGGAAGTTTTACTTTTCTTTGCTGCCTGTTTGCTGATCATTACCTTTGCTCCTTAACAAAAACCAGCTACACAGATAGAACCTGTCCTGTGTCAGAAATACCTCTTTCATACATATCTTCACTCCAGAACCCTGTGCGTGGATTTCTTTTGTTCTTTAGGCCCTTGGGACTATATCTATTTTCAAATCTAAATCAACATAAATGATTGTCCATATGCATTTTTTAATTTTAATCTTTGTAGTACATAGGACTGAATCTTTGGCCTTCACTCTGGTCTACAGCCCTAGCCCTTCTTTTATTATTAGACAAGTTCTTTCTATGTCTAATCTAATCTGCCCAGTTTGAGTTCAAACTTGGGATCCTCCTGTCTCAAACTCCCACAGTGCTAGGATTGCTGGAGCACACCACCATGCCTACTTTTATATGTATTTTTAAAAATTATTAAATATTTGAAAGTGGCAAGGGTAGGAAAAAGGTAATAAGGGAAAGAAAAAAATATGGAAAATTAAAAAATGGAAATAAAGTGTTCGTAAATGGGGAGGGGAGGAGGGGGTGAAGGGAGGGCAGGGACAAGGGGGAAAAAAGAGAACCAAGACCTGTCATGTAAAGGTACAAGATTCCAATAATGACTGTAACTGTACTGTATACCTAAAGTGCACCAATAAACTCAATGAGAAAAAAAGAAAAAACAATTATTAAATATTTGAAACATTGAGATAAACACAAAATAAATTCAACAATTGCCTATCATCTGTTATCTAGCTCCACTGATATCCCCACACTGTGTCTTATTTGCTTCAGATCATTCAACTAGAGAGAAAAATTACAGGCCAAATTTAGGCCCTTGTATTTCCTCCTTTCTCTTTTCTGTTATACTTACCACAGAAGTAAATGCACATATAATTTGTATCATTCATTCTTATTCATAGTTTTATTCTCCAGTTCTTTATTTTTTAGTTCTCATCTCAACTACTTTTCAGTTGTCATTAGTAGTTTTATTTTCTATCTAGATTTCTTTTATGGGTATACAAATTGTACATAGATGTTCAAAACGCAATACACCATCTTATATAACATTGTGTCACTCCATACCATGTTTTTGAGAACAGCTACATTAATATAGGTGACATTTATTTTCACTGCTATATAGTATGTCATCCTGTGTATTATAATGTATACATTAATTCTTCTCCCAGTGAATACATACATTATTTTCTTATATTTTACTACCACTAAAAATGCCACAGTAAATATTCTTGTATCTGTCTCTCAGGCCACATTTACCTCAGTACTCCCCAAACATTTACCCGGATCTCGGCCAACATTAAGTTGCATCAGTTAGAAACAAAGTTTCTAAATATTAACAAAGAGCAACTCAATTGAAAAAAAAAAAAACTAAAAGATAAATAGACCCCAAGAAGTTCATGAGGGAGCAAAATAAAGATATTAGGAAAATCTTTCTGCCCTTAGGGCTTTAACCATTGTTATTCTCTTATTATTTTGGTTATGAAAAATTTTTCATAAAATAACTCAATCCTCAAAAACTTGACATTTTACACTACGTAGAGAAAGAAAGAAATAACAAAATATTTTCAATATTTTTTATCGAAAATCATTCCTTAGGACTCAAAGTAAATATAAAGCTTTAGTTAATGGGCAATTGGGCAGTTTCCAAGTTTTAGCTATTGCAAATTGTACCGTTCTAAACATGGGTGTGCATATATCACTGTGATATGATTCTTTTAATTCTTTTGGGGAGATACCCAGCTGGGGAATAGCTGGGCGAAATGGTTTTTGAGGTATCTTTATACTGATTTCCACAGTGGTTGCACCAGTCTACACTCCCACCAACAGTTGAGAATGGTTCCTTTTTCCCCACCGCCCTGTCAGCATTTGTTACTGGCTGATTTCTTGATAGCAGCCATTGCTTCTGGAGTGAGGGAGAATCTCAGAAGTGTTTTCATTTGCATCCCTTCAATGGCCAGTGATGTTGAACATATTTTCATTTGTTTATTTGCTATTTCTACTTCTTTGAGAAATGTCTGTTCATTTCAGATGCCCATTTTTGGATTGGGTCTTTAAATTTGGGAGGTCGGATTTTTAAAAGTTCTTTATATATTCTAGATAGTAGATCTGGAAACTGGATAAAGAGGATGTGGTTTTTTTTATAAAATAGAGTACTACTCAGCCATAAGGAATGAAAAACTAGAGACATTTATAGCTAAATGGATGGACATTGAGAACGTACTCTTAAGTGAGATAAATAGGACAAAAATTTAAACACTGAATAAGTTTCTCAGTTGTTAAAAACTTTAAGTGTAAATTAGGAACAAAATGTATAATAGATGATTTGAAATAGGAAGAAAAGGTCCAAAAAGGAAAGGGAAGTGCGAGGGGTAGGGGAAAGGAAAGAAGAGGAAAGGATAAATATGAAAAAAAGAAAAATGGAAACAAAGTCTTTGTAAATGGGGAGGGTGGAGGTGTTGAATGGAGGGTAGGGGAATGGGGAAAAAATAAGAACCAAGATATATTGTGTAAAGGTACAAATTCCCAATGATGAATGTCATTATATTGTATACCCCAAAGTACCAATAATATATATATATATATATATAATGTTTCATGGGCTTTCAATTTTAGAAACACTACTCGCACAATCAACACTTGCATTTGTTAGGTCTATTTGTATTCAATTAAATTAACAAACTACCTTCAAAATCATCAAGTTCAGAATCCAATTCCCTTCTCCAACCACTCTTTTATAAATGCCAAGGGAAAACAGGCTATTAACGATGGATACTATTCCTGCCTAACAGAGATAATCATGAAATGTATTACAAAACCAATTATTAATTGCTTTCCCATTATCGCTGCTCCCCAGATTAGAGAAAATAATTTAAAATTAGTACATTTAGCTAGCATTTTGTGCTTTTTAAAATACTTTCAGAGACTTTCGTAGCATTCTTACTGTCAAGGAGAAGCCTGATTATTGTTCCTGTTTTATCTGAGATCATATCTAAAGGCCACACAATTAGTTAATAACGTGAGGTAGAGGGTCCCAAATCTACTAAAATATACCTGCAAAGGAGATTCTGTAGTCAAAAATATTAGCCTTAAGAAGCCAAGTGTCCATATAATCCTTGACAGAGTTATGGTTTTGACAGTTAATCACATGGTCTTCATTTCAGAAGAAAAGAATTCCCTAGAAAGTTTCAAATGTGGTAAGTATGGTCACTGTCTGATAGAGTAAAAAGGACACAAAATTTGATTTAGAGGAGTTGGATTCCTGTTCAAACTGTTGGTATTGTCAACTGGGAGATCTTCGCAAAGTTGGTGAACTTCCTTTGGTTTTATTTTTCTTTTTGTATAAGTGGGAAAATAGTAATCTTTTCTCCAAATGGTTCTTGTAAAAGTTAAAGAAGACATATATGAAAAATGCTGCAAAATTATAGATCACTATTTATAATTATATGACAATTGTATTTGTGTGCATGACTAAATATTCTACTAGAAAAAGGCAACAGGAATGTAGATTCTGCATCTTTTTATCTTAATCAGCCCCATTAAGATAAATCATAGTAACTGGCATATATACATGTATAATAAATTCTCAGTAAATGCTTACTTAAAATGATTATATATATGTAAAAGCAGAGGAAGTTATTTGACAAATGGAAAAATATATTTTCCCAGTGTTTCTGATTTGCCCCTGGGAAGGTAGAGAAAAAGAAAGAAGAAAAGCTAAAATTATTTTAGAAACATTATGATACAATCACTATTCTAGGTCTTGCAGAATGCTCTTACTCATGTGAATATCCCCACCAAATAATAATGATTACCAAAACCACTTTTCTCAACAAAGAAATGAAGGCTCTGAGGACTAATGACTTTGTTAATTTTACTCAACCAATGCATAGTTCAAATACAGATCTTACTCTCTTGAAAGCCCCGATTCTTTGGAATTCACTACCTAACATGTGAAAATGAAACACACCGGATTTCTTTGAGTCTATCACTTAATCTTGATTAAAAAAGTCCACTGTCTGCTTGACTCAAAATAAATGCTTACATCTCAACCATCTGTCATTATATCTGTTATTACCCTGTTAATCTTAAGTTTTCAGAGCAGTGTGCTTGAAATTGTGTTCCATGGAAACACAAAGTAATATCTTATATCCCTCCATAAAAATTCAAAGGACTATGACAGTATAATGACTGAAAAATTCTAAACCAAGGAAATCTATTCAATTTTTTATAGCCCAAAGTGTCCTTTGACCACGAAATCCTTCTGATCACCACATAGTATGAATTTGACATCCAAGAAAATAAGATTCTACATTGAGAAATACTACTTTAGGGCCACCTGAAAATATGTGCTACATAGCCTGATAAAACATTATGATTGCATGCAATAAATCTAGCCAGGACTGGATAGCTGTTTCACTGTACAAGCCCAGTGGTAGTTTCTTTAGTAGGAAGTGAGCCGAGACCATTGGCAGAGCATTCCCTGTTTCTCAACAGAGCATGTGCCTGGGAGGAATGTTCTGGGTCATACCTAACCTCAACTCCCTGAGAGAAGTATTGCTAAAAATGAAGGTGAAGAAACTGACTATGAGGGCAAATACATCTTCATGAATTGGCTTAGGGATATCCCAAGGAAACATTGCATAAAATAAGAAAATAAGCATGATTCTACAATTATATAACTTGAGGTTATCATTTTGGGCTACTCAGGAACAAATCCACCATGGAGAATTGATATAAGGCTAAGGCTCTTGTTAAAATTGGATAAAGGACATTAGTGCTAATGTAAGGTAAGTTTCCTGATAGCTGGAGTAACTTGCCTTAGAAGGCAGAGATGGACTTTAATTTCTTGTAAAGTGCCACCAAAATTGATGTAATTTGTGAGTCAGGAAGAGCCTGAACAATATGGCACGCTGATTCTGGAGCTACATATAATAAAGGGGAAACCCACCTCTGCTCATGACAGTCTGTCATAGCAGTTAGAATAAGAACTTTTCCAAGCATCCTGCCCTCATAGGGAACAGTTTGTTTCCACAACTCTGCATTGGGGTAGAGGACAGTATTGGGAAGCTTCGTTACAGCCATTTACACTCTAGACATTGTTCAGGGTAAATTGCTGAATATAATACTCCTGCATCCATTCCTCAGTTAGCTATGGGGGAGTGCTAGACATCATTACTATCTTACATATTCATCAAAGCATTGCGTTTTATTTATGATGCTCTTGTAGCTAGGAGTAGAGCTTGGGGAAGCCGAAAAATCAAATTAAAAAAATATCACTCTTGGTTCCATCCTACCTTCCTGCATAGATCACTTTATTCCACCCCTAGCAATTCTACTCCTGTTAAGAAGTCATTTTCTTTCCCATTCAGCAACTTGTTTGCTTAGACTGATTTTTGGCAAACTTATTCTATGTTCCGGGAAATTGGACAAGTAAAATAAAGTTGCTTAACTAGAATGACATCTTGGTTCTGCATACTATTTTTAATATAATTATTGATTGCAGACTCCAGGAACCAGAAACAGACTACATTTTTAACAACAAACTGAGAATCTGTTTTTATGCTCTATGAGGACAGAGATCATGCCTGACTTCTGCACTCTATGTCTGATAGCTCTATTTATTAGGCACTAATATAAGTGTTGAACAAATAAAAAAAAGAAGCGTTAGCAGGCACTCTTGTGTCAGTTATTGATGAGCGTGTACTACAAATTTCTATCAGTTTTATCTATTATGAAAGTAAAACAAGATGAGGTCATACAAATTTTATCCTGTTTTCTTCCTTTTCCCTGAGGTGACATTCCCAGAGGAAGAGGCCACGAATTGCCAATTGCAAGGTTTGGCCTCAAAACCCCAGTGTAGCCAGACTGTATTTAAACCACAAAGACCACTTCCACCTACAAAGAAGTGGGACTGGAAACTCTGGGTCCTGTTACAACCCTCAATCCTACCCATTCTATTCTAAAAGAATTGTTATTGGGGGCTCGGGGGTTGGGTTAAAGATGATATTATTTCTGCTTAAATGGCAGCCGATTTGTGGATATCTTACAGTACTAACCCTGTAGGCAAAATTCAAACCCTGTAGGCTGTAATGTTTAATTTTGTGTAACCACTTGACCAGCCCACAAGATACATAGATATTTGGTTAAACATTATTCTGGCTATGTCCTCAGTGTGAGTGGGTCTCGTGCAATCCATTAAAGGCTTGAATAGAATAAAACGTGAAGTAAAACATCACTGTCTTTGCCCAACCACCTTCAAGCTGGGAGGACACCAGCCTTTCAACTCAGGCAGATTGGACCTCACACCCTTAGCTCTGCTGGTTCTCAGACCTTCAGACTGAGACCAAAACTACACCATTAGCTGTCCCAAGTCTCCAGCTTGCCAATTACAGATGTTGAGACCTTTTAGCCTTCTAGTTATTTACACCAATTCTTAGAGAGACAGAGAAAGAAAAAAAGAAAGAGGAAGAAAAAAGAACAGGGGAAGGGGAAGGGAAGGGAAGGGAAGGGAAGGGAAGGGAACACGGATGAGATGAAAGGAGAGCAGGGTGGAGAGGAGAGGGAAGGAGGGGGAAGGGAGAGGTGGGGAGGGGAGGAGAGGAGAGTGGAGTAGAGACAGGAGAGGAAAAGAGAGGAAAGGAGAAAAGCAGAGAGGAGGAGAGGAGAACAGAGGAGAGGAGAAAAGAGAAAGCACTTTTCCATTGATTCTACTTCTCTATAAAATCCTAATACATAAACCAGAGCCAAAGAATTCCAAATGACGGATCGTGACAATATAATTCTTAACCTCTTTAATAATCACAAAGAGAACACCCCTCTTGCCAGCATCGTGGCTAGCTTGTATCCATGCTATAGAATCAAGCCAAAGTTATAAAAGTTGTAGTTATTGCCAAGACCTGTCATGTAGAGGTACAAGATCCCATTAATGAATGTAACTGTACTGTATCCCTAAAATGTACCAAGAAACTCAATTTTAGAAAAAAGTTATAGTTATTAACCTAGTAACTAAAAGCCTAACATGGGGCAGGCGGGGCTTTGGCTCAGTGGTTCCTCCGCCTGCTTCGCAAGCACAAGGGCCCAAGTTCAATCCCCGGTAGTAAAAAAAGAAAAAAGCATCGAGCACATGGATGTGACTTTGTTGCTCGGCTGAGAAGGATTGCCCCATATTTTGCCGGGCGAGGTGGCTCACGCCTGTAATCCCAGCACGTGGGGGACTGAGGCAGGAGGATCGCTGTGAGTTTGAGACCAGCCTGGGCTACATAGTGAGTTCCAGGTCAGTCTCAACTATATGGTGAGACCCTGTCTCAAAAAACAAACAACAACAACAACAAAAAAGAAACCTAAAACTCATCCATGAAACAAATGAGGCATTAACTCTGTACTGGAAAATAAAACCATTCCTTCAGTTGACTGATCTTGCCCAGTATGCTTAAAATATTTCTCCAGGATAAGAATCTTCCCAAGAACTGATTTCAAATCCCCTACACAAGATGGATCTGCTGCAACCCACAGAATGTAGGGTCCAAAACCAGAGAGAGTGGTGAGAGATGAGGAAAATTGAAAAATACCAAGAAAAGAGGATACATACCAAGATTATGCTTGAAAGCTCCTGTTGGGCCAATGGCCACCCACAGTCCAGCATGCTCTTTATTTGTAGTATAAGACAAACAGGAAGAGAAGGCAGGGTAACTAGAGCATGGCCTAGGCTGAATGTAGCGAGATTGCCTCGTGATCAGGGCATGCACAGAAAGGGAATAAGTGATACATAATGTAACTGTCTCCTGGAACTGTGCCATCCAGGGTCTACATCGAGTCTACCGAGGAGAAAGGTAATATGGAGGCAGCATAGGGTCATCTTCAGGCTCCGTTTGGAGTCATTTATTAGTTCTAATAAAAGCAATTCCCGAGGGCTGGGGATTTAGCTCAGCGGTTCTGCTGCCTGCCTTGCAAGAGCAAGGACCCGAGTTCAAACCCCGGTACCAAAAAAAAAATCCGAAAAAAAAAAAAAAAAAAAAAAAAAAAAAAAAACAATTCCCATGCATTTCAAAATCAGAAACTAACACTGATAACATGTATGCCAAACTTCTTAGTCCATATTTAAAAATAGTTGTTTCATAGCACTTTGATATTTTAGAAGTGGGAGTTCTGGACACTTTGGTGGTCTAAATGTCGATCCCTGCCTTTTGGAAAATGTGAGGAATGGCTAACATCATATAATATAACTATTTAGCCATAAAGAATTAAATTATGTCATTTTCAGGAAAACAAATGGAACTCGAGGCCATCATGCTAAACAAAAGAAATCAAACACAGAAAGTTAAATATCCCTTGGTTTCTCTTTTATGAGAATAAATAAATTAAATAATAGAGAGATGACAGGAAATTAGAAGACAGACATTGGGATATGGGAAAAGGATCAGGGAAAAGTGTGTGAAGGGATTAAAACTGACCAGTGGATGCATGTACATATTCCCCCAAAAAAGCATTACTATTCT
This sequence comes from Fukomys damarensis, assembly GCF_012274545.1. Taxonomy (NCBI): domain Eukaryota; kingdom Metazoa; phylum Chordata; class Mammalia; order Rodentia; family Bathyergidae; genus Fukomys; species Fukomys damarensis. The sequence goes on along the minus strand of NW_022900950.1, from coordinate 49,095,513 downwards.
ATATTGTAAATATGCACCAATAAAAGAGTACAAATCATTAAGACATTTGAGAAGTAAATGCATTTTAGTAAGAAAACTTTCATGTTGACTTTCTACTATGAAACACCTTAACCTACATGCCTTTCAGTGTTACTATCAATGTACATTATTTAGCAACAGCTTTATCCCTGTTTGTACATTGCATACTATTAAACTAGAATATAGATTTTGAATTCCAAATATCTCACTTTTCTCTGAAATGACATTTGAGGAACTTAGCAAGTATCCTATCCTATAACCCACATGTCTTCCAAATTATCTCTAAATATTATATTTTAAAAGGATAAAGTAAACAAAAGGGTTTACATTCTAGATACTCAATTATTTGAATTGTATTATTGGGTAAAATTGTGGTGCACAATCTAGGGGTGGAGATAATTCCAAGAAGATTACCATTTATCCTCTTACCATAATTCCAATGAGCCATCACAGATCATATGGGCAGGGAGAAGTTCTAATTGTCCTAGGTGATAGTGTTAAGATTTTAGTGCTCAGCCATTATCCAAAAATCTATCCAAGGTCTCCCCTGAATTCCACAGAATAAGACTTAAGTCTTGAATTCCTTTCATTGTTGATTGAACTATTCTCTGAGGGATAAAGACCAGAAAATCCTTCCATCCTGAGCACAAGAAAACTCTGTACTTCAATTTAAAACCTGTTACTTCCTTAACTTTGAGAAAAATGACCATATGTGTGAAATATTGTCTCCTTATAAAAATTTCAATTATTAGTGTGCTTGCTTAAAAAGAAAAAGTAAATCTTCAAAGTAAAAAAATCTTCTCTAAAAATATCTACAGTAGCAAAGCCAGGCCTTGCAAATGTTTCTTTCAGCAAAGTGATTACACCCTCTCTCACTTCTCAAATTTCTTGTATAGAAAGCAGGATCAGAAGCAACAATCAAGGCCTCTGCAGCTGTGTCATTAGCAGCTCATGTCATTATCCAGTGAATGCAGTCCTACTGGAAATCTTCCATTTTACAGTAGATTATAAAGGGATTTGTGTTTTAATTTGCACCTGAGTGTATTTCAGTAAAGCAATCAACTTCAAATTAGACAATGACACATGTAGATAGATGGCTTATTAGGAACAATGTATTATCTCCTCAGTAGTCACTCTATCTTGCAATTCTGACCCCATGTGATCAATGTGCTATACTCACATGATCAGAGAGGAGAATGCAAGGGAAACAGATTACTTATGGTACTGTGATTAATATAGAAGAGAAATAGCTATAATTTAGAGAAGTGGGTATAAGATATTACTTGCACAAGCCCTGAATTCAAATTCTTTATCTGCAACTTCAGTGACTGTGAGATGATCACTCAATTTCTGAGATTATTTATTCAATTATCAAAACTGGGCCCAGTAGTAAAAGAGTAGAACACACAGATAGTAGATCAAAACAGAGTTCAGAAAAAGACCTGAACATGTATCAAAAAAATAACAAACTTCTCTGACAGTCAGTTCAACAGAGAAAAGAATACTCTTTGTCTTCTGAACTGATAGTACTGAATAATTGGACATGCATATATAGAAAAATAAACCTGAAGATCATATTCCATACACAAAAATTAATTCCAAATGGATCATATACCTAGTTGAATGCAAAAATCATAACACTTTTAAAGGAAAACACAGGGGCTGGGGATTTAGCTCAGTGGTTCAGTGGCCTGCCTTGCAAGCTCAAGGACCCAAGTTCAATCCCCGGTACCAAAAAAATAAAGAAAACACAAAATATGGTTAGGGACTGCAGCTCAGGGCTAGAGTGTTTGCCTAACATGCACAAACTCTAGTTTTGATCTCTAGCACTGTAGGATGGAGAAAAAAAGGAAAAGAAAATTCATATGACCTCTGGGTTGACTACGAGTTTTCAGATACACCACCAAAGGCACAATCCATGAAAAAAAAAATTGATGCGACTCTACTAAAATTGACTTCTGCTCTGTAAAAGATATTATTAAGATATCATAAACTGATAGAAAATATTTACAAAGCTTAAATCTGATAAAAAAAATCTTTCACCCAAAATATAAAATTTGATATAATAAAATTCATCTTGTTTTGATGCTAAATTGATGAATATCAATTTCAAAAGTTCCTGAGATAAATAGAAATTCAGTAATGGTTCTCTCAATCTGAAAGCAAATGGGTAAAAGCTATAATGTAGCTATATAACTACTTATAAAAAGCTACATCTAGATACTTAATTTTCCAGGTGCCTTCTATACCAGATTATAAAACACACTTTATGATGATAATGTTTGTGGATGTTCTCTTATTGCCTCTTTCATCTAGCGGTTATTTCTTTAAAAGGAAGTAGTCCAAAAGAATTCCCAATTTACAACATGTCAGATTCTCGGTCTGCTCTAACAAGACGAAATTAATAATGATTCTTGCTTTCTGGGAAGACAGAAAATGACAATCAAGCATGCTCAAGAAAAAAAGAGTTTTTAGAGTACCCACAAAAAATATCACTCCTTAGAACTAAACACATTTAGAAAATTGTTCCAAAAATTGTTTTTAATTAATCCTAAATTATTTAGAAAAATAGGATGAGGGGTTAAAAAAATCTTCATGTGTAAAAATGCATCAAATTGTATAATATTTAAATGATACAAATTATCTTAGTAATGTGTTTCTATCATGTTTTACACAAAAGTAGTATGGTATGGGGAAGTTTTATAATTGTGTTGTTGTTATACTAAGATTGGTTTCAAAATAATCTGCTTTGGTGACTTCTGTTAACAGAGACTGACTGATTTATGTGAAGGGACCCAGTCCACCCTGATCTATCTCTTTGCTGGGTACTTATCACTCTTCATTTAGCGACAGCACCAGGCAGACTAGGCCCTTACTGTTTAATACATCTAAATTTCTCCTATGTGATGCAATACAAAATTTAATGACTATAAGAACATTGTTTCATATTTTGTCAAAACCCCCAGGGGAGAGTCTAGGAGATAGACTTAAAGAGGTGGACTCTTTAACCATGGACTCTGATAGAGAAACAAAAACAAACACCCAAAACAATATAGAAAATTGATAGTTATCTTTCCCTTTGGCACTAGAGTAATTGCTAGATCCTAAAAACTAAAAAAAACAAAAATCTAAAAGGTAATAAGGGAAAAGAAAAAAAATGGAAATAAAGTATTTGTAAATAGGGAAGGGCGGAGGGGGTGAAGGGAGGGCAGGGACAAGGGGATAAAATGAGAACCAAGACCTGTCGTGTAAAGGTACAAGATCCCAATGATGAATGTACTGTACTGTATACCTAAAATGTAACAATAAACTCAATGAGAGGGGAAAAAAATCTAAAAGTTGTTTAAATGAGAATATTGTGCACCAAGAAATTTCTTCTACCTTGCAGTTTAAAAAAATAGACAATGACTTGGAGTAAAGCTTTGGGCAACACACACAAGGTACCTACCCACTGTGGCTTCATAGATTTAGATAGATAGTATTAAAAAAGAGGGCTATAGGGACAATTCAGCCTATAGTGCTGGGTGAGGCACAGAGCAGGAAGGAAATTAGCTTGAGCAAAGGTACAAGTATGTGGGGGAAATCCCAGAGGTAAAAAGGAGAGGCCATTTGAGCAGATACAATGAAAGGCAGAATTAAGCTGTTGGAGGGCACAGGTGAGTTTGATGGTAGTAAGCTTACCTCAAGCAATTTAAAGTTTTCTCACCTCCAGTTTCATCAAGGATAAGTAATCTCCGACACTCCGCAGTTCCCCCATATTCATTAAATATAGGCCCTGTCCTAACAAAACATATTAGGAATACCCACTTGACTTAATTTGGCAGCTATGCAAATAACCCAAACTTGTTAGTTGCCAAAACTAGGAAGAGGAGTTTGAATATGGCCTCCTGTGGCTGGTGCCAAAGGGTGCTGGACATTGTACAAAGGACACACACCTCCCAACCCTTTGCCTTAAATCACCCCCACAGATTAAACATCATAGTTTTTATTACAGGTGGAAATAAAATATCAAGTCTAAATGCATAATGCAAGTAGATTTGTTTATTCACAACTCTGATTAGTATTGCCAGTCTAGATCCTGGGCAGGTTTATTCTTTTCTTCTGCTGGTAATTCCTCCCAGCCATGATACTGTCCAGCAGAAGAGATGAAGCTTGAACAGTGCCATCTTTCCTATTAGGTGATTGTGGGAAGTGACTGTACTCTAAATACAATCAGCCTATTATTCTCAAGGGTACAGTGTTCGTTTTAATCTGGCTATCGTCACACACTAAGAAGGACACCCTCCATATGCTGAATCACCATAACCTGTAGGCTGCAGCCTGCTTCTGCACTGCAGATTTTTCAATGTAATTGCATGTTACACTTTATTTATAGTCATGAAAAAGTACTTAAAATCCAATTACATAATCAGAAATTGCATATCTCTAAACAGATGTAGGAAACTTTAAAAGAAATCTATTGCATATCTATAGAAACTCTTTGGAATTATCAAAATGACTCATTTCAACATCCTTTAAGCAATTCATATGGTTATATCACTAGCCTGTATTAGGTACATTAGCCTAATATACGTTTACATGGCTTAATGGATGTGAAAATGCAGTTTCATGTGTTTGCTTTTTTTCCCCCTCTTATGGCCATGATCACTCATTTAGCAGCAACATGTTTCCATGGATTTCTTTTGCCCCAAAATGGTTTTAATGAGTAAATTTCCTGGCTGCAGACATGTCAAGGTGTTTATTGATGGACAGCGGTAAAAGCACTATATTTTCACTGTGATAAGGAAAATGTGGCTTCATTTTTAAAACTTTTTCTTCCCATTTTTAATAGTATATATTTGCAATACATAATAAATACATTCATGGTAAAATCAGTACATATACATATTACATCTTGAACTTTTTACTTCCCTTCTCCTCCCTCATTTCCCTACTTCTTAAATCCTCTTTCGTCTTCACAAAGTTTATATCCCTGTTTCTTATGCTCTATCGTCTATGTTGCTCTAAATTATTTATGTTTGCAGCTTTTCATATAAGAGAAACCATGTGACATTTAATCTTCTGTGTCTGATTTATTTCACCTAGTATCATGGTTGCAAGGTATATGGCTTATGCATCTGTATATGGCTTATGTGACTTCACTGCATGATGTTTCTCATATTACACATTCTTTTTCTTTTTCTTTTTTTTCTTTTTTTTTTGTACCGGGAATCAAACTCCAGTCCTTGTGCTTGCGAGGCAGGTGGCTGAACCACTGAGCTAAAGCCCCAGCCCTACATTCAAAGAAACTACATTTGGAAATCCCACTACGCCTGAGAAATTCTTTGTCAATCTCCATTTGAGAGCAGATAGGAATGCAGTGAATAATGGAAACTCAGCCCTAGTGTTTTGGGTTTGTTTTCTGTTTTGTTTTGTTTTGTCTTGTTTGCTGTACTGAGGACTAAATCAGGGCCTTCCAACTGAACTATCTACTAGCCCTTTCTTTTTTTTTTATTAGTACATTTTGTAGTACATAATGATCACATTACTCATGGGGAGTTGAGAAAAGGTCTCACTAAGTTCCCTGGGCTGGGCACAAACTCGCAATCTTTCTGCCTCTGCCTCCAGTGTGCTGGGATTACAGGCCTGGCTATCGTAAAAGTTTTTAATACTCTTAACTATTCCCCTATAAACCACCCAAAACACAAGAAGACAAACCAAACTCTCATCAATATACCAAGCTAATGGAGTCATTCTTACATTCTAAAAACTAACAACGCACACAAATCTAACAACTTTTAAACAATATTTTATGCACAGGAAAACTCTCATTCTATTTTTCAGTTAAAAATAATTGTTCTCAGAACTCCAGAGTTTAACAAAAAAATAAATTCTTCGAAAGCTCCTGTTAATACCTTTAATATAATATTAATGTACCTTTTAGTCCTTAATATGTCTGGCACAATTGAAAACATTTTCAGTAATAAAAATAAATGTAGAATTTCTACTTGGATGGAAGAAAGGTTGACCTTGCTCTGAAAACTATGAATTTATCTGTTAACATTCCCTTTTTATTTCATGGTAGAAATAACTTAAGTACTTTTAAAAAATGTCCACCCTTTGCACATTGTTTGGAAGATGTTCTTCTGGGTTAATGTGCCTGTTTTCATTATTCACATATTCTTCAGTGGCTTCAACAGAAATTTAGGCACTTTGATCTCAATAGATATGCAGGTGACTCTGGATTCTTACCTTCGCTTCCCACTCCCCACAGCCCCACTCCAGCCCTCCACCATTTTTCAGTTTGGGTCAATTTTCTCTTTATCTTGGTATCTTCTTTCTCTCTCTTGGTCCCCCTCCTTCCCAAACCATGCTCAGGAGAGGTAGATTGAGGCATTTCCATGTGAATATGCTAGGCAGTTGCTGTGTTTTGTTTTCATGAAATTGGGTTACAGGTACCAGGAAATAGGGGTGAGGGGGCTTTGAGGAAGTGAGTTCTTCATGGTCCTGTCAAATCACACCACAGTTTTTCTCTATTATCCCCAAATCCTTAGTTTACAAGGGAAAAGAAAAGATGGTTCCCTTAAATTTACAGACCAAATAAATCTATATGGACTCCATAGTTCTTATCACCCTTGTTCACCCACATTCAGCAGGGGGACATTTTTCCCTTTGGGTTTGGTGACTAGGATCCAACAATTTGTGACTTTTTCATTCACCTCTCAATAGTCTGAACCTTTTCTTCTATTTTTCTTCCATCATTCATTTGAGAGGCATCTATTCATGCTTTTCTGTAGCTAATTCTTCCTTTCTGATTTTTCCAACTGTGTTGGGCTGATGCTTCATTTTAAAAGAAATGAAATACGTATTGCTCCTGTGGAACATCTTCATCACCACATATTGTGAAAGATAATTTAAAAGCCATATGGTTAAGTATGTGTTGTCACCATTTCCTTCCCAGATGAGGAAATCTAATCAGAGGGGACAAATGACCTAGGTAAACCAGCATTTTCCTTCACCATCCAGGAGTTTCCAATAAATTATAGAGTTGATTGAACCATCTTGTCCCTGGGCAGAGAAGGCAAGAGAATGACTGGTGGCCAACCCAAGGAAGACACCACGTGCCATGCAGAAGGGGCAGCTGCTTTCCTTCTATTAGCAAACATAGTTGGAAACAAAATTTTCTCTTCTCATCGAGCAGTCCTTTACTGAACAGTTACTATGTGTCTACTGTTTGCCGGTCACGCTTAACTGCAAGGGTAGGAAAAGGATCTAGGGTACACAGTTGAATATAAAATCATCCCTGTCATTAAGGAGATCACTGTGTGGCTGAGGAAAGGGGCGTGAGCCATGATATTAGAATACTAGGATGCTGGGTTGCTGAAAGGAGAAGCCAATTAACTTCTTCTAGAGATTTTTCAATGACTTCACAGAGAAGGGTGGATTTAACATGAAAGTGAAGAATTAGAAGTCAGTTCAAGAAAGAAATGAAAAATAATATTCCAGGCAGACAAAGCAGCCTAATGCTCAGTAATGAAATTGTATAGTGTTTTCTAAGAACCATTAACCATGTGGCTGGTACATTTGACAGACAGTAGATTGCCAGGAGATAAGACTGGAAAGCAAGGATGGAACAAAAGTTTGAAGGGAGTAGAATGCTACAATAAGGAACTCAAATTTTAGCCTCTATGTTATAGGAATTTTAATATAAAGAAACAGAATTGTATAAATTTTATTATCTAAAGTCAGAGTATGAGAAATATGAAAGAGAGCTGAATCCTAAGACAAGGAGAGAATCCTAATAGTATGGGTTAGACAGAAAAGTCAAAAACCTTAACTGGGGAAGTGCTGATAAAAATGAAGAAGAGGAGAAAGACAAAGATGCAAATTCAAGGGAAAAATCATTTCTTAAATGTCCATGCTCTCTATTTTCTTTATGGGGCTTTCTATGGAAGACATTGAAGTCAGTAGGACTAGAAATTAGAGTAGTCCAACAAGTTCAAAATCTCAGCCTCCTCCCTGATGGTAAAAATGATATGAATCCAGCCACTGTATTCTGAGCCCACAGAAGGCATGGTGACACATTAGAAAACAGAAAGAGACCATGTGTGCAAAAGAAGAACTTTTATATGTAAGTCAATGCAAATAAAGACTGCAACAGCCCATCAAAAGATATAATGAATTTAAAAGATATAATGGACTAGAAGACTTTAGAAGCCATTTTTTGGAAGCTGTAGGCTGGATGCCATGAAGATGAGACACATTTGTGCATAACGTGCCCAAAACATTCTAAGCTCCAAATGTAAGCAACAGTACACTGGTCCACATAGCACCGCCTGGAACCTAGGAAATCTCCACACCTGTTGGTTTCTCTGAATGTGTATATGATGCTAAGAGCAGCGCACATAGGAAAACCAGAGGAAAAAGCAGGAAAGTAATGGACAAATGAGAGTGGGCAAAAGCACTGGAACTCTGAATTGAGGAACTGGACTAAAAGTTAACATGAAAAATGATGAAGAAACTGAGTGCAGGATTCAAATAGAAGAAATGGTTTCTGACATCCAGTACAAAAGCTCAGCTTTTGTTTCCGCCTTTTCCCCTTTCCAACTTGCATGCATTTCCCAATACTTTCTTCTCAAATGACAACAGGGACCCTTTCTGCCCTCATTTATGACCTTACATCTCCAACATTTCTAAATTTATAAATCATTTCTCTTCAGAATGGTCATTTAGATACAGGCCTGGGGCTAAACTAGGGGAGCTAGAAAAGGTAGTTCTTTATTCTAAGGAAGCCTAGTAGAGAGTGTGCATAGCCTCCTTCGGAGAGGAAGAGAGACAGATTTACTTAGAAGTTGGTGGAGAACTTGGGCCATCTTCCCTAAGACAGCCAATAAGCTGTGTTGATCTGCTCTTCTTAAAGTAAACCTCAGAGCGAGAATACTTTGGCATTAGAAACTTGAGGGGATTCTTGGGCTTGAAACATTAGAAAAATGGACAGCCATTCCTACATTTTCTTTCTAAAATGAGAATGTTGTCTATCTTCTGTGGTATATGAAGATCAAAACATTATATTTCCACCCTGTTGGAAACTCCTGGATTCAGAAGTGGAGATCTTACTGGTATCCATGATCTTGGAAGTGCAATTCCTACCCCTTGTTCTCGTCTCACTCCCCACTTGGTCACTGTCCCAGATGTCATCAGAAACTTCTGCCATGACATAGTAAGCCAATGACAGTTTAAATGGCCATATATGCAGCTGGCTGCAGTGGATCTTCAGTGCTAGGCTGCTGTACTGAGGAGGTGAGTCTGGCTTAATCAAAGATGGCAACAGTCAAAGTGTCCACTGCCCAATACCACTATCTATAGTGCACCAACTTCTTTTTAGGACCATGATAGTCACATTCCACAAAAATCTCCCCTAGTAATTCAAATCATATTTTGCAGTATTGCATTAGGAGGCAATTGATTTCTTAGTGGCCTGAATCTAAAGCTATCTCTAGATTTGAAAGGCTCCCACCATCTACAAAGAAGGTCAGCACCGTAAGTCTGAATCATAAGGGAGTTACAGGTAGGACCCTACCTGAATCTTCACTCTCTGCACCATTGTTCCTTTACTTCAAGGTGTATAGTTACATAAAACCAGTGTAATTCTCAGAAGGGAAAGAGAGAAATAGCTCTCTCTATTGGCTGACAATATTGTAGAAGCCGATAAAGAATTCTAGGGATAAGAAGCTGTTGTCAGGCTTACAACTCCAGTTTCTCAGTGACCTCTTTTATTTGCCATTATAAATTACACACTACTAAAGGTTTCCTAAGGAAAGGGAAGTTAAGCAACAGAAAATAAGATTCCTATGAATTATTAAATCCTTAGTGGTCACTTTGCTTTCATCATTTCACCTTTAAATAAAGGCTGTAATATTTACCAACCACTGCGTGACTCTCATTTATAAGAAGGCACCTGGCTTTTACAGTATCAAATTTCCTTAAAAGAGGGAAGTGAAATCCCCTCTGGCATTAAAATGCTCAGAAGCAATTAGCTGTGCTGCATATAGTATAATCTAAGTATGTTCATAAAGGAAAATAAGAATTATGTTCAAACTAAATCAAATTGTACCCTAAGTAGAAGTAGGTCTATGTTCACATAAACAAAAGTCCTATTTTGGTAGATGAATTGCTTGATTTCTAGAATTTTTAATTTCACAGACAACATTTGCTTAAAAATGCATAGTGTTGAAAATACCTTATTCTCAAAATTTGTAATGATCCACTGAAGAAAAGTCATGATTCAAATGAATGCTAATATGTTTTTAGGATAATTATACAACAAAAATTAAATTAATTAGTACCAAATAACTTATTTTTATTCTCCTAGTTTTCTATATATATATATATATATATATATATATGAAGTCTTTAAATTGTATGCCAATTTTATAAGGATACATTTTAATTTGTGATACCAGAATCTGTGGAGGAAAGAGAATTCTATTAAACTCATCTTGACTGTAGACTTGATCCATTCCACAGTATTACTCATATTGTTTGAGACAAGGAAGAGCAGATACTGCCTACCAAATCCTAAATGTGCTTCAAGACTAAGCTGTCATCTTTGTTCCCTTTCCTAAATCCCACCATATCCATCAGTTCAAGGCTGAGCTCTGTGGGAATACTTAAACTAATCTCCTTCACATTATATGAAAGCATACAGGATTTCTTTTCCAACACAACTGCATGTTTAAGTGCAAAATGTATGCTACATTTCCTAAATTATAGTACCTATTCAAAGCCTTATGCCTAGTAAGGTCTCAGGGAATGAAAAAAATCACTCCATATTTTGGGAAACCATGAATGTATGATATTAAGTTAGATAACCACAAAGTATCCTATTTTCCATTTTTTTTACTCTTCCACAAAACTTAATATCCATAAAAACATGGGCCCTTAACAATCACACACACGCGCGCACACACACACATGCACACACACACACACACACACACACACAAAACACCACTTCCTTTACCCCTCACTCTCCTCTGATATCCTGCAAAAATTGACCTAAACTATGGCAGGAAACACCACCATACCTGCACCATGTCCTCTTCAGCCAAATCTGTAGAGAAGTATACTCCCAGCATGAAATTTGTTACTGAATCCACACCTTGTTACTGTGACCTGACTATGTGCTGGGAATTTTTCTCAGCTTCAAGAACCTGAGCAAACAAACCAGGCACCTGCCTGGTGGTGCTTGTACCACAGCAGAGGAGAAAGATGCTAAGTAACTTCATAAATACCTACAGAGGTACAATTTTAGTAAATGAGATGAAAGAACAGGAAATGATGATTCTAACGAAATTATGTTAATGAGAGCTCACTTTAGAATGAGTGGACAGGGAACTGTTGTCTGAAGTATTATTCAAGTTTACCCTTAAAGGATGGACAATAGCTAGAAAGGGAAAAAGAACTGACACACACAAAACAGAGACTTGAAGAAAGATTTAGTACATTGCAGGAACTGGAATTTAAGTGAGAGACTGAGAGCAGAATATTTCTGGAAACTGCAGAGAAAAGCAAGAAGTCTTTTATGCCATGAAGAGCCATCTGAAAAACTTATTTGGGCAGCTGTGGGAGAATGATTAATGTGCATTAGAACGGAAACAAAATTTGATAGAAGATAATGTAGAGCTACCAAGGTTATGCAAGTAAGAAATAGTTGGACTATGTTGCCAGTAGGTAGGGCACATGATGAAAAGAGGGCAGGTTTAACATATACTTTGTTTATGTGTGAGTGTTTTGGTGATGAAATGAATATACGGGATGAGGGAAAGGAAGGAACCAAAATTAATTCTTAGATTTCAGACTAGCAACTGGCTGAACAGAGATGTTATTTACTGAAAGGAAAAAGACTGGAAACAGATTAACATATCAATTCTATTCCCGTAGTCATTTGTTACAAGAGAATTAACTAATAAATGTTATTTTTGCATATATTTGAATAAGGTTCACTTCCACAATAAAGAGGAACTCCATGGGTGCATCATTAGAGAACACACTGTCATAGGTTGCTGTATTCAGCTCAAGTCTCTGAGTTCCAGAAAGAAAGGAACTTGAATCCTGGGTGAAAAGTGTACAGGAGAAGAAGGCTGGAAGCCACAGAATAGGGAAAGCCTGGGGGATATGCTTCCTAATTGCTCTCTTTTCTCTACTAACACTGCACTGGTGGGACCACTCTGCAATGCTGTGAGGCAAAAAAAAAAAAAAAGTTCTTTCAGCCTTACCTGCCAGTCTCAGGTGACAGGGAGACACCAGGCCAGGATTGCATCTTTAGGGAAGATACCAGAAGGTACTCAGATGTGAATGGGCAGATCTGTCCTTGGTGTTCCTTCATCTTCTCGCTCTTATTGTAGAACAGATGAAATAACTCGAGAAGGATGGTTTAATAGCAGTCCTGCAAGTTAGAAGGGAACAAAGCCATAACTATCCTAAGGGAGAATGATTTGAAATGCAGAATTGTATACCATGAAATCTTTCAATCAAGTGTGAAAGGAAACAAGGTATTTTCAGCCAAGAAAAGTCTCACAAATCTTTCTTCTATAGATTCTATGTCAAGATGCATCTGGAAAACATGCTCCAATAAGGGAATAAGGTGATGAAACAAGACAAACAAAAAACAGCACTTCACAGGAGAAAAGAAATAAGAGAATCCCTAGGAGGTTAGTTTTCTTAAAAGTGGATAGAATGTAGTCAATCTCAAATTAAAGGTAAAAAAAATTAAAACTTACAGATTGTCTGGCATATTTGATTGCATTGGAAAAAGGTTTACATTTCTGATAAATAGCAAGTGAGAAAAAAGAAGCAATTATGAAACACAATGAAAAAATTATAAAGGATATATAATCACAGCAGTCTATGTACCTCTGCTGTGAATAAAGTGAGTATATTTTGTGATGGAAGAATTAAACAAAGAAAGGAACAAAGAGTGTGTTTAATAATAACTAACCCTCACCAGGCATAATATGTACTTAATAGATAATATCTAAAATTTGTCATATATAAAAATTGTAATGTATATAAATTATACATAGAACACGTATGTGTATTATACATATAATATGTGCGTTATGTGTATAAACACATATAGAGAGAAAATAATTTTAAAGTTTAGTAATATGGAAAAATGCAAAAGAAATCACAAAAAAATGTTTGATTTGATTACTTCTGGGAAGCAGAAAAAGAAATTATTAGGATATAAGTTAGAGGTCTTTTTTATTAACATATCTTATACTATAGTGCAATCTTTCAACTGTGTAAACTTGGAAAGCAAAACATTTAATCATAGGTCATAGCCATTCTCTTTAGTAACTGAGGATCAAAAATAAGCAGTTATGAAAAATTTCTATACCATTGTAACAGGGAAAGATATGCTTGCACTGCTGCTCAGTGAAATGGAACACTTGAGACACAAAATGATGGGAGAAGAAAGAGCTTTGCCGTAATAGCTGGGAAGTCAGAATGAGGACACTTGTTCTAGAAAACCCATCTAGCCTAGGTGTTAAGGATGCAAGGCTTACACAGAGATTTGACATAGGCATATTGTGCATGCATCCGGCTAATTCAAAATATCAGGTAACCTCATCTGATGAGCAGGCTGCTGTTATCTGTGTAGCATCAGAGATTGTGGATTCCATAAATCTAAGAAAAGCTACTAGTTAGTAAATCTTATGACTCATGTCTTTTTAGTTCTTTCTCTCTAAAATAGCTAATCTTGGCAGTAATCATTAGGATACAAAAAGCATCTTTTACCAGAGAATAGGAGAAGATATCAAAAGATAACTGTCTCTCAGGGAAGAGGGAAAGAAAATGAAAAGCAACTTGCACAGGACAAGACAGTGAAATGAGATTTCACAGAACTGTTTTGATTGGAACAAAATACCTCACCTATACAACAAGAAGGAAAGATGTGCTACTTCTTATAGTTGTGCAGGTTTCAGTGCACGGTCAGATGGGTCCAAAGCAGAAACATCATGGTGAAGGGACGTAGTCAAGGAAATCTGTTTAACCCATGGCACTTAGGAAGCAGAGAGAAGAGGAAGAGAGCAAGAATGAGAGATACTTCCTACAAAGGCACTACCCAGGGACCCCTAACCAAGTCCAGCCTCCTAACAGTACATTAAGCTACGAAGTTACCAATAGTTTAGTCAGCTAATGAGTACATCTTTATCATCCAATTACCTTCAAAAGTCCCTCCTCTGAACATGTGAGCTTTTCGAGGGACATTGTAGGTCAAACCATAAGAACTAATTAGGAACTTCAGCCAAAGCTGTCATTTGAAAAAAAAAAATAGTGGAAGACGAATAATATATTACATAACATATAATCAGTCATTTTTTTCTCATTGAGTTTATTGGTTAAAGTCAACTAAAAGCAAATAAAGCTAGGAAGCTAAAGGATTTGTTTACGTTTTCCTTTGGTAACAACATAGGTTGTAAAATATAAGCTCATAATGGTGCACTTCTCATTTTGTGTATGCATGTGTATATACACACACACATTTTTTCACGCTCCTATTGGAACTATTTTTAAAAACAACCATAATAACCATAAAGAAAACATTAATACTCTCTCAAGAGGCAGTGTCATACAGAGTATGTTTTCTAGGATTTTGTAATGCAACAAAAAATAGAAATAAATTCTAAAAAAGATAACAAAGAATCACATCTGGAGCTATGGAACTATACTACCAAATAAAGCAGTGGTGAGAAAACACTGGTTCAAAACATTCAACATACAGCTAAAGTAATACTTAGAAATTTGTGCTTTCAAATAGTTATTTTAAAAAAAACAAGAAAAATAGAAAGTAACCAAAAATCATGAAACAAGGAGGAATATAATCATTACACCTTAAGGGCTAAAGGTGTAGGGAAAGTGGGAAGGGTAAGAGAAAGGTAATAAGGGAAAAGAAAAAAATGTGAGAAACTGAAAAAATGGAAATAAAGTGTTTATAAATGGGGAGGGGAGAAGGGGGTGAAGGGAGGGCAGGGACAAGGGGAAAAATGAGAACCAAGACCTGTCATCTAAAGGTACAAGATCCCAGTAATGAATGTAACTGTACTGTATACCTAAAATGTACCAATAAACTCAGCAAAAAAAAAAATCATTACCCTTTACCGCCACACCAGGAAAAAGAGGAAAAAGGGAAGTAGAAATCAATAGGTAAACCACTTAGAGAAGTTAACCAAATATTTATACACTTTAGAAATGGAGCTCAAATCTTTGTTATCTTTCATTACTCCCAATATCTTTATACCTAAGGAGTTATATGGATAAATTTCACCTAACTTTCAAGAAGTATACATTCCTCTCTTATGAGTATAAAAAATTAGAGAATAAAGAATAAGTGAAGTCTGTTCAATTCATTATGAGATTTGAATAACTATTTGTCATAATAACAAATAACTATAGACACTTCCATTTATGATTGTAAAATGTTTCCTGACTTATTTCAACAATATGTTAAAACTGCATCATGATCAAGTAGTTTTTAGTCAAGGTGTGAGAAGATAAATTTATATCAAAAGACTTTATTATAATTCACCATATTAATGAAAGTAGGATAAATGGAGAAAAAAAGCATTTCACACATGGATGTAGATATCTATCTGTCAATATATACACTGATACTTCTTTATGAAAATAAAATTAACCAAAAAAGGAAATGTAAAGGATATTCCTTAACAAAATAACTAGCAAACAGTAGATTAAGAGAAGATATTTGTAGCATTTAAAACTGATTACATATTATTTTCTAAATTATACAAGGAACTCCTATGTAACAAGAAAAGAACTAAAATAGAAAAACAGACATAGATAAGCTTGCATCAATATAGCAAACTTGAATGACTAAACTATGTAGATATAGATATGCTCAATTTGCCTACCATTAGAAAAATGAAAACTAAAGACTACAATATAAGATTTCTTTTCTTCCAACAAACTTGCAAAAGTCAGAAAGTCAGACCATAATGTGTTGTTGAGAGTAAAAAGAATGGGAAAATCCCAAGCATCCCTGTTAAGAACAGACAGAGAACATAAAAGAAGGTCTTGGCAGAATAAAGTAGTTCTACACAAGGGTCTCAGAAACCTCACTATTTCATGTACGATCCAAGAACCTCTCCCATGACCCTTGGAGGAATAAGGACATTTGTTATAGCTTTGTTTACAATATAGGAAGCAACCTAGGGGTCTATAAATAGGCAAGTAAATATATGGGGTGGATGTCATAGAATAAATATTATACAAATTCATAAACAAGATCTATAAAGAAAATGGATAGATCATACAAAAAAACTATATAAAATTTTTATGGAAAAATGAGCTCTGTAGCTCAGTATCACTTGTATAAATTAAACAAACCGTATAATTAATATTTATGTTGTATTTATTGTGTAGTAATCAGTGTTCTCAGTACTTTATATGTATTTTATGCACTGAACTACCCATTGCAGTGGGCACTCTTGCTATCCTCATATCCAAATGAAGATACTGAGGTACATATAGGTTAACTAACAAGCTCCAGGGACCCAAGCCTGTGGACTCAGCCCAGGCAGGTGGGTCCAAGGTCCTCACTCTGAGCTACCATATTTACACCTTGCAAAACAACTCTACTTTTTCTTTAAGAATGTAAATTTAGGCAAAAATGTTTACTAAATTCAGGGAACAAGGACACACTTAGTAGAATAGAGTAACTGTTAATGCAAGGGAAGGCAGGGCTGGGAGAAGAGAGTAATAGTATTGAAGACCAGGGATTAAGGAGAAAAATAGTAAAATAAGGTCCTAGAGTTCGAGGGATGACACTCTGATTACCTGTACATTAAAATCAGCCAAAGCTGTTTAACTATTCACTTTTACACTGACAACAAATAAATGCAAAGATGCTTCAAAAAGAAAGAAAACTGTAAAATACTAATTAAGAACAGGATATACTAAAAATCAACTTACAACTTCCCACTGATTTAAAAAAACCTAGTTTTCCTTCCAGCATTGGGAATAATTGTTTTTTTCTTTGCTTGAGCTCCAGAGGAAATAGTTATCTTTCTTGATAAAAGAAAAAGATAAAGATAGACATATACCAACTAATGACTCACTCAGCCCATCGAAGGATGAAATGTGGAACTGAGAGGGTTTTTTTTTTTGTGTGTGTGTGTGTGTGTGTGTGTGTGTGTGTGTGCTGTTAGATGGGAAAGCTTTTAAGGACTGGACATTCTGAAGCATGTTTCTTGCTACATCAATTCAGAGGCACTCAGCTGACACTGAGTCATTCCAACTCTGATGAACACCATTCCGTAAAAGGCAACATAGCACTTACTCTTCTCCTATGTAGTCCATGCTGTTCTATATATTAATAATTTCTTCCTAGAGACTCACTCAACTTTGCGTTCCTTTGGGATAAAAACTGTAGCTAATCTTATTTTGCATGTTCCATACCCCATCGCTTGGGAATAGGTACCAAATAGGCTAGTACTACATATTTTTCATTAAAGAGAGAAATTTAGTAAACTCTAAACTACATGTTTCAGAACTCTGCTATAAACCTGCCACCAAATCCTAGCACTAAATAAAAAGGTAAGAGAAAGTACTGTTTGAAGTTGCAGATGAATATCAGGGTAGAAGAAAGAGTGAATATAAAATATTAAATACTCAATTTTAACCCAGATGTGGGAGCATTCATCTGTGGTCACAGTATTCAAGAGGCTGAGGCAAAAAGGCCACCAATTACAAGCCCAGCCCAGAATACATAATAATATCCTTTCTCAAAATAAATGTTTTTAAAAACTCAATGTAAGAGAAAATGGGAGCAAGGTTATAGACAAAAGCATAAAATATGCTGGATTCATGTTACCTAAGACAGCAGATGGACAAGACTCCATTGCAAAACACTATGTTCCAGAAAAAATGGGGGGTTGAAAGAAAAGAAGAGAGGCTATTGCTGCATATAACTATTCCACTTAAAATAACAAAAATGATGTGTGTACATGTACACATATACATATATCTATGCACATACACATTCCTTTTTGTATGCTTCAGTTGTTATGTATCATTTAGGAAGATAGAAACTGCCTTATAGATTCACGTAAGCAACAAACCCTGGGTTTATTTTCAATATATAACACTGTTTGTCTCTATATTATAAGGCATCAGATTTTAGAATTGTGGTTCTAAATTTTGACTTTTGATTCATGTAATTAAAGATAACACTTCTGTCTATTTGCAACCCCTTCAACTACCCAGATTATTTGGCATGGCAACTTTAAAACTCTTGGGGAAGGACTTCAGGGCATCTGGAGAGGTGGAAGCCGTAGTGAAACACTTTGCTTGATTTTACCATTCTTCCACTTTCATTACAATGGCAACTGCAAAATTCTTATTGAATGAATTGAGCAGCTGTCTGGTTTGATTGTAGCTTCAGTGAATCTGTGCTTCTGACCTCTGCTGAATTGCTATTTTATTGCCATTTGCAGCAATGTTCCCCAGTAAATCACAACTTCTATCCCTATGGCAACCACATATACCTGAGATGTTACTGCCTCTTATTCTTCCACTAGAAAAACACAATTATGAGAGAAAATAATAAATCTGGCTAGTGACCTTTTCTCTATTATTATGCCTGAATCTCACTCTGAGTTCTGCATTTTCAATTAGGGATCCCCGAGCTGATTTCAGCAGCTGCATGCAAAAGCATGCCATTTCTTTAGCAGGTGCGAATGAAAGACAAATGTGTAAATTGTATGTGTGATTACCTCCTTCTGTATATGGGCTAAAGAATGAACATCATGTATTCCAGGAAAAGATAAAGGACATTCTCTGGCTAGATGTGATTGTGTACAATTCTGGGACAAAACAGTTCCCTTTACCCTGTTCATCATCATGTCTCATTTCATTTCATTAGATCAGTACTTCACAGCATGTGGTTCCTGTTGATTCCCTAAAGTCCATCAGTGCATTCTAAATTGGAATTTTGGGTGGATGACAGTGCACATTAGGAACACCTTTCCATTCAATGCTTATTATAAATGTTAAATTTTGAGGACCATTGTAGTAAACTACTTTTAAAAGAAAGGACCCCATATTACTCATCCTTGTATTTAAGACATCTTGTGCAAGGCTGAGCAAGTTTAAAATGGGTTATGGCCTGACCACATATCGAGCATCATCATACAATCACCAAAATCTCCTGAGAGATCATGAGTCAGGCTGCCCTCTGTCCTTTCCAAGTGCCCACAGATTGTACTCAAATGGTATTTGTGTGGCAGTAAAGCTGATGAGATACCACCTCTGAATATAACCAAGAGTTCAGAAGTGATGAATCAGTGATCTAAGAAAATATATTTTGCAGATTATTGTCCATATCCTAAAGTCTTACTGTTAGACTTCAACAGGAAAGGTCCCTTTCACTTTGATCTCTAACAATTTCAGATGGTAATTATAGAAACTGTTAGGAAGTGCCAAAAATCTATGAAACATGAATAAACTTGCTTGCAGAAAATACTGGATTGCTGATTCCTGCTTGCGTCTAGGTGGGATCACTCTGCTTCACAGACACTGCCCCCGAACTCTGAAAAGGAAACGTGAATGTCTGCAAAATGAGACCTGTGCACACACCAACCTGTTCATGTCCTTAAGGAGACAAATTCATAGTCTCAAACGTTCGGTCCAGATTCTGCGAGTTCTGGGTGCTCAGTACTTGTGTTACAACACAGGAATGTACTTCTCTGCTTTTCTGGACCCTAAGTTGCACAATGAAAGAAAATACGGGTATGCTGTAGCTGAGTACGGCAGGATGTGGGGAAAGAAGGAGCACCATCAGGGCCCATTTGAGGGCTCTAAGCTCAGGTAGTGTGGTTCAGGTATCCAGAGTCAGGGCTGCAAGGACTTGGTGCAGCAAGTTAGTGGGAGGAGCCAGGCTGTGGAGGACACACATGGAGCCATCCAGAAATAAAATGTGTAATCAGCAGGACTGGAAGGCTCTGAGAACCAAGAACTTTCAGAAAGCTCTATCTGGACTCAAAAAGTACCAGCTCCCTATACTTAGCACTTAGTGGTTTTGTACATTTTAATTTATCTAGCAACTTATACTACCACACAGATACAGCCTAGGAGAAATACATGTGCACACAGAAATCACACACACACACACACACACACACACACACACGCACACACCACTTATAAACCACAAGTATGAAGCTATATAAAGATATATGAGTTATTCAATCAAATAAGAGAAACAATAAGGGAATATATAGGTTGTGTTTCTCTTAACATTTATATTTTCAGACCTATTTATTTAAACACCTTAGCTTTGGATACTGTCTTCAATAAAGGCGACACAATTAGATGATCCAAGGCCAGTTGTGCTGTGTTTGTCTAAGATGAGACTAATGTTCTGTTTTTTTGTATGTGTGTTTAACATCCTTTGTAATGATCTCCAGTATTTTGTGAATCTGTTGTCCTGGATCTGTATTGGTAGGATGATTTCAGAGAAGTGTACAGTAAATCTTGGGGTGTTTCCTGAGGTACAGATTTTCATGGCCATTATTTTTTAGTAGGCTTTGAAATATTGTTCCTGAGTACATCAGGAAATATTGTTCCTGAGTACTCCTATACTAAAAGCATAGTTATCATAATCTGACTCCAAGCAAAAGCTCTCAATTCATACACAATATTTCTTTCACTTTCAGCTGTACTTTTGTGACCAAAGCAGTTTTGAAAATCCCATATTGAAGGTACAACTCTTCATCGGCCTGGATTGCTGAGTGGCTGCCTGGAGTCCTCTCAGGGATGAATTGGCCTATATTTGGATAAACATCAACTGAGTCTTTTTCATTGTCTACAAATTTTAAGCTTAATAATCTGGAACTGTTTTATGCTTTCAGATATATTTTAATCTCTTAATGATTTAATTCTATCTGAAATCTTCTGCATAAGATTTGGAATCATTTTGCAATAATATGCTCATTACCACTGAGTTATTTGCAAGATGACAAAAAAAAATTCCTACAGTACTTATTCCCCATGTTGCAAGTGCAGGAATATAATTTTCTACTTCTCTGGAACCTAAAGAATAATTCATTACAAGGGAGAAAAAATAAATTCCTCAGTCATCTGGAGCGTTTCTGGGCTGTCAATGAACAATTACTAAGTCTTTCTAGACCAGAACATTCTTACTCTAAATCCAACATATTTTCTATTATAATGGTCTTGAAATGTTACAGATATGTTGTAATTGAAAAATAGACACAAACACATGTCCCTCCCTCTCTCTCTTTCTCTCTCCCTCCTCCCCATCCATGAGTTTTTATTTGTAGACATTGTAGACATACCAAAAAGATATGCAATAATATATCTTATATATATAGTGTATCTTATATATATAGTACAGTATATATATATAAAATATAGTATATAGAGTATGCAGTATATATATATATAGCATACATAGAGTATATAGTATATAGAGAGTATATAGAAAGTATATAGAGTATATAGTATAGTATATATAGTATATAGTGTATATATACACTAGTATATAGTGTATATATAGTACTGTATAGTGTATATAGTACATATATAGTATATATACAGCATATATAGTGTGTATATATAGTAATATATAGAGAGAGTATATAGTATATAGTGTATATATAATACTATATACTGTATATAGTATATATATAGTATATATACAGTATATATATAGTGTGTGTGTGTGTGTGTGTGTGTAATATATATTTGTCTTTGAATATTGGTTAAAATGTTAACCATTAGGGTAAATGATGTACTGCCTTTAAGAAACAATGAATGTGTTTAAATAATCCTGCTAGAGCAGTATAGTGATTGATTAAAATATCCATCTTGGAGTTTCAGATCAGGTTTTGAACAATGCCACTTACCATGTGGCTTTAGCCAAATTATCTAAACTTTTAGAATCTCTGATTTATTTTACTGCAAACTTCAATAACTTATTGATTGTACTGCTATGAGTAAACAAGATCTCCAAAATATTCAATAAAATTTCCAGTACCACAGTAAGTACGTCATGCATGCAGTTATTGCTCTCCAAATAATTTGGCTGTTACACTTGTATGCACAATGTCACACATATCACAAAAGAGCAACCCAGTATTTATTTTTCATGGGTAAACCCAAAGGGTATCAAGGGAGGAAAATTATCTTTTCAAAAATAAAAAGCAGAATTCAAAACAGAAGTAGGAGTGTTCCCAAAAACATGTGCTGATCAGAAATACAATGCTGCACAAAGATCTTTGATTTACTTTGAGGTCACTCAGAATAATCACATAACGTGTTTGTGCCAAATAGTTTGATTGTGGAGATAGTCAGATGACCTTGTACCTGAGGGCAGCATCACAGAGGCAACTCCTATGCCATCCTGCTATTAGTATTTCAATAAACAATTGACACTATTCACTACATACTACAAAAAAAAAATGAGTTTTGTTGATAGGTTCTATTTAATGTGATAATTTAATGTGATATTAGAAATGAGTTCCCATTAGAAGAAAATAAAGATGCTCTAGTTTTTAAATTCACTAAAATTATTTAAAGATACTCTCTACCCTTCCGTACACAGGATATAAGCATCTAACTACATGTGTACCCTCCACCCTTAGAAATGCTGTCCCTTGCCTGACCTTCTAACTAGTTCTATACTAGGCTATTGGTTTAGGAAAATCCTAACTACAAGTTCCTACTACATAGGAGTAAATAATCTTACCTTACAATTTTATTGGTCTGCCTGAGTTAAATTTTCAAACAGGGGCAGAAAACTGGAATTTCACTGATGTTGTTGTATATGACATGGGAAATATTCGCTGCATTATTTGCTAAGATACATTTATCAAACAATCACCTCCATAAGGGAAAAAAATCCACTGGAGATTTGCTTTCATCATGACTGGACAGAGGTTATAAACAACCTCATCAAAATGTTTGACCAAATTGGCTAAGAGCAGTTCATAATAAGCTGCTTCCACCTCTCATCTTCTTTTTTAAATTTTTATTTTATTTATTTTTTTATTTTTTTACCTCTCATCTTCTTTTAAATCCTCTCCTCCACAGGCAGGAGTATGCATAGTAATTACCCACTCTTGAATTTGAATGTTCATTGACTAGATTGCAACCTATCAAGAAACACAACATGACAGTTCAGAGTCAGGGCCTGTCCATGACTAGTTGTTCCATAATTACCAGACTCATTAACCTTCCTGAACTGCTGAGTTCTTATGTCAGAAAAAAGGCCTTTAAAAGTACCTACCTCAGATTATAATGATGACTCAGTGACACCCATAAACATTTGTAACAGTTCCTGCTACATCTCAGTAAAGTGTCAGCTATTGTTAGTCCCAAGATTTTCCAGCAGGGATTTAGTTTGCCATGGTAATAATGTGTCCTGGAACCTTCCAGTTGCTCAATAAAGTTTAATTGTCATGGTAATTATGTCACAATTTTATTGGTGCCAGGAAAACTTTGAAAAGATTCTATCTGAGATTATGCATAGCTTTTATAGAGTATGTGTTTTTCTGAACTAGAAATTAAACCATGGCCTTCACCCTGCGTTATATTCCAAACCTTTCTATTTTTTTTAGTGTGAAACAGAATCTAAGTTACTGCGTTGCCCAGGCTGGGCTCTCAGTTGTGATCCTCTCACCTCAGCCTCCCAGGGAGCTTGGAATATAGGTGTGCGCCGACACTACAGCTAAGTCTGTCTTTTAGATATTTTGTGCCTCTCCATCCAGTGTTGCTACCTTCAACCTCAAGGGTAGAAAACCCTCTTTAGTACAGTTACAGTCAACCCTTTTCTTCGCTCTAAAGTCACATTTACTTTGAAGTGCCCCTTTTGTACTGTAATCATGGAATGGCTTCCTTACCATAACCCGGGGGACTTACTGCTTTTGAGGAAAAGCAGTGAAAACAGGTGAAATTCTCTTTTGGATACTTTCTTTTTCTACCTGCCTCCCAAACTTAGGCTTGAAGAATTGTAAGGAAGAATACGAAGAGGTGGAGCGAGAATGTAGTGTGCAAAGAAAGCATGTTGAAAGGGGCATCCCTCTCCTCCCTTGGGCAGCATTTCTAGTAATCAGTAAATTCTCTTTCCGTTTCAGTAGTCTTTTAGGTTTTATTGTTTTCATCTCAATTTTCTTTGCTTAAGATACTGGGAATTGAATTCAGGGTCTTCACACTGAATATATCTTTTGTTTTATATTTTATTTTGAAACCGGTTCTCACTAAGTTGCTAAATTGCCCAGGCTGAGCTGAGACTTGTCACTCTCCTGCTACAGCCTCACAGAATGCTAGAATTACAGGCATGTGCCCCTGGGCCTGGCTCACTTTCAACACTTTGAATTTCTGCTTTGGGGCATATGTGTGGAGTTGATAGGTGTTCTTTTCAGCCTAATATTTATTCCAGGCTTGCAGAATATTGTTTCTTGCATTGTGGAAACAACTTATAAAAGTAATTGATACTCATAGAAAAGAACTGTAACAACACAGGAAGTCAAGAGAGTGAATTTAAGCAGAAACTGAGCAATACACCTATTCTCCAACAGCTTTTTCTTCAAAGAAAAATGGAAACAAAATTATGTTTTGTGTATACACTGGACACCAATATCTTCATAACATTCCTTCGAGATTGGAACTGATGTCATCCCCCTTGTTACAGATGTGAGTGTTGAATGCTGAGAAGGTAGTCTGAGCAACATTATAACCCACAGGGACAGGGATTTCATTTGGACTTCAAGTCCATTTCCCTTGGTTTTCCCAAGTGAAAACCACTGTTCCCAAGATGTCACTCATTAATGTAAGTATCCAATAACATCCCTTTCCCTAGTGTTGACTCACCCTTGTATAAATTTTAAAATTTTATTTTCTTTCATCAGAATCAAGGAAGTCTGATCAAAGGATCACTCATGGTGGCTCCTGGCTCAAGGCTATCCACCTCTGAGTGACAGTTGGAGCATTTTCTAAAATTGGTTGCACTGGCAAAATAGCACCCATGTGTCCTAACCACAAATGTTTATGCAATAATCCCTCAAAAGCACAAAAACAAAACCAAGGACCGTTTGGAAAAAGAAAAAAGTACTGTATTCTAAAAATAGATCAGCAATGGAAAAAGTAAGAGCTGTTGTTCAGGTTGGTGCTGACATGGGTTCTTGAAAGTATTTGTTAGGAATGTCAGGCTTTGAAAGTGCAGTGATAAAAATGCAGATTTGAAATTTTCCAGAGAGAATTGCATTTAGAAGGTCAGGGGAAATATCATGAAGAAGAAAAGTTTCTAAGCGGCTGGTTTTTTACATGTCTTCCTTGACAGTGATTTGTGTGTCAGGTTCTGAAGTAGTTATCCAAAAGTTCTCAAAGGTATTTTTTAACAATGAATCTTCTAAGCTCTGATTTGTCAGAACTGAGGGAAACAGCAGGATGTGTTGAATTGAGACAGCTCTTGAATAATATACAAGTGTCTGGGATTGCAAGGAGTAACTGTAGAGCTGCTTTAAGTCTTTTGAACATGTTAATTATTTTTATCTTTGTATTTATAAATATGTCAAAAATAAAATATATGTTAAATTAGACACAAATCAAGTAATACAGAAAACCCAAAAAGAAAGTAAAATTCACCTGAAAAATTACTACAGAAAGATACTAAAACACTTTTATATTTTGACATATATCAATGCAAATTTTCTCTGTTGGAACTTCCCATTTCTTCCTTTTTATGCTACAGAACTCATTAATTCATTAAAGAAATAGTTACTTGGTATCATGTGCACTTAATTTAACAGGTCCTGAAAAGGTAAAAACCTCCTAATAGATCAAGGAAGAGAGACAGTCAAGCACAAATCAGACTGTATTGCAAGAATAACGGTTGCCTTCTTCACCTTTGTACAGAATCTTCACTGTCTGGGTGAAGAGAGGAATGTGCCAACCGGGTGTTTGCTAAATGAATGAGTGGCTTTTTAAACCAGTGGTGGTGAGTACCGTCTGCGGAGCAGAAATGTAAGCAACAAGGAGAAACACACCAAAACGGCCAGTGGAAGTTTTCCGAGGTGTTTTCCAAATTGCAGCCTATTATATCCTAAGGCAAGAGTGGAGAATTAATCTGCCAAATGGAATATCATGTGCAAAGACAAGACAGAAAAAAGTATAGAGCATGAAGGGATATACAAGGAATTCAGAGCGGTCACAGCTCAAAGCTTTTGTAGAAATATGTAGAGTTGAGTCTGAAATGATAATGGTGACAAAGTTATAACAAGCTGTCTATGAAAACCAGCTAATGAGGCTGGAATTTATCTTGGAACAAAAGAGAAATAAAGACTTCGATTATCAAAGAATGATATGATTTGAAATAGGAAGAAAAATTGCAAAGCAGAAGAGGAAATTGGAGAGGTAGGGGAAAAGAAAGATGGGAATGGAATTAATATGAGAAAAAGAAAGAAATGGAAACAAAGTCTTTGTAGATAGGGAGGGGTGGAGGGGTTCAAGGGAGGGCAGAAGAATAGAGAAAAAATAAGAACCAAAATGGCTTATGTAAATTTCCAATGATGAATGTCACTATATTGTATTCCTTGAATGTACCAATAAAATTAATAATTTTTTAAAGAATGGTATGATTTCTGCGTGTGTTCTCTTCTCTGTGACTTGCTCAACATATTGCCTCTTGCCAAGCTCAGCATACTGCCTTATGAAAAAAGCAAGCAGCCTTTCATATCTTTAGTAAACACTGGCTACATCATTTAGATCAACACCTCTACTGAAGATAAGTTGGAGGAAAAAAATAATTATGTGTTCTTTTTTTAATACAATTTTAATTGGACAATAATTGTGTATATTTCTGGGAGCACAATGTGGTGTTTGTATACATTAAATGTAGAAATATTAAATGAAGCTAATTAACAACCATCACCTCATAACTTATCATTTTATTTGTGGTGAGAAGATTAAAAATCTATCCTTTTTAACAATTTTGAAATGCATATCACATTATTGACCATAGTCACCACGCAATGTAATAGATCACTGAAACTTATTCCTCCAGTCTGACTAAAACTTTGACCAACTTGTTCCCTCTCCCCTTGCTTTTCTCTCTTCCTAATCCCTAGTAATATCATTTCTACTCTCTGATTCTCTGAGATAGATTTTTTTACTCTACTTATAAAGTGATCCTGGGGTATTTATTTTTTGGGGCCTGGATTATTTCATTCAGCATAAGACACTAGAACCATCCATATTGCTGCAGATGCAGCATATATTTTTAAACACATCCAGGATTAGATAAGACAGTTTCCCACAGGATTCTGGGGAAAGGCATCTATGGTAAAATACGACTCATTGGAAAGCCACTTTCTGAAAGAGGTAGCCTGCATCAGAGAAAGTTGCTTATGAGCAAGTGCCACCCACTTGAAGCTACTGGAGTAGCTGGGAGCCTGTAAAAAGATCTTAGAGGGCTACTAGGGGAAGCTGACCATAGAGAAGTGCTGACTTCTGCTGGACATTAGGCACTGCTAGAGCTGAGTGTTATCAAAGCCAAATGTATTTCAGAGACCAACTCGAAGTCTTCCTAGAGAAATACACCAGAATCAAAAAAAAGAAACTTATTCCTTCTCCCATATTTAGTACTACTACTGATAAAGTATGATATCCTGTCACCTGGCAAAGGAAAAATAAGGGTTCCGGCTCTATTGTTGCAAAGATGGTAATGGATGTTTTGAACTTTTAGTGACACTAAGTCAATAACTGGAACTGACTTTTACGTAAAAGCCAAAGAAGTGAAGGCAATTTGAAGATGATACTGAAACAAGGACCTTTTCCACCCTGAGCAAAATGTATTCTTATTTTTTTACTTCATACAATAAAAAGCACAGAAATTAAAAATGAATTATACTTAGCCTTTGACATACACACATCATCCTTGGTGAACTGGTCCTAGAAGTTATGACATAAATATAGAGGTGAAGCGGAAATAAGTGGGCATTTAATAAAATTAGAGTGAAGGTTTGACTCACCTGTCATTCAAGGTGTACCTCTAACAGATTTAACCCTCATTTAATGTAATACTAGATTGACTGCACACCCACTTCTGAAGAAAACGGTCATGTATTTGAAGCTCCTTAAATCTCTAATTTTGTCACACGAGCCTTGGAAGACCATTGTAGACTGATGGATTCTCAACAAGAACTTCATCATAAACCTAGGAAAGATTCTTTAGCCTACGGGAGGATACATAAATGGCTCTAGAAATAACTGCACATATATGTACCTAGCTTTAAAAAGTCCTGTCATGGGCCAGGGATTTAGTTCAGTGGCACCATTCCTGCCTCACAAGTGCAAGGTCCTGAGTTCTATCTCTGGAACCAAAAACAAACAAACAAACAAACAAAATCCTGCCTTCCATGGAATTTTATTCCATCACCTTCATGAGAAAAGAACTGCAGGAGCTGCTGAGGAGCTAATATGTTTTACTTCTTGACCTGGTGTTAATTGATAGCAGTTTGCTTTACAAGTACAGTATTGTATGTGATTGCTGTGTACTTGTCTGTGTCTGTGCGTAGCATTTTTCTGTATCTTAGTAATATTTCAGATAGACACAGTGAAAAAGAAAAGAGGAAAGAACCTGAATAATAAAGGATAGAGCAAAAGAGGAAGGAAAGGAAGGAGGAGCATAAAACCAAGAAGCAGAACTAAAAAGCAGAAAGAACTCCCTGCTAAGTACATGGGAACAAAACTGCTGTTATATTTCCACCCATGACTCAGTGAGATACAGGAAAAGTTGATCAATCATTCTGTGCCTCATTAGTTTCCTTATTGAGCCTTGCTAGATGCTGAATACAGAGCCTAAAAGAGTTGATTCACAGCTTTCCATCACTTTGAATCTTTAAAATCAATCCCTCAGCAAATAACTCAAAATAGGCTAGTGTTGCTACTCAGAGCAGAGGCAAAAACTTTCATAAATCCAAAGGAATAAGTTCCTGCGGAAGGGCAGGGGCCCCTTTAGCCATTAGATCAGCTTCACCCTCCTGGCCTTCTGTTCTCCACTCAGTGCTACAATTGAAGGAGAACTGTGATTAGGATCAGACCCTTTAGAATGAAGTCAGGAATCTCTTTGTCATTGGCTCTAGGATCTCTGAATCTTAATTTCTTCATCTTCAAAACAAGAATAAGAACAAATAACACTTTCATAGTGTGTACTATGTATCAGGCATTGTTCTAAGCTCATCACCTATATATTTACTCTAATTCTCACAATTCTGGAGAAGATACTATTATTATTTCGATTTTACAGGGGAAGTAATTTTGGCCAATACCAAAGGCAAAGGAATACTATGAACATCACATAAAATAGTATACATGAAATTATTTTGTGTACTTAAAACTACATGTTCATATATTTATATAGTACTTTAAAATATACTAGTATCAAGAGAAAGACAAGACAAGCCACAAACTAGAAGATATTTGCAAAAGATATGTCTGATAAAGTATTGTTATGAAAAATATACAATAAACTCTTAAAACTCAACAATCAACAAAACCAAATAAAAAATGAAGAACTAAGGGATGGCAGGGACAAGGGGAAAAAATTATAACCAAGACCTGTCA
Organism: Fukomys damarensis; assembly: GCF_012274545.1. Classification (NCBI taxonomy): domain Eukaryota; kingdom Metazoa; phylum Chordata; class Mammalia; order Rodentia; family Bathyergidae; genus Fukomys; species Fukomys damarensis. The sequence goes on along the minus strand of NW_022900950.1, from coordinate 49,065,846 downwards.
TGTAAAGGTACAAGATCCCAATAATGAATGTAACTGTACTGTATACCTAAAATGTACAAATAAACTCAATTTAAAAAGTAAAAATAAAAATGAAGAACTATCCACCAAAGAAGATATGCAAGTAGCAAATAAGCATGTGAAAAAGATATTCAATATTATTTGTCATTGCAGAATTGCAGATTAAAACACCAAGACATGCCATTGCATATCTGTTAGAATGGCAAAAAAAAACATTTACAATGTCACTATCAATACAATGCGACTGATGGTAGAAGAGGCTGTTAGTATGAAAGACAGAAGTGTATGGACATTATACTTTCACTCAATTTTGCTGTAAACCTAAAACTACTGTAAAAAATCTACTAAAAAATATATACACTAATCAAACACATCCATTAATAAAAATAAATTTATCCTTTTTACCATGGCTTAAATAACTTGCAATCAGGTGAAATTATAAACATACACAAACCCCTACTTTTTTTTTTTGTACCAGAGATCAAACGCAGGACCTTGTGCTTATGAGGCAGGTGGCAGAACCACCTAGCTAAATCCCTGGCCCCGAAACAGATTTTAATTTAAAAATGTATGATGTTACTTTGACCAGCAAGAAATTTTCAAGGGTTCCAACTCATTTGCCCCTTTAAAAGATTCAGTCCTCTAGACTATTCCAGAAATTACAAAGTAAGCTTTTACACAAAATGCACTCAACACTTAATTGAATTGTAAAGAAAAGGTCATGAAGTAGCACCTCCTTTCAACCCTGACCCATCCAGTCTCTCACAAGTTATATCATGTTCTCAAACAACTCTGCCTGTATCCGTCTTCTGTTTGCAAGACAAGGAGTATCCCATCATTTAAGTATAGATAGTGTCCCCCAAAGGCTATGTGTTAAAGGTTTGATCCCCAGGGTGACACTAGTGGGAGCCACTGTGGACCCTTAGGAGGTAGGGTCTTGTGGAAAGTCCTTAGGTCTTTGGGGGCATATCCTCAAGTGGGACTGTGGGAGTACAGTCTGAGTCCATCTCTGCTTTCTGGAGCATGACTTAAGCAATTTGCTTGCCTCATGCTCATGCATGATATGCTATTCTCACCAGAACCCAAAGGCACAGTGCTGTCTAATCTTAGACCACATCCTCCAAAGTTTTGATGCCAAATAAACCTTTTCTTTTAATGAGTTAATTGTCCTGGGTATTTCCTTTTAATAATGGAAAACTAACTAACAGTATACAAATATTTTTTAAGAATTTAGTGGGCATCTGATGAACGATGAAGACTTTTTAATAAATTTTTATTATGGTTACCAATGAAAGCACAAAATGAACTGTGCTTTTAATCATGAACAAAAATTATAGTAAACTAAACTAAAAACTATGACCCACATATAGCTACTTAGAAAAATCTCTGGCTCTTAATTTAAACAGATCAAGATCCAAGTTGAAAATTTACATACACTTTATAAAACTCACCAGTTCCTTGGAAAGAACCTGAATTTCCCATGTGTATAATATACAAATTTTACAAGCATAAACAATCTATTTGTCATTTGGCCTTGCTTGGTCATTTAAATATAACTCACTTCTGGGGTGGTACAGTTTTTCAGCATAATATTTAACTTCCCAGAAATATGAAGCTTGAAGGGAAAATATAGACATCCTTGGGAATTGTAGATAAAGTGTAGTCAGAAAATTTTCTCAAAATTCCCATAGGATGTGAAGTCCCTACTCAGAAAGAATATCAGTGAGAAAAGGGGAAAGAACTGGTCACTGTGTCCATTTTCTTGCCTCCAAATACCTCTGGTTGTGCTCATGAGAGGTCCAACTCTAATAAGGCTCTGGAAAATTTTCACTGTTACCAGGAAATGCACAGTAAGAAAACTGAACTGATCTAGTATTTTACAGAAGGAATACAATATGTACAACTATTAACCAAGTTTTAGAGACCTGCAAAGGCACTGAACTGAGACATTGAGTTTTTGCACCCTTGAAGCTGAGAAACAAAGAAATTTGGGACGCCCCGAAACTTGAAGCTCTGAGGGAGGCATCCTGCAGAGCTGGAAACCAGGCCTCGGAGGAGGGGGGCCTTGTCTGGATGCTCTGAAGACTTTGGTGTTTCTGAGCAAGTGGATGAAGCGGCAATGTGAGAGCAACTGCCTGTCCAGAATGAAGAATTAATTCTGGGTTGGCAAGGACAGCAATAGGAAGCAAAGCAGGGAGGAATGAATTCCATTCCCCTTTTTTGTGATAAAGAATGCTCCCAGGAAAGAATCAAACCAGGACTCACATGGAAAAATAGAAAAGAAAGAAATGGGATCCACAGGGTCCCAGCCCCAGCATCTGAGAGCAAAGTAAACTAGAAAGGTTTGTGCAAGTGCCAACAATCTAACTGACAACACTGTATCTAAACCAACAGTCTAGTGAGGCTTTACAACTGCAACATAGAATTGCAAAAGGAGAAGGTGTTTGGGTTCAGCACAGCAGGACAGAAATCATGACATCAGTTGACAGCATAGAGCTGGGTCTGGGCAAGTGATGAGAGAAACATGGACAACTGAACACATCCTGCATCGACATCACTAAAAGGCCCAGTTAGGATTCCTTTGTGAAATCTCTTAGTACCTTGAAAGTGGGGATAACTGAAGTAAAGCAAATGAGCTTGTCACTCTCTTCCTTCTTCAAGAGATAACTGCACCTTCAGCCAAATAAAGGGGCAGCTTTGCTCTTAATAAGACAAAGACCCTCCAAGACTTTGAAAGTCTTGCTTAAGAACCTGCTACAGTCTTTGAATGACTGAATCCTTTCTCCAATTTCTGGAACAGTGAAGGGATTTTATTCTTCCATCTATAGTTAGAAGAACACATTAGAGACATATGAGGTGAATTCTTGCTCTGGTTTTCCTAAACAGGGGACTTGGGACTCGGCACATCTGGGAGAATCGAGTATTGGAACAAAGGGTCCTGTCCTCTATGACCCAGACTTCCTTTCATTTATACCAGAAAATGAATCATGTATTTAAATGTCAGCATTGTTCTGTTTCCTCCTAGGCATTTGCCCATTATGGATTTAATCATAGCTTTCCTCCTGAGCTGCGGTAAAAGAGTGAAGAATTCTACATCCTACTGTGACTGGAGTTTTATAGTTATGTTTGCCTGTCAGACTTCATTCCCTTGTGAAGAAAAGTGACATTTCATTGCAATCAATATCTATTCCACTTTCCCTGAGCATACACACACACACACAGAGTAAAACATTCTTCTATAAAAAGAACAAGAGACCAATAAACTAAGGATATTGTCAGAAAATACAAAAATAAAGACATAACAGGATAACAATAAAATGCATATGTGCAGAACTGTTTATAAGTGTTACAGGCAAAGAAATAAAGTAGGAGTCAGCATGCCTCATTCATTCACGTCAGAGCAGAATGAATCACAGCGACAACTGGGGTAGTGACTCAAAGGGTAATTTAAGAAAAAATAAGAGGGAAAAAGATGAAAGGAGGGTTGCTAACTCCATAAATGTGGAGAGTATCTATTCATGCAAAGGGATGAACCGTGGTGTGGCCAATCTGTTCACAACAACTAGATATCACAGATTGTGTCTGCAGATTCATGTGATGGAGATTTGCTTCCTCATTCTAAAAATGAATACAGTAAATAGATTAACCAGATCTGAACTCTTGCACCAACCATTTCATAGAGGAGCTGCCTAGACTTCCTGATCTGGGATTATAAACTCAAAGAAGTAGTTAATTAGTAACCCAGAAAAAAGTGTACAAAACCAGGATCTAAATTTAACAACCAGTAGTTTTAGGAAAGAATATAGGAAACCAAAAAAGAAAAGTGCTTGTGAGTCACTGAGTCCTCAAATCAGACTGACCATCTTCACCCAATAGGGGATTTATGAAAAAATGCTTCAGCACTTCCAGGATCTGTCATGATGGTGAACAAAACCAGATCCATAAAATGGATATTCTCAGCCATTTTTCCCCTTTGCAAATCCTGGAAGAACACATTTCAGGTGAGGCTGGAGGGCACATAGAAACCATCCTCCAAGACAAATAGTCATTGTGTAGATAAATGGTCATTGTGTAGATTTACTTCTATTGGTACTTTTTTTTTTTTTTGGTACTGGAAATCGAACTCGGAACTCAGGTCCTTGTGCTTGGAAGGCAGGTGGCAGAACCACTGAGCTAAATCCCCAGCTCTACATTTACTTCTAAATAAAGGTGTTTCCCATGGAAAACCTTTAGAAGAAGGAGGCAACCACTGCCTGCTTACAGGAAGGAGAAGATCCTCTGAAAGGGAGGCAATGGTTTCATGAGTAGTAGAGGCAGCTGAAACCCACTCGGTAGGATGTGTTTAACACCTAATTCCTGGGCACCAAGTTCAGAAAGAGCGTGCTTGGTTATTTGGCCCCATACTCCCCCTTCCTTGAAAAAAAAAAATATATATTGCTTCTGTGACTTTTAACAATTTCCCTACTACAGTACAGCTTTTCCTCTTACTGTTATACTTCTCTTCCTACTGAGGCCATAAAGATAGTTTGCTCCAAAGTCGGTTACTCCCCACACACCCATTCTGCCTGCTCTCTACTACCATATAATCTTTTTCTGTCCCATGATTTTAGATAATTCCTCATAGGCCAACAAGTCAAGTTTGCTCATTATCCCTCTGATAATCCAGTTGTGCGCACTCAATTACTTTTCAAAACGTCCACGCTGATACTAATGGGTATCTCAAATGTCTAAAAGGGTACAGTCCTAGTCTCAGTAAATGATCCCACACTTTCTAGAGCCAAAACCTCAGAAGTCATCTCTTTCTCAACTCCAGACTAATCCAGCCATGAATTCTGACAGCTATAAATACTCTAATATTCTAAACACTATGATCTACCCACTCCTACACATCTCAGCCATTCTCCCTTTGATCTTTCAGTCAGCCCCTCATGGGATCACTGCTCCCCCTGTACACCTATAACCCATAAGCCACACAGCTGTGCTTCAGCGATTACTTAAAACAGCATTCAGATGGCATCACTAATGCTGAATGCTCTCCAATGACTTTCTTCCATATTAAATAATGAAATCACTACTCCTAGCATTGTTTGCAAAGTGCAGTGCTCTCTGTCTTTTGTCTTCCACTCCAGCCTCATTTCATATTTCATCCTCCTTGGAACTCTCTCCATACACTCTAGTCATGTGGTCTACTCTTCTTCCTCAACAACTGCAAGCTTATGTGTGCCTCACAGCATTTGCCCTTGGAGTTCTTACCTTTACCCTCAGATTATCAGAAGGCTAGCTCCTTGTTTCCATTCATGCCTTGACCTAAAAGTTGGCTCTTCAGGAGGGACTTCCCCAACAAAACCTCGAAAAGTTTTAAAGCCAAAGAACCCCTTTAAAAACAAAATCACTGAGCCAAGTAGCTTCTAAGCACCTTGTTCCTAAGAGTGGGAACTTGAGGACTCCTGTTAAACCCAAAAAAATATCAGCTCCACAAATGTTAGAGCTCAGATGAACTTCCCCATCTTGGGAAGTTTTCAGAAAATATTGCAACTGGAATGCCATAATTTCTTTCAGTAGAATTTATGCAAAAATCCTGAGCCCCAAGTATGTATGCGCTTGTATTGCTTCACGGATGGATTCAGTGATTTCCACTACAAAGAAGTCCTAAGCAAAGCTGAAATAAAAGATAAAATGCTAAAAATAGGAGATACAAGACTGAAAAGCTACAAGAAGATTTTTTAAATGGGATTACTGAAGACCAGGATAAAGATATAAAGATCTGACCATGTCTGTGGCCTGGTTTCTAAACGAATAGAAATGTAACAAAAAGGAGTGGGAGAAATTTAAAAAACAAGGAAGTATTCTCAGGAAAATCAGAAGGCTAAGAAAGGAAAGAAGAGGCAAGACGGTAAGGAAAGAAGAAAAAGAAAAAATGGCATTGCAGGTTAGTTCTCCAAAACTAGTGAATAATTGGAGTACATGTTCCTTTCAATTCTTCTTGAGGCTAAACATAAATAAATGACAACTCCACCTCCTGAAAACAATTACTGACAACAGAAAGAAAAGAAGAAAACTCAAAGAGCCATTTTCCAAATGGGACCAGCTAATGAGCAAAAGGCTATGGCACTAAATGAGCCTGGGAAATTTACTTACCAGCTGGAAAATATGCTAGAAGCAGAGAGAACTCACCTAAATCAACTACAACAGGCTTGCCACAGTTAATGAGATTCAAGGGCAAATTAAGAAAACCCTCCCAGGAGGCAAAGCCAAAGAGATGGGTGGAGCCATCAGGGGTTCAGCAGAAAATAAAAGTGAGTGAGAGTTCTAAAAGGTAGGGACAATTAGACGGGATATCCCCCATGGGTATGCTAGCTAGTTCTTAGATCCTATATGGTGGGTACAATTAGATATGCCAAAAGGGAGTCACACTAATTGATTCAAAGTGGAATCTGATTTTTGGCCTCTAAGAGTGCCAGAACCGGTGGTTTCTCTCAAGATTCCTGGTGTTTTAAGACAAAGGAGCAAAAAAAGAAGAAAATAATCATGTGATTGCTTTTGAGGAACAACTAAAAACACCACATGTGTAGGTTGTGCTTTCTGTTTTGCTTTTTAGCACTTCACATCTCAGACAAAACTTTCTTAATTTGAGGAGGAATTTCTTCTTAGATTCCTTAGATTTTTAAGCAAAATTTTCTCTGTCTTTTTCAGAAAGAACTCTCTTTGTCTCAAAAGCAGTCTTTCAGAGTTGGTTGAAGACTAGCCCAGGATAAAAAGGAAAGAAAATTGTAATGGCAGCATGCCAGCAGGAGTTGGATGACAGTTTTTAAGCTTTTTAATAATTTGGCCAAAAGCCTCTCTACCTCCCTGTTTGGCAGAGCAGGTAAAGGTAATAACTCTACAGTCCCTTTTTTTCTTTCTTTTTTTTTTTTTACAAAGCATACTATGAAGTAATTTTTAAAAGATTATTGCATACTTTTATTTTTAAACAAAAAAGTAAAAAGTGGTGAAGCACATGGTGAAGTGTCTAAGGAATATTACTTGATGATAGCAACTTACTCAGAAAGAAATTTGTCAGCAAATTGGATCTTTAATTCTTTGAGGTGCAAATGTGTTTTGTCTTATCTTCACCATAGGATCTACCTTAAAATGTAAAACTGCACGTATGGGCAAGGTATATTATAATTCAAACCAAAAAAAAAGTGGATATTCCTATTTGTATTCTAAAAGCAAGCTCCAAAATTTCCACATTTCCTTTTGTGAAAACATTCTGGCTAGATCCTAAAATGTCTTGAAACTTCATGAATATTTGAATGCATATATAAAGTGAATATGGAACTGTAACTAAAATGCATTATTCGTACTTTGCTTTTACAATTTGGTTTTTGGGAACCCAGACTGCATTGTAAAACCTTACAAGGAAATTGTCAAATATTCTCTTTATGGGTGAGCTTCTATGCTAAGATCTATATATAAATATATAATTTTTAAATATGTATTTACTGTAATTTCTAAAAGACTATACATTTTGATATTACATTAAAATTTGTTCTGAAAAATCTCAACTTCCTAAAGAAGCAGAAATACTACTTTAATTGAAGCTCTTTAATTATCCAAAAAGAATGCTTAGAGTTGTGTCTGCTTTGCCTCATAAGCCTCCTATTTTTACATTTCTTTTTCACCTAGAATTTCTTTAAAAAGAAAAAGATCCTTTACTTTCTGATTCTGTACCTTGATAGAAGATCAGAAAAGTAATGTTCATAAAAGTCAAGTGGACAAATGGAAGCCTATTAATTCCTGAAAGTTTTAAAGTGTGTTGAAGAAAAGAAAACTATATATAGATATAAGTATTTTACTACAGTTTTTAAAGAATAGGATTTTATTTTTAGAGGGATTACTATAAAATTTCAAAAGCAAAAAAAAAAAAAAGAAAGTATTAACACTCAATCTTTCTGGAATAAAATCTGCACCAAGAAGATCAATGACATCATGAATGGGAAAAATAAAACTAGATTGTACTCAAAGAGATCCCAGTGGATTTACTGAGGTCTAGATTCCCTAAAATACCTGGGGATAGTCATGTTTTATTTTTAATTTCAGGCATACAGCATTTATTCTAATGGTGCCAATATGGAGGATCTTACTGGTTGGTGATAGTTAAGATGTGTAGAAAGAATCAAGAGGAAGGAAAAAAATCAACAAGCAGGAAAATGGAAATCAACCATCACTTTGTTCTCACGGATGCTTAATGTATATCTGCATACAATCACACTAGTCCACAGCCCAACATGGGGATAATACAACCTAAATGTTTCATAATTGTACATATGGATCATAACAAAAACATTTAAACATATCTAGTGCTGACAATAAATAGCATATTGAATGTAATAGGTGGAGATACATTTGTATGTAAATGACTATGAACATAGGGTTTGGAAACCTCTCATATTGAAAAAAAAAGAATTAAAAGCAAAATAAAAACCAGTGAATCTACCTGGACCTCTTAGCTTGAGCAGCACTGACTCCAGGCTCATAGAGTCTTACACATATGCACTCAGGTATCCCTTTCCACAACAGTGAGCATATAGCTCAATCCCTGTAGAGAACTGTCCTGAGGACATCATGACACTCTGCTCAGTGTTTCTGAACTTGCTGCTAATGGAAATGTGTGTGTGTGTGTGTGTATGTGTGTGTGTACACATAGGCATGTATATACCTGTGTATATCCATACACTTCCTGTCCCCTGCTATTAGAATGCAAACTCCAAGGAGAATGGACTTCATCTACCTGGTTTGCCATCTAACATATCTTCATTAGTTTGAACAATGATTAGGGCTGATTACATGGAATATTTTCTGACAACATCATGAGTGTTGTGGATTCACAGAAAGAGTCAGGACTCAGTACTGGAAGAGTAGGCATGAGATATACATTTTAAATGTTTGATTTATATATGAAATGGATATAGGAAAACACTGGCCAGTAAGTATGTGACAGATGTTGGACATGGCTTTGTCACCCCAAATACAGGGTTTGATTATTCTTTTAATACAGGATTGTGTCTTGTGTGAATGGTGGTGTGACATGAAAGAAAAAGTGAAATAGGAGGTTCTATATCACCTAAGCCAGAACTTGATCAACTAAAAAGTTGGTGATGTCCCAAGAGGGAAAGACTAACCAAGAGCTATCACTCCTCCTTATCTAATATTTGCCACTAATGAGCTTACTGCAGTTAGCTCTGCAAACCACAGCAAGATGCATTCAGAGATTTGCTTCTCTAGGTAAAGTTGCTCAAATTTGACTACCTCTCCTGATATTTCTGGTGTACATGCTAAATGTTAATGATTCCTTTCCAGGTCTTTAGACATTCCTGGTCATAATACCACAGTCCCAACTACATTGTGTGCATATCCAGAAAAGGCAGACTAAACTTTAGCTTCTCCCTAACCCCAAATTTTTTTCCAGATAAATCAATTACTCTCCTTTTTACCTAACTGATATCTCTGGCTGAACCAAATAAGAGCATAAAAGTCTTTATAAGGCTGCCCTTTAAAAATAATAATGACTATATAAAAAAACTGCCATGTTCTAATATATAATAACATGATAGAAGAGTGTTAGGGGTGATGGTTTCTTTTTTATATTTTCCTATATTTTTAATTCCTGCCAGACAACACAGATTACTTTTAAAACAAATAAGATTCAAAGGTTACTTAAATTTTATTAGTGTTTTATTACAATATCTTTGTGTTGTTACTGAAATATATGAACATAAGAATGTACGATTCTTTATACAGTTCTCATTAGTGTTTAATTTTAATAAACTATTTCTTTTTTCTTTGTTGCCTATTTATATACTGTTTCATAATCGTTTCAACCTTTGGCAAATAAAACCTATTGCTTTCAAGACAGTGCACTTCTTAAATGCTTTTAGTTTTAATTGCAGTATTTTTCATGTTGGGTTTACTTAAGTCACATATTTTGTATTCAAGCAGATGTTCAAGAAATAAATATTCATATGAGGTTTATGTGGTTCATAATTCTCATGTATTACAGATTATTTTAGATGAGTCTACTGATCTCACTTTCTAGCTTTAAAAATGCACCCAGAATATACAAATTACATTTACACATCTAATAAAGATGTACAGCAATTTTAACAACCTCTGCACTGTCAATCACTGATAGGAAAATAAACCAGACATGGTCTGGATTCATCATAATGGAAAATTCATTTGACTGTGCTATAACTCTACCCAGGATTTCACCTACCATCAACGTAGATGAAAGGTTTTTTTGTTTGTTCTGTTTTGGTTTGGGTTTTTTGTTTTGGTTTTTGGTTTTTGGTTTTTGGGGTTTTTTTGTACCAGGAATCAAAATCAGGCCCTTGTGCTTGTGAAGCAGGCAGCGGAACCACTAAGCCAAATCCCTGGCCCTGATGTAAGTTTTTTTTTTCCTTAGATACTCTCCTGTCCCTTGTCAGATGAAAACTTAGCACAAATATATATGTCTCTTTCCTCTTAGTAATCATGTGTATGCCTTCATTTAAAACAAGTACTTTTAATGACATGGTAATTTGTGAGTATTATATGAACTTATAAGATTAAAATTCAAGGCAAACCAAAGAACATGTTTCTTCTACAGACTAAATAATAATTTTATGCTTCCAACATGTTTATTTTACTCATAACTAGCACACATTGAGCATAGAATAGATAATAGGCTTATATTAAGTGCCTTCTAATTAGTATATTATTAATTCCTCACTGTCTTATAGAAAAGTTTCTCATTATTCCTCTACTTAAGATCATGAAATGGATGACAGAGAAATGGACACAGAAGGTGATGTTGTTGGAATTCTGACTCAAGAAGACCCTTCTCTGTTCTGTACTTTCTCTGCTCTTCTGCACATCCTTTCAAATATAAGCCATAACTTTAGAAAAAAATCAAAATGCATTCCTGTATCTCTCCTTTTATTTCCTTCTAAATATTTCCATTTGTTTTGGCAATAAAATTATGTGTTAATCAGCTTTCTGTAACTGTGGCAAATTACCTGAAATAATCAACTTAAAGAAAACTTAGTTTTGGTTTATAATTTCAGAAGTTTTAGGCTTGTAGCAGCACAGTATGGCCAAAGTTGAACAGAGAAGGGCTATGGACAGGAAGCGAAGAGAGAGACAATACAGGGACAGAGTCTCAGCATTCGTCTTATGAACTAACTTCCTTCCATTAAGCCTAACCTACTAAAGTTTCCACCCCCTGTCAGTAGTACCTCTGGCTGGGGACTTCTAATACCTGGACGTTTAGAGGACAATCCTGATCTACACTAAGGTAGATCATTTGTATATTGTCAAAATGTTTTCTGGGTTGTTTTTTTTTTTTTTTTCCTTTGGTACCGGGATCAAACTTGGGTTCTTATGCTTGCAAGGCAGGCGGCAGCACCACTGAGCTAAATACCCAGCCCTTATATTGTCAAAATGTAAGGTTCAGTCCAAAGTTTCCCTACCATTTTCATGCCTCTATTAATTTATATAGCCATCCAAACTCTTTATACTGCAGTGCACTGGGTTCTCATTTCTTGATTTACATGAAATTTCTTCTCTTCGGAACCATAACAAAGAGGTTAAAAGTTAAAATTCTTCATTATTACTTCCAGTGGCAAAATATTCAATAGAATTTATTCAAAACAGAGTATCTAAATTGAATTTGCTAAAAAATAGACAGATATACTTCCAAATGGTTTTTGTTGCTGCATATACCAGGATGCACTAAAAGAAGGAAAAGAAAACAGAAAGATTTTAACTAGCTATCTTACTGGGTAAGCGACTATTCAAGTTGTGGTCCTCACTTAGCACCACTGTTATCATCTAGGAGCTTGCTAGAAATGCAGAATGTAGAGATGCAGGCTATACCTCAGATCTACTGAATTAGAAGCTGCATTGTAACACCAATCTGTGGTCATACATAGTCAAGTTTAAGAAGCTCTGTAGCACAGAACACAGCACATGGTTGTGTCCCCAGTTGCTCTATGATCCCCCCCACAATGCACACATAGGAACCACTCAGGTGCCACCAAAACAGAAACTAGCACCATTCTCCTGCCTAACCTTATCCTTATTCTGCCATGTTATAAGAGACATGCTTATCATTTTGGTTTAGAGTAAAAAACAGATCATTGCCAACAGAACATTCACTGGTCAAACCACTGGTTGAGCATGTTTCTATTTCAACATATCATTCTGCATACCTAGGAAACTACAAACACATACTGACCCAGACACAAGAAAGTATGATTGGTTTAAAAAGAAAAGAATATTTATTCAAATATATTGGAAATCACTGAAGTAAAAACTAAGATAATGAGAAAACCCACCATCTAGAGAGTATTACTATGTGCCAGGCTCAGTGCTAGAAATATTTGTTTCTAATCCTCACATTAACCTTGCTATGAGATAGATTTTATTTGCCTATTTGGAAGTTAAGGTATAGTGAGAGTAAACAATTGGCCTAATCTTTCCCAACTAATAGATGCTAGAATGAGACCACCTCTGTATATCATGTGTGGAAAATCCCAAAATTTCCACTTTCCCCAAGAGGCTTGTTGCTACAGACAGATAAGAGAGAGAGACAGAGAGAGAGAGAGAGAGACAGAGAGAGAGAGAGAGACAGAGAGAGAGAGAGAGGGATTATAGACTGCTGAGAATGCATAATTATACTTAGAGCCTGTTCAAGTTATTTCAATAAACTTCGGGTTTCTCTCCACTTCCCTATTTGCTCACAGTCAAAACCCATTTTAAACTTTTTCTCAGACCTAAAATACTAATTTTCCTGCATTGGAGTAAGGAATACACCATAAATCAATATGTACATATGAGACATGCACTATAGTTTATCCTGGGGTAAATAAATGTGTTTCTAATATTTACAGACATTCTTGTTCCAGATTTACTTAGTTTAATAAAGGTATTTTCTTTTATATTATTAAAAACAAACCTAACTCAACCTCAAAAGCAGCATCCACTGCCCACTAGAATACAATGCAAGTCACATTGTAATTGTAAATTTTCTAGTGTCACAGTAAATCAACATACAGAAGGAAGAGGTGAAGGTAATTTTAATAATTTTTTTTCTAAAATATCATTTGAACAATCACCATTGCTAAAAATAATAATGAATCATTTTACTTTTTCATGCTAGGTCCTTAAAATTCAGTGTATATTTTATAGTGGCAGCGCATCTCAGATGGGCAGCACTCCAAGTGCTGATGGGCAACATTCCAAATGCTCAGGAGCGAGTGCCCCCTACACATTTTTCAAGGTTGCTCCTGGAAAAAATGGATAGTGAATATCTTCAGCGACAGACTAAAGTGTTAGTATTTTGCCCCCTTGGATTTTATTTATTTATTTAGTACTGTACCGGGGATCGAATTTGGGACCTTGTTCTTATGAGGCAGGCCATGGAACCACTGTGCTAAATCCTCTGCCCTGCCCCATTGGATTTTTCTCAAACAGTACTGCATGTTCCGGCATTAATTATCTCAAGTGTTGACAAGCTCCCATGAGACCCGTATGAGTCTTTATTCACTTTTGAATCTTAGTGTTCTGCAATAGACTTAGGAAGAAGGCAAAGAGTAGTAGTAAGCTAAAAGAAAATAGAAACATATCCGGCATAATGTGGGAAATATCTCAAAAATAATGATTTCAATTAAATATGCCATGGTAAAATAATGGTCAAAAAAAAAAACTTCTGAAACATGTATATTATAGATAAGGTTATATACAGCCTAGAAATATATAATAAATATTTAAATGCAAAATAAAGCAGTAAATTTCAAAGTTGAAAATTTTTAGTAGAATGGTCATTTTATTATTTTAAAATTTTCTCAAGCGCTTTAAATATGTTTCTGTTATTTAAAATATAACATCAAGTACTTGGGAGGAAATGACATGGCTATAATGCGTAGAGTACTTTGTGGCTCTCATAAGCATTTTAATTGAGTATGACGGATACATTTGGAGAGACAAAAATAAACTCTGAAAGATCTCAGGAGTCCTCTTAAGAAGCTACAACAATAAGATGAAAAAAGAAAAGAAGACCTTCACAAAAAGAGTAGAACAGTTTCATTTTTGTTTGTATCTTCCTATCTTACAGGCAGCCACTGCTCAGCCAAGAGGAGGGATTTCGTAACTCGCAATTCTTCTCTCAGGGCTGCAGAGAACAAGGTGAATAACCAGTCTTCCCAGCTTTTCAGGGTGCTGCTGGATTGACCAACTATAGTTTCACCCAACTTCTGGGGAGATTGCAACAGCTAATGGCTGAGAACAAGAAAGAAGGTTAAGTGCAATAATGTCAGCCACACAGAGAGAGCACGTACCCTTGTGGCCTGCTCTGCAGAGGGCGCTGGCAACCTTCCCTACTGGGCACTATGCAGCCTGCATGCCTCCATACCTCTCACTGCCAATGACACTACAGTGTCCACTGTAGCAAGTCATGGACCCCAGCAGCTCATTCCTCAGAGGACTCCCACGAACTCACATTGCTGAGAAAACTAGCATCCAGCACAGCTGCGCTGGACCCACTATACCTTCATCACTGAGGGATTAGAAAAGGCAGGAATTTCCATCTTCGCAGTATGGGGGTCCAAACTACCTTTCCACCCCCACCCCCACTTCCTTAGAGCCACCCCAGCTGCTGCTGACCAGGGAACCCAGGCCCTGAGAGCCAACACAGCCATCACGTACATTCTAGTGTGTGAGTCCTGTCACCTGCTGCCAGTCCTGCTACCCATCTTCACACATACCAATGCCTGAGCCCTATAGCTAAGTGCATGCACATTACCAGGCTTGCCTCCATAGTTGCATATGCACAAAAAAATGACCCCGACTCCCTTTCCTTATTCCTAGTCACCACAGCTACATCACTGCCATCATATCTGTGTACACCACGAGCTATGATTCCTGAAAATGTGTACTGCCCCCATCACTGGCCCTCACAGCCAAAGGCATGAATGTAGCCTCCTTCAATGCTAAATATGCCCATAAATGCAGTTAGCCTGGACTCCATGGTCAGCCTGCAGCTAGGCCCTGAATCAGTGTGCAGCTAAGCCCTGATTCCACAGCTGTTTGTGCATGCCAGACATCCTAGTCTCTACTGATAAGCATATGCCTGCTGAGAATATGCCTGCAGTTAGTGCCTGTTGCCACACTCTTGTTCATAGAGGAGTATGTGCACAGTACCAGCCCCAGGCCCTCATGGCTGCCTTTTCCAATCCTTGAAGCTACAGCTAGAGGCCCAGAGACACTGCTGAGGTTTCCAATGGCCCTCACAACCACTGTAAGCGTCCCATAGCTCTCATCAGTCATAGCCACGGTTGTCACAGTCACTGCTTGAACGAGTAAGATACTGTACTTCCTCAGACCCAGGGCCCCTGCACAACCCCATGCTCGACACCACATCACTGGACATGGTTACTCAAGTTTCTCCAGTGTGATGCCCCACTCTGATATCATGTAAGTGAAGATTTTGCCTTACAGAAACCAATCCACAAAGCCTGAAAGAGTCGCTCCTCCATGAATGCACAAACAGAACACAAACCTACAAGGATCACAAAGAATTGAAAAACATGAATGCACCAAACAAATGCAATAAACTTCCAGTAACCAAAGCATAAGAATTCAAGAGCTATGAATTCCTGACCAAATAATTTCAGTAATTGTTTTAATGAAGCTCCTCAAACTGCAACAAAGTATAGATTTAAAAGCTAAGAAAATTAAGATTTAAAACCTAAACAAATCAGGAAATGTAAGAACAGAAAAAGAAGCTCAGCAAAGTGACAGAAAATATTTTTTTAAAAGCCAGAAATTTTGGAAATTTTTGTAAGCTGCTAGTGATTAATTAAAATGTTTTCATTTATGACTTGAGCAATTTCAATTTTTTTTGTCTTAGGGAAGAGAAGGGCATAAAATCCAAATGTCAAATGATATAATCAGGAAAATATATCAAATATTCAGAAGTATAAAATACAGACAAGAGTTATTAAAGATATACAGAAAGCATAAATTGGATTGCATATATCATCTTATTATGATGGTAAATCAATACAACAAAACATGGATTTTGTTATGCATGTTTTGTTGTTTTTTGAGATAGGATCTCACTATGTAGTTCATTGGTCTTGTACTCATTATGTAGTAGACTTGAACTTATAATGATCCTCCTGCCTCGGTCTCCTGACTGCTGGAATTACAGGTGTGTGCTACCATGCCTAGATTAGTAACATATTTTGAATCAAAAATAAAAAAGGTTCTAACTCAAATTGCTGAGTAAATCAACATCAAGGATCTTGGTAAGTCCCAAAAGCATGATAAGTTTCAAAGTCCAAAACAAATGAGAAATTACATTAATACGTGATTTGAGCTATTTACATTAGAGAGGGGGAATTGCCATAAATATGCATCTTAATGTACTTCAGATGAGATGATCATAGTGTAGTTTAATGGATAGGGTTTGGTAATGGGAATCCAATGATGCAGTTTGGCTTGAGTTTGGTTTTGTCCCTTGCTGTTTGACCCTGGACAAGTCTGTTAAATATTTACCCTTAAATTTTCTTTTCCATAAAAAGGAGTCTGGATAGAACAAAGAGTTCACTGCTGTGTGGTCACTGTTGAATGTTTATGGTCCCTTTCTCTGACTGAGTGGTCTTGCTCAGCAGGTAAATCTCCCTTCTTTTCCAGAATGCAAACTCACCCATAATCACTCAAAATAGACCAGTGGTTGCTTGGGCAGAGGTCAGGACAAGGGACAAGCATAAGGATAATTTTTAGTGTGATGAATACGTCCATTATTTTGACTTAATAACAGTTACACAGGTATGTGTATGTATGTATGTATATATATATATATATATATATATATATATATCAAGCTTTATGAAATTACATATTTTTTGTACATAGTTTATTATGTTGCAGATATAATAGAGGGTTTTTTTCAAAACTGTCTAAAGGGCTTCTTTTTAAAATTTCTCATAGTGTATATATGCTGGTGATTAGTTCAGCCTTTGTATGTTTGAAAATATATTTATCTCACTTTCATTTTAAAAAGATAATTTCATTGGGCAAAAAACTCAAAGTTGCGTTTTTATTTCACTCTCTTAAAGATGTTTCTTCATCAACTTCCAACTTGCATTGTTTCTGATGAGAACATGTAAGTCACCTTATCTTTGTTCCTTTTTACACAACATGCCTTTTTTTTTTCCTCTTGCTGCTTTTAAAAGTTTTTCTCTATTACTGGTTTATAGTTTGGTTATGCTTGTGACATACGTTGACAGGTCTTTGGTTTTGGTGCTTGAAATTTGAGTTCTTAGATCTGTGAACTTAACATTTTTATTAAACATGAAAAATTTATCAATCCTTTTTTCAAGTATTTTTCTATACCCCATGTTTGTGTAGTCCAGTTGCATGTTTGATAATCTACTGAAAACTGACATTCTTTTATTATTTAATTTTTTCTTTCTGGTTTAATTTTGCACACATTTTGTCCCATGCTCACTTGTCTTCTACAAGATCTAATTTTCCAACTAGTAAGATTTCCTCTTACCTTTCTTCTTTAGAATTACTCTTTGTTTCTTTTTTGTATCTTTTATGTTTCTGCTTAAGTTTTTGAACATCTGCAATAAGGTTATAAAAACTGTTTAAATATATTTTCCTGCTATTTTTAACATTTGTGTTAGGTCTGAACCAATTTAGATTGGTTGACTTCTCTTTATATGCATGTATTGTCCTACTTCTCTTCATGCTTGTGATATTTGATATATGTATTTGTTTTTCCTGTGATACAGTTGAACTACTTGAAAAAGGGGTGGAGGATCATGCTTCTATGATTTCTTAAATGAGTCCAGAGTCATTCAAGAAATGCAGATGAAAACAACACTGAGATTCCAACTCACCCCACAAAGAATGGCTGCTATCACGAAACCAACCAATAACAAATGCTGGTGGGATTCTGGGGAGAGAGGAAAACTTCCCCAGTGTTGGTGGGAGTGCAAACTGGTGCAACCACTGTAGAGATCAATATTGAGATACCTCAAACAACTAGTATTAGAGGTTCCATTTGAATCAGCCATCCCTCTGCTGGATATTTTTCCAAAATAATTACAAGAATCATTCCACAGTGATATATGCACACCCATGTTTCTAGCAGCACAGTTTGTAATAGCTAAAACTTGGAAAGAGCCCAATTACCCATTCGTTGGAGACTGGATAAAGAAGATGTGGTTTTTCTATAAAATGGAATACTGCAGCAACCATTGCTCCAGCACCCAGAAGGTAGCCTGGGCTCTGATCCACCTGGGGAAGGAGAGCCACGCCTTCTCCATCCCTAGACACCATGTCTGCAGTGCCAGGAAGGTAGCCACGTGGGTACCTCATAACTCCCCTTGCCCCAACCCCATGTACTCTCAGACCTCCTGATTGTGCCAGTCTTTGGACCCACTCTGCAGAGGCAGAGGTGGTCATCAAGGGTATTTTTCTGAATTCCCAACTTTGAATATCTTTAAAGAAAGGGCATGGGAAACCTGTAGTAGAACGATGTGGAGTTCAACCATTCAGAAGGTTGGGGAACTCAATCTGGGCCTTGCAGCCCGAGGTCAGTCAGAGTCATGGGGTTCAGCCATCAGCTAACTGAGACCAGGGGTCTTGTGTCCTCGCTCTGTCCAAGCCATTAAATGGTAAATATACTATAGTGAAATTTTGTTCACTACAGACATGTTCTGGACTGCTTCTTGATTTCAATTGAATCCAAATAGTTTAAGGGTTATAGACTAGTGACTCCACAGGTGGTCAGTTTCCAAGTTGTGTTGGATCTTAATGTGTTGATGATTGTATCTGTTGGGTTAAACATTTAAGTTGATTTGATGAGCTGTTTTCTCTGATATTATGATGATAAGAATGTCTGTGGGTCATTACAGACCCAGAAGCTAGGGCACAACTATATCAGGAAGATTTGGGTGATAACCCAGAGATTAAACCAAGGACAGTCCAACAACAAAAATAAAAATGAGAAAACACTTAAGCATGACACAAGGACAGACTTCCAGTTCACCAATGGAAACAGTAGGGCAAATGAGGAGGAAAAGGCCGATAGTGAACCACCAGGACACCCTGAACTCATAGCACAGGAAGTAACAAAACAGATCAATCAGGCTCTAGAAAAATTCAAAACAGAAATAATTTCCCAGATAACCATAGATATAGTGAGCAAAGTGAAAGTCGTGATTTGAGACTCTAGAGCAGAAACTGACAAAAAATAGATAAGCTCAGGACCATGATAGAAGCCATGAAGGCCCAGCATAAGAAAGAAATGGAAAAAATAAATGCCCAACATAGGCAAGAAATGGAATCCATAAAACAGATTCAAACAGAGATCCAGGAGATTAAACACTCCATTGAAAGTATACATAACAGAATAAAAGAATGCAAAGACAGAATCTCTCATATAGAAGATAAGATTGCAGTCAGTGACTGTGAAAAGAGAGGTCTCTTAAAAACAGTAAGGGATCATGAGAAATCGATCCAACAACTCCTAGATGATGCAAAGAAGAATAACATAAGACTGATAGGAATACATGAAGTAGCAGAAGAAAATACAAATGACTTAAAAAAGCTGTTTGCAGAATTAATAACAGAAAACTTCCCAAACAGAGAATAATTTGACATTCAGATAAGTGAGGCATATAGGACCCCCAACTAGCCACAATCAAAAAAAAAATCTACACCTAGACATATAATAATCAAGATCCCAGAAACCCAACAGAAGAACAAAATGCTACAAACAGTAAGAGAAAAGAAACAAATCACATGCAGAGGAAAGCCCATCAGAATCACAGCAGACTTTTCAGCACAAACCCTTGGGGCAAGGAGAGCCTGGAATGAGATATTTCAAGTACTAAAAGAGAACAGCCTTCAACCTATACTGATGTATCCTGCAAAACTCTCTTTCAAAATGGATGGGGAAATAAGATACTTTCAAGACAAAGAACACCTGAGAAACTACATGAATATCAAACCAGCACTACAAGCCATTCTAAACAAGATCCTAGAAAAAGACAATGAAGACAACAACATCATGAGGCCCAACAGAGCAAATCAAATAGGCAAGGCAAGAAACTAAAAGGAGAAGGTGAAAAAGTAAAAAGAGTCAACAAAAGGACAATAATATGTCAATAGTAAATCAGTACATATCAGTTATAACCATCAATGTTAATGGCCTCAACTCACCAATCAAGAGAAATAGACTGACAAAATGGAATAAGAAACAAAATCCAAAACTATGTTGTATACAAAAAAACACCTAGTGCAAAAAGAAGCCCATAGACTGAAAGTGAAAAGATAGAAAACAATTCTCCATGTGACAGGAGTCCAGAAAAAAACAGGGGTAGCAATCTTATTTGCAGACAAAGGAAATTTCAAATCAACACTGATTCTAGTATTATTGATGTAGGACGGTACTGTATCATACCTCTATGAATGTAAAATATCTTGTACCTGCTTTATGATACATAGTAGTGACTGTGCTTTATCAGAGCTATAGTTAATAATATTACTCTACAATGTTCTCTTTCCAGATGATGATTAAGATGCTAAAAAAAAAAAAATGGTGCCAGGTACCACAATAGCAACAGAACTTTGCTGTTTTCTGGATATTATTCATTTCTTTGGTTTTTTTTTTTAATGGAATGTGCTGAATGTCTATAATTTTGTTCAGATGACTGCAGAACCTGGAAAAGCTGTTGCTGCTATTGATGCATAAAATACTGCTATTATTAGTATTTTTATATAAATATAAATATATATATATACATATATATATACACATATATATTGAATATATATATATATATACACATATATGTTGAATTTTGGGAAATGTTAATGGTGCTGTCAACTTTGGAAAAAGTTATCCCAATTTACTGCCTTGAGTTGGCATTGTACAGAAATGGACAGCCATATTTGTCTAGAAATGTTAAATTTTTTTATCTTTTATTTTTTTTCCATTTGCACAGGGGTAGCACACTGTACTAAATATATAAGGTCATATCTACTTGGGTTTGATTACAGAAACTAATAAAGTATTCTCTAAATAATTAAAAAAAGAATAAGATAAGACTACAAGAGCAAGAAGCAATTTAAATATGTTCAGGGACGATTTTCATCTTCAGAATTAGGATTATTTTAATCTTACATCATTGCCTTTTCTCTTTTACTTTCCTTTTTAGTTTTATTTTAGGATTCCCTATTTTTTATGTTCATACAAAGATTTCTTTAACTGAAATACCGAATAGTTTCTCTGGTGTGAAACACTATAATAGTACACAGGATCCTAATGAGATAATTAATAATGTGAAATAGGAAGTAAAGGGCTAAAGGTTTAGGGAAAGTGGGAAGGGTGGGGGAAAGTTAATAAGGGAGAGGAAAAAAATATGAGAAATTGGAAAAATGGAAATAAAGTGTTTGTAAATGGGGAGGGGAGGAGAGGGTGAAGGGAGGGCAGGGACAAGGGGAAAAAATGAGAATCAAGAACTATTATGTAAAGATACAGGATCCCAATAATAAATGTAACTGTATTGTATACCTAGATTGTACCAATAAACTTAATTTTTAAAAAAAGAATAAAATGGAATACTACTTAGCCATAAAGAATGAGAAACTAGTCATTAATAGGAAAACAGAAGCATATTGAGGCCATACTGTTAAGTGAAATAAATAGGATGCACATGAATAAATACCAAATGGTTTCTCTGGTGTGAAAAACTAAAAGTGTAAATAAGATCAAAATGGTATAATTGACAATGTGAAATAGGAAGAAAAGGGCTGAAGGTGTAGGAGAAGCAGGAGGGGTAGGAGAAAGGAAATAAGGGAAAAATATGAGAAAATGAAAAAATGGAAACAACATTTTTATAAAAAGGAAAGGGTGGAGGGAGTGAATGAGGGCAGGGACAAGGGGAAAAAATGAGAACTAAGATCAGTCATGTAAAGGTACATGATCCCAATGATGAATATAACTATAATGTATACCCAAAAAGTACAAATAAACTCAAAATAAATGAGAATGAGACCAGAGCAACATATACTAGAATTAAATTTTCCTTGTTCCTAAGACAACTTCCTTCTAAGTAATTTACTCAGTATTCCATGATTTTAAGTGTTCTAGTTACTATATCTGGTAGGAAGAAGCAGCCCTTTGTGAGTATCAGATAATATTGTATTTCTGATCTTCCTAATTGGTTCCTCCCTTATAGCTCAGTAGTTTCCTTGTATACAAGTACCTCAAAATTCTGCTGAATATTCAATGGGAAAGATGCAGATTTGTAGAACTCTTTTCCTGTGTTGCTCTTTCACTTAGCAAAAATATCCTACAGATCTGTCCATGTTATTTCAAAGTGCAAATGATACTTTGTTAAAGCTGAATAATGCATATGTATATGTGTATACATCATAATTTATTACTATTCATCTGTTGATAGGTAATCAGATTCTTTCTACATTTTGATTGTTGAATGCTGCACCAAAGGGGAGAGTACAAATATTTGTTTAAGATTTTAATTTAATTTCCTCTGTATATACACCAGGAAAAGGGACTCCTGAATTATATGGTAATTATATTTTCAATTTTTTAATATCTTCCCTCTGTTTTCCATAACAGCTCCACAATTTACATTGCTACCAACAGTGTGTAAATGTTCTCTTTTCTCTATATCATCTAACACTTGTCTCTTGGCATTTGAAATCCCTTTACTGACTCTATCTTCAACTCAGCCTCCATGTCAATAACTCCTCAGGGTTTCATCATTAGAGCCTATAGTGAGGAAAATACTGAAGGACCAATAGTGTCTATTCTCCATTTGGATCTCATCATGACTGTGTATGGTAGGAAGCCAGAGACATCTGCCAAATCAGGTTTCCTATAAGTACATGGTATGTCATCCTCCCCCTAGTCCTGCATCAATTGAAAATATCTGTGATTGCTGCAGGCTCTTTCCCTAGGCCTGTCTTGTTTTTATGGCCATTTATTACACTCCTGGAGGTCAGGAGACCAACACTGGTCTCTGGCTAACATCAAGATATAGGCAGGGCTCTTTTTTGTGGGGTGGGGAAGAGCTTTGCAAGAATATTTTTCTTTGCTTTTTTTTTTTTTTTTTTTATTTTTTTTTTTTTTTTTTTTTTTTTTTTTTTTTTTTTTTTTTTTTTTTTTTTTTTGCTTTTGGAGGCCACCTTCATTCCTTGGCTCATGGCCCAAACTTATGTGTTCAGATTCAGTAAGGAAAGGTCAAGTTCTTTGCACATCACTTCATACCTATTCTTCCCAGTCTCTCTTCCACATTTGAGAACTGGTTGGACTAGATTGAGCCCACAGGGAAAATTCAAGATCATGCCCTATTTAACCTTAGTTACATCTGCCAAGAGCATTTTGCCATAACAGCTAACCTATTGGCAGGCTCTAGGGATTAAGACATTGGACACCTTGGCAAGGGAGGGGAAAGCATTATTCTGCTTTATCCAGACATGTACATGTACATATATGTAGATATAAAGTGATTAATATACACTATTTTGTGAAACAATGCTTTTTAAAAATATGTTTGTATAAAAATATGGTTTATTATATCTACATAAAATGCCCCCATTTTTGTCAAAACATAATGAAAGAAAGATACAGAAAATGTCCTCAGTAAGAAATTAGATTATGAGAGTGTGTATGGAGAGCCTCATGAGATCAGGCCTTGACATAAGCACAGCCATGATTGAACTTTGAGTCACCTCACTGGCACGGACGTGCCATCGCCCATAGCAATGGGCTAGTTCAACTGGTGATCTGACCTGTTGCCTAGCAAATGTAACCCATAATAGTTGTTTTGTAGAGCATTGTGACCTTTGCAGTCAGCTACACCCTATTCGCACTTTTGGTTTTGGTTTTAGCCTATATATACTCCACCCTGAAAAATAAACGGAGCCTTGCTACTAAGAGAGCATGAGCCTGGAACTAAGTCTGTGAGACTATTTGCTCTCCTGTTGTTCTTCCCTCAGGTTTGGGACCTGCTGGCAGGATTCTGACTTTGCGGCTCGCGACAAGTGTGGGAAGAAAAACATATACATTTTATTTGATAACATCTTGTATTGTTTGATATTTTGAGCATATGAGTTTTATAATTATAATTTCAGATAACACCATATTAAAATAAATTTGCAAAGTGAAATCACATTTTGGGATATATTTCTACAATGAAAATATGATTTAAAATATCACATATTCCATACCAAGAATAAATATAAAAACTCTAGCAAGAAATGGATACAGTTATGTAACGAAACTGTGAAGTGATTTAAGAACTGTTTTTAAAAACTTGATACAAATGTATAGGCAGTCTACTGATGTATTAGAAGCAACTGAACATTATAATGATATTAATCATTCCAAGATAATTTATTGGCTAACATGCTGACCCAACAAAATATGAATATACTTTAGAAAGCAGTAATAGAGTCACATTGTACTTTTACAAAAATCAATTTTTGCCTATGTAAGGAGTAGTATAGCCAAGACATAAATGCATATAAAGATGCATACAAAGGATTCCGAACATTATTTAATTGTATTTATCACATGGGGAACAAGGAATCATGATTAGTTTAAAGCGGGATTTTGGATCTTCAGGGCTTCTCGCATTAGGATGAAATAATTCCTGGAGGTGGAGACAGGGAGAGTGTGGCCATCCTACTCACTGTCAGCTGCCTAGCAGCTCCCATGGCCTTTCTTCAGCACATGTTAGTGACTACCCCATCCCTCACACTCTCCAGTTGGGACAACCAGGGCCAAGTTTAAATATTACCCAATGTCCCCTCAGGAGCCAAAGAGACAAAATCATTCCCTGCTGAGAACCGCTCAAGCATTATGTATGTATTTGTGCACAAATATCAATCTTAAAATGATAATCCAAGAAACACATTAAAACAATGAGAAACTGTGGGAGCCAGTCATGGCCCACTGGCATGTGACATTTGAAAGATAACTTCTTTCTTTATAATCAAGGCATTTACACAATGTGTGGTCAGGATGTTCCTAATTAGCATTTGTTCCTTTTTAAGGACTGCACGTGTTAAACTTGTTTTTGACCTTGCATGGGAGAAACTCGAAGAGATAGCCAAAGATCTGATGTTACCTGTAGGAGTCAGGTGCTTCCTGTTAAAGATCTGTCATTATCTGTAGGAGTCAGGTGCTTCCTATTGATATGACTTTAAAAGGAGCTGTTTCTGTGAAATAAATCAGACTTTTCTTGGTCTCCACTCAGGCTTGAGTGTTCTTTCCTTTCTTAATCCTCACTCCCCAACTCAGGCATGTTCATGATGTGATGGCTCAACCGCCACAAGTGGCACCCGAACAGGGACCTGAGTATTGAGGGATCCAGTGAAGGACACCACAGAGAAGAACGAGGCCTCAATGAAAAGGTAAGGAGCTGTGAATTTTCTTGTAAATATTAAAAATGGGAGCCAGCAATAGTTGCATGCTTTTTGTACATATGCTTAAAGATTTATTGCGTATCGGTGGTGCTAGAGTAGGGCACCAGCAATTGTGTAATTTATTAGAATTTGTAGAAATGGTTTGTCCCTGGTTCCCTGAAGAAGGCACTGTAAACTTTGATACTTGGAGTAAAGTAGAAAAACAATTACAGGAGTATTATGCTGCACATGGACCTAGTGTGATACCCATGGATACTTTTAGTTGGTGGACTCTCATCAGAGATAGTTTGGATACCAGACATAAAAAAAAAAAAAAAAAAAGCCCTCTTTGGTTGCTGTAGCTTCATGGCCCCTTAAAAGTTAAAAAACCTGTTAGGATCAATTCTCAACCTCTTTTGTCCCCTGTTCAACAAGAGTTACAACAAGCTTTAAATATTGAGACAGATTTATCAGGATTTTTCCTTATCTGCCCAGTCTTTGATGCTTGAGATGCTCAGGAAAACCCCATATGTCAACATGCTCCAATTCCTTTTAAACAATTAAAAAAAATGAAAATGGCTTGGGCCCAATATGGACCAACAACCCCTTTTACTTTAGCAATGCTTGATTCTCTGACAACTGATGCTTTACCTCCTTTTGATTGAAAACAAATAGCTAAAGCTTGCCTGGGGGGGGCAGTTTACTTTTGTGAAAGTTTGAATTTGGAAAACAATGTCAAAAAACAAAAACAAAAATAGGACAAAGAGAGGGTTAAATGCTAATTATGGGATGCTTGCTAGAGATCGATGCTGCCCCTAAAAGACCCCTACTGCATTGAACACTTAAACTTTACAAACCAATCCGTGAGTACTTGTTCTTTTTTTTTTTTTTTTTGCTTCTGTGTCTTTCTCTTTCTGTTAATGCCTGACAATTGTTAATTGGTAACTTGTGATCCAGATCATTTTGGAGGCCCAGAGATCCAGGCAGACATTATAATGGACTCTGTGCTGCAGGGGCTGGGAGATGTCCCAAACCCCCTTGGTCAGGACACCATCCTTTTGGTTTAAAAAAAAAAATCTAGAGGAAACCGCTCATGAGATCTCTGGTTCTTCTTTGGTGTGGTTTTTGTAAGCTCTTTGTCTTACATTCTGTTTGGCTCTTTTGCTCCCTTGTTTGTCTGTTTGCTTATATTCAATTTTCTGATAAAATGGGAGGGAGCTCATCTACCCCCTCACCTTGATTTTAAACCATTTCCAGGAGGTCCGTCAAACTGCAGCTGACCTTGGACTCCACATAACTAAGAAAGAGATTTCAAATCAACCCAGCCTAGGAGTTGCTCAGACTTCTGCTTTGTGATAGTCACCTCCTAGTGAAAACTATTTAGTTTTGGTAACACTTCTTGTGAATTGCAAATTCTTAAACTGTGATTATAGGGTTAATTTGCTCTTTTCTAAAAATTCAAGGTTAATACTGTTCTATTGGCAGCCAGTCAAATTTTAAGATGTAACAATCTGAAAACAGAAAAAGGACACTTTAAGCTGAAGTTTATTATACGTTAATAGTAAATGAGACAGAAAAATATTAGGAAAGCTATTAAGTAAGAGTTATACTTTTGACATGAAAGGTTTTTGTATGTTCATCTTGTTAAAAACAGGTAAAGAAAGATATACAAGACCAGAAGGCCTACATATGTAGAGAAGGTGTGTGGAAATGATTTATTTATGCTTGCTTGTTGGTTTCAAGTTTGTTATAAAAGGTTTACATTTACAGTCAAGAAGAGTTTTCATTCCTTTAATCCTAAGAGATGTGTTAATTTTGACCTGCAAAAATTTTGACTAGTCATAACAAAAAGATTTTATAATTCAATTGGCCAAAACCATCTGAGTGCACTTGTTTAAATTGTCTTATGTGTTTGTCTAAATGTTCAAAATGTTTGTCCAATTATGTTTTTGATCAAAATGATGTCAAATACAAGTAGAATGTTGATTTCTATAAGCTGGCTTTATAGGATTAAATAAAAAACTTAAATATAATTAAATATAAACCTTTAAATTTGGATACACTCCTGTTGGTAAATAAGGAGGCAGCTGCTCAGAAAAATTTATTCTGATCTTTGTTCACTAATGGGAGCCACCCAAATAATTTTCAAAGCCTTATAAAAAGATATGCCTTGTTAAATATGTTGTTAAAAATGTTTACATTGGTTATCATCAAAGGTCTGAATTTTAAATATGTTACTTTAATATGTTTGTCAAAATTTATCTATATTGTTTGACCATGCAGGTTTTCCAGCATATTGTTTATGATAATAACCTTTTGATCCAGGTATTCTCCCCTCTCTTCTGCTCCACCTACTTATGGTTACAGGTACATTTATAGACCCACCACTATTTCTGAACAGCTTGAAGCTGGGTTTCCACTGCATAGCATATTGTTTATGATAATAACCTTTTGGTCCAGATATTCTCCCTTCTCTTCTGCTCCACCTACTTATGGCTACAGGTACATTTATAGACCCACCACTATCCCTGAATAGCTTGAAGCTGGGTTTCCACTGAAGAGACCAGATTGGGACCCCAACACTGAAGCAGCAGAGAAAACTCCAGGATGTGTCTTGGTGCACAAGAGGAAATTTCATTCCAAAAAGCAAAAAGTTACCCTTCTTTATCCAGAACAAGGACTTAATGGGACTGGTGAACCTCCACATTCCTTAATACTACGATTTTATGGAAAAGATGTTAAGTTACTATACCTCAGGAAAGGTTATTTAATGACACATCTCAAAAGTTTTTGGACTGATCACTTGGAAATTCCACAGATTTAAACTTATCTGAAAGACTTTGGTGGACAGATTCAAGTTTTTCTCAGACCAACATTTGGAAAATTGTTGCTGTATTGGGAGAAATATGTTTATGGTCAGATGTCAAAGCTATTAGCCTTAGTTTCAATGTTTTTAACATAGGGACCCTCTAATATGTGAAATATCATAAATACTGTGTTATCTCAAGACAAAGAACAAAAGAGAATAATGTGTTAATTCTCCTTATATGTTATTAGTAGGAAATATAGAGATTGTTTAGAAACTGATAATATCATTAATTGTAAATTCACCAATTGTATATTCTCAGAAATGGTGACTTCCTTTCATTCTTTGATGGTTTTGAGACAACCTCCTTTTTTAATGATGCCTTTAAAAATTAATGAGTCCTGGTATGAAGATCAATGTTTACAAATATTGATAGAGGTAGAGAAAGCTATATGTCAGGCCTTCACAACCCATGGTATAACCCCTGCAGAGGCTGGTAGTCAAAGACAGGGAAGAGAATTATGGAGAAATATCTAATCTAAGACAGAGCATGAGTATTAAACTTCTCATGGCTTGATGACAGGTAAGGGATTTCTCTGGACATTTCTCACCTAAGACAGGCACAGTCTTTCTGCTGAACAGGGAAAGTCCCTGCTCTAAATATAATAAAAAGGGGGAAATGTGGGAGCCAGTCATGGCCCACTGGCATTTGACATTTGAAAGATAACTTCTTTCTTTATAATCAAGGCATTGACACAATGTGTGGTCAGGATGTTCCTAATTAGCATTTGTTAACATTTGTTCCTTTTTAAGGACTGCATGTGTTAAACTTGTTTTTGACCCTGCATGGGAGAAACTTGAAGAGATAGCCAAAGATCTGATGTTATCTGTAGGAGTCAGGTGCTTCCTATTGATATGACTTTAAAAGGAGCTGTTTCTGTGAAATAAATCAGACTTTTCTTGGTCTCCACTCAGGCTTGAGTGTTCTTTCCTTTCTTAATCCTCACTCCCCAACTCAGGCATGTTCGTGATGTGATGGCTAGACCACCACAGAAACTTTTAAAATTTTTAATTTAACAAAATTTAGCCAGAACAATAAGAATAAATGTCAGTAAGACTAAAGTGGTACTGCTCTTAAGAAGGATACAGACATAACCATTCTAGAAAGACATATAACAATAAGTAAAGTAGCAAGAACCTTGTTTGTTGTTCCAGTATTTAGTCTTTGGGACTAACCTGAGGGAATACATCAGAAATATGGAAATACATAAAGATGCTCATTGCAGAATTACTGAAATAGTAAAAGACAAATGTAATGTCCAATAATAGACAAAGGGTAAACATAAATTATGAGACAGCCATATAATGGACTATTATGCAAATATAATAAATATATGTTTAAAAATAAAGTATATAACAAACTACAATATAATGTTAAATAGAAAAGCTAACATAAACATGTATCTAAATTATAGCCTGCTATGTTACTCAAAAAATATGAATAAATAAATGATTCTGATTTCAGATACTATATCTATGTCTATATAATTGGGTAGGAGATATTATGATGCAGTAAGTAAAATGTGTGAGACTAAGAGGTCAAGAATTGGGTTATTCTAAATTAGTGTCGGTAGCTGTACTGGATTTCTTAAGGATAAAAGAGGAAACCAAGTCATTTGCACTTGTTTCTTACATTTGTACATTTTCCAACAATTGTACTTCTATAATTCTTCAAAAGGTCTTTAATCTAAGAAGCCTGTCTGAGTTTTTCAAAGTTCAATCTCATTTGATTTCTTTTGCTAGAGTCAGGTTTTCATTCCACATCACAAAACAAGATTAGATATTCACAATTTGTTATAATTAATTAATATCTAAAAAAGTGATTGCAATAATATCTTCACTTAACTCATTAATGAAAGAAACACCTAACTCCCAAGAGAGTGCTTATCTAGATTATACTCTGCTTTAGCAAATCTTTCAAGCAATTTTCAATTCATGTGACCCAGTACCTACTCAATCCACTTTTAAGTAATTTTGTCAATGAAATTTTCACAAGTTACCTATGCTATGCTTCACTGAAAACAAAACAAAAAAAATTTTATATGTACAGCATTTATTTATCAGTTAATTCTAAGACTCCACCTAAATGGTAACCAAGACTACCTGGTCTCCTTTGCCAGACTACCAGTATCTTTCATGAGTACTCAAAAAGTCATAATTTACTAAAGATGTGCAGAGGTTCCCTCTCATTGGTATTGTGTATTGTATTTTGCTAAAATACAAGCTGAAATGATAGCTCTTAAAAGCTTATTTTCCTCCATTTACTTTCTTTTCAAATTCATAGATGGGGCTGTTTAGGATCTTGTCTCTTTTTGTCTTTTTGTCTTCTTTATCTCTTTTCCTCTGGTCAAAAGGCCAGAGAACCACGAGGATTGCTTTGCTTCTGCTCAGCCTATAGACAGAAGCCTTAAAGAGCACTCCCATCTTCTTTATCCATTCTCCAGTTGGTGGGCAATTGGACTGTTTCCAAGTTATAGCGATTAAAAACTGTGCCACTATAAACATGGATGTGCATATATCACTGTGGTATGATTCTTTTAATTATTTTGGAAAGATATCCAGCAGAGGGATGGCTGATTCAAATGGAACCTCTAATACTAGTTCTTTGAGGTAACTCATATTTATCCCCACAGTAGTTGCACCAGTCTGCACTCCCACCAACATTGGAAAAGTGTTTCTTTCTCCTCAGAATACAACCAGCAATTTGTTATTGTGTGATTTCTTGATAGCAGCCATTCTTTGTGGGGTGAGGTGGAATCTCAGTGTTGTTTTCATCTGCATCTCTTGAATGACCAGTTATGTTGAACATATTTTCATATATTTATTTGCTACTTTCACTTCTTTGCCTCAGAAATGTCTGTTCATTTCAGATGCCCATTTTTGAATCAGGTCTTTATATTTGGGAAGGGGCTTTGTTTTGAGTTTTTATATATTCTAGATAATAGTCCTTTTTCTGAGGAGCAGCTGGTAAACATTTTTGCCACATTGTAGGTTGTCTCTTAGCTCTGTTGTTGGTGTCTTTTGCAGTGCTATAAAATGGAATACTATTCAGCCATAAAGAATGAGAAACTAGAGTCATTAATATGAAAATGGATTCATATTGAGGCCATACTCATTTTTATCTTTCTCAATGAGTTCATTGGTACATTTTAGGTGTACATTATAGTTACATTCATCATTGAGATCTTGTACCCTTACATGACAGGTCTTGGCTCTCATTTTTTCCCCTTGTCCCTGCCCTCCCTTCAACCCTTCCTACCCTCCCCATTTACAAAAACTTTATTTCCATTTTTTTCATTTTCTCACATTTTCCCCTTCTTTCCTTTCCCCATACTTCCCACTTATCCTAGGCCTTTAGCCCTTTTCTTCCTATTTCACATTGTCAATTATGTCATTAGGATCTTATGTACCATTATAGTTTTTCACACCAGAGAAATTATTCTGTATTTATACATGTGTGGCTTATTTATTTCACTTAGGAATATGGCCTCAATATGTATCCATTTTCCCTTGAATGACTGTTATTTCTCATTCTTTATGGCTGAGTAGTATTCCATCTTATAGAAAAACATGTCTTCTTTATCCAGTCTCCAACTGATGGGAAAATGGGCTATTTCCAAGTTTTAGCTATTACAAACTGTGTCACTATAAACATAGGCACACATATATCACTGTGATATTATTGTAATTCTTTTGGAAAAATACCCTGCAGAGGGATGGCTGGGTCAAATGGAACCTCTAATCCCAGCTTTTTGAGGTATCTCCATATTGATTTCCATAGTGATTGCACCAGTCTTCACTTACACCAACAATGGAGAAGGGTTCCTTTTTCCCTACAACCCCACCAACATTTGTTATTGATTGATTTCTTGATAGCAGCCATTCTTTGTGGAGTGAGGTGGAATCTCAGTGTTGTTTTTATTTGCATCTTTCAAATGACCAGTGAAAAAATATTGCACATCACTGGTCATTTGAGGCCATACTCTTAAGTGAGATAAATAAGACAATGTGTAAATACCAAACAGTTTCTTTGGTGTGAAAAACTAAAAGTGCAAATAAGATCCAAACTGCAAAGCTGATAATGTGAAATAGAAACAAAAGGGCTAAAGGTGCAGGGGAAGTGGGAAGGATGGGGGAAAGGAAATAAGGGACAAGGAAAAATATGAGAAAAGGAAAAAATGGGAACAAAGTCTTTGTAAATAGGGGAGGGTGGAGGGGGTGAAAGGAGGGCAGGGATATGGGGAAAAATGAGAACCAAGATCTGTCATGTAAAAGAACAAGATCCCAATGATGAGTGTAACTGTATTGTATACTTAAAAAGTACCAATAATCTCAATAAAAAATTTTTTTATAAAGAGCACTTCCAGAGACAGCAGGCACAAGAGAGTCTGTTACTCTCTGCTGCATTCTTTTTTTGTCAGTTTACCAACTAACCTTGGTTTCTCTCTTTGTTTCTCACACAGTTCCTATGAATAGCCAGGCTCAGCAACCTAGCACATCTTGCCTATCTTTTCTGAAAGAGATTAGGTTTTCAGCTGGAATTAACCACAGACTCTCTGTTTACCACAGAATATAAAGTGGTGTGTCCTGGTTTTGCCTAACAAAATAATAAAGTTATTATAACCAATATTTAGTAAGAATTTTCAAAATTATTCTTCTTTGATACGGTTTGTTTGAAAATGAAACAATTAGTATGTGACATATTGTGTGACAAAACTCCTAACTCACTTGTCGGCCAGAACTTTTATTCATGATGCAACTCCTCTTTGATCTCTGAGTAAGGTGTTCATATACGTTGTCATTCAAACAGAGATATTTTTGGATAGAGACAAGGGTGCTAGTAATAAGTAAAACCAAGAAAACCTGAAGTTAAAAAAAAATCCACATCATCTTGTTTCTAGGAAATCCACTTTTTTTAGCCACAAGAACCAGATATAGATATCAGAACTAAAACTAAAAGAATAGTCGCCACATATTCACTTCACCAGAATCTAGAGTACCCTGAAATATTCATCAACATTACTAGGTAAAGATACTTTATAAATTTGGGCACTCTAAGATGCCAGAAAGGAATTCATTTTTCTTATGATGGATAATATTCTATTTTAAAATTCTGAAAAGCCATCAAACTGAAATTAATGAAGGAATAGGTTAGGGCATAATCCCATAGAATGAAATTTTATACTGTTTTATAAATAAAGAAAAAAGTGTTTCAGTATGGAATTTTAACATGAAAGCTTTTCCTGGTACAGGTTTCTTCTTCAACTCACCACATTGTAGCTCAACCTATGATTTTGGCAAAATGTCATTTGGGATTTTTGTTTCTCAAATAGCACAGTTTTTCTTTAATGTTGCCAAACACTTAAAAGACTATAAAAATATTAGTACTCCAAGAATTGATTACAGGAATTCCTTATCTTGTCCTCCATATTCAAGCCATTCATTAATAAGTATTTTGATAGTCTTCTCCAAATCTCTTTGGATGTTGTTCAATTTTGTCCATTTTCACCATTGTCTCTTGGCCTCAATATACCATTTTTATTAATATTCATTACTTTTATTGGTGCATTTTAGGTATACAATATGATGACATCTATCATTAGGAATTTGTACCTTTACATATTTTTCCCCATTCCCCTGCCCTCCCTTTAATTCCTCTATTCCTCCCTACTTACAAAGACTGTTTCCATTTTTTCCTATTCTCACATTTTTTCCTTTCCCACCTTTCATTTACCCTACCCCTCCCAGTTCCCTTTCCCCTTTAAACCTTTTCTTCCTAGTTCACATTATCTATTTTATATTTAGATCCTTCTTTACACTTTCAACTCCTCACACCAGAGAAACTATTCAGTATGTACACATGTGTGTCCTATTTATTTCATTTAAGAGTATGGCCTCAACGTATATGCATCATTTCTATTGCCTGGGTTACTGCCACATTTGACTATCTTCTCACAGTTACTCTTACCCCCTCTAATTCATTTTACATAGCACCAGATGCACCTTTTTAAAATGCAAATGTAGTCAATTTACACCCCACCAACATTCAACCCTATACAAGTCCCACACAGGGCCCTTCAACAGCTCTCTATTTTCCCATAAAAACCTAAATCTTTCAAATCATCCATCATTAGCACTGTACTTGTTTCCAGACCCTCAGAGCCAAAAAAAATTTGTTTTTCTATTAGGAAAAGACTGTTTCCTGAATTTTACTTTCTATAGGTAGAATCCTTAGCAAAAATAATGTCTTTCCATATATATATATTTTTTATATATATATATATATATATATATATCCGTTCAAAATGCCTCTACACAGACTGAATACTTGATACTAGTTTGCTCTGGTCTATTATTTCATTGTCCCAGGCTGTGCTAATCAATAATTTGATGTTTTCTCTGAAAAGCAAACACTTTTCTCCAATCAGAGTGAAAAGACTACTGAGGTAAATTGTACCAAGAACCTGAATATAGCTTCCTCTGAGAACTGAAATAATTTTCAGGGAAATTCCTTGTGTGTGCCTATTTCTTGGGAGAAATTCTATTGCTGGCACTTTATTTGCAGACCCTCTTATATCTGTGAGACCTTTTGTTCCATAAAAACAGGCAGTTTCAAGGTTTACACACCTCAGGCAGCTAAACAGCAAGAAAACAACTCATTTTCAGCACCACAGGGGAAAAAAGCCCCCCCATCAGATCAAGCCTGAGAAACTTACCTCTTCCCCTTCCTCTACTCTTTTTTCCTAATTCTGATCATGAGAACTACAGTATGCTAGGAAAGCAAAGAAAAAAATGCAAAATCCTGCTGTCAGCTCCCAAGACATGCTATCTTTTATGAAACTGAGCTTAACTCACTTCTAAAAAGGCTCAGTTCTACAGTAGGCTTTATGAAATGATTGTCTATTCCTAGGAAATCTAACCTTAGGTCAGGCAACTAGACAGTAGGGGAAACTACCTCTGCTTAAAAGACTGCATAAATCTTTTATACCCTGAGATTTCAGAGGTTTTCTATAAGCAGCCCAATTTCTTTGGCATTTTTTCCAATATATTGTTTGCTTGAATAAAAGAGGTTTTAGTCAAATTTAGTCCTCTATGTTCATTTTTATTCTAATCATTTTCTTTCAAGTAATTTAAGAGCTCATACTGGACATAGAAGCTTTTATGTTCATGAACATACATTATTGTCCTATCCAGAATCTTGCCCCGACTCTATTTATAGCAGTGTCTATATAATTTCATGTGACAATACTGATCCCCACCCTTGTGCCTTAGAAACACCGATGTCACAGTCCTTGTTAGTAATGCCTGCATTGTTTCCTATTGCTGTAACAAATTGCCTCAAATTCAGAGGCTTAAAGCAATTCTGTTAGGATTCTGGGATTAAGTAAAGGTGATGGTTTCTTATAGAGGTTATGAGGGAAGAATCCATTTCCTTGTCTTTTCTCAGCATTAGTTCATTCCTTTCATCACTGGTTATGTCTCTTTCTTACATCTTAAAAGCACTCCACTCCATTCTCTGCTTTTATCATCACATAATCTTTTTCTCTACTGCTAGTCAAATCTTCCTCTACCTCCCCCACATGAAGGTACTTATAATGACATTTAAAGTCTGTTAGAGTTTGGATCAAAAATGTCCCCCCAAAGGTTCAAATATGGCACCTTTGGAAGAGGAGTAGACCACAGGGGTGCTATGCTCATTAATGGATTAACCCACTGAAGTTCATAGCTGAATGTGCTCTCAGGAGGTGGGCCCTATTGGAGGAAGTGGTTCAGAGGGGTATGCCCCAAAGGGTATATGATCTCATGGGCTCTCTGCTTCGTGGCACTGTGAACTGAGCAGCTTTCCACCTCCATGCTCCTCTGCCATGCTGTTTCTCCTTGGGGCCATTTGACCTTGGAAACATAACTCTGAAATCCCTTCTCCTTTATATTGTGCAGGTCAGGTATTTTAGTTTCAGTGACTGAAAGCTGACTAATACAATTCTATCTGGATAAGCTATAATAAACTCAAGATTCTTAGTCACTTCTATAGAGTAACTTTTCCCTAAAAGGTAACATTTTCACAGGTTCTGGGGATTAGGGTATGAGTATTTTCTGAGCCCAGGTTCTGCCCTACTATTAAGAACCTTAATACCTTCAACATCACCCTTTCGTAGGTTCCCATAGAGCTACCAACATAGCCATTGTCCAAACCCCCACTCAGTATAAATCAGGGACCTTTGTAGGTCCTCCTGATAAGCCTCGTAGTAGGCTCAAGTGTAGGTCCTTCTAATGAAAAAGTGGTAGACACGTCTCAGCCCACCACACAAGATACAGCTCCAGGAAGCAGCACAGTTTGAATGAGACCTTCTGGTCTTAAATCAAACACTTTATAAATAGCAGGAAGAAAAATGTTAGAATAAAGTTGTGTGTAAGTTCATATAAGTCACTCATTGGGCAATAGTAAAATATGCTATTTGAACTCTGCTTTAGTTGGAATGAAAGGGAGGGAAGAACTGAGCTCTTAAGATGCAATCTTGCAGTAATTTTTGAAAAGCTCAAAGTATGTGAATAAGAGTGAGATGAACTTGATTCACATTCTCTGGGTCGTTTTATAAATATGAAGATACTTCTGTCTTATTATAATCTTTAAATGTCACCTAATTCACCCTCTGTCTCTAGGACTGTACATACCAACACCACCACAAATTTTAAAAAATACATTCCAAATATTCAAGTAGCTGATTCTGGTCTTTAACAATCCTCTCAGGAAAGAACTTGTAAGCATGAACTTATGTGCTTTGCAGATGCTTCAAAATGTAAGGCACAGCTCTCTCTCTCTCTCTCTATCTCTCACATTTTGAAGGAGCTATTTTCATCCTGTTGTGCTATCTCACACATGGTGGTGCAAAATAGTTAACATAAATTGGTTTACACATTCTGGAGGGAACAAACTTCAAAAGCTAATGCAACTTACTTTTAACTTATATATGAAATTATTTCTATGGAAAGGACTTAAAGGTATTTAAAATGGCCAATAGATTTTTGGACCAGTAAATCTATGTCTTATTTTAAGATGTCAAATTTGGTTAAAATAAAAACTAAAAGGATTCATTTATGGAGAATTACATTTTATCAAGCCTTTCAAAGTGTTTGAAAGATTG
Source organism: Fukomys damarensis (assembly GCF_012274545.1). Classification (NCBI taxonomy): domain Eukaryota; kingdom Metazoa; phylum Chordata; class Mammalia; order Rodentia; family Bathyergidae; genus Fukomys; species Fukomys damarensis. Next base: position 49,028,340 of record NW_022900950.1, on the reverse strand, counting down.
TCTCCCTATTCTTCTGCCACTACAACTTTTGCATCATTAATACAAACATCATTTTAAGCCAACCTCATGCCTATTTCATGAGGCACAACTCTGAACATATTCCTGAAGTTTTACTACACTATTAACTGTTAATTCTTTTTTAATGGGAATTTGACCCAAATTGAGTCTTTGTGACAATACTCACAGCTAAGTAATATGACTTAGTTTTCCAACTTAGCTTCATGAGGCACAGTACCTAGCACTTTAGTAAAATCTAGCTAATAAATTTAGCCCATTAATCTACTAATTTTGTGCTCCATCATATAACTAAATTCATTTTTATACTAAACTACTAAAGATTATACCAGGACAGATAAAATCAAATAACCATAAATATTTTTGGTCCCCTATTTTTTCCATGCTTGTAAGTATTTTAAAGTTAGTGTTTGGCATGTAGCCAGAAATATAAACTGCTATTTAACCTCTATTAAAGTGACATTTATATGGAAGGCTCAGAGTAGAAACCTGGATAATTAAAAACATTTATTTAAAAGATACCTTAGGGATTTTGCACTTGATCTCAGCCAAAAGTCCAAGAAACAATAACTTTTTTTGGGGGGGTAGTGGAACCACTGAGCTAAATCACCAGCCCTCTTAGGATTTTTGGAAGAGACATTCTTTAAACTCTATTGGATTTTTTTTAAAAAAAAGAGTACCTCCAAATTATAAGATATTTTACTTTGGATGTGGAGTAGATGATACAAGGTAGAAAGACTTTGTTCAATTCAAGATTTCACTTCATTTCCACAAAAATTGAACCACCTGATCTGTAAGCCTAAAATAGTAATAGGATCAAATACACTATATGAAGTCAGCTGTGTAAATGAATCATCATGTCTTAAATAGGGTGAGTTCTAAATACTCAGATTTGCTTCATTGTTAATCTGGAAATGTTAATTGTTAATCATTATCATTGTTAATCTGTTAATATAGAAATTTTCACATAAACTTCATCTCAGACAGAGCTAAACAAAAAAGATATAAGCCTATGCAAATGACTCTCATCTTTTTGGGGAGAATATCTGAATAAATATTTGACTTCAACATAAACTTGCTTTCCAAAATCCTTTCCTTCTTCTACACTTGATCTTAGCCAAAAGGCTGAGAAGTGATCCTTTCCTTCTTTCTAATTATCCAGAATGATAAGGATTTAGTTCAGCTAAATACAGGTTTACTAAGGAGAAAAGGCATGTTATGGCATAGTGGGTTGATCATGAAGGACTAGTGAGTTCCTGAAGAATTTTCTTCTAAATTTTCAGTGCACATAAACCAGGCAAACAGGATCCATTTTTATTCATGTCTTAGTAGAAATCATTCACTCTTTTCAGTGCCATAGGTTTCCACTTTGGAAAAGATCTAAAACCACGTCCTCCTCCACCCCTAACCTGGTCCCACAGATCAGGGTATTGTGAAAATGGTAACTGATTCTGAAGCAAAACACTTTCTCTTATACAGAGTAGCAACTAAACAGGAAACAGTGACAAATTGTTTCATGGAAGCCATATGTCTTTAAAATGAGGGGATGATTTATTATTGTCTCTCTCTTAACTAGAACAATTAATTAGTAACATAATAGAAATTTTCAGCAGTAAATGAAAAATGGCCTAATCCCTGAAGGAAGGTGAGATTTTTTTCTATTTTAATTGTAGGAGTTGGTGTTCAAGGGATTCCCATGTTTCTCTTCTGTGTGTAACTGATTGCAAGATTAAAGAATCTGGGCTAAGAGGTTCTATTTGTTAATATGAAGACAAATAAAAATTTAGACACTTAATTTTGTCTGTTAAAAATAAAGGATTTGTTTCCAGTTCTGTGTGTAAGATGCTTAGAAGTCAACACTTCATTCTAACAAATAGAAAGCTGAGCAGATTGAAAAAGTATCAACTTTTCTGAGATCCATGAGAGAAGAAAGGATCTGAGCGACAGGCAAGAGAATACAGGGAGCTTCAGCTTATCCAAGAAAACAAAGACTCCAAGTGGAGATAGCCACAGGGTTCAGGGCCACAGAAATGGAGCCCAGAACCAAGATCTACTACCAGGAACTCTAGCAGTCCTAACTAAAATATTTGAGAAACTTGCACTCATCTTCTAATGGGCAGGGGAAGGGGTATTTTGAAAAACACTAGGGCATTCTGTTCTTCATGACTTTCCACAGAAGAAACTAGTCAAAAGAGAACCTAATCTTTTGGGTATTATCAGAGCTTTCCTGGCAGGAAGGAAATATTCAACTCTACTCAGCCTAGACTTCCAAATGGGAGAGGAGAAAATAACCAACGTTAGCCCTTCCAGCTTTCCTCTCCCTCATGAAAGGGGAGTTAAAATTGATAAATACATGTGAAACTCATATTCCAGAGGTCTATGGTGTACCTCCCAGGCTCTCTTAACTCATCATTACATCACTAAATGGCTATTAAAAACAGTTCCTTATTGATTTCCATAGTGGTTGCACCAGTCTGCACTCCCACCAACAATGGAGAAGGGTTCCTTTCTCCCCACAACCCTGCCAACATTTGTTATTGGTTGATTTCTTGATAGCAGCCATTCTTTGTGGGATGAGGTGAAATCTCAGTATTGTTTTCATCTGCACCTCTCGAATGACCACTGATGTGGAACATTTTTTCATATATTTACTTGCTGTTTTTACTTCTTTGAGAAATGTCTGTTCATTTCAGATGCCCATTTTTGAATTGGGTCTTTATATTTGGGGGGCTGATTGTTTTGAGTTCTTTATATATTATAAGTAATAGTCCTTTGTCTGAGGAGCAGCTGGTAAAAATTTTTCCCACATTGTAGGTTGTCTCTTAGTTCTGTTGATGGTTTCTTTTGCAGTACAGAAGCTTCTTAATAAGATGAGATCCCAGTTGTTGATTCTTTCTGCTAGTTACTGTGCTACTAGGATTTGTTCATAAAATCTTTTGCTATGCCAATGTCATCAAGAGTTCTGCCTAACTTATCTTCCAGCAAGTTTAGTGTTTCTGTTTTAATATTTAGACTTTTAACTTACTTGGATTTTAATTTTGGGAGGGATATTGGAAAGAAAAGAAGGGAAAGGAAAAAATATGAGAAAAGGAAAAAGTGGAAACAAAATCTTTGTAAATAGGGAGGGGTAAAGGAGTTGAAGGGAGGAAATGCAGTGGAATGGGGAAAACAAATAAGATCCAAGATATATTGTGTAAAGGTACAAATTCCCAATAATGAATGTCAGCATATTGTATAACTAAAATGTACCAATAAACTTAATGAATTTTTAAAAACTACAGAAAATCAAATATAAAGAAAAAAATAACCTGAAAGAGGCCAGAAGGCAAAAACACCTTACCTACAAAAGAGCAAAGATTAGAATTGCAGTGGACTTCCTTTTTAGAAACCACACAAGCAGAAAAGAGTGCAGTGAAATATTTAAAATGTTCAAGGAAAATACCAATGTATATTTCTGTACTGTACCAGTTAATCTTTGTTTTTTGGGTTTTTTTTTTTTTTTTTTTTTTTTTGTACCAGGGATTGAACTCTGGTCCTTGCGCTTGCAAGGCAGGCCACCGAACCGCTGAGCTAAATCCCCGGCCTCGTACCAGTTAATCTTAATTGTCAGCTTGGATAGGTTAAGAAATAAAAACTGATAAGTAGTATAAAATTAAAGCCTTTGTGACCTTGCTTCTTTTATTGGAGAGCGGAAGTCCATCCTCTTAAGAGTTGGGAATTATATAGTTTATCTCTTAATTCTATTAATCTCAAGGAAGATATCAAACACATTCTCAATTAATAGGCATTGCTAAAAACCCTTTAGATTTCATATAATTCAAATATTTTGGCTTTATTTCTAAAGCATTAATCGAATTTCCTCAGTTCTCACCAGTCAGTGAAACAAATGAGACCATATTTTTTTTAAGTGTTAAGTTTAAGAGTAAGTTTTAAGTTTAGTGGTTTGTTGCTGTTTTTCCTAACACAGTACATTAATTTCTGAAAGGTTCACTTAACATTCTAGGAAGATCCAGGAGCGGGAAGAGGCAGTTACAGAACAGGGAAACAAGATTTTAAATGTGAAGCAAAGGCATCTTGTCAGAATTTGAGCCTGAAGCCAGATTTGGGTGAGAAGCAATTGTGAGTCCCAGCTGGCAGTCTAAATCCTTTCAGGGTTCTGAAGCCTCCTTCTTGTCCTTGAGTCTAGTCTAGTATTCAGATCTTCTGGATTCTTTTGGACCAACTTTCCAATCATGCTTTACAAATTCCAGAGTAATTTCTGTAAGATACAAGTATGATGCAAATGCATCTCCTGTTTAAATCTGTTTAATGACTCTCCATAGCTTTCAAGCTGACATTGAAGTACATAGCTTAGCTCCCAAGACTGTCTGAGATTTGACCACATATGTCTGCTACCCCCATTCCTTATAGACCTTAAATAGTCTTGAGATCAGTGATAGAAAAATATGTGTGATTCCAGAAATACAGGAAATTTGTGATTCATATATGTTATTTCCCTCACCTGGAAGTTCTCTACTTTATATCTAGCTAGCTCAGCTCAAGACATGTTTTTCACCTGGAAAACTTATTATGATCCCTCAGTTTGAATTAATAACCCTTTCTCCATGTCCTCATCGAATCCTGGGCACAGCACTATTGTACTATTTTATCCCTTATCATTCTGTGTTACTAGACATACTTCACCCTTATCCATTAGATTAAAATCCATTTTAAAAAAGAACCATGTCATATTTAATTGGTTTGTATTTATCACACCTAGCATAAGACAGTGATGAATTGACTACGTATCAATAAATAGATGAATCTATTATAAAGCAGGCCACAGTCCATACCATGAATGCACTTGTACATTGTTATGGCTTGTTTCTAGGTGTCCCCCAAAGCCTCATGGAGATGAGATGGGACTTTCTTTTTCAGAAGTGACTAAATCTAGAGTGTGCAATGCTGGAGTTAAGGGCATGTGATTACTAAAACAGTACACATGAGTGATTGGTTTGGCACTGCCGTAAACCCAGTAGTCTGAATGAGATAAAAGGGGCAGAAAGATGCTGTTGAGGTCCCTTATTGCTCTTGTTGTCTTCTGCTACCATGAACTGTTGCTCCTCTACCATCCTGCCTTGGAGCCAACCAATTATGGACTGAAATCTCTACAAACTATAAGTCAAATAAACCTTTCCCCCTTTAACTTTGGGTGTTGGATATTTTTGTCTCAGCAATGAGAGAAGAGTAATTAACACACGCATATTCCTCCAGAGCTTTCCTTCATTTTCCAAAGATTAAATATTTAACTATCAGAAGGGCTGAAATGTTGAGCGTGTTTTTAACACAAAGACTCATTTCGGAGTCATTCCGTTTGTATCACTAATTCACTTGTGAGGTAGAAGAGAGCTGAAGCTATGGGAAGCTTAACGAACCCAAGAACAGCACATCCCAGAGCCTCAGTCCTGAAAGACGGTCCATCCATGGGCCATCCTGCTAGATCAGGCACAACAGCAGCTCTTTTTCCATCACCAGGAGAGTCTTTGAATGAGGAGACCTCAAGATTTCCTCTTTCTGTTTCCATTGGTATAATATGCTACATACTATCAAGTTTTTTCTTTCTTTAAAGAAACTGTTCTTCCTTTAATACTTTCTCATTGTATAAAAGTAACTTTTTTCTTTTTCATCACAGCACCAATTCTCTTTTTGTCTCTCCTCGGTTCCCTTCTTAGATATCTCATATCCTATGTAGAAATGTTTTATTCCAAGAAGCTAAATTCCTCAAGATCATTTGTCTTATGCAGGAAGAGAAAGCCAGAGAGATGGGAAGCGGGGAGGCTTTATAGCATATGGAACTGGTGAGTATTTCAGATGAGAATGAGTGCATTCAGGGTGGTATGATCATAGACTGGTGAGTACTTCAGATAGTAAGGAAAATATTATAGATTAGAAAAATTGCCTCCGCGGCAAAATTTCCTGGAGAGAAAGATGAAGTCCCCAGGAAAACGTGAACATATTTTACCCTTCTGCTCTTGACCTTCTGGGAAACTGTATCCCTCTGTCCCTTCTTTGTCCAGCACAGTTCGCTTCTGCTGTGGGTCTTAACGACTGAACCACTCTGAACTGCTAGAATCTTTACCATCATACATTGTTCCAGATTGTGTGTGTCCTTCTTTACTGGTCAGAGATTTTTGACTTGGTCTTTAAATCATTAGCTTGAATTAAAGGAATATGTATTTTATGATTCCTCACCTTTCAAGGACTGTTACATGTTTCATGTCTTACAAAAAGTGCATGCAATTTTTTTAAGTTGTCTTCCCTAAGTTTGTTCAGCAAATAGACCGTGAAGTTTCCCTTCATCCTGATAAGAACTGGCATCAATTGCAAATCGTAAGTCACACTTCCTTTTGGAAGAAAAATAGACTTATTTTCATAATAATAGTATCAAATGTTGATCCTAATGGAATCAGATGTCAGTCTCCATTAACATATGACATCAAAGAGCATTTCACCTTTAATGATACCTCACTTTAATACATTCATCTTTTTAATTTTCTAGCAAATATGTATGGGATCAAAAAAAGATGCAATGGTGATTTACCTTTACATGCTGCTTCAGCCTTCAGTTTTGAAATATAAACATTTCTTGAATAAGTGATTGTTCTCTCATCTGTAATTCAGAATTTCTTTCCCTTGGAGAGGTGCTCCAAATTCATGCTCAGCATCCTGAGGACAAACCCACGCTCACTGAGAAGCAAAGCAACTTCAGAGGGGAAGAGAAGTCCCTGGGGACCAGCTCTCCACTGCCTGTGCCTGCAGCCACACAGCTGCTCCCCAGGGTTTGGGCCAAATCTCTAGGCAGCAGGGACTAAGAACCTCCTCCCCCAGCCCTTCTATTTTAACTGCCCCAGGATCTCAGGATGGTCTACTGGCACAGCTGACTTCAAAGGAATACCTAAAAACACTCTATATATAATTCAAAATACCACAGGACCAATTTTCATTCATATAATTCAATGAAGATGAATATAAATTATAATATTATTTATATCACCAATATAGCATATAAATGATTCTGTTTGAAAGGTTCTTTCTTCCCTAAATTGTAAGCCTCTTGAAGCTAAAGATTTTGTCTCTCCATATCCTAGCACATAGATGATAAGAGTTCAAGGCCGGGGATTTAGCTCAGTGATTCCGCTGCCTGCCTTGCAAGCACAAGGACCTGAATTTGATCCCCAGTACAAAAAAAAAAAGAGTTCAGAAAATATTTGTTCCCTCAAGTAATGCTGTACACCTAACCTAAATCCTAGGAGACTCACTGCCTCCCTGGCATACTGTACTTACCTTTTCACAGCACCATCCCCTCTTTTACAGATGGGTTGGAAGACTTTTTTTTTTTGTACTGGTTTAGGTATCTGAAAATATTTTCTTTCACTGAAGATTAATTTATTGCTCTCTCATTCAAGCTGTTCCACTGACTTGTACTTGTCCTTCTTCTAAAAGATGAGGATAGGAGATAATAGACTTGTGTCCTCGATTTAAGTCATGAAGGGGATCTAACAATTCCTGAGCACAGTCCAATTCCTGAAGAAATTTCTACACTCCTATACATTCCAGCTTCCATAATATGTGTGATTATGTGGACATTAGCCAAACTTCAATGAAATGTAAAAGAAAAATAATGGTATAATCTACAAATTCCACAGGCTAGTAGGAATCCATGGCACAATGAGCAGGTGTTTATCAAATGCTTATTATATACCAGGCTGTTATTAGTATTTTTTTTTTGTCCTGGGTTTTAAAAAAGTACTGCATTCTTTTGAATTTTTAGCTGCCACAGCATTTGTCAGAAAAGTCTATTTTAAGTAAAATTAGATTGCCACCGGTGACAAGTTGCCCTAAAGCAAGATTTGTTTTCTGGAGTGACTTCATTCAGCCAGAAAGCTTCAGCAAGGGAGGTAGTTCTACTTGGCCCCAGCCCATCAGTAGATGCACTGTGACAAGGCCACTGCAGTGTCTCCAGGCTAGAAGGGTCCGGCAGCTATCTACCTGCTGCAAAGTTCCAGGAGTAAAAGGGACACAAACATGCAAAATATTGATGGCACAGAGGCTTGAGGTGTCATAGTAGGACTTGCAAAGTACTTCCCTTTCTCACCCTTTGAATTTCAGCAACCAAACCCTTCTTCCCCTACTCAAAGTACAACCTCTGTACCCTAAAGACTTTAGTGAATGGCCATACAAAAGGACCCACACACATTTGTAAGTGAATGAGTTCAGGGTAGGGTAAGAAATTGCATATTTAAACAGATCCTCATATAATATGATTATCATTAATGATGATTTATTGAACTCTAAAAATGCAAAGATAGTAGGTATTAGCTCTCTCTCTTTGTTCTAACTCCAGAATGATAACTCATTTGGTTGCTTTTCTCATTACTGAGACAAAATATGAGATACCTAAAGTTAAAAGAGGAAAGGTTTATTTTGGCTTTCAATTTGTAGAAGTTGAAGTTCATAGTTGGCTGGCTCTAAGGCAGGGTGGCATGGCAGAGGGTCATTGCACAGGAGAAAGAGTCCATGGCAAAGCAGAGCAGGCAGAGGGCAGCAAGCAATAAGTGAGAAGCTGTGAACCTCTTACTGTCCCTATATCTTATCCAGGCTGGCCAGGCTTAGAGTGAGTAGCACTCACACCCAGGGTAGCACAGCCTTAATCCTAGCATGGCACCCTGGATTAATCCCAGTATCACATCTTCAATCCCAGCAGCCCATACCCTAGATCCAGCCACCTCTGAAAATCCCTATGTATGACCACATGAGGCTTTGAAGAGACATTTAGCTACAAGTCATAACAATGATAGTGCGATTTAACCATTCCACAATGTATATGGACTTCAAAACTTCATGCTGTACATGATAGTAGTCAAATTAAATAAATAATTTTACAAATACACACAATACTTCCCCAGCTTCTGCCCTTTCTTGGCTTCCCCATGTTTTTGGAGAAGATCCAGATTCATCCCTAATAATCAGCCACAGTGTATTTATTAATGACAGGAGAAGAATTTTGTTCAATTCTCACTTGAAGAGTGAGGCTGTTCTGACATTCATCTGCTCAGTAGAGACTTCTGAAAGTACAATGAAACTCTCAAGAGCTACTCACATACTCATGTCTTTACTTGACTTCATCAGTACAGCAGACGAGAGTCATGGCTACAGCTACAGAAGTTGCTTCTGAAAATTCCTCACCAAGAAACTGCAGAAAATAATTAGATATGCCCTGAAAACCACATAGGCATTCACAGGGAAAAAATAATAATCCCGGAGTGAAGCCAGAGGCATTTTTTTTATGTACTTATATTATTTTTGCTGAATGCTTCCAGCAAATGAGAAAAACTGAGTTTCATCAGGATTCTGCATTCAAGTGACATGGGCACAAAATGCGGAGGTTAAGCTGCCTAATGTGTTTAATAGGAAAATATAATAGAGCAAAATAAATTTTTAAAACTACAAGAATTAGAAGACTCAAATTTTAGTGAGCCCTAGCTAGGGAACCATGACCTGAGCTCAAGGTACAGAACAAACATGCAAAACAAACAGGTCAGTAGTGGCCAATTAGAATATGAAGAAAATCTGAGAAATCTGAAATAAAGCTATGATTAGAAGTGTGTCACCAAATACTTAGAAGAAAGCGTATAGTTCTTTCCTGAAGAACTCTTACATGTTATCTTCTTGTGAAAGCTTTTATGCATATCTTCCTTTCCCACTATATCAAAATTGTTTTTTTGATGAAATAAATTGTCAATCACAATTCAGCTAGCAGGACCACCAGCTGGAAAGCTCCTCTTTCTGTCTTGTTTAACTGTTCACCTCTATTACTATAGCACAAAAATAGACTAAGATGCAAGTAAAAAAATGGGTGTGGCTATATTCCAGTAAAACTTTTTACACAAATGAGTTTATATTTTCATGGCTTTCATATAGACTAACTAGATATTGTATGAAATTCAAATAATATATTTTAGCTTTTAGAGGCTCTGAATTTAAATTTCTATATTGTAAATATGAAAGTTTTGTACCCAAAACATACCCTTAAGGAACATTCAAATCATATTGTGTAGGTCTATTAATCTTATTGCTTTAAAAAAGAATAGTTACTGACCTAGTCTTTTTGAGATACTATAATAAAATACTATTAACTTGGTGACTATAAACAACAGAAATTCACCTGGGAGACAACTGACCATGAACTGAACCCACTAATATGTGAGCCAAACAAATGTTTCCTCCTTTAAGGTGCAGGTGCCTGGTATTGGTCCCAGAGTTGGTAAAGTGCCTAAAATACAGAGTAATATGTGTGTGTCCCCATGCTAAACACTGGGTGGGTCATCAGCTTCACTTGCTATATGCAGGATTGCACTTGTGAATCTACTCTGGAAGTTTTGTGTTACGGTTATGCACATGTGATTACAAAATCATGAGCTAACTTCTATAAAACATACACAAAAGGAACATATGTATACCAATATAACATTAGCTTGTATCCAAATCCCACATTTGCTTATTACCAAAAACTGCATAATAAATGTGTTAGTTACTTTTCTCTCATTGCTGAGACAAAATACCACAGTTTGTAGAGGTTTCAGTCCATAATCAGTTGTCTCCAATGCAGGGATGGCGAACAGGCATTGCAGAGGAGAAACAATATGGCACACACAAGGCAGCAAAGGCAATAGGGAGGGTTTAACAGTATCTTTCTTCCCTTTTTATCTTATTCAGATTACCAGGATTAGGGCGGTGCCAAACTGATCACTCATGTGCAGTGGTTTAGTAATCACAGGCCCTTAACCCCAGCATCACACATTCCAGATTCAGCTACCTCTGAAAAATAAAATGCACATCTACATGAGGCTTTGGGGAACATCTAAACAAAAACTCTAACATGTATGCATTATTTTTATCTCTCTAATCCTATCACCCATCATATGTAGCAGCAGAATGAGTATCACCTAATTCCTGAGCTTTCAGAGAACCATACAGGCTATTTTTGCTGCCACATTATAGTGCTTGTGAAGTAAATGTTTGTTCTCTTTCTGCACATATTTACAAAGAAAGAAAATGAAGATTGGAATATGTCAGAAATGGTTTAGTTAGCACTTGAGATTTACCCGAATTGGCAATATTACAGATTCAGTACAAGTCCCAATGAGTGCTCCATTGGTACCGAAAATTGTCCCTGAAGTTAAATGAGACTGACCATACAGTACTTATTGCATTTTGTAGGAATTGCTTTGCCTGAGCAAACTCTACATATAATGTAAGGGCCTGGCTAATGGATAAGGCTGCAATTCAGATAATCAATTCTGCACATTGTGTCAAATGCCTACTCGAGGGTTTGACCTTAGCAGTGATTAAATGGCTAAAACTGATCTGCAGGCTTGTCTCATTCAGAAATAGAAAGTGTACCTTAAATTACACAGTCTGAAAGAAAAAAATTGTAATATTGTTTAGAGAAAAGCACATGAGCAAGCTGGATGATGTAGGGTGACTTACTTGCAAGCACAAGCCTGGCACGAGAGGTACAAAGGTCAGATGAAGGGTACACTTTTCTTCAGAAGCCATGTGGGGATTGTACGATAGATGCAAATGGGAAAGACTCAAGCACAATGTTGCCAAAATTTGAAATTATTTTCATTAAATAAAGTCCACTTTTTTTAATTGGACCTGACTTAATGCAAGTCTGACTCATTCATTTAGACTCCAGGGAAAGAAACTTAGATTTGAATAAAGTCATTAAGAGAGAGCTACGAGGAAAAGGGTGATACTTTGTGACTCTCTAAAATTAAACGATGATACTAATTGAAGAATTTAAACCAGTCTCTCAGTTTTCTTACTCCATAAAGAATATTATGCTGTTCATATGAGTAACTTTAAAGCATATTATTACATAATAACAAATTTAATCATTTCAAGTACTTCTTTTTAAAACAAGCTTTGCTTTTTTCTCTCCTAGAAAACTTTTCAAGAAACACTTTTCACTGCCCAGCCATCCTTAAAGGAAAGCTCTTTCTATGCTTGTTTGTGAGAACCACCCTGAGCTATCTGCCTGAAGATATACGATAGGTGATTCTTTCCCTTTGTTCTTTCCTCATTGTGGCTGCTCACCACACTGGAACAGTGGGGTATGTAGGAATGGATAGTTCCAAATGCTGGGCCAGGTACTGGGTCACAATTCTTAGTAGTTCTACCATTTCATACATTCTAGAGCTGAACAACAGCTCAAGGCCTCATTCAATGAGGAAGAAATGGAGTAGGAAAAGTCTACTAGTGACTATTTTAGATTCAAAGTCTTCCAAGCAAAAGACCAGGGGAGAGGCTTGACAAATCTAAGGTTTTCCACAAAGTACCCTGCTTTGTTCTCAGGAATACTGCAGAGGCTATAAAATAAACCAAGTAAAAGAAAGCCATTCTGTGATGTAGAGCAAGAATGGCATTGGAGTGTCATTGGGTAAACAAAATGATGCAAACGATCTAAAACATAAGCACCTATTCTAAAGAATAGGTCTAATAAGTCCTAAGAGATCCTGAGACCTGGCAGAAAACTAACTGAGGGAGGTGAGATGGCCATAATACACTTGGTAGAGATGGGGAAGAGATGCAAGAGGAGAATATATGTTCACTGTGTAAACAGCTCAGCCCAATCAAACACTACTGTCCACAGTGTTAGAAATTTGTTATGGCCCAGCATGGTGGTACAAGCTTGTAATCCCAGCACTGTGAGAGGCTGAGGCAGGAGGATTGCTAGTTCTAGTCCAAACTTGGGCAATTTAGTGACTTAGTGATACCGTCTTCTGTCTTAAAATAATAAGAAAGGGATGTAACTCAATGTGAAAGCCCTAGAGTCAATCTCCCCACTACTATAAATTTGTAAAAAAAAAGTTTATGATTTAACTGTGCTCCTCTCAATGTGTTAGAAACTTAATCTCCAGCCAGGGATTTGGCTCAGTGGTTCCATAGCCTGCCTCACAAGCACAAGGGCCTGAGTTCCATCCCCAGTACCAAACAAAAAAGAAACTTAATCTCCAGTGTGACAGTGTTGGGAGGTGGGTCTAATGGGAAATGTTGAAGTCATGAATTTCCCACTTTCATGAATGGATTGACACTAATCATAGAGGACTTGAGGCTGCCAACTCATTCCTTTGCCCTCTGTTGTAGCAAGGAGCAATAACAAGCTACTGGAGTGCACCACTTAGTTAAATTGAAGCTTGATCCTTGATGAAAGTCACATCATGCCAAAAGAAGGCAAAAGTAAATATAGTTTTGTTGCAAGGTTAGCAATAAGACTAGTGAAAAGAAAGCATGACAGATAGAAGTAGTACATCACAAGTCGGAGTAGCAACTCAGCTGAACACCCAAGGACAACTGGGGGAGTCCCAAGAGGGCAGTTGGTCAGGATCCCGCTGGGCAGAAGTCCTGCATGTAGTTCTAAGAGTCTCCCCAAAGTCCACTTTTTCCCAGCTAGTTTATATCACACACACACACACACACACACATATATATATGTGTGTGTGTGTGTGTGTGTGTGATATAAACTAGCTGGGAAAAAGTGGACTTTGGGGAGACTCTTAGAACTACATGCAGGACTTCTGCCCAGCGGGATCCTGACCAACTGCCCTCTTGGGTATATATATAAAATCTTGTAAATATATATTATATATCACAAAGGTGGCCTCATGCCAATAATGTGTCTTAGAAGGTGTCTTAGAAGGAGTCAGCTCTGGGATCTGGCTAGGAGCCGGGACAGAGTCCTTGTATCACATATTTCAGATTAAGATGTCTATTACTTCAAAGGCAGACTCTTGGAGGGTGGGCAATCCTCCTGGAGCTGGGCACATACAGAGATCACACTTCGGTGCATAGATCTGATTTAACTCTTTAAAATCCTCTTCCCTTTACCCTCTTGGCCTCTCTTGCCCTTCCACCTCCTGCCGTGAATAATGCTGCTTTACATCCCTTACCAGGTGTAGGCCTCTTGATCTTGGACATCTCAGTTTCTAGAATTGCAAGAAACAAATCTTTTTTCTTATTAATTACCCAGTCTCAGCTATTCTCTTATAGCAGCACAAAACAGGAAAGGTTTTTTCTTTTTTTTCCAAAAAACCAGAATTCAAACAGAAAAATGTCTGGGGCCAGATCTACTCTGTCAGTCATGAGTTCATAACCTTAGGAGTTTCATTCTTTGGGACTCCCTAAAACTAAAAATTATGCATACAAAATATAAACAATAGAAGGAAAAAGTACCTACAAACAAGGTGTATTGTAGTTAGGTATGTCATTTGTAACCGTAGGCCTACAAAGAAGGGGTTATTTATTGATGTAATGCTTGCTAGCTGTCATTCACATGTGCCTTGGGGAGGGACAAAGATTCCTGTAGGTCAGGCACAGGTGTGTGCAAATAACATCTAATTGTATCTGTTGACCAGACTCTGCTCTGTGGCCACACTTAAATGCAAAAGAGACTGAGAAGTATTGATTGCTGTACTGCAAAAACCTAAAGAAGCTGGATGGGGTTTGAATGCCAGAGTGGACTTGTTTATTGGTAGCAAAGCAGCTCTCTCTCTCCCTCTCACCTTCATCTGCATTTATTGGTGTGATCCTCACAGTCTTACTTGTTTATTTCTGGGAGCCTACAAATCACGTATCTTTCCTTGGCATCCACCCTGTAACTATTATTCCTGACAGATCAACTTCAGATTTGTAGCCTATAAGATTAGTAAAGCACACTTTTGGGTGTGTCCAGGTGGGTCATGGAGGCATGGCTTTTGTTACTACACAAGTCAGTTCCTCTTCCATATCCTTCTCTTGCTCTGCTTTCTGACTGCCATGAACTAAGCATCTTTGCTCTGCAACACCATTCTGTCATGCTGTTGCTGTCTTCGGGCCAACTGACTATGGACTGAGACTATGAGCCAAATTACATTTATTCTCCTTTAAATTGTGGATGCCAGGAATTGTATCCAGCAACAGGAAAGTGACTAATATACATCCTTTCAGCTATCATTTGTTGTGCAAAGTTCTTAAGAAAGATTTGAACCCCCCATTATTAGTCCTCAGAAAAATTCAAGCATGCTTATAAATCTATAAGTAGATATAACTTCGACTCAGATTGCCAACATTTTATAGGAAAATAAAAATTTCTGCACAACCATCAACAAGAACTGTTTCTATGTGTTGTTGCACGCATTTTTCATCAATAAAAATGATATTTAAACCATTGAATTATTTAAGCCTTTACAGAACTAGACTTTCCAAAGGGCACAGCAACCTATAAGTATATTTCCCCTCAAAAATTATTGAATTACCTAAAAATCAGAGCCACAGTCCACATAGTATACAGATCAGCTATAACAAAGTCAAATTCAAGATAAGGAAGTTATACCTAAAAGGAGGCACATATCTCTGATATTAGATTCATATTATGAGAGAATATTTCATTCTTACTAGTGATTTAGTAGGTGTAAAAAAATGTACACATATAGATTTCAAGAAGGAATCTAAGTGAAAATATAACCCTATTTTATTTTAGTCATCTCACCTGGTTAATTGACAAATATATGGCTTTAGGAAATGGCATTATTTCCCAAGCTCATGTAGCTAGCAAGTGAATTAACTTATTCAGGATCTAAGTCTTCAATCAATATATTCAGTCCTTTCTCCTCATAGCACACTGCTTCTCCATACTTATGGGGGAGAGAATTCAAAGGTCTAATTGCTTATCATCTTGTGTTCTTTGCTTTACCTCCCCAATAACCAATTTTTTACTCCTTCAACTCATTAGTTTTACTTCAGTAAGATTAATACTCTTCCCTTTTTCCTTCTCATGAGAACTCTACTAGATATTTCTGAAAATTTAAGTGTGGAAAGCCAGAGAACATGAATGGAAGTTCCAAGTGCAATACCAGCCTTGACTTCTGCATGTTTGGGGTGTGGCAGCTGTCTTCTCATTAACTCCACGATCAGCTATGTGATTCAAGAAGCACGAAGGTGCTGCTTTTCCACCACTTTCTGTTAGTACTGCAAATATTTATTACCTACTTAATGGAGGCCGTCTGTTGCGGAAACACAAAATTGCAGAAATTTATCAACTCAGAATACACCCCTGTGGTTTCAATATATCTTTGCACACATAATGCTATTATCACACATAAGATCCAGACTCTGAAGCAGGAGATAAGGAATTAAATTTAAAACTTAAACATATGGAGTGGATATTAGCATGTAAGACTTAATTATGAGTTTTTTTGTTTTTTGTTATCATTGTTGTTACTAGAGTGAAGGTCTTTCTACGTAATTCAGGCTGGCCTTGAACTCACTATGTATCCCAGGCTGGCCTCAAACTCACAGAGATCCTCCTGCCTCAGCCTCCTACGAGTACTTAGATTACAGGCATAGGCCACCATGCCCAACAAAACTTAATTATTAGTCATAAGATAATTATCTAAATTTTGACTTTTGAAGATTGTCTATTGTGCTCTGTCATCTCTTTTTTATGATGCCTTAAATATTTCTGAGAACATTAAGGCTTTCTTTCCCCAAAAAGTTTTCTTATCCTAACAGTGTTTCCTTTCCTGAGCCACATCTAACATGCAGGTGGTGCCTTATGGTCTTCTTAGCAAGCTGTCAACTCAGCTATTCCTGGGCTTACTTAACATCCCATTGACCTGATGCTGATTTTTCTGTTGTAGCTGGAAGAGTTAGCCTTAGAAGATTTGGGCCATTCATTTTATGCCAGTAATTGGTGTTATGACCTTCCTTTCTATCAATACTGAGATACAAGAACTATTTTCCAGAGTTGATAGAATGCTGTGGAGGGCTGCAGAGATCCCTGGTGCTGCAGGACTGATATGCTCTTTGAATCCCCAGCAGCTGAGAGTGCTAGCCCACTTCTCCTGGAATTGACCTTGCAAAAGAAACCTGCCTCACTCCCCGCTGCCTGCATGAACCATCATTTAATGTGAAAACTACAAAGACTCTGGTCCTCCTATCTCAATCTGGGATAAACTAGAAGGGCAATCTCAACTCCAAAACTTCCATGGGATCAGAGGAGGCCTCTGGGCACCTGCCCTGCAGCTTCACCTCCCACTCTGTCCAGTTTTGCTTCCATTTACCTACCTCTCATGTGACTTGTTTCCAAAAGCACTTCCCACTAAGCTCCTGAAAAGCATCTCAGAATCTGTTAACAGGGAACTTGACCTGAGACAAAAGGAGTTTGCCATGAGGATTCAGCATGAATGTGCTAATCTCTTGACAAGATGTTGACTCCTATCATTTGGTTTTAAAAAAAAGTGATCAAATAAATAAATGTCTGTGTCTATATGTGTGTAACAACATATTGATTACTTCTTACCTGCCAATAGTATTCTAAATGCTCACCTTATACTAATATTCAAAAGAACTCCATGAACTAGGTGCTATTTTATCCCTATTTCCAGATAAGGAAATAATTAATTAATTAATTATGATTTAATTCATATATCTCAAAGCAATATTTAACAGGGTCAAGATTTAAACCCAAGCCAAAAGAAGCACACACAATCATGTAAGAACACTGAAGAGAAAAATTAAGGGCTCCAAACAATGAATTGTTTTGTTTTGGCCAGTATTGTGGCTTCTGGATGATTAAACATTTTGTTCCTCTTTTAATGCTTACCACCTCTTAGGTACATTCCCAAGAATCCCCAATATGGACACAGTGATTTTAATTAATGTAAAATCATGCATTTTTTGCTGATGCCGGTTGTATTAATCCTATTCCTGTTGTGCACAATTGATTTAAGAATTGCTTTGTTTTGCAATTCTTGCCAGTGGAATATGACAGAAGTCTCCAGGGTTTTTAGGGAGGCATTCACTGATTCAGAAAAGACACGATGAGATGAGACCTCTTATTTGGCTAGACATCATCTGATACAGCAATTGGAACAGCAGCAACATCTGTGACCACAAGAGATGGCACCTTCAACACAGAGTCAACAGGCTAATGAGAGTAGAGAATGAGGTGGGACTTGCATCCTGTCATCTTGCTTAGCGTCTAACTTAGTCAGCTATAGACTTGGCATACCTATAGACTTCCTCTTACACAAAGTAATAAAGTTATACACTGTTTTAGTCACTGAGTTAGATAGGAAGCAAAAGAAAAGGTTGTTACTTGCAGCCGAAAGCATTCTAATAGTACAAAGCTGATAAGAGTAGAAGGTGAATGAGGAACTTTGAGGGATAATAAAACAAACACATATTTAAAGAACAGATGATGAGAAATGAGTTTGGAATTAAAACTAATAGAAAAGTAAAAATAAGAAAGCAAGATAAATGAGAGAGCAGAAAAAGGTCAAATATAACAGAATTAAAGATAAAGAACGAAATGAATTTTGCAAATCTTTATAGAACACTGAAACTGTCCAGTCACTAAATCAAATTGCACAAGAATAGAAAGTAATTTATTTCCAAGATTCTTCAATTATTTACATATTTTTTATATCCAGAATCTCTCAAGAAGTATGCATCATAAATTTAGGGTCTATACTTTGTATAATAGCTTTATATTTATAATCTTACTTAGTACTGTTACTTATGTCTTTCAGTATTATAATTATGGATTAGAGAGCCTATATTTATGTAGTTAAGGTTCTTTGTAATAACTGAAACAACATGAATAATTTATAGGAACAAAAAAGATTTATTTATAAAAAGAATAAGAAATTGCTTTATAAATCCCATGAATATGAACCACTAGCACCCAACAATGCAGTTAGTAAAGAGAGATCACCACATGAAACTCAAGAGGTCAAAAAAAAATGAGAGCAATCACCGAGAATCTCGACATGTTCTACATGAACTCAAACTAAATTCAGAGGGGAGGAGATGCTATGAACAGAAGGAATATCGTGTCTGTGGCTCCCTCCAATTAAAATGTTGAAACATAATCTCAATGCAATAACATTTGAATGGGGAGCCTCTGGGAGATGACCAGGTCATAGGGAAGAATCCTCATGAATGGAGTTAATGTCCTCATTAGAAGAGGGCAGAGTGCTAACTGTTTCCTTGTGCAGGTGAGAGGACAAGAAGCCAGCAGTTTGCACATCAGAACAGGGCCCTCCTCAGAACCTGACCATGATAGCACCCTGTCTCAAAATTCTACCTCCAGGTCTATGAGAAATACATTTCCATAATTGTTAAGGCATTCAATTTATGATTTTTTTTCTGTAGCATCCCAAACTCACTAAGACTAGAGGTTTGTTCCATATAACTCTACATTTTTCTAAGGCCAGCAGACAGGGAACATCTACATGAGCATGTAATTACAAGAGGAAGACTCAGGCCATGGAAAGGGCCTTATTAGAAAGTCTCCAGAGCCCATCAGTGTGCACGGACAGTTTTACTGTGCTAACTCTGATATGCTGAGTTAAACTTCTGCTGTAGCCAGGTATTCCAGCACTCTGAGAGACTGAGGCAGGAGGTTCACAAAGTTGAGCCTAGTCTGAGAAACTTAGTGAGATTCGGTCTCAAAATTGTAAAAAAAAAGGGCTAGAGATGTAGTTCAATACAAAGGCCCTGGATTCAATCTCCAGTACTGCAATCAGTTAAAATAAAAGTAAAATTATAGGGGACACCAGGAGCACTGAGGAGCCATTACAAAGCTGTAATGGCAACCTGTAGCATACCCCCCACCCCTGCCTCTGTCTGATGGACCATGATAGTACCTGGATCTATACTGCAGAGGTACATAGGGTAACAAAGTCCATTGTTCTGAGCTCCAAAAGATAGAACAGAAGTGAACAACAGAAATAGGGCCTCTCTGAGGCTCCTTGAAGAAAAATGAAACCTGTTAGGAAAGTAAAGAAAATCTCTGCAATAAAGACATACCAGACAACCACAGTTGGTAAGTTGGAGGGATCACCACCTCCCAACAGAACCTGGACTAACTTCAGGGAAGGGATAGCTAGATTCTGTTGTAGAGGCTTGCAGAGTTCAACCCTACAGGGAGTCAGGGAGCTCAACTTGGGCCTTGTAGCCAGAAATCACCCTGAATCTCAGGGGGCTGCTGCTGGATTGCTGAGACTAATTGACTTAGATGTGCACAGTGCTTCCCATGTTGTCTATTGTGACAGCAGAGAAACAACCTGAAATAGTCCCCTTATTTTTTATTTTAAAAGTTATGTTTTTCTCTCATTTATAATTTTAATTTTAGTTATTTATTGTACTTCTCTTTTCAATTTTTTTTCTTCTTTTTCTTTTTTCTTTCTCTTTCAAATGCTTTTTCTCTCTCACTTGTGCTCTCTCTCTCTCTCTCTCTCTCTCTCCACCTTGTTCTTCATCTCTCTCCCTTTTTGTTCCTGTTTCATCTTGGGATTCTTTCTTTTTCTTTTCTTGTCTCTTTTTCCTTCTCTCAACTGTCATCAGTTCAAAAGGAAAAGTGAATACAGTTTTTAGCTTCCCTATTGCTGTTAGGTTGTTCTGTTCTTGTGTTTGTTCTTTAATTCTGTCTTTCCTTCTTGTCTTCTACAGTTTTCTAGAATTTGCAAGATCTTCCTGTGTTCTTTGGCATTACTTCTAAACTTTTCCTATACTTCTACCTATCTATCCATCCCTCCAAACTCCTTCTAAGTAAAGTTGCTATATTGAAGAGTTTGTTGTGCTTGCTTTGGCAGCACACATGCTAAAATTGGAAGATTTTATTCAGGATAAACATATTTTGGGCTGGTCCTCGATTTTGACATAATTCTCATGGTTAAAGGCAATAGATTTAACTACCACAAATTGTCATTTTCTAAGCTGTGCTTGATGCTATTGTTGTTGTTGAGTGTACACTTGGGATAAGGTGCTGTGATTCATCTAATCACCTGTCCTACCTGGTATAATGAAGAAGAGATTGCCCAGAGTCATTAGAGACTCAAAACCTAAAGAACAGCTATATCTGGAAGACTCCACTGAGAAGCAATCATTCCATATGGATTCTAACTAAATATAAGCAGCAAAGATATTTACAATAATAAATACTGAACTATTAACCCAGGAATTAAACCAAAAACAGTAACAAAAATAAAAATAAAAATGAGAAGATACCTAAGCAAGATGCACACCTAGACTTCCAGCTCAAATTCTGGGGAAATAAGGTGGAAAAATCTGATAATCTGATAATCTACCACCTGGACACCCTGAAAGGTTAGCATGGGAAGTAACAAAATAGTTGAATGGGCTCTAGAAAATTCAAAACAGAAATAACTTTGCAGATGACTACAGCGATGGTAAGCAGAAGGAAAGACATGATTAGAGACTCTAGAACAGAAACAGAAGAAAAAATACATGAGCTCAAGACCACAAGGAAAATTATGAATGCCAAGAATAGAAAAGAAATGGAAACCATGAATACTCAACACAGAAAATAAATGGAATCCATGAAACAGATTCAAACAGATATCCAGGAGATTAAAAATTCTCCTGAAAGTATTCACGCCAGAATGAGGCAATGTGAAGACAGAATATCAGATACAGAAGACAGGGTGGTCGTCAGTGATCACAAAAAGAGAAATCTCTTAAAAACAGTAAGTAAACATGAGAATTCCATCCAGCAGTTCCTAGATAACACAAAGAATAATATAAGATTGATAGGAGTCCATAAAAAAGCAGGAGAAAATACAAATGACATTTAAAAAAATATCCACAGTATTAACAACAAAAAACTTCCTGAACAGAGCAAAAGAATTTGACATATGGATAAATGAGGCATTTAGGACTCCAGCTAGCCATGATTAAAAAAAATCTACACCTACACATATAACAATCAAGATCCCAGAAAACCAAAAGAAAAAAGTACTACAAGCAGTTAGAGAAAAAACAAATCACTAGCTAGCCATGATTAAAAAAAATCTACACCTACACATATAACAATCAAGATCCCAGAAAACCAAAAGAAAAAAGTACTACAAGCAGTTAGAGAAAAGAAACAAATCACATACAAAGGAAAGCCCATCAGAATCACAGCACATTTTTCAACACAAACCCTCAAGTCAAGGAGAGCCTGGAGTAGGGTATTTCAAGCCCTAAAAGAAAACAACCTCCAACCTAAACTCATGTATCCTGCAAAACTATTTTTCAAAATTGATGGGAATACTTGTGCAACAAAGAACACCTGAGAAACTTCATGAATACCAAACCAACACTCCAAGTAATTCTAAACAATATTCTAGAAAAAGACAATGAACATCACAACTCCATGAGGTCCAACAGAGCAAATCCATCAGGCAAGGGAAGAAGTTAAAGGGAGAAGGGGAAAAATTAAAAATAGACAATAACAAGAAAATAACATGTCAAGCATAACTCAATACATATCAGTCATAACAATCAATGTTAATGGCCTCAATCCATGAGTCAAAAAGAAATAGATTGCCAGAATGGATTAAGAAGCAAAATCCAATGATATGCTTTATGCAAGAAACACACCTAGTTTAAAAAGGAATTCATAAACTGAAAATAAAAGAATGGGAAACAGTTCTCTGTGCAACAGGAGCCAAAAAAAATCAGGGGTAGCTATCTTACTTACAGACTAAGTAAATTTCAAATCAAAACTAATTAAGAGAGACAAAGAAGGTTACTACATCCTTGTAAAGGGAACAATCCAATAGGAAGAGATGACAATCATAAATATGTATGCACCAAATACTAATCTCCCAACTAAACAAAACAAATATTAATGGACATGAAAAACCAAACAAGCACTAATGCAGTTGTAGTGGGGAACCTAAATACCTCACTATTATAAATAGACAGATCATCTAGACAAAAAAAATCAACAATGAAATACTAGAACAAAACCAAGCTCTTGAACAAATGGACTTAATAGATCTCTACAGAGTGTTCTGCCCCACAAAATCTGAATATACATTCTTTCAGCTGCACTTGGGTCATTCTCCAAAATAGATCACATGCTAGCTCACACAACA
Organism: Fukomys damarensis; assembly: GCF_012274545.1. Lineage (NCBI taxonomy): Eukaryota > Metazoa > Chordata > Mammalia > Rodentia > Bathyergidae > Fukomys > Fukomys damarensis. The sequence goes on along the minus strand of NW_022900950.1, from coordinate 49,005,352 downwards.
TGTTTAAGAATATGCAAAGGAGTTGAAGTTGTCCCATATATATTATCAGACCACAGTGTAATTAAACTGGAGATCAACAGCATAAGAAACTGTAAGGACTTCACAAACACATGGAAATTAAACAACACTCTCCTGAACAATCAATCAATGGGTCACAGAGGAAATTAAAGAAGAAATTAATCAGTTTTTACAAATAAATGATAATGCCAATACAACATACAGGAATCTATGGGACACAATGAAAGCAGTTCAATGAGGGAAATTCAACAGCAGTAAATGCACATAATAGGAAAACAGCAAGCTCAAATAAATAACCTAATATTGAACTTTAATGTCCAAGAAAAAGAAGAGAAAGACAAACTCAAAGCTCATACAAGACAGGAAATTACAGAGATCAGAGCAGAAATGAATGCAATGGAGCCTAAGCGACAATACAAAAAAAATCAATGAATCAGAGTTGGGTTTTTGAAAGAATATATAAAATCAATAAAACATTAGCCAACCTTTTTTGGGGGGAGGCGGGTACCAGAGATCGAACTCAGTTCCTTGCACTTGTGAGGCAGGCCACCGAACCACTGAGCTAAATCCCCAGCCCCAGTCAACCTTATTTTTAAAAAGGAAAGAAGAAAACCTAAATCCAAGCAATTAAGAATGAAAAGGGTGAGAGCCAGGTGGTGGCACATGCCTAAAATCCCATCACTCAGGAGGCTGAGGCAGGAGGATTTCTTTCATTTCAAAACTAGCCTGGGCTACATTGTGAGTTCCAAGTCAGTCTCAACTACATAGTGAGGCCCTGTCTCAAAAAACAAAAACAAAAACAAAAAAGAATGAAAAGGATGAAATTACAATGGACCCAGCGAAATCCAGAGGATCATCACTACCTGCTTTGAGAATCTATACTCTAACAAAATGGAAAACATAGAAGAAATGGAAAGATTCCTACATATATATGAATTACCAAATTTGAACAAAGAAGATATAGAAATTCTAAACACCCAATTGCAATCAGTGAAATTGAAAATGCAATTAAAATTTTTCCAACAAAGAAAAGCCCAGGTTCTGATAGCTTCACTACTGAATTCTACAAACATTTAGAAAAGAACTATTATCAGTATGATTTAAACTCTTCAAGGTAATTGAAAGGGAAGTAATATTTCCAAATTCATTCCTAGAAACAAGCGTTACTCGGATTTCAAAAGCAGAGAAAAAGCAACCAAAAAAGAAAACTCAGGGCCAGTCTCTCTAATGAACATAGATGCAAAAATCCTCAATAAGATTGGAAAACAGAATACAGAATGTCATCAAGAAGGTCATATACGCTGACCAAATTGTATTTATCCTAAGGATGAAAGGAAGGTTCAACATACATAAATCCATAAACGTAATACACTATATTAACTGAATCACAGACAAAAGCTATATGATCATCTCAATAGATGCAACAAAAGCATTCAACAAAATTCAACACCCATTCACGATTAAAACTCTACAGAAAATTGGAATAGGTGGTCTTTATCTCGACTTGATATAGGTATAGTTGAAAAACAACAGCCAACATCATACTAAATGGTCAAAAAATAAAAACCTTCAAACTAAAATCAAGAATGAAACAAGGATGTCCACTCCTGTTTTATTTTCTAAGTATATTGGTACATTTTAGGTATACAGTATAATTGCATTCATTATTGGGATATTGTACCTTTATAGGACAGGTCTTGATTCTCATTATTTTCCCCTTGTCCCTGCCCTCCCTTCACCCCCTCCACACACCCCCATTCACAAACACTTTATTTCCATTTTTTCATTTTCTCATATTTTTTCTTTTCCCTTATTCGCTTTCCCCTACCCTTCCCATTTTCCCTACACCTTTAGCCCTGTTCTTCCTATTTCACATTGTCAATTATCTCATTAGGATCTTATGTACTATTATAGCTTTTCACACCAGAAAAACTATTCAGTATTTACACATGTGTAACTTATTTATTTCACTTAGGAATATATCCTCACTATGAATCCATTTTCCTATGAATGAATCTAATTCCTCATTCTTTATGGCTGAGCAGTATTCCATTTTATAGAAAAACCACATCTTCTTTATCCAATTTCCAACTGATGGGCAAATGGGCTGTTTCCAAGATTTAGCTATTACAAACTATGCCACTATAAACATGGATGCACATATATTACTGTGGTATGATTCTCTTGATTCTTTTGGAAAGATACCAAGCAGAGGGATGACTGGGTCAAATGGAACCTCTAGTTCCACCTCTTTGAGCTATGTCCACATTGATTTCCATAGTGGTTGCCCCAGCCTGCACTCCCACCAACAATGGAGAAGGGTTCCTTTCTCCCCACAACTCAGCCAACATTTGTTATTGGTTGATGTCTTGATAGCAGCCATTCTTTGTGGGTGAGGTGGAATCTCAGTGTTGTTTTCATCTTCATCTCTTGAATGACCAGTGATGTTTAATATAGTTTTAGTAACATTAGCCACAACAATTAGACAAGAGAAAGAAATAAAAGGAATAAAGATAGAAAAGAAAGTTAAACTACCATAATTTGCTAAACATGATACTCTACATAGGAGACCGCCCCCCCAAAAAAATGCCAAAAGACTTTTAGACTTAATTGTCTGATTCATTAAAGTAGCTGGATACAAGGTCAACACAAAAATCAATAGCCTTCTTGTACACACACACCCACACACACACACCCACACACACACACACACACACACACACACACACAAAACAGTCTCACTGACTGAGAAGTTAGGAAAACAATTTGTTTCACAATAGCATCCAAAAAAATGAAACATCTAGGAGTTAATCTAATTAAGGAAGCAAAAGACCTCTACACTGAAAACTACAGCACTCTGAAAAAAGAGATAAAAGAAAATATAAGAAAATGGAAAGATATCCCTTGCTCCTGGATTGGAAAAACCAATGGAGTGAAAATGGCCATATTTCCAAAATTGCTATACAGATTCAATGCAATTCTAAATGAAATCCCAAGAGTATTTTTCACAGAACTAGAGAAAACAATAAAAAAATTCATTTTGAACCGGAAGAGGTCTAGAATACCAAAAGCAATTCCAGGCAAGAGCGAAATGATGGGGTTATCACAATCCCCAACTTGAAACTATACTACAAAGCCACTTGTGATAAAAACAGCATGGTACTGGCAAAGAAACAGACACGAGGATCAGTGGGATAGATTAGAAGATGAAGAAACAACTTCAGACATACTCAGATATCTCATCTTTGACAAAGGAGCCAACCATCCTCAGTGGAAGAAAGATAGCCTCTTTAATAAATGGTATTGGAAAAACTGGATTTCAACCCACCAAAGATTAAAACTATACTCCTATCTTTCACCATGAACTAAACTAAAATTGAAATAGGTTAAAGATCTAAATATTGAAACAGTAAACTTCCTGAAAGATAAGTTAGGTAAAACTTGTGAAGACATTGGCATAGGAAAAGACTTTATGAACAAATCCTCAATATCACAGGAACTTACACAAAGAATCAACAACTGTGATCTCATCTTTTTAAAGAACTTCTTCTGCACTGCAAGAGAAACCACCAACAGAGCTAAGAGACAACTTACAATGTGGGAAAAAAATTTTACCAGCTGTTCCTCAGACAAAGGTCTACCATCTAGATTTTATAAAGAACTCAGAAAAATCAGACCCCCCCAAATATAAAGACCCAGTTCAAAAATGGGCATTTAAACTGAACCAACATTCCTCAGACAAAGAAGTAAATGCAGCAAATAGACACGTGAAAAAATGTTCAATATCTTTGATCATTCAAGATAAGCAGATGAACACTGTGATTCCACCTCACCCCAGAAAGAATGGCTGCTATCAAGAAATCAACAAATAAAATGTTGGTGGGGTTGTGGGGAGATAGGTACTCTCTCCATTTTTCGTGGGAGTGCAGACTGGTGAAACCACTGTGGAAATCAATATGGAGATGCCTCAAAAAACTAAGATTAAAGGTCATATTTGACCCAGCTATCCTTCTCCTGGGTATCTTTCCAAAAGAAGTAAAACAATCATACCACAATGATATATGCATGTCCATATTAGTAATAGCACAGTTTGTAGCAGCTAAACCTTGGGAATGGCCCAATTGCCCATCAACTGGAGACTGGATAAAGAAAATGTGGTTTTTAAAAAATAAAATGGAGTATTTATTAATCAGCCATAAAGAATGAGATACGAGAGACATTTATAGCTAAATGGATGCATACTGAGGCCATACTCTTAAGTGAAATAAATAGTACACACATGGAAATACAGAATAGTTTCTCAGGTAATTAACTAAAAGTGTAAGTAAGGATCAAAATGTATATTGATCATGTGAAATAGAAAGAAAAGCTCTAAAGGTGTACAGGAAGTGGGAGGAGTAGGAGAAAGGAAAGAAGGGAAAAATATGAAAAAAGAAAAAAATGGAAATAAACTCTGAATATAGGGAAAGGTATGGGGGATGAAGAGAGGGCAGGGGAATGGGGAAAAATAAGAACCAAAGTACATCATATAAGATTCCAGTGATTAATGTAACTGTATTGCATACCTAAAATATTTCTAGAAACAATGAAAAAAGTAAATGTATAAATACCTTAAAAATATGCAATAGTAGAATAAATATATCATGATATATGCATGTAAAAGGGCATTATAGAGTCAGTAAAGATTATGACTTTAAAATATTCTAATAACATGAAGATAGTCCTAGAACTAGAACAAAGAATTATCAACTGGCATTTCATCTTTTTTTTTCTTTTTATTGAGTTTATTGGTACATTTTAGGTATACAGTACAGTTACAGTCATTACTGGGATCTTGTACCTTTACATGACAGGTCTTGGTTCTCATTTTTTCCCCTTGTCCCTGCCCACCCTCACCCCCTCCTCCCTTCCCTATTTACAGAAATTTTATTTCCATTTTTTCATTTTCTCATATTTTTTTCTTTTCCCTTATTTCCTTTCCCCTACCCTTTTTTTTTCTTTTTAAAACAAAGCAAAAGCTGGCAAAAATCTTTCAAGAACTTCTAAAGAAGAAGAATGAGAAATTAGGTAATAATGAGTTTTGTGATGTGTGAACACATCTTTTCCTTTCATTGTTTTTCATAGTCATTCTTATGCATTTGCAGACAAGCTTTTCTCCCCATAAAAGAGTAATTAATATAAAGAAGACCAAATAAGAGACTTTAGAAAAGTCTGAGTGTCTAATGCTTTAAAAAAATGTATTTTGAAACCTTCCAGTTTAAAAAATGAGAAAATTTTTACTGAAAAATCTGTATATCTACACATAGAAGTCAAGGATCAGGGCATTATTTGACCAAAAGAAATGGTTTTGTACTTTTTGTTGCACTGAAATTGCTTTGTATTACTCTATATTCCGGTTATCTATATCCTTTTGTCTTTCCAAGGCTGTTGCTTCCTTTAGGGAAAAACTATTCCTTTAATCTCTGTAGACATAATATTTAGGACACTGATGGAAGCATTCTGGGGAAGCAAAATGCAATCCTAGGCTGCCTCTGGACAGCTCATTTTCTGGGCAATCTCATTACTTTTTGGCCCATTTTACACACCTTCACTCTTCGTGGCCCCATTTCAAGCAGAGGGATGTGTACAACTACACAGATACACAATTGTACTCCCAAAGCCTGAATCCCTCCTCCGACTCAACCTCATGGAATCAGATTTCTTCATGGAACCACTTGTCAACCTGTGATCTCTAGGGTTTAGCATTTTCAGGATCTAGAATTCAACAGAGAAAACTATTTTCATATAATGCATGGAGGACCTCAAATACAAAATATTTACAAGAAATAATTACATGTCATCATTCACTAATATTAAAAGAAATAAAATACATATTTGACTTTGAAACCAGTTTTGAGCACTTGCTATGGCTTAAATGTGCCCCCTCCAACATTCAGGTATGATGATGCAGTAAATATTAAGAGGTGACTAGGCCACAGAGGCTCCTCCTTCAGGAACAGGATCAGCATTCCTTATAAAAGGATTACACAGTTCATCCCTCCTGCCCTCCTACCTGTCACTTAGTGAGAACAGTGTTCCTACCCATTCCAGAGCCATTTGGGAAGCTGAGGTGGGGCCATCATTGAACGACAAACCTATGGGTGCTTTGATCTTGGATTTCCCCCAAAACTGAGGAAAAATAAACCTTTCTTTATTAATTACTCAGATCCTGACATTTTGGTATATCAGCACAAAACTGACCCAAACAGAAAAGATTTAAAAATATCAAAATCCAAAAATAAGAAAAAACTTATTCATCTTTCTATCATAATAACCAGGCTTATTATCAGTGTCTTCATTAGTGTCTTTCTTCCAGATAAGTCCCATGTAAGGGTTTTTATCTTATAATTTAATGTATACAGTTCTAGAGTTTAATATTCTCCCTTTTCTTCACATTTATTCATTTACTCATGACTGTATTCTGTGTCATTCAACACTGTATGTGACATCTTGGTTACAAAATATCCTATGATGAAAATGAGTCACATGACACATTGTCCTGTAGGTGGACACTCAGGATGTTTCCACTGTTGCTAATACTGTTATTGAGAGCCATTATGCATATCTCTGTGAATAAAGCAGTTTCCATATTTAACATGATTTTCTTAGAATGGAGTCTCATTGGTAGAAATGCTGGGTTGAATAAAGTTAAACTGTGATAGACCTTTTATCAGGTGGACCTCAAGATTCAGGCTTCCCAGTATTTACACTCTTTTGTAGTTTACCACTTTTTGTAGTTTACCTCTTTTGCAGTTTTGTAGTTGACTCCAAGACCTGCTAAAATTAATGAAATGCAGCAGAGATGACAGATTGCCAATTTCTGGTCTTAGTCTTAAACAGGTCTATCAACTTTTCCTTTTCCTTTGTTGAAAGCAGTCTGACTCCATAGATGTCTCCATACTACAAAAAGCCTAGAGGCCCTGGGCCAACAGCTCAGCTGAGCTCTCCAGTCAGCATCAGTGCATCACCCTTGATAGGGCCACACTTGCAGTGATCTGAGCCATGATGGATAGAAATGAGATAACCCTGCTAAATTACCCTGCTCAGATTGCCAAGCTGAAAGCCTATAAGTAAAATGTGTTGTTTTAAGTTAGTAAATTCAGGAGTTGTTATGCAGAGAAGATAACTGAAATGGAACATATCTGCATTTTTTAAATGTGTGCTAAATAGCACCTGACAAAAAATGTTAAGGTAACTGTTTTTACAAGGCCTTACAATTACAATGTATTAACCTTTTAAAAATATTTGCTATAGATAACAACTATTTACTGTATATTTCAAAACACTAGAAGAAAGGTTTTTTAATATTTTCATCACAAAGAAAGAATAATATTTAAGGAGATAGATATGTTTAACTTGATTTAAGCATTGCATAATGTATACATATATTAAAACATCACGTGATACCCCATGAATATGTACAATTTTTGTTTTTATAAGTCAATTTTAAAACAAAATTAATGCTTTAACCAGCCTGGTATGGTGTCACATGTCTGTAATTGCAGTATTATGGAAGGAAGAGGCAAGATAACAAGTTTGAGCCCAGCTTGGACAACTCAATGACTTAGCAGGACCTTTTCTCAAAATAGAGAATTAAAAATGGAGTTCATGGGAAGGCCCAAGGTGCACTACAGCTAATAATAATTTAACAAAAGAAAAAGCTTGAAAATATGCCAACAAAAATAGGTATTCCACTCACATGTTCCTCCCAATATTCACTCAAACATCTTTCCTCTACAAAAGAGTATCAGGTGTATCAGGTAAGGCCTTCTAGAGCAGCAAGGTCTAGAATACACTGGAAGCCACATACCCCCCAAAAGACTTCTAGAAGAGAGAAAGTGCTCAGGAATATCTCCTTCCTGAGCTAGAAGCAGTGAAGCTTAGGGATAGAAGCTGAGGTGCTAGGGTTATGGGTCACTCATGGATTCTAAATTTTCTAAACCTTGAACCTCATAACTAGATCAAAGTTTCTGGTTGTATCGTATGAGACATTAGTGTGAATATTTTGTGCATAGAATGAATGATGAATGGAGCATTGTTGAACAGAGTACAGAAGGTGGTTGTCTTTAGTAATATTCACTAAACATTTTTGTTTCACTCTAATTTATATATATGGTAGTCTTGCATTCTCTGGCCCCCTGTCCAAGAATAGGGCCATTGGACTCATTCTGAACAGGAAGTTGTGAGAGGAAACACTGTGTCAGGTTTCCAGACATAGCTCTTAATTAGCAACACGAGACCCTCCACAGCTCTCTTTCCTCCATCATTTGGTGCACAGCAATCTCCACAACAGTGGCTGAATAACAAGACTACAGCTCCCTATATATGTATAAAGAACATGAAGCATAAACAAGAAGTAAATATTTCTTGTGGATAGTCACTGAGATCTGGGAGCTGTTATTACTATAATAATACTGTGTAGGCCAGTGGTGGAGATCCTATAGCACGCATGCTGTAGTGAGCTGTTTGTATAGTTGTAAGCTCTCAAAGGTTCACCATCGCTGAATTCTGGGCTATCCTTACCACCTCCTTCTTTATTGTAGCAAAAACTTTTTCTCAAACTTTGCCAGAATGAATCTGGCAAAACAGTATGATTCTCTGTCTTGAATCACTGTTGATTCCAGTAGCCTGTGGTTTCTCATCCTAAAGCCACTACTCTTATAATATAGGCCCTAGGAGTAGAGCATGTGAGGTTACAACATCGGTCTAATCAGTGTATTACTCACTGGATTTTGGTTTATCTTGCTCTTACTGTGGCAAGAATACAATCACTCAGCAGCTTTCCTTTCATAATCATCTATGTACCTACTACCTGTCATTACCCATTTATCCATCTATGTATCTAACATCTATTCATTTATTTATCATCTGTCTATGTATCTACCTGCCTACTTATCTATCTACCATTTATAGCCCAAATCTACAGTTTCTCCATGAAGACTAGAGGGAATATCATGGAGGCAGCTTCTGGCAGAGGCTCTACCAGGGTTGGGTAGCAAGTCATCTTCATACATAGGCTGGGGTTGAGTATGATAGAGATCACCAAGAAGACTGTGAAGAAGTCTGAGAGCTGGAGGACAGCACCAGAGTCAGGACTCAGGTTGGTCTTGTGGAAGCCTTGGAACATCTAGGGAAGCAAACTGTTTGCCCCTAGGTCTAGAGGAAAAGTAAAAGTGGAACAATAGAGTCCTTGGAAGTGGGTGAGCTGGGGTTCCCTGGCTGACAAACTGATTTATTAGCTCTCCACTCATACAATTAAGGTTGGAGGATCAGCTGTCGAAGTTGAGACAGGATCAACTGCACACTATTCAGAACATCACCAATGTCTATGCACATTTCTCCATTGAAGATGAGAAAGAAAGAGAATTTATAAAGCATAAAAACCCTACCTAAAATAAACCAGTAATTCAAATTTCTACATTAAAAATTGAACGTTTAAAGCTAAGCAGAATTTCAATGAAATACCTGCTTCTGATTTGAAGAAGTGTACCCATAAGAGGAGGAAGATAAGCCAGTGTTTTTAAACAGTAACCTTGAATTTTATGAGAATTCAAGAATGATGAATTTGCATGTGAATATTCTACAAAATAATCTTTTTGATGCAAGAGAGAATAAATATTGCCTGTTCTAAGACTAAAATTGAAGTCGGGAAATGTTTCTTTTTTAAAAACTACTGAGTCAACTTTTATAGTTATTTAAAAAGGTACACCCTCTGATTTGTGAAAAAAAAAATTTTTGCTGTAGCATTAAGCTGCTATTTAAGATCTGTATTGTACCTATAGGTTGATAGTCCTACATTTCTCTGCTTTAGTTCTACTCTAAGCTTTGAAAGAGTAGTTGGAGGTTTTATCATGATTCCACAAAATGTATAGAGCATACAGATATGTATAGATATATAGAGATATTAAATGTAGAAAGGTGCACAAGGTTAGATTTCAGGGTGACTTTTTATAAAATAAAAAGATATCATTGAATTTTAGAAGTAGAAGAGAGATCTAATTGGACTCTCTCATTTTACAAAGAAAGAAATGTTGACTCACAGAGCTGCTAAAGCCTGAATCAATAGTTCTCCAAATTATTGGCCTTTATGTGTACCCAGAACCATGATGTATCTGACAGTTTTTTAATTTCCTTATACTCAGGATCACTTATTTAATGTTCTAGACAGAACTAAGTTATAACATTGATTATTGTTCTATCCAAATTATCTTTAAAATTGTTGGGTGCTGCATCTCATTAGATGTGAACACTCACTGTTTAAAAACTCAAAGCAAAAGAATCACTAATGACTCAGACCCTCATGTCTTGTTCAGTGATTGTATTCATATTTCAGATTGTGATTTCTTTTTCTTTTATGAAACACTTTTTTATGTTCATGCTATTGAATACATTTTATTTTTAAAAAGAAATACATTTACATGGTGGCTTCAAGAAGTGGAAGTAAAATGCATAAGTACATTTGCTCAGCTTTCTCCCCAGTATCTAGCATAACATGCAGAACTGAGGACTTTCATAACAGTCACAAGTCTCTGCAGTGATTCGTCTTTAACCCCTCATGTTAACAACGAAGTGGCATATCGTACCCTTTCACAGCGTCAATGAGTTCAGCCCCTGCTCGTTAGCTTCATTCACTCCATCCTGCTCTCTCACCTAAACAGTACAGTAGCCTCTCCAGGGATCTCTCAGCTTCTTCCCTTGCTCTTTTTCTCTTCTCAAAAAAGTTGAGAGAGTGATTCTCTTAGAATGCTGGTTCAGCTCAAACCCATCAAAGGCTTCCTATTTTATTTTTTATTAAATAATTGAATTTATTGATACATTTTAGGGATACAGTACAGTTACATTCATTGTTAGGATCTTGTGCCTCTACATGACAGGTCTTGGTTCTCATTTTTTCCCCTTGTCCCTGCCCTCCCTTCACCCCCTCCTCCCCTCCCCATTTACAAACACTTTATTTCCTCCCCTCCCCATTTACAAACACTTTATTTCCATCTTTTCATTTTCTCACATTTTTTCTTTTCCCTTATTACCCTTCCCCTACCCATCCCACCTTCCCTACACCTTTAGCCCCTTGCTTCCCATTTCACAATGTCAGTTATCTCATTAGGATTTTAAAGGCTTCCTATTTTACCTCAGAGGAAATAAAAGGTAAAGCCTTACAGTGGCTTCTCATCCTATTTTATCTGACCCCTCACCACCTTTTCACCTTGGTTCCTAGTAATACTCTTCCCTATATAATACCCTTTCACCTGGCTTCAACCCCACCCACCTCCTTGCTGGTCCTCTAACACACAAGACATTCTTCTGTGACAATCTTTCTTGTTGTTGTTATACTCTTCCCTGTGCCTGAAATTCCCCTCCCAGAAGTACCTGTATGCCTTGCTTCCTTTTTCCTTCAAATCTCCACTAAAATTACCTCACTAGGGCTTCCCCAACCACTCATTAAAATTTCATCACACACAACCTTCCCAGATCATTTTTTTTATATAACAAAGATCACCATCTACTACAATGCTATTTTTCTCTGTTATTGAAGGGAACTTGAAGACTTTTACCAGTTTGTTCACTGTTATAACCCTAGAGCCTAGTGCTATTTCACATTGTATATTTTCAGTAAATATCATTCAACAAATTGATCCTGTGTCTACAAGTAATGAAGCTTAAAAGTAATGAAGATAAAGAAAAAGTAAAAATCTTCAGGTAAGATCCAGTTGCCATGAAAGAAACTTAAAAATTTTAAATGAGACAGATATTTTAGAAATGAAAATTGTTGTTATTAAAGCTAAAAACTTGATGGCTGGTGAACTAGCTTGTTGGACATAGCCAAAGAGATAATTGTAAAACTGGGAAAAAATTACTCAGAAAAGAGGAGAGGTAAAGAGAGGAAATAGAGACATAAAGAAATAGGGGCAACAGAATGAGAGAGTTAAAAAAATGTGTGTAAGGGTTCTACACTGGGTAATTGACAAGTAGAAGAAAACTTCAAAAGGGACAATTGCTCATTTTCCATAACAAATGAAAACAATCAATGAACTCCAAACAACACATATTCATATCGATGTCTATATTCAAAAATAAAAAAAGAAAGAGACTTCCAAATACCAACAAATAGAAATACTGTACATAATCAAATAACAAACTAGGTTACTTGCAAAGGAAAAACATAGGCAACATCAAATTAACATAGGCAAGTGTTCTTTTTGCTTAACTTTTAAAAAAGGAAAAGATAAAGAACCATAGGTCAAGGAACTAGCAATAGGAAAAGACAGAAGAAAAAATTTTAAACAACCAAAAAGAATTTATGAAAAATGCCATCAAAACAAAAAATTAATGTGTAAGTGTAAATAGAAAGTCACCAGCAATCATCTCTTGAGGTTGAGACAGGAAAGTCTTTTAAATTTTTCCTCCTTGTTTTACATGGTTTGAGTATATGTGTAATTGGTTACCCATACTGTCTTCTTTCAATAATAAAAATAAGCAAACTCTTTCAAAAACTGTGGAAATAATGGAAAGGAATTTATTTCAGTGTGTGTGTTTTTGTTTACTGTGGAAGTTTTCATTGGACAGAATGGACTCTGTTAGGCTTAAATCAATAGAAACTTATTTCTTGTTCATGCTAGATCCTTATCGTGAATTGGCTGGTGATAATTACTTCACTCAGAAGCCAGATATGAGGACCCACAATTTTCTCTGGAATATTCACTAAATTGGCACTGGCTCCTAATGCTTCCTGCTGTAAGAGATGCACTTTATTATGGTTTCAATCAAAAATGACCCTTCGAGGCTCATGTGTACAGAGGTGGTGCTCTGGGGAAGAGGATTACATCAAGGGGTACTATGAATCTATAGTGTACTCCAAAAGACTAATGGGCTCAGAGGTAGGGCTTTCAGAAGATGACAGATTGTGGTGGCGCCATAGCTGACTTGCTGTTAGGCAGTGGATCCCCATAGGAGGTAGAAGCCTGACTTGCAAGAACTTAACTCCCTCCCCTGCTTCTCCCTTCTCTCCATGCTTCCTAGTCTCCATGATGTAAGCAGATTTCCACCCACTACATCAGTTCTGCCTTGGAGCCAGCAGATCATGAGGTGTAATAAACCTGTTCTTTAAATCACAGATGTCAGATATTTTTTGTCCCAACAGGGAGGAAAGTGACTAAGACAAATGCTAACCTTATCAACAGATTAATCCATTGCCAAGTTCATAGCTGACCTTACCATTAGGAACTGAGGCCTTGTTGGAGGAAGTGGGTCACTGGAGCCATAACCTAGAAGTCTATATCTTGTCTCTATTCCTC
>NW_022900950.1:48980928-48991779 GCF_012274545.1 Fukomys damarensis | reverse complement strand
TCTCCCTCTCTCTCTCTCTCTCTCTCTCTCTCTCTCTCTCTCTCTCTCTCTCTCTCATGCCTTTACACCATGATATTTCTGCCTCATCACAAGCCTACAAGCAATGGAGCCAGCCACTGGCTGAAAACAGGAGCTAAAAATAAACTGTCTCCATTAAATTGTGTATGTTAGGTATTTTTTTCTCAGCAAAAGACTAATTTACAGATTGTTTCACTCACATTTTGTTGCCCACAGCAAGCCCATACCTATGCCCAGCATGTAAATCAATCTAGTGCTGAAATAAACATTTTCATGAAAAGCATTAATGGACAGTATAGAGTTAAACATGTTTTCATACATTATCCATTATTTGTATTTCTTTTAGGCATATTGTCAATTTAGTTTTTAATCTATTATGATCTTTAGAATCCTATGAACATTTAGTTTATTTTTAACTCTAACCCTAACCTGAAGTGACACACATCTCTAACCACAATCTCCAGGCAATTTGAAAGAGCTTTCTATAACCTTTAATTAAAAGCTCTTTTTCCCAATTTAGATATTCTCTCAGTCCAATACAAAAGCTTCATTTCATTCTCTTGCCTTTAATATAAACTTTTTAAAATAACTTCTTGCCTTTATTCCTTACAAGTATAAGTTTGTTTCTTGGATGACTTTATCATTCATCCTTTGCTACATCTCTCTCTATCCCAGGCCAATAGCTTTTATTGGTCAGCAGGGCAGGTGTTGCCCTTCAGACATCAACATCAATACATGAGCTTTGGAAGAGAGTTCTCACAAGCTCAGTAGGAAGTTTGTGTACAGTGATGACTAAGGGCCAATAAACTTATGAGAAAAAAGGGGAGGTGGGAAGGATGTCTGATGTCCAATAAGTAGTATTCAGGCTTTACATCTTTTGTAGACCTACCATGATAATTAACTGACTGTGTCAGTTTGATGAGAAATGCCCAACTAAATTGTATCACCGTAGTTCTGACTGTGACTGAAGGGATAACTGAAGACAGAAGACTCATCTTGGGTGTGAGTGGCACCAACCAATAGGCTTGTAGTCTGAATAGATTAAAAGGAAAATGAGGAAGGAAGGCTTGCTTCTGCTGCTGCTTTTCCACTGATGAATACAGTACAGTGAGCTCCAGACCTTTGCCTGGATCCTTCAGATATCCAGCATGTGGAAAGCCCTTTTGAACTTTTCCACACCTGACTCTATAGGTGGCCATTGTAAGCCTATCTTGTGAATCCTTATATATTTGTTTATCTTGCATTAAATCTGTTTCTCTAGTAAACACTGACTTTTATAGCTAAAGCAAAAGCAGAAGGAAAAATCAAGAACAAACTCCAAAGACAATATATGCCATTAATTTTTCTGGTATTATCCAAGTATTCCAAAATTTATACCTCTGTGCTGACACATAATAGGTGCTCAATAGACTGAATTTGAATCAAATATAGAGTGAGACTGCTTATGCAGAGTGCATGGTACGTATAAGACATTATGCATGCACAGACTTTTAACAGATATTTCTCAGCAAAAAACAGTACTTTCCTGTAATCAGGACAATCAGAAACAGAGGAAAACTTTAGTACTTTAAGCATATATTCTGCGATTCACTTAACTTTCTGGCTAATTAGCGCTATTTTGGTGAACATTAAAACTCAGATAGTTTATGTAATTAAAGCAAAAGATATCACCTGCTTAAAAGTAGTTGCAGGTGGGAGGAAATTAATCTGCTAAGCAAAGCAATTGCCTTGTTGCAGAGTAAAAACTTTTTGTTACAGTTTGTTCTGCTCCTTGTGATTCAGGAATTTTGTTATTTCATGAGGAAATTCTGAAGGAGTACACAGCCTCTTGATCTTTACATGTTTCCTTTTGTTTTATGATGCAAACTATGGTGAATGAACATGTTATTAAGATATTAGCTAGTAAAGCAAAGAGAAAAACATATATGGTCAAAATTATCCCCGGAAAATATCTTGCTTTATCCACTGATGAGTTTGGAAAATATCAAGTATTGGGGCAAATGTTTTTTAAAAAATCTTTGACAACTTGGAAGACTCGTACACTAAATAGTTCAACTAGCAGAAGCAACAATTTTAAAGATATTTTCACTTTAAAGAACTTAAATTCAACCAATGAAATAGGGTATTTGGGCCTCTAGATCTTTCTACTTCTAGATATTTCTACTTCATGAAACTTCAGCTGAGTATGTTTTGTCAAATTCTCATATTGAAAATTCATATGATGTAGCTCTACCGTAGATGTTTAAGGAGACTTAACTATATAATTACTATATTGCGATACTAATGACCTCATCATTAACCTTTTGAAAATTGTTATGAAAAAACATTAAAAAATCTACAAAGCACAAGTGAAATGTAAATCCATGACATGTAGATTTATTTTATTTTTACACTTGATTAGTTTGTGAGAGGTCTTCCTTTCATAAAGAATATCACATCCCTGCATTAGGGAGCAATCAGTTAAAAGCTTAACCCGAGCACACAAGAGACATTTAAACAAATAATAGTCAGTGTTGGACTGTGGTTTATACAAACTGAATATTAGAAAACATAAAGTTGTACTTCAGCGAAAATGTTGCTACATACTTCTACATTTGTGGGGGAAGGTGGTACTTGACATTGAACCCAGGGCCTTGTGTATGCAAAGAAGGAACTCTACCATATTTCAATATTTTGAAGGCCTGGCAGTGAACTATGAATGTTTTTAATAATTTTTTAAGTTCCCTTTGCAACATTAGGATTCTGGATACTTAATTCCTTCTCTTATAGGGCATGGTGCAAGTTTTCAAACTTGTACAACTGGCCTGCCTGCTAAAACTGACTTACCTTTTAAAAAACAGCACTTGTTATAATATTGTAATTGTTTCTTTGAGGAAAAAATACAGATAACAAAATCTCAGTTATCGCATTTCTAATGCAACCATTACTGTATTATCTGGCTAAATGAGAGTTCTCTAAATTTGATTCATTGTAATTAGCAATGTTATACCAAAGTAGAGAAAATCATCAGTGGGATATTGTTTGCCCATTAATTTGCTAGGAATATAAAGGTCATTTCCAGTTCAGAATAGTTTAACTTAATAAATTTTTACTTCATATGAAGCAAATCTATAGAATCATTTTAGTTCTCACTTTCAGTGCAATATTCAATAAATTTCATGAGATCTATAACATATTATTGTAAAATAGGTTTTGTGTTACATGATTTTGCCATAGGCTATTGTAAGTGTTCTGAGCACATTTAGGCTACACTAAGCTATGATGTCCAGTAGGCTAAAATAGTAAATGAATTTTCAATTTACAGTAGGTTTATGGAGATGTAACCTCATCATAAGTCAAAGAACACATATACACAAATCTAAGAAATAAGCAGCCATCCAAAATATATCAGTGCATTTTTCTGCATCGATAAGTAACTGCAGTAGAGCATTATAAAAAGCATTTTTCTTTGTTGATGTATTTTATTGTAGAAAGTTCAGGTCACTCTGAAACTACTCTGAAAATTATTTCTCTTTTACAAAGATATAGAGATTATTGAGATAAATATGTACTGACCTCAAGACAAAGCCTAAAGTAACTATGTGTTTAATAATTAAATATTACATAGCTTCTTGCTTTCTTGTAGTATGACTCTTCCAGAAAAACATATCAAAACTTACTAAACCAAAATTTTGTTGTTGTGTTTTTATGTTATGTTAGACAAAAAATAAATAAATATTTTCCTTTAAATAAAACATCCTGAGGGGAATTCACATTCAATCAGTAAGAATAATTAATAGCATTCTATTACATTTTGGATGACAGAATATGCTCTGACATGAAGTCCTGTTATCTATCTAATTCTGGTCCTGCCACTATAAGATTGGTGGCTTTTGGCACATTATTCAGTCTCTCTGGTCCCTATTTCCACATTTGTAAAATGAGAAGTCAATTTTCTCTAAAGCTCCATTTCTCTCTAAAATGATTTTTTTGAGATGCTGTGTCTTACTGAGACAGTTAACTGACATACAATATTTCAAGTGTATTTTGGGACCTCCACTCCTGACAGCTATGCCCCCTTCTGAAGCACACCCCAAGTAAACGAAACAGTACATTTCAATATGCTTTACATTAGCTGGCAATGTGTGGTGGTGATGCCAAGAGGCAGGAAACAAATGGCATAACCCTTGTTGTTTAATTACATTACTGCTTAATGAAGATCCCAGGCCACAGTGCTGAAGGGGGAACCCAAGGAGATCCTCTTGGGTTCCCTGTCTTGGAAGAGATGAGCTAAAAGCTCAAAGAGACCAAAGCCACTAGAATGCACAGGATACAGAAACAAAGAGAAGAAAGCTACACAGATGGAGAATATCAAACATCTCCTAAGATTCTCCCTTGAAGGTTCATTTGAGTATAGATTAGTGCTAGGGACAGGTTATAAGAAAATTATGTACAGCTGGGCAAAGAAGTGCTTACAATGATTTCAAATTACAGTGCCAAGTTCACACACAAAGAGGTACAGTACTGATTCTCTGAAGCTAGACTGAAAACTCATAATTCACTTTGGGATTTGATAGAGGATCCATAGGATCCAAAATATGAGGAACATTTAGCTCTAAACTGTGGACAGCTCCCATCCTACATAATAAATCTCAAAAATCAAGACCAAGTCAGTGTTAGATATATAAATGGCAAATTATCACTGAATAGATACTCGATGTAATTAGTCATTGGAGACATGGACATTTAAACTATAAAAAGATGCTACCATACATTTATTTAAATGGCTAACATTAAAGACTAAGCATGACAAGTATTGGAAAAGAAGAGAAGGGCTAGATTTCCTATACATTGTTAACATAAATGTAAAAAGTGCAAAGACATAGGAAAACATACTGGAAATTTCTTGAAAAGTCAAATATGCATCAACTGTATATCCAATTGTCCATTCACAGATTAATCAAGAGAAAAGAAAATATACATCTATAGAAAAAGTTGTGCACAAATATATCACAAACTAAAGTAGCTTTATTTATAATAGATAAACCCAGAAACAATTCACATGCTCATCAATAAGAAAATAGATAACAAATTTCTGGTACATCAATATGGACAACTAATGAATAGTTTAGAAAAAGAATGATCCAGGTATAGCACATGCTGGTAATCCCAGCACTCAGGAAACTAAAGCAGAAGAATTGTGAGTTTGAAGTCAGCCTGGACAACTTGGAGAATTGACTACATAGCTACCTTAAATGTATAATAATACCATCTCAAAAAACCAAAAACACACAAAAAAGAACTACTGATACATGTTAAACCTCAAAATAATTATGCTGAATAACAAATAAACAAAAATATATATTTTATGTTTTAATTTATATAAAATTCAAGAAAAAACAAAACAAACTAATCTATGGTGACAAAAGGAAGATCAGCAGTTATTAAGAGCTGGTATGGAGAGCCACAGGAGACAGGGATTACATAGGACTGTGAAGAAATCTTTGAGCGTGGTTTTTTGACATGTGCATATCTTGAGTAGTGATGGTTTCATAGGTATATATGTATATATATATATATATATATATATGTGTGTGTGTGTGTGTGTGTGTGTGTGTGTGTGTGCATATAAAAGTATATGTGTAGGTATATATACATAAGTATACATGTGGGTTCATATATATGTGTCAAAATTTAGCAAATTTTGTGCCTCAATATATGAAATTTATTTTGTCATTTATACTTAATTCTAAAAAGTATTTTATATGTTACTATAGTACATGTAGTAAAGTTGAGATATAACTTGACTAAACTAGATATATTCCATCAAAATAGTCTCTTTAGATACAGATAAATGCCCAACTATACCTTCTATTTCACAACAGCATAGGTTGCATGTTTGAAATATATTACCCTTGGAAACAGTGTTCAAATATAGCTCAGTTCTTAGAAGTCTTTGGAAGTTGAATTATTTTTGCTCCTGTTGTAACACTTTGGGTTCAATTAGTATTTTAAAGGAGATCAGGTCTATAACTTACTCTAAATGAACTGAAACTGTCATTGGTGAATTAATAAGACTACCCAGACTTTAATTAAATAATGGATCTCAGTAGCACACTGGAAGGGAGAATTGTAGTGGAGAACCTGCCAACTTTAACCTCAAAGAACCAGTTGACTCCTTCAGAAAAAAAAAAAAAGAGCTCTTTTCACTAAATGGAACTACCCTGGATTGTTCTGGGCAGATGTCAATAAATCATAGTTTGCATTGCCAAAATAAATAGATAATGAACAAACTTGTAGAAAAAAACTCCCATTTTTTAATTCAAATGAAAACCTGGCCCAGGCAAGTTAACAGTGTCTAGCACTCCATAGCCATATGTGTCCAGAGGCTTCATTTATTTATCTACCCCTAACATAATGGGACAAGTTGAAAGGAGGCTGACATTTAAGTCAACCAGAGAGACTCTTAGTTATCTTATTCATTTATTATAATACATTATGCTGACTTGTTAAATAACTAACTTCTTTGAGGAAAGAATTATATTTCTGCATTTTCAGTCTCTAAATCCAGGGTATGGCATGGTGTATGGAATAATAATTATGCTATTTTACAACTGTGTAGTACTATGTTTCAGGCATGTTCTAAGAACTGGAAACAAATTGATATAATTTCTCTCTTAATCACACCACAGATTGATATGATTATTAGTACTATTTTATAGATGCAAACTCTGGGGCACAGAGAATTTAAGAATTTCTTAATGAATGCATTTGGAGTACCTAGTAGGTCACAAGTGCAGAGAAGACATGGGGGATGTCCAAAAGGCACCCTAGCTGACTTTGGGTTTCTAGACGAAGGGGCTCTTCTCTGGGGGATTTCAAAACCAAGTGCTTTGGGAGATTCCTCAGAGCATGTACCATGGCTCAATCAGTGATAGTTCCCACCAGAGGAGGGATGGTTTGTGCATTCAAAAAAGTTTTGTTGAAGTAGAAAGACCCATATCAAAGGGGGAGATATTAAAACTGAGGTGCAGTTTGAAGAATAAATGGACAAAGAAAAGTAAAAATGGAAGTTACATAGGGGAAATGGTAAGGAAGAGGAATGAGATACCCCAGAATCTACTGTCACTGTTGGGAAGGGAATGCACAGAAAAGGTGACTTGAACTCCTTCTCTTCATCAAAATAAGATGAGTCAATTCCTTTGAGGAAGAAGAGATCCTTTCAAAATCAGCATCTAGGATGAGAAAAATGATGCCCTTGGATTTGAGGGAGTTGTATAAATTTTCTCCATGCTGATCAAAGAAGTGAAGTTGATTCTGAGTAACAAATAAGAAGCTGCCACATACATGCCCACATGCTTACACAGGCATATGCATCCATATCTAACATAGCATATTTTTATTTCCTACAAATTTTCATACTGACTTTATACATATATATGATTTTCCATTGCAGGAAAAGCAATGGGAGAAGCACAATGTCCCACAACATCTAGGATCCGCAGTCTCACATAGCCCCTGGCATTAAATAACTTGGCCAAAACTCTAGAAGCCAGTGAGATGGGAGCATGGCTTGCAAAACATGTGCAAGTGGTAGGAACAAAGTAATAATTGACTGCATTGCCTTACAGAAGCCTGGGGAGCATAAACAAAACTTTAAGGTTTTAAAAGATGAGAATGAAATGGATGCATCAGGACAAAAATGAGGAGACATTGATCTTCATTTTATAGCTATGAAGAATTAGTGAAAAAGGAAATAATACAACCAATGATTTTATGTTTTGGGGTTTCTTTACAGTATAAAATACAGATTTTTTTCCACAACTATATTGTCGTGCTCTAAGAGATTTTTCATGAATTTTCCTTTAACAATTTTACTGGTTACCCCAACTCCCTAGAAAATTGGTGCTTATTCCAATTCTATTTTACCTTATTTCATCTCTGCTACTATAGCAAAATACTTTAGACTGGATAGTTTAAAAAGAACTGAAATGTATCCCTCACAGTGCTAAAAACAGGGGAGTCCAAGATCAAGGCACTGGCATTGGTTAAGGTGAAGGCTGCTCTCTACTTCCAAGATAGCATCTTCTCAATGTGCCCTTACATGGCAGAGGACAGAAGGGCAAAATATCAGAAGGCCCCTTTGCAAGGGTTCTAATCTCATTCCTGAGGTCTGAGCTGTCATGACTTAATCACCTTCTAAGTGTGCCACCTGTTAATACAGTTATCTTGGAGTTAAGTTCAAGCCTGGATTTTGGAAGGGATGACAATAGGTCATTCAAACCACAACCTACATGCTCAGAATAATCCCCAAAGATGTATTACATAAGCTCTGACAATAAAACCTAAAGACTGTAGTGGGACCCGACCCACAGCGGAAAGGATAGCCACGCCCTCTCCCACCCAGAGCTGCTATCGCTCCAGTGCCAGGAAGGTAGCCGTGGGGGTACCCTGAACCCCCACAACTCCCCTAACTACCACACACACACACACACCCGTGCACACTCTCAGACCTCCTGATTGTGCCAGTCTTTGGACCCACTCTGCAAGAGGCAGAGGTGGTCATAAAGAGTATTTTTCTGAGTTCCCAACTTTGAACATCTTTAAAGAAAGAGCATGGGAAACCTGTAGTTCAACCATTCAGAAGGTTGGGGAACTCAATCTGGGCCTAGCAGCCCGAGGTCAGTCTGCATCATGGGGTTCTGCCATCAGCTAACTGAGATCAAGGGTCTTGCATCCTAGCTCTGTCTGAGCCCCCATCCTAAATGGTAAATATACTATATTGAAAAGTTTGTTCACTGCAGACATGTTTTGGACTGCTTCTTGATTTCAATCTAATTCAAACGGTTTAAGGGTAATAGACTAGTGACTACTACAGGTGGTCAGTTTCCAAGTTGTGCTTAATCATATTGTGTTGCTGATTGTATCAGTTGGGATGAAGGATTGTGGTTGATTTGATGAGATGCTTTCTCTGATGTTATGAAGATGAGAATGTCTGTGGATCATTAGAGACACAGAAGCTACTGTGCAACTATGTCAGGAAGATTTGGATGATAACCAAGAGATTAAACCAAGGACAGCCCAACAACAAAAATAAAAATGAGAAAACACTTAAACAAGAAACAAAGACAGACTTCCAGTTCACAAATGGCAAACAGTAGGGGAAACGAGGATGAAAAGGCCAATAGTGAACCACCAGGACACCCTGAACTCAAAGCACAGGAATTAACAAAACAGATCCATCAGGCTCTACAAAAATTCAAAACAGAAATAATTTCCCAGATAACCATAGCGATGGTGAGCAAAATGAAAGTCGTGATTTCACAGTCTAGGACAGAAGCTGACAAAAAAAATAGATGAGCTCAGGACCATGATAGAAGCCATGAAGGCCCAGCATAAGAAAGAAATGGAAAAAATAAATGCCCAACATAGGAATGAAATGGAATCCATAAAACAGATTCAAACAAATATCCAGAAGATTAAACACTCCATTGAAAGTGTATGCAATAGAATAAAAGAATGCGAAGAGAGAATCTCACCTATAGAAGATAAGATTGCAGTTAGTGACCATGAAAAGAGAGGCCTCTTAAAAACAGTAGGGGATCATGAGAAATAGATCCAACAACTCCTAGATGATGCAAAGAAGAATAACATAAGACTGATAGAAATCCATGAAGTAGCAGGAGAAAATACAAAGGACTTAAAAGAGTTACTGACAGAAAACTTCCCAAACAGAGGGAAAGAATTTGACATTCAGATAAGTGAGGCATATAGGACTCCAACTAGCCACAATCAAAAAAAAAAAAAATCTACACCTAGACATATAATAATCAAGATCCCAGAAACCCAACAGAAGAACAAAATACTACAAGCAGTAAGAGAAAAGAAACAAATCACATGCAAAGGAAAGCCCATCAGAATCACAGCAGACTTTTCAACACAAACCCTTAGAGCAAGGAGAGCCTGGAGTGAGATATTTCAAGTACTAAAAGAGAATAACCTCCAACCTAGGCTGATGCATCCTGCAAAACTCTCTTTCTTAATGGATGGGGAAATAAGATACTTCCACCACAAAGAACACCTGAGAAACTTCATGAATACCAAACCATCACTACAAGCAATTCTAAACAAGATCCTAGAAAAATATAATGAGGATAACAACACCATGAGGCCGAACAGAGCAAATCAAATAGGCAAGGCAAGAAACTAAAAGAAGGTGAAAAAGTAAAAAGAGTCAACAAAAGGCCAATAACAGGACAATAATAAGTCAGTACATATCAGTTATAACCATCAATGTCAATGGCCTCAACTCACCAATCAAGAGAAATGGACTGGCAAAATGGAATAAGAAGCAAAATCCAACAATATGTTTTATACAAGAAACACACCTAGTGCAAAAAGAAGCCCATAGACTGAAAATGAAAGGATGGAAAACAATTCTCCATGTGACAGGAGCCCAGAAAAAAGCAGGGGTAGCAATCTTACTTGCATACAAAGTAAATTTCAAACCAAAACTGATTCTAGTATTATAGATGTAGCACTGTACTGCATCATACCTCTATCTTTTACCTGCTTTATGATATGTAGTAGTAACCATGCTTTATCAGAGCTATTTTTAATGATGTTACTCTAGAATGTTCTCTTTCCAGATGATGATTAAGATGCTAATAAAAAAATGATGCCAGGTACCACAGCAGCAGCAGAACTTTGCTGTTTTCTGGGTATTATTCTTTTATTTGTTTTTTTGTTTTTGTTTTTTAATGGAGTATGCTGAATGTCTACAATTTTGTTCAGATAACTACAGAATCTCAAAAAGCTGTTGCTGCTATTGATGCATAACATACTGCTGTTATT
>NW_022900950.1:48948267-48980743 GCF_012274545.1 Fukomys damarensis | reverse complement strand
ATATATATATATATATTTTGTTTGGAAATGTCGGCTTTGGAAAAAAGTTATCCCAATTTACTGCGTTGAGTTGGCATTGTACAGAAATTAACAGCCATATTGGCCTGGAAATGTTATTTTTTTTTTCCATTTGTACAAGGGTAATGCACTTTATTAAATATGTAAGGTCATGCCAGGGATTTAGCTCAGCTGTTCAGTGGCCTGCCTTGCAAGCACAAGGACCCAAGTTCAATCCCAAGTACCATTAAAAAAAATGTAAGGACATATACATGGGTTTGATTATAGAAAATAATAAAGTATTCTCTAAATAATGGAAAAAAAATAATATAAGACTACAAGAGCAAGAAGCAATTTAAATATGTTCAGGGACCATTTTCATCTCCAGAATTAAGGATTATTTTAATTTTACATCATTGCCTTTTCTCTTTTACTTTCCTTTTTAGTTTTATTTTAGGATTCCCTATTTTTAATGTTATACAGAGATTTCTTTAACTGAAATACTGAATAGTTTCTCTGGTGTGAAAAACTATAATAGTACACAAGATCCTAATGATATAATTAATAAGTGAAATAGGAAGTAAAGGGCTAAAGGTGTAGAGAAAGTGGGAAGGGTGGGGGAAATATAATAAGGGAGAGGAAAAATATATGAGAAAATGAAAAAATGGAAATAAAGTGTTTGTAATGGGGAGGGGAGGAGGGGGTGAAGGGAGAGCTGGGACAAGGGGAAAAAAGGAGAATCCAGAGCTGTCATGTAAAGGTACAGGATCCCAATAATGAATGTGACTGTATTGCATACCTAGATTGTACCAATAAACTCAATAAAAAAATAAATGTAATCAATATGAACTGCAAACACAAATAAATTAATTAAATTAAACAATAAAAAAACCTAAAGACTGTAATGATCTTAGCAACTGAAATAGCTGTGAAATACTGAATAGGAATATCAAGAAATAAATAAGAAACCCCTATAACTTGCAAGGAATACATCCCATTATGAAGAAGAAAAGGCAAACATCTGCATGATCAGCAGGAAAGAACTCAAGCTCTGCACTCAGCTGAGACAGAGAACATATGATTACCTGCATTTAAACTTGAACATTTACACATACTGCAAATGATCATCAGAGCCTGGTAATGTGATAATGAACTAGAGCTGTTCTATTTTTTGTTTTTGTTTTTGCTTTCAGTAGGAAAATTTGTCTCCTGTTGGGAGAAAGTCTGCACTTTTCCCCCAAAACTACCCTTCAAATGTCACCACTGTTTTCCTTGCTGCTGCCAGATCCAATATGGTTTTTTTTTTTCTAGTTCTCACCCTAACCAACCACATTTAACACTATTCACCACATTCCCTACATAGTGTTTTTTTCTCAAGGTCTCCCTTTACTGCTGCTATAACATGTTGTCAGAGTGTTTTATTTTGTTTTAACCCCTTCTTGTATTTTCTTCTCTTCTCTTGCCCACTGGGGAACTCTACACTGGCCTTGTCCTTCACCATTTATATAATGAGTCATCGTGCTCAAAACTACAGTGTTAGCTGTTTCCACGACACCAGAGCCCAAGGCTTTATGCCTACATTTGTTTCTTTCTGTGCCTGAAGCATCTTTCCTCCCCAGAATTTTCTGCTTGAGATCAATTCCTTCAATGCAACATTGTACATACACTCATACAAAAAGAAGAAATAATCACTGTGTTTTTACAGTAATATTATTCAAAATCCAGATGTGGTATTATCTTATTCAATTGCTTATGTATATATCATCTGCACTCCCCTACAGGTGGGGTTCCTATTTGAGTGGAAGAACCATGTTTTACTTATCTGGAAATGTCAGAAATCTCATAAATGTTCAGTGCATACTTAGTAAATGCTGGCAAACCTGAATAGATGACCTTGCTCACCCGAAAGATCACTTCTATAATTAGTTGGAATTGTTTACAGGGTTAATAGTAATCATTTTCTGATTAAAGGTGGAGGAGCAATGTTAAATACAATCATTCCTTGTTATCCATGGGGAGCTGATTCCAAGATTCTTTTCAGGTACCCAAATTTGCGACTGCTCATGCCTCTGATATAAAATGACACAGTATTTGCCTATACTCTATGTATACCCCCTTTAAATCATCTCTCAATTATTTATAATACTTATAGTAGTGTAGATGTTATATAAATCATTGCCATGTTGTATTGTTTAGGAAATAATGACAAGAAAAATGTCTAGAAGTGTTCAGTACAGACACAGCTACCTTATGTATTATAGCTCAACAACAGCATGATATTTTTCAAGTGTTTTTGACTCAATGTTGTTTGATGCATAGCTATAGATACAGATAAAGTAATCCAACTGTACTTACCTTTTAATGTTGTGATCCTATATTCCCTGAAGTTTCCACTTTTGTCATCACAACAGTGTTTCTCAGATTTAAGAAATTCTAGGCTCCTTACAAAGGAAAAACAATCTAATATACTACTATGTTTATATGAATTTCTGGTATGTTGCTCTGTAACTTGTACAAACATGAAGTTGAATGTAACTCTTGTATCTCTTGTGTGACTTTATAACCAAAACAAATTAAACAGAAAAAAAAATTACTAAACTAATAAAATTCCAATTAACAGTGATTTAATATGACACATAATTTTGTTTTGCCAAAAATAAATCACTCCTTACAAGAATAGGGACTAATCTCTTATTGCCCATGTTATTTTGAGTTTGTATGCCTGTAACAAATTCTGTAGGGGAGGTACCTTTGTCCCTAATTTCTGGTGTGCCTGAAAAATTGTTTTCTTTATTTGAAAGACCCATTTATTTTTCTATCTTGCTATTATCTGCCAATACAGTGAAAATTTCATCTTAGTTATTTCAGGGTTTTTCTTGCTTCTCTCCATGGCTATGCTTACATTCTTTTGTTTTCAAGTGGTACCAAAGTAATGAAATTGGGAGAATGACATACAGGAGAAGCATGGGTGGTTGGACAGAGTAGGTAAATATCTGGTCTCCAAATCTCTGCCCACACCAGTGTTCACAGAGAAACCGTTGTCAACATATGCTGGTCACTCTAAAGACCACCCTTATTTCTGTCCCAGTACTCTATTCTGTGTCCCTGCCTGGTTGAGGAACAGAAATTTCCATCATTCTGTTAACAACCTCATCTTCATGCACGTGTGTGTGTGTGTGTGTGTGTGTGTGTATCCAACAACTATAAGTGTTGTGGATCTTATCACCTCCACAGGACTTTACTCTTGTCTCTCAAACATATGTAAATGTTCCCTACCTCTTGTACTCTGTCTAGAAATCAAGATGCAGGGAAAAATCAAAGTGAGATAGAAGTCCTCCAACATCTCTGCTAAAAGTCTTTTGGACAAAAAGAATATTTAAAAAATATTATTGAGTCACATTGTCATTTTCTATACAACAATTCATTTCCTCCACATTTATCTACTCAGACTCCTATTTCATCACATAATGACATCATTTGATCCTTACATGGTATGAACATTTCATTTTCATGTTTAATATGCTTCTTTTTCTCACTACTCAATTATCTTAGAAACTGAAAGCAAGTTCAACTGCTCTGTCATAGCCACACAAGAAATTGTCCATACAAATAATATCAAATATCCCTTTGTTGAAAGGGAGGGGCAACAATTGTCAGACTAAATGAAAACATAGTAACTGAGCATTCTTATGAAGAATTCCAAATTGTTCATACATTTACCCTTCAGTCTCAGTATCCTGGGAACCCCAGTTTGAAAAATATTGCTTTGCAGCAACCTTCTCTTCTTTTCAATCCACCTTTATAACAATAGATGGATGCTAAACCAGTAAGTTGTAGACTGATGACTTTTAGTTTCATTTTCAGATGACATTTTATACTTACAGTATCGGTAAGATCCTTTTCTGCCATAGACTTTGGGATACAGCACTCTTGGGTCCCCCCAAACCTACCCACTATTCATTTGCCTCCTCTCCCAATACCTGCCCTGAAAGCATTATGTGAGACTCTTCTCTCTAGGCCATAAAATTTCATTCTTTTACTTTTTCTGGTATTGTTCCTTTGTCACTTTTTAAATATACATTTGATTTTTTATCCATCAGTCTCATTTGTTTAGCCCAACTCTCCTTTATCAACAATGAGGAATTTTTGTTGTGAAGTTTGGAAATGATACAGGCAATATACACAAAGGTGAATTTGTGATTAATGCCCTAAAGTACATGAGGAGGAAAATAGAACTTTCCAAAAAAAAAAGTTGGAAAAAATCTTAGAAAACTTAGGTAAGGATACTTAATCTATTTCTGCTGCCTAATTAAAACTTTTTATCCCAAGTTTTGATATAGTATATAACATACTTGGGGTTAAAAACAAATATCTTTGTTTACATTATATGTGTATTGTGAGCAACAAAGTCTTGGCTATACTTATGTGTTGGTCTGTCATCATCAAGATATTTATTGGTCGGGCTGGGGATTTAGCTGAGTAGTTCAGTGTCCTGCCTTGCAAGTGCAAGGACCCGAGTTCAATCCCCAGTACAAAAAAAGAAAAGATATTTATTGATAACATTTCTAGAAGATGAACACTTTTAAACTTTGGAGTTTTTA
The DNA here is from genome assembly GCF_012274545.1 of Fukomys damarensis. Classification (NCBI taxonomy): domain Eukaryota; kingdom Metazoa; phylum Chordata; class Mammalia; order Rodentia; family Bathyergidae; genus Fukomys; species Fukomys damarensis. The sequence continues at coordinate 48,976,145 of NW_022900950.1, read as the reverse complement.
AAACAGGAAAATCTTGGTCTCAGAGTATTGATCCTTTACCTGTGAATGAAATCTATTTTAAATTCACTTTTCCCTTTGCTATTTATTTTGCACCATGTATATGCTTGATAATAAAGATATAAATATTGAAAAAAGAACTCTTGATTTTTGAGGTATTCACAGTGTGGGAAACTAGTAAACTAGGCAAGAGAAGTTACAATCCAAGTAATTTATTAAACATACATGCTTTCAAACACACATGTGCGCGCACACACACACACACACACATACCCTGGCACACATACACACAGCATTTTCTACAGAATATTCTTTTTTGCTTGTTTTTGGTTTTGTTAAGTTTATTGGTACTTTTTAAGTATAAAGTACAGTTATATTTATCATTGGGATCCTGTACCTTTACATGGTTAAAGATCTTGGTTCTCAGTTTTTCCCCATACCCCTGCCCTCCCTTCACCCCTTCCTTCCTCCCTATTTACAATGACTTTGGTTTCATTTTTTCCTTTTCTCATATTTTTCTTTCCCTTCTTTCCTTTCCCCTACCCTTCCCACTTCCCCTACACCTTTGGCCCTTTTCTTCCTATTTCACATTATCAGTTATACAATTTTGATCTTATTTATACTTTTAGTTTTTCACACCAGAGAAACTATTCAGTATTTACACGTGTGTTCCATTTATTTCACTTAAGAGTATTGCCTCAATGGGATTAATATTCTAAACAGTTCCAAAAGTCTTTTTTAAGTCTCATAGCTATCTCATCATAAAGCTTCTATGACTTCACCTTTACCTAGGAAGAAACCAAAGTCTGGAAAGGTGAAATAGCTTGTCCAAAGTCATACCTTCAAAAAGTGGGGATTTGTTTGCTATATGTACTGCCTCTAACTACATTTCCCAAAGGTATTTTTCACGGAAAGAGTTCAATGCAATGAGTAATTTTAAGAAATATTTCATATTCTCTTTCTTTAGGAAATTCATATTCACATTAATTAGCATATGAAAAAGCCCAACTATAAAGAAACCTGTTTTGTTTTGCTTAAACCAAATATCCAAATGTATTTAGTTTTTAGCCAAGAAAGGTTTTTTCTAACTGTCTTCCACAAGCTAGGAGCTGCAATTCATTGTACTACACCAGGGAAGAACATACCCTGCATCCAAAATACCTTGGCTCACATCCCCACTCTCATGCACCATTAGTCCAGGTTAGGTGTTATTGTGCTCACAAATAAACCATGAAATTTCACTGATGACTTGGCAAGAAATTATCGATCATCTGTGCAAAGCATAATTGAGATGTTTCTGCTGAAGAGGTTTTGCTAGCAATTCTCCAAATGGCAACTCAGAGCCCAAGTTTGTTTTAATCTCCCAGCTCTGCCACCATCAACCAATGGCCTTGAGGTTGCCGCCAAAGTGAAAGCAGGAATATGACAATTTGTAGCTGTTTTGTAGATTGACCTGGAAATAACACACCATTTTGGTTTACATTTCATTCTACTGAAATCAGTCATGTAACCTCTTTCTAGACATAGGTTGGGCTAGTAAACACAGCCTCCCAGTGTGCTCAGAAAAGGAGTCATAGGTTTCGGGGACTATGTAATACTGTCTCCACCACACTTAAAAACATATAGCACATTCCTGAACACCTTTGCACTTAAGTTTCTTTATCTATAATGGGGACATATCTCATTGGATTGCCATGAGGGTTAAATGAGTTACCATCTTTAATCATTCAGAATCATATATTAATTTCTAATTCATGTATACAAACACATATAATCCTAAATATGAGAGGCAAATATTACCTCCATTTTTAGAGATAAGATAGCCTCAGAGAGCCTGGATGAGCTGCCCATAGTTACTTAGTTGCTATATTGGTCATGGTGTCTCTAGAAAAACAAAAGCACATGTGCATATATAAAAAGAGATATATTATGTGGAATTGAATCATGCATTTATGGAGACTGTACCACAGCCTTCCACTGATGGTGGATGGTAGACTGGAGCAATAACAATGTTAATTGCTTTCAGAAATCCTTACAGAAACACACAGAAAACAGTTTGATGAAACACCTGGGTAGCCTATAGCCTACTGAATTTGATACATAAAAGTAATAATCAGAGTTGCCAAGTCTCAAAGCTTTGAAAATCTTTTAAAAATCTTATGGCCCTTTCATAGTTTTAAGAGGCCAATTGATTTGCACAAAACCTAATCCTAAAATAATCTGTTAATCCATTCAATAATTTTTATTCCACTCAAGGGATAAAGAAAGGCAAACGAACCCAGCTGCTGCACTCATAAAATTCAGATACTTGGAAATTCAATTTCTTTTACATTTTGTGGATCCCATCCAAAGAGCACTGCGCTGGTATGCAGTCACCTTCTCCACCTCTGCCTCTACACACACTTATATGCATCCCAGGGGAGGCTGGTGCCCCCTGTAAAAATGCTTTAGATATTCCACAACATCCCTGATCCCTCAAATGCCAGGTGAAATACCAGAAATGAAGTGATTTGGCTCATTCTTAGAGGAGGCAAATTGGTTTCTTTTTACCTGTTTAAGATAAAAGGTCACATCTTGATCCTTGTCACTGCTTGATCCAACCAAAATTTTCCTACACTGAGTCAGTTTCAAAACTGAAAACTTTAATAGTCTGACTATTAGGCATCAGGGTGGTTCAGCAAGCTTCCAAGTATCTCTAATTGGCATTTACCTCACTGATTTTTTTTCCTACAGGCAAGCAGCACCCAGTGATGTATGAAATGAATTATGTCATTACCCTGGTGAGTGTGGGAGAGACAGACAAGGTGTTTTGAATCTAAAATTTGCAACAGAATAAGCATTAATCAGAACCACATTGCATCTAACAAAAACGCATACCCCAAAAAAGTGTTTGCATCATCATCTTTGATTTAAATAAATAAATAAATAAATAAACTTGTATCTCATGGAGAAGAACCTTATTCAATTTGCTTTTATAGGCAAAATACAAAATTTCAGTTGATTTAGAGTCAACCACCATTACTTGAACACTTACAACATTAACAGTAACTGTATTTTCAAGTATAGTAATTAGGACATATCACCTAATGTATAGTTTGAATAATGAACTTATTTGTGTGAAAATCTTACAAATGATGAAAAATAGTATTACATGTAGTTGCACATTGATTGAAATGCTATTGTTAAAGAGAAAAAATATACATGAAAAGAAGTCATCTAAAAAATCCAAGATAGGCTCTATTATATGATCTGTTTTAGGCACTTAAGAATTTCAACTCATTTTGAGACTACTTTTTAAAAATTAATGACTCATGAAAAGATTTACTGTGATTAATAAATGTTACAAGAAAATCCAATTCAAAAAATGGTCACTTAACTACAAGTCAGTTACCAAGAAGAGCATAAATTTAGCCAACAGACTCCAACCTCAGTTTACAACTGAGCAGGAGAAATATGAGAAGTACCCCAGTAATTGTGACACACAGCAATTATGACTTTTCACTAAGGATCTCCCCAGTCTCCAACTGTCTTTCCTGTAGATTTGGGGAACCAGGATTATGGCTCTTTTTACAATTCCTCAAAATTCAGACAAACCACACGTGAAAAACATTCTGAATGAAACAGACTCAGGCTTTTTAAAGATTTGCAGAGACTGTTTGAATAGTCCGTTCAAAGTCTAACTCTTAAATGCCATTGCTCCTGTGCTGAGTCCCTAGAGTTGGCTTACCTATCGTTGTTTAAAATCATTTAATGAACTCCTCCCTCCTAAACTGTCCAGAGGTCCCTACCCAAAATGGTTATTTAAAAAATGTCTCTTTTTTACCCTCCACTAATTATAATTGGAAGTAGAACCATGAGAATAAGACATGTTTGGAAAGAGAGCATACACAATTTTAGAATCATTGGGCTTTGCTGAAACCACACCAGAATAGAATATAAATTCAGTGCTAGATCTTCCCTCTCCACATGGGAAAGAGCATAAGTACCTGTAAAATATCTCCTGGTCCAGAAAAAGAATACAAAAGAAAGATGTTACAAAGTATAAGGCATTTGAGATGGTGTCGGAAAATTGGTAGAATTTTGGCAAGAAATTGGAAGGGGGATTTCTAAGAGAGAAGAGTCTGCATGGAGTCAGAAGGAAGAAAACATGAGCAGGGTTTGCAAATAGACTAAATCCACTTAAAGTACAGAAAACAGAAAATGGGAAGGGTAAAAATGAAAATCTGGAAATGCTGATTTATACTCCATTTTATAATATTTTTCACTAATTTTTTTGAAATGGATGAATTCCCAGTCCATAAACTTTAATATGCAAGCAATATAGCTTCAACTTAATGTCTCTGTTGAGCCCTACTCTGCTAGTCTGGCAGGGGATTTTTACCTCAGTTTTTCTGCTTTCCTTTCCTGACAGGTTGATTCCAAGATTTACAAATTGCATAATTGACAATGTGAAATAGGAAGAAAAGGGCCAACGGTGTAGGGGGAGTGGGAAGAGTAGGGGAAAGGAAAGAAAGGAAAAGAAAAAATATGAGAAAAGGAAAAAAATGGAACTAAAGTCTTTGTAAATAGGGGGGGTGGGGTTGAAGGGAGGGCAGGGTATGGGGAAGAAATGAGAACCAAGACCTGTCATGTAAAGGTACAAGATCCCAATGATAAATGTAACTGTACTGTATACTTTAAAAGTACCAATAAACTCAATGATAAAAAAAAAACAAAAAACTGGAAACTAGTAAAGCCATGTCCACTTCAAAAATGTTGAGAAATTTCTAGATGCACTGCAAAGGCATGAAAGCCTGACCCACTCTCCACACAAAATTTTTTCCCGAACATGTATACAAAAGTAAGCGAAAGGAACTTGACAGTATGCCACTAGCACAACCTTACCTGGAAGGGAAGAGTAGGCCAAAGGTCAGGCTATCACCTGAAGCCCAAAACTATATTAAGGGCTTGATCCCCATGGAGCTCAAATTCAGAGATAGTGCCTAGAGGTGATTGTGTCATGAGGTTGCTAACCTCATCAAGGGACTGTTTCACCTGTACTCAGATGAATGATCTTAGACCAGTTGTAAAAGCACTTTGGGGTCAATGGAATACTTTTCAGCCATGAAAGGATAAAATTTTGTCATGTACACATGGATCTGAAAGACTATGTTAGGTAAAGTAGGCCAGACACAAAAAAATAGATACCATATCATTCACAGGTGGGATCTAAAAAACAAAAGTTGACCTCATAAAAGTAGAGCATAAGATAGCAAATACCAGAGACTAGGATGGGAAAGGAGAGGATAATTAGAGGAGCTTGGCCAGTGAGCACCAAGTAGCTAGAAGGAATAAGCCCTGGTGTTCTACTGCAGAAAGTTGACTTCAGTAAAGAATAGTACATTGTGTATTTCAAAATAGCTATAAAAGATGTTTTTTACCATAGATTATGTTAAATGGTTTATCAAAAGACAGATATATTATAATTGAAAAGCTTATTTTAACTAGAGACATTTATAGCTAAATGGATGCACATTGAGGCCATACTATTAAGTGAAATAAACAGGACAAGCTTGAGTAAATACCAAAGTTACTATGGTGTGAAAAACTAAAAGTGTAAATAAGGTTCATATGGTTTAATTGATAGTATGAAATAAGAAGAAAATGGCTAAAGGGGAAGTGGGAAGGGGAGGGAAAAGGAAATAAGTGAAAAGAAAAAATGGAAGCAAAGTCTTTGTAAATAGAGAAGGGTAAAGGGGGTAAAGGGAGGGCAGGGGTAAGGGGAAAAAATAAGAATCAAGACATATCATGTAAAGGTACAAGATCCCAATGATAAATGTAACTGTATTGTTTGCTTTAATGTACCAATAAATTTAATGGGAAAAAAAGAAAAGTTTACTTTAGAAAACATTTACATTTAAAGACAAAAATGCATATATCATTCTTAGCTCATGAGGCTCCTTTTAGTAGATTCTTTTAAATTAAAGACCCCTAATCATTTTGTGGATCATGAGTTCTTTTGAGCTGGGGATGTAGCTCAGCAGTGCAGCTCCTACCTGTCAAGTGTGAGGTCCTGAGTTCAATTACTGGTACCAAAAAAAAAAAAAAAAGAATTCTTTGCAAAGTCCTCTAAAGTACGGTGAACCTCTAATAAGAGTACATATATTTAATTTATATCTTGTAATAAATACAGCGAGTTACAAAAGAACTCAATTATGTTGAAATTCAAATGCCAAAATATTTGAATATGATGTAGCAATATAAGTGCTGCCTTATATGTGCATTAAAAATATTAGTGGAGGTTTTCCTATCAATATAATTTCAAAGATGATCATATCTGCTACATTGCCTCATTTACAATGTCTGATATAAAATACCTGTATAGGAATACATTGTATAATTTACATATAATTGCAAATTCTCCAAACTTCTTCCTGTTACTGGTTTTTAGTTTTGCGCTATTGTGATTTGGATAAGACAATTTTTATTATTTCATTCTATCTAAGTTTGTTAGACTTGTTTTGTGGCCTAACATATGACCTATTTTGGAGACTGTTCCACTTGTGATGTAAAAGAGTGATTTTCTAACATTCTAACCACAAAGAAATGATAAATGTATTATTACCTTTATCTGGTCATTACACAATATACTGAGACTTCACATAATATATCCAATTATTATGTGCCAATTAAAATAAATTTTAAAAAGGGATTTAACTAGATCCATTGTTCTACATATCCATTGCCCCATGGGGAATATTTCACACTTGTGAAAATGAAAAAATGGAAATGAAATGTTTATAAATAGGGAGGAGACAGCCTGAAATGCCTAGATCAATCTGCCACAAGCAGTAATTGTCCTCTGTCCACCACCCTGATGTCCTTCTGACATTGATGTAGGTAAAAATGAAACAAAACAAAAAATGTATAATTAATCAATTTAGAGCCTAACTGATTTCATTAAAAAGCAAAGCAGTTCTAGCATTTTAATGTGCACCACTGATATAAATTTCCATTCTAAAATCAACCTGTATCCCTAATTTTGCTTTTTTTTTTGTTTGTGATCTTCTTTCCAGTCTAAACTTATTCACTCTATGTGAATAAGCTGGTGAACAAGCCTGTGACAGATTTGGTATATTTTCTAGAGCAGTGGATCATATCTGTGAATTTATGTATTGAAATACATGTTTACTATTAATGATTTTGTTTTTCATTTACAAGTGGAATAGCTTATATCTAGATATCCCTCCAAAACCTCATGCATTTTTTTCTCATTAAGTTTATTGGTACATTTTAGGTATACAGTAGTTATATTCATAATTGGAATCTTGTACCTTTACAAGACTTACCTTGGTTATCATTTTTTCCCTATTTCCCTGCCCTGCCTTTAGCCCCTTGACCCTTCCAAATTTAAAAAGACTTTGTTTCCATTTTTTCCTTTTTTAACATTTTCTCTTTTCCCTTCTTACCTTTCCCCTACCTTTCCCACTTCCCCTACACATTTTTATTCTATTACACAATATCAAGTATACATTTTGATCCTTATTTACAATTTTAGTTTTTCACACCAGATAAACTATACAGTATTTACATATGTGTGTCCTATTACTTTCACTTAAGAGTATGGCCTCAATTTTATTAGAGTACAGGTTCTCAAAGTAGGTATTAATGATCCTCTGAATTTCTGTTGGATCTGTTGTGACTTCATCTTTTTCATTCCTGATTGCATGAATCTGAGCCTTTTCTTTCCTTTTTTTGATAAGGTTTGCTAAAGGTTGATCAATTTTATTTGTTCTTTCAAAAAACCAACTCTTTAATTCATTTATTTTTTGTATCATTTTCTTAGTTTCCATTGCATTGATTTCTGCTCTAATCCTTATAATTTCCTCCCTTGTTTGAGCTTTGGATTTTTCTTGCTCTTGTTTTTCTAGGACTCTAAGATTCATTGTTATGATGTTTATTCATTAAAAAGCTTCTGCACTGCCAAAGAAACCATCAACAGAACTAAGAGATAACCTACAATGTGGGAAAAAAAGGTTTACCAGCTGATCCTAGACAAGGGACTATTATCTAGAATATATGAAGAACTAAAAATAATCACCCCCCCAAATGTAAAGACCCAATTCAAAAATGGGCATCTGAAATGAACAGACATTTCTCAGACAAACAAGTAAAAGCAGCAAGTAAATATATGAAAAAATGTTCCACATCACTAGTCATTCGAGAGATGCAGATGAAAACAACACTGAGATTCCACCTTACCCCACAAAGAATGGCTGCTATCAAGAAACTAACCAATAACAAATGTTGGCAGGGTTGTGGGGAGAAAGGAACCCTTCTCCATTGTTGGTGGGAATGCAGACTGGTGCAACCACTATGGAAATCAATATGGAGATACCTCAAAGAGCTGGGACTAGAGGTTCCATTTGATGCAGCCATTGCTCTGCTGGGTATCTTTCCAAAAGAATTACAAGAATCATATCACCGTTATATGTGCACCGATGTTTATAGCAGCACAGTTTGTAATAGCTAAAACTTGGAAACAACCCATTTGCCCATCAGTTGGAAACTAAATAAAGAAGATGTGGTTTTTCTATAAAAGGTATGCTACTCAGCCATAAAGAATGAGAAATTAGATTCATTCATAGGAAAATCAATACATATTGAGGATATAATACTAAGTGAAATAAATAAGTCACATATGTGTAAATACTGAATAGTTTCTCTGGTGTGAAAAACTATAATAGTACACAAGATGCTAATAGGGTAAGTAATAATGTGAAATAGGAAGAAAAGGGCTAAAGGTGTAGGGAAAGTGGGAAGGGTAGGGGAAAGGGAATAAGGGAAAAGAAAAAATAGGAGAAAATTGAAATAAAGTGTTTGTAAATGGGGAGGGTAGGAGGGGGTGAAGGGAGGGTAGGGACAAGGGAAAAAACTGAGAACCAAGATCTATTATGTAAAGGTACAAGATCCCAATAATGAATGTAACTGTACTGTATACCTAAAATGTACTAATAAACTCAATAAAAAGAAAAAAAAGGGTATGGCCTCAGTATGTATCCACTTAGCTATTAATGTCTCTAGTTTCTCATTCTTTTTGGCTGAGTAGTACTCCATTTTATTTAAACACACACACACACACACACACACACACACACACACATCTGGGCTGGGGATTTAGTTCATTGCTTCTTCCACCTGCCTCACAAGCGTTAAGGTCCTAAATTCAATCCCCAGTATGAAAAGAAAAAAAAAACCCAAACCCAAGTAGACAAAAAGAAAAAGAAAAAAGAAAAAATTCACATCTTCTTTATGCAGTCTCCAGTTAAATGCCAATTGGGCTGTTTCCAAGTTTTAGCTATTACAAATTGTGCCACTATAAACATGGGTAAGCAAATATCACTGTGGTATGATTCTTTTAATTCTTTTGGGAAGATACCCAGCAGGGCAATAGCTGAGTCAAATAGGACTTCTAATCCTACTTATGTGAGGTATCTTCCTATTGATTTACACAGTGGTTGCACCAGTCACTACTCTCACCAACAATGAAAAAGGGTTCCTTTCTTCCCACAACCCTGCCAGTATTTGTTATTGGTTGATTTCTTCAGAGCAGACATTCTTTCTGGGGTGAACCATTATTTCATCTGTATCTCTTGAATGACCAGTAATATTAAATACTTTTTTCATATGTTTATTTGCTGCTTTTACTTCTTTGTCTGAAAAATGTCTATTCATTTCAGATGCCCATTTTTGAACTGGGTCTTTATATTTGGGGGGGTCTGAAGTTTTTGAGTTCTTTATATATTCTAGATAGTAGACCTTTGTCTGAGGAACAGCTGGTAAATTTTTTTCCCACGTCGTAGGTTGTCTCTTAGCTCTGCTGGTGGTTTCTCTTGCAATGCAGAAGGTTTTTTAAAAGATGAATAGTTTCTCTAGTGTGAGAAATTGAGAGTGTAAATAAGGACTAAAAGTTATAATAGATAATGTGAAATAGGAAGAAAGGGACAGAGAGGAAAAAAGGGGGGAAAGGAAGGAGTAGTGGAAAGGAAAGAAGGGAATGGAATCAATATGAGAAGATGAAAAACAATGGAAACAAAGTATTTATAGAGAGGGAGGAAGGGGTTGAAGGGAGCACAGGAATAGGGGAAAAATAAGAACCAAGATTGATTATGTAAAGGTACAAACTTCCAACAATGAATATCATTATGTTGTATACATTAAATGTACCAATAAAATTGATATAAGTTTAAAAAAAGATGAGATCCAAATTATTGATTCTTTGCCATATACTAGTTCCTATGCTACTGAACATTTGTTCATAAAGTCTTTTCCAATGACAATGCCTTCAAGAATTTTGTACCTGACTTATCTTCCAGCAAGTTTATTGTTTCTGTTTTAATATTTAGATCTTTAATCCACTTGGATTTTAGTTTAGTGCAGGAATCTAACTTTAATCTTTGGCAGATTTAAATCCAGTTTTTCCAACACCATTTATTAAAGAGGCTATCTTTTCTCCAGTGAGGATGGTTGGCTCCTTTGTCAAAACTGAGGTCACTTAGTATGTCTGGAGTTGTTTCTGCATCTTCTAAACTATTCCACTGATTTTCAGATCTGTTTCTCTGCCAGTACCATGCTGTTTTCATCACAGTGGCTTTCAGTATAATTTCAAGTTGGGAATTGTGATACCCCCTACCATGTCTGTGTTCCCTAGTGTGGCTTTTGCTATTCTAGGTCTCTTCTGGTTCCAAATGAATTTTGTATTGTTTTCTCTAATTCTGTGAAATATACTACTGAGATCTCAATAGGGATTGCATTGAATTTGGTTGGCAGTTTTGGAAGTATAAGCCTCAAGCATTTATACACAGGGTTTTGGTAAGTGTCTGGATCATGAGTATATGATCCTGGGTTATAGGTGTGTGACAACTAAATTAATCAATTGATCAGGTTAGTATAGTTCTGTGTGTGGATGATAGGATGGCTTTCCCTGAGTGTGGGTGGCACTAACCAATAGGCTTGTAAGCTGAATGAAATAAAAAAGGAAAGGGAGGCTCACTTCTGGCTGCTTTTTGCCTCGCTTTCCAAGGATGCTTTCTTCTCTGCCATGTCCCTTTACCTCAGGGCCAGGTGACTATAGATTGAAACTTCTACAAAGTATGAGCTACAATAAACCTTTCCTACTTTAACTTGTAGTGTCAGATATTTTGTCCCAGCGATGAGAAAGTAGCTAAGACATCAAATATATCCTACCTAGGGAGATTTTAGTTATGTGTGCATGCAAATAACTTATTTATGAATTTTATTTTAGGTAGGTGCAGAATTGCTATAGTTTGGGTATTTGATGCCCACCCCTGAAAAGCCCAGTTATTAAAACCTTGTTTCTCAGGATAGTACTATTGAGAAGAGGTAGAAAGTTGAGGTGGTAGGGCCTAGTGAGAGATCTAAAACTGTGATCCAAAATAAATCTTTTCACTTTATATATTGATTTTCCCAGGTATACTTTATAATAATAGATGGCTAACTAATACAATAGTGTTGTATTTGTCCTAAAAAGTACTTAGGGGTGTATACTCAGAACCACAGATAAATAGGTGATAGATAGATAGATACATAGATACATAGATACATAAATTATAACAGAAAATAAATCAAAATGTCAGAATTCTTGAGAATGATATATTTAAACTTGCTTTTCATTGACACTTTCTGTTACCAGTCTTTTCCATGTTTTACCACTTTTAAATGGCTGATTTGCCTTTGTTAAAAAAATTAAAAAGTAAAACCAATTTTAAATTCCCTCAAAAAATGTTCTCTTGGATCTGAAAATTTGAAATTCACAAGACCAAATGCGCTGGTGCTTCTCTCTAAAATTCTACAGCTCAGCTTTTATTCACATGTTTCTATTACTTAAAACAAAACCTAGAAAAAAAAAGAAGCATGCTTGTTACAGCACTATCTACTATGGTTAACTTGAGTATATGCTTGATTGTACTTTCAGTAATGACGGTGATGTGAGTGATGACCGGTCTCTCCTCAAACAACTACCCAATACTTGAATATCTTAGGTAAATTATAACAAATAATAGACAAATAATAGAAATGAACCACATTCTCATCCATATTGGCTACAAATTCCTTGTCACTTAAGCAAGACCCATGCAGACCTGAGTCCACTTGTATGGACTTTCAAAGACTGGTAATGATTACTCTCCTGTGAATAGTTATCTAAACCTGCCTTGCTCCATTTGCTGCAGTGAGTTTTGAAACAATGCATTTCTTTATCATCAAAAGAGATAAGTGAAATGATTTCTCAAGAAATACAGAAACTTTTGTTAGAGATGAAATAGTATGTCAAATACAGACAGCTGAAATAACTTGTTTGGCTACTGTCTATATTTTCCTAGGCAAATAATCACATCTTAGGGTTTGTATGCAGTTCTACAAGATTCCAACAATGTAAGTCATTCTTTTGTGTTCCACCTATGAAAAGAAATGGCAAAACGTTTTTAAAATGCATATTTTAAAGGAGGCACATATTACTGCCCCCCTCAATTTATTTTTTGCACCAGGATCAAACTCAGGCCACTAAATTTTTAACAAAAGCTAAGTGAGGGTTTTTATTTTTAGCTACTTTTATCTTCAGCTGATGTAAAAATATGTAATAGACTCAATTCCAAGTGAATTCCATTAAATTCAGTTACCTTTTAGTCATTTTGACTTTGAAACTCAGTTACATTTAGTATTGACTACACCTCTTATACCACAAGGTGCAGTTTGGTATGAAAGGATCTGTCCCCTCCTCTGTCTGATATGCTCTGTAATGGCCTGTGCCAAAGCCACTGGCACATGCTAATGTTGATGTCAGTCAGGGAGACACATCCACCATCAGGATTGCATTGTGCTTACTCCTATCCAGACATGAATCACCCAGCCATGACTTTATGGGCACTTCTGGTCTTTCCTTCTTTCAGCCTCACCTAAGTCATGGTTTACAATTAAGGAAAACTGGTTGTTTCCCTCAAACCATTAGAGATAAAGGGGACTCTGATGGGGGAATCACTGCAATTTGCCTGCCCAGACATTCTGCTGTTAGGCTGTCTTGGCATGAGGATCTCTTTAGAAGAACAGGCACCTCCCAGGGCAAGAAGATCCTCAAGGGTTGCATTCATCACCTTTACGCCTAGACCTCCACATTTCAAGGTATGTAAAGCCTCTTTATTTTTTGCCTCTGCCCAGGACTTCAGCTTGGCTCATAAAAATAAAACATGAAGCACAAGCACACAACTTCCCACCTCAAGATCTAACCTTCTCTCTTTAATCTCCTGTTTCCCAATATTCACCCTCATGTTCTCCCTCTCTCCCTCCCTCCCTCTCCCTTTCTCCCTCCCTCTCTCTCTCTCCCTCCTTCCCTGCTTTCCTCTCTCTCCCCTTCCCTACCTTCCTTCCAACTCCCTCTCTTCTTCTCTTTTCCCACCCACTCAACCCATCTTCCAAATTCAACAAATATCTTTCTAGTTTTGATTTTCAAATTAGGAAAAAGCTCTCCCATTCACTGCCTTTCCCAAGTTTCTTGTCTTTATAAATAAGTGCTTTGAAGAATTTTTTTCAACTTTGTTAACTGATTCCTCTATCATTTGTAGGCAGAGGGGAAGGCAAGCTGTCTTACAGATTGTTGATGGAAGTTTATATGGTGCAAACTTTGCATTAAGTTTCATGAGACCTAAATGGTAATTTTGTTCCATGACTCTGGCTTAAGAAAATAATTATATTTAAGAAGCAATTTAAATATGTTCAGGGACCATTTTCATCTTCAGAATTAGGATTATTTTAATCTTACATCATTGCCTTTTCTCTTTTACTTTCCTTTTTAGTTTTATTTTAGGATTCCTTATTTTTAATGGTCATACAGAGATTTCTTTAACTGCAATACTGAATAGTTTCTCTGGTGTGAAACACTGTAATAGTACATAGGATCCTAATGAGATAATTAATAATGTGAAATAGGAAGTAATGGGCTAAAGGTGTAGGGAAAGTGGGAAGGGTGGGGGAAAGGTAATAAAGGAGAAGGAAAAATATGAGAAACTGAAAAAATGGAAATAAAGTGTTTGTAAATGGGGAGGGGATGAGGGGTGAATGAAGGGCAGGGACAAGGGGAAAAAATGAGAATCAAGACCAATCATGTAAAGGTACAGGATCCCAATGATGAATGTAACTGTATTGTATACCTAGATTGTACCAATAAACTCAATAAAAAGAAAATAATCATAAATCTGAAAATAGCTAAACTACCCTTACTTTCCATAGATGATATAATGCCTTATACAGAAGACCCAAAAAAACTCCACTAGAAAACTCTTAGTACTAATCAACAAATTCAGTAAAGTAGCCAGATACAAAATCAATACACAAAAATCAGCAGTGTTCCTGTACATGAGAAATAAACTCACTGAGAAAAAAGTTGGGAAAACTATCCCATTCACAATATCTTCAAACACAAAACAAACAAAACAAAAAATAATACGTACCTAGGAATTAACATAGCCAAAAAAGGGAAGGACCTCTAAAATAAAAATTGTAGCAACCAAGTCTACCCAGGCCCCAGCAGGTTGTGGGTGGTGGGCACTACTCATGCCCCAGATGCACTTGCTGCAGGCACTGACACAAGTTATAAACTTAGTTGGGACAGGTTATATTGCTACAGAACAAAATATGTAGAGGCTGACTTGTTATAGAGAAGGAAGAGAAAATGAACATGGCTTTGAGGAAACAAATGAGAAGGCCCAAAGAGGAACAGGCAGAGATCAAAACAGGAATGTCAAAGAAGCTTGTTGAAATGAGAGAAAAGAGGAACTAAAATGGCACTAAGACTTAAACCACATATTAAGGCAACTGGAAGAAAACTCCATCTCCAGAAATCGAAGAGTAGGTAATACAGATGATGAATGTGAACATTCCCAGAATGCAGAGAAGAAGCAAAGGTATGCAAATATGCAAAGTGGATGTGAAGGAAAAGAAATAGGTCTTTAATCTAAGAGGTGTTCCTGAGCCTGAAGCCTGAGCAGTAATCAGGGAAGTCAAGATTAACTTTCCTGGGCTAGTGAAGAGAGTAAATAGTAAATGTACCCCTGAGGACTGGCTAAAATTAATAGAAAACATTCCAATTTATCCCTGCCTGGCAAAATATTTGAATTTTAAGAATAAACCAATCCCAGGAGATAGAGCAGGTCTCATGCAGAGGAACACAAACTACATTTGTCTCAGGTATCTTGTCTATTAAATGCCAGAAGTGTGAAAATCTTTAATCCAGTAATTATATTCAGTTTTGTTATTAACATATGGTTTAATGATTGTTTTAGTCATATTGTAGCCACACTGTAAAAAGCTACTTAAATATATGCTTCATGTATGGTGGACACCAAAAAATAAAAAGCATTCTGCTGAAAAATAAAATAGGTAAAACTGTTGAAGACATAAGCATAGCTCAAGGACTTTCTGAACACAAACCCAATTGTGTAAAACATAATACCGAGAATCAACAAATGGGATCTTATCAAATTAAAGATGTCTGCACAGCAAAGGAAACAACAGAGTGAAGAGATAACCAACCTACAGGATGGGAAAAAATTGCAAGCTACTTCTTAAACAGAGGACTAATATGTAGGATACTTAAAGAACTAAAAAACATTAGACCTGCCCAAAAATAAAACCCAGTCAAAAAACGGACAATTGAAATGAATAGACGCTTCTCAAAAGAACAACTACAAATAGCTAATAGTACATTACAAAATGTTCAGCATCATTGGCCATTAGAGTAATGCAAATTAAAACACTGAGATTCCAACTTATTCTGAAAAAAAAAATGGCTGTCTTCAAGGACTCAAAAAACAACAAATTCTGGCAAGATGGTGGGGAAATGTAAACTACTGTAACCACTATGAAAATCAGCATGGCAATTCCTCAAAAAAACAAAAACTAAAAATTCTATTTGACCCATCTATGGGTCTTCTGGATGTCTTCCTAAAAGGGTTAAAGACATCGTAATACAATAACATATGTATACCCATGTTTATAGCAGCACAGTTCATAGCAGCTACATTTTGGATGCATCCTGTATGCCAATCAAGAGATGAATGGATAAAGTAAATGTGGTGCACTTATACACGGTGGATTACTTACTACCCCACCAAAAAGAAGTGTGAATTTTAGTCATTTGTAGGAAAATGGATGCACCTTGAGATCATAATATTAAGTGAAATCAATCAAACACAGAATATTAAATATCACATGGTTTCTTTCATATGAGAAACCCAGAAGACAAGCCATTTAAAAATCAAAGTAAAGATAGATAATAGATAACAGTGAGATAGACTTCGTGGAGATGGGAAAGAGATTTAGAGATGGGGGGAGGTTGGAAGAAAGGAAGGGAAAAGGAACTAAAGAGGACCAAGATGTGATATGCATTTGTACCATTTTCTCATGGTGAATGTATCTATTAAGTTTTGCAAACATATACTGATAAAGTTTTTTTAAACTGAAGGCTAAAATGCTAAGAACTACATCATTTATAATAATATCCCAAAATGAAAACTTTTTACTGGGGAAGTAGAAAATTACAGAAATCCTGTGATTTTTTTTTCCTCTTCCTCATTGAGTTTATTGGTACATTTTATGTGTACAGTGCAGTTACTTTCATTATTGGGACCTTGTACCTTTAAAAGATAGGTCTTGGTTTTCATTTTTCCCCTTGTCCCTGCCCTCCCTTCACCCCTTCTTACCCTCCCCATTTACAAACACTTTATTTCCATTTTTTCATTTTCTCATATTATTTTCATTTTGCTTATTACCTTTCCACTACCCTTCCACTTTCACTACACCTTTAGCCCTTTTCTTCCTATTTAACATTGTCAATTATCTCATTAGGATCTTATGTACTATTACAGTTTTTCACACCAGAGAAACTATTTGGTATTTACACATGTGTGACTTATTTATTTCACTTAGGAGTATATCCTCAATAAGTATTGATTTTCCTACGAATGAATCTAATTTCTCATTCTTTATGCCTGAGTAGTATACCATTTTATAGAAAAACCACATCTTCTTTATTCAGTTTCCAACTGATGGGCAAATGGGCTGTTTCTGTGTTTTTGCTATTACAAACTGGGCCGCTATACACATGGGTGCACAGATATCATTTTGATATGATTTTTTTTAACTCTTTTGGAAAGATACCCAGCAGAGAGGTGGCTGGGTCAAATGGAACCTCTAGTCAGCTCTTTGAGCTATCTCCATATTGATTTCCATAGTGGTTGCACTAGTCTGCACTCCCACCAACAATGGAAAAGGGTTCCTTTCTCCCCACAATCCTGCCAACATTTGTGATTGTGTGATTTCTTGATAGTGACCATTCTTTGTGGGGTGAGGTGAAATCTCAGTGTTGTTTTCATCTGCATCTCTTGAATGACCAGTGATGTGGAGCATATTTTCATATATTTACTTGCTGCTTTTACTCTTTGTCTGTGAAATGTCTGCTGATTTCAGATGTGCATGTTTTAATCAGGTCCTTATATTTGGGGGGGCTGGTTGTTTTGAGTTCTTTATATATTCTAGATAATAGTCCTCTGTATGAGGAGCAGCTGGTAAAAAGATTTTTCACATTGTAGGGAGTTTCTTAGTTCTGTTGATGTTTTCTTTTGCAGTGAAAGAGCTTTTTAATAAGATGAGATCTCAGTTTTTAATTCTTTCTCCTGCTTCCCATGCTACTGAGGATTTGTTCATAAAGTCTTTTCCTATGCCAGTGTCTTCCAGAGTTCTGCCTAACTTATCTTCCAGATAATTTAGTGTTTCTGTTTCAATATTTAGATCTTCAATCCACTTGGATGTTAATTTAGTGCATGGTGAAAGATAAGGGTGTAGTTTTAAACTTTGGCAGGTTGAGATCCAGTTTTTCAAACACCATTTATTAAAGAGTCTATCTTCCCTTCAGTGGAGATGGTCAGCTCCTTTGTCAAAGATGAGGTAGCTGAGTACATCAGGGGTTGTTTCTGTGTCTTCCAATCTGTTCCACTGATCCTCAGGTCTGGTTCTTTCACAGTATACTATGCTGTTTTTATCACAGTGGCTTTGTAGTATAGTTTCAAATTGGGAATAGTTATACCCGCTGCCATGTGTCTGTTGCCTAGAATTGCCTTTGCTATTCTAGGTCTCTTGGGGTTCCAATAAATTTTTGGGTTTTTTCTCTAGTTCTGTGAGATATACCATTGGAATGTTAACCAAGATTGCATTGGTCTGTATAGCAGTTTTGGTAGTATGGCCATTTTCACTATGTTGATTCTTCCTACCCAGGAGCAGGGGAGATATTTCCATTTTCTTACACATTCTTCAATCTCATTTTTCAGAGTGCTATAGTTTTCAGTGTAGAGGTCTTTTGCTTCTTTTGTTAGATTGATTCCTAGATACTTCATTATTTTGGATGATATTGTGAATGGAATTGTTTCCCTAATTTCTCTCTCAGTGAATCTGTTATTCATGTACAAGAAGGCTATTGATTTTTGGGTGTTGACCTTATATCCAGCTACTCTGCTAAAAGTGTCAACTGAGTCAAGAAGTCTTTTGGTGGAGTTTTTGGGTCTTCAATGTAGAGTATCAAATGACCAGCAAATAATGACAGTTTAACTTCTTCCTTTCCTATCTTTATTGCTTTAATTCCTTTCTCTTGTCTAATTGCTATGGCTAACGTTTCCAGAACTATATCAAAGAGGAGTGGTGATAGTGGGCATCCTTGTCTTGTTCCTGATTTTAACGTGAAGGTTTTCAGTTTTGGGCCATTTAATATGATGTTGGCTGTTTGTTTTTCGTAGACATCCTTTTCTAAGTTGAGATATAGACCATCTATTCCAATTTTTTGCAGAGTTTTTATCATGAATGGATGTTGAATTTTGTCAAATGCCTTTTCTTTATCTTTCGAGAGGATCATGTGGTTTTTGTCCTTGACTTTGTTAATATGGTGTATTACATTTATTGACTTACATATGTTGAACCATCCTTGCATCCCTGGAATAAATGCGACTTGGTCGTGATGCATGATCTTCTTGATGATCCTCTGTATTTTGTTTGCTAGTATCTTATTAAGGACTTTTACATCTATATTCATTAAGGAGATTGGCCTGTAGTTCTCTTTTTTACTTGTGTCTTTCCCTGGCTTGGGAATCAAAGTGATACTTGCTTCCAGGATTGAATTTGGAAGTATTGCTTCCTTTTCAATTTCATTGAAAAGTCTGAAGAGTGATGGCAGTAGTTTTTCTCTAAATGTCCTGTAAAATTCAGCAGTGAATCCATCAGGACCTGAGAATTTCATTGTTGGTAAATTTTTAATTATATTTTCAATTTCACTGAAA
Organism: Fukomys damarensis; assembly: GCF_012274545.1. Taxonomy (NCBI): domain Eukaryota; kingdom Metazoa; phylum Chordata; class Mammalia; order Rodentia; family Bathyergidae; genus Fukomys; species Fukomys damarensis. The sequence goes on along the minus strand of NW_022900950.1, from coordinate 48,956,775 downwards.
TTATATTTCAGTGAATATATATATTTATATATATTTATTTATTTATTATTAAATATATTTATATTAAATTTTTTTAATTTTATATTTTCAATTTTAATTGGGGTGTTTAAAATGTTTTTATATTCTTCATTCAACTTTGGTAATTCATAAGTATCTAGAAATCTGTCCATTTCTTCTGTATTTTCAATTTTATTAGAGCTCAGGTTCTCAAAGTAGGTATTGACTATCCTCTGGTTTTCTGTTGGATCTGTTGTGACTTCACCTTTTTCATTCCTGATTGCATTGATCTGAGCCTCTTCTTTCCTTTTTTGATAAGGTTAGCTAAGGTTTTATCAATTTTATTTATTCTTTCAAAAAACCAACACTTTGATTCATTTATTTTTTGTATAGTTTTCTTAGTTTCCATTTATTGATTTCTGCTCTAATCTTTATAATTTCCTCTCTTGTTCGAGCTATGGGTTTTTCTTGTTCTTGTTTTTCTAGGAGTCTAAGAGTCATCATTAGGTTGTTTATTTGAGCTCACTCTGTTTTGCTAGAGTGGGCATTCAGTGCTATGAATTTTCTACATAGAACTGCTTTCATTGCATCCCATAGATTACTCTATGTTGTATTGGCATTTTCAATTATTTGTAAAAACTCTCTGATTTCTTCTTTAATTTCCTCTGTGATCCATTGATTGTTCAGGGGAGTGTTATTCAATTTCCATGTGTTTGTGAAGTTCCTATGGTTTCTTATGCTATTGATCTCCAGCTTGATTGCACTATGATCTAATAATATACAGGAAATAACTTTGATTCTTTTGCATTTATTCAAACCTATTCTGTGAGCTAGTATGTATCTATCTTGGAGAATGACCCATGTGCAGCTGAAACGAATGTATATTCTGATTTTGTGGGATGGAACACTCTATAGACATTTTTTAAGTCTATGCATTCAAAAGCATGGTTAAGTTCTAGTATTCTGTTTTTGATTTTTTGCCAAGATGGTCTATTTGTGATAGAGGGGTATTTGGATTCCCCCACTTCAATTGTATTAGCACTTATTTTCTTTTTCATGTTACTTAATATTTGTTTTATATAGTTCAGGGCATTAATATTTGGTGCATAGATGTTTATGATTGTCATCTCTTCCTCTTGATTTGTACACTTTAAAAGGATGTAGTGGCCTTCTTCATCTCTTTCAATCAGTTTTGGTTTGAAATGTACTTTGTGTGCAAATAAGATAGCTACCTCTGCTTTTTTCTGGGTTCCTGTTGCATGGAGAATAGTTTTCCACCCTTTCACTTTCAGTCCATGGGCTTCTTTTTGCACTAGGTGTGTGTCTTGTATACAACATATTGTTGGATTTTGCTTCTTAATCCATTCTTCCAGTCAATTTCTTTTGATTGGTGAATTGAAGCTATTGACATTGATGTTTATAACTGATATATACTGACTTATTATTTTCATGTTATTGTCATTTTGTTGACTCTTTTTACTTTTTTGCTCTCTCCTTTTAGTTTCTTGCCTTGCCTATTTGATTTGCTCTGTTGGGCCTCATGGTGTTGTGACCTTCATTGTCTTTTTCTAGGATATTATTTAGAATTCCTTGTAGTGCTGCTTTGGTATTCATGAAGTTTCTCAGGTGTTCTTTGTCATGGAAGTATCTTATCTCCCCATCCATTTTGAAAGAGAGTTTTGCAGGATACATCAGTCTAGGTTGGATGTTGTCTTCTTTTAGGACTTGATATACCTCACTCCATGCTCTCCTTGACCTGAGGGTTTGTGTTGAAAAGTCTGCTGTGATTATGCTGGGTTTTCCTTTGCATGTGATTTGTTTCTTCTCTCTTACTGCTTGTAGTATTTTGTTCTTCTGTTGGGTTTCTGGGATATTAATTATTATATGTCTAGGTGTAGATTTTTTTTTATAGTGGCTAGTTAGAGTCCTCTATGCCTCAGTTATCTGTTTGTCAAATTCTTTCCCTCTGTTTGGGAAGTTTTCTGTCATTAATTCTGTGAACAGCTTTTTTAAGTCATTTGCATTTTCTCCTGCTACTCCGTTGATTCCTATCTGTCTTATATTATTCTTCTTTGCATCATCTAGGAGTTGTTGGATGGATTTCTCATGATACCTTACTGTTTTTAAGAGACCTCTCTTTTCATGGTCACTGACTGCAATCCCATCTTCCATATCTGAGACTCTATCTTTGCATTCTTTTATTCTATTTTGAATACTTTCAATAGAGTTTTTAATCTCCTGGATATCTTTTTTAATATGTTTTATGGATTCCATTCCTTTCCTATGTTGTGCATTCATTATTTCCATTTCTTTCTTGTGCTGGGCCTTCATGGCTTCTATCATGGTCCTGAGCTCAGCTATTTTTTTCTCAATTTCTTTTGTAGAGTCTCAAATCATGATTTTCATTTGCTCACCATCTCTATGGTTATCCGGGAAATTATTTCTGCTTTGAATTTTTCTAGAGCCTGATTGATCTGTTTTGCTATTTCCTGTGCTATGAGTTCGGGGTGTCCTGGTGGTTCACTATCAATCAGCCTTTTCATTTGATCTGCTTTGTTTCAGAAGTCTGTCTTTGTGTCTTACTTAAGTTTTTTCTCATTTTTATTTTTGTTGTTGGGTTGTCCTAGGTTTAATTTCTGGGTTATTACTTAAATCTTTCTGATATAGTTGCACTTTAGCTTTTTAGTCTCTAATGAGTCAGAGACATTCTCATTTTTATAATATCAGAAAAAACAACTCATTAAATCAATCATAATCCTTTATCCCAATCAATACAGTCAGCAATACAGTAGGAGCAAGCACAACTTGCAAATTGACCACTTGTGGTAGTCAATAATCTATCACCTTCAAACCATGTGAATTAAATTAAAAAAGAAGAAAATTACAGTAGGAGCAAGCACAACTTGCAAATTGACCACTTGTGGTAGTCAATAATCTATCACCTTCAAACCATGTGAATTAAATTAAAATCAAGAAGAAGCCCAAAATATGTTTGCAGTGAATAAACTTTTAAATATAGCATATTTACTAATTTGGATGGAGGCTTAGACAGTGTTGGGATGAGAGGAGTACATAAGGGAAAGTGGGAAGGGTAAGGGAAAGGTAATAAGGGAAATAAAAAAAATAGGAGAAATGAAAAAATGGAAATAAAATGTTTGTAAATGGGGAGGGAAGGAGGGGTTGAATGGAGGGCAGGGTTAAAGGGAAAAAAAGAACCAAGACCTGTCATATAAAGGTAAAAGATCACAATAATGAATGTAGCTGTACTGTACACCTAAAATGTACCAATAAACTCAATGTAGGAAAAAAAGAATTGGAGAAGGTTTTAAGTGAAGCCAGAGGACATAGAATGGCCATGCAATCTTTAGGAAACTGTTAAATTCAAAAGGGATATATAGAGTGCAAGTATAAGGACAAAATTATATCCCCTTAACAGTAATAGAGGCTCACTTTCCCTTGAAACAATTGACCCATGAGTGAGGTAAAATGACAGAAGAAAAGATCATAAAGAAAAAAAGAAAAGAAAAGATGAAATCTGAGTTAGAGAAGAAGCAGGAACAGAAAGGGAGATGAGGGATAATATGGTGGAACAAGATACTGAGTTGAGAAAGAAGACAGCAAAAAGAAAGAATTTACAGAGTGGAATGAGGAAAAGAAAGGAAAAAAAGCATTTTAAGGGCCTCTCACAGACTATATCTCTGCTGTCATAATATACAACATGTGCAGCCATGTGCAGAGTCAAGTCCCCTGATCTCAGCTCGCTGATAGCAGACCCTCGTGATGGAGACTGACTTTGTGCCACAAGACCCAGACTGAGTTCCCCAACCTCCTGTAGGGTTGAACTCTACACAGTTCTACTACAGGTTTCCCCTGCCCTTTCTGAAAAGATGTTCAAAGTTGGTAGCTCAGAACAATACCCTTTATGACCACCTATGCCTCTACAGAGTGGGTCCAAGGACTGACACAATCAGGAGGTCATGGGAGGGGGGCGTTTCAGGGGCACCTACATGGCTACCTTCCTTGCGCTGGAGCTGATGGCGGTGCCAGCACGGGAGGGTACAGCTACCTGATCTTGTGGATTGGGCTCAAGCAGGCTGGAGGGAGAGCAGATCTTGAAGTGGCCTTCCCAAATCTCACCTTCCTTGCCAATCCTGTGATATATTAACATGCAGTCATTAGAAACTGTTAAATAAAGGGATAATGAAACCAAGAAACACTTGCAACAGAAAACTACCTTAAGAAATAAATATAAAATACCTACCAAGTTTTAAAGATTTGTTATGAAAAAGAATGGAAAGCAACTCCCAGATAATTTTAATATGAAATTATATATTGAAATAATAATATTAAGGTATCTTGGCTTAAATAAATTACATCATTAAAATTAATTTCACTTGTTTCTTTTCAATTTTTAATGTGCTTACTAGAAGATTTGAAATTGCATGTGTGGCTCAAATAATAGTTCTATAAAATAGTACTGCTCTAGAGACTGGCGAAGGCAGTGAACACTACCGCAATCCAATAATGCAGACACAGGAAAAGTGAGCAACATCCAATACAAATATGCTTTTGATAGCCACTGCTGTCCCCTTAGAAGTTTCCCTTCCTAATTTTTTCTGCTCCTCTGAGCACACAGAGTGAGGACTTCTGATAAATATGAACTTCTGTTGACTTCACTGCTTGAGCATCTAAGACAGCAGGGCATGTGCTGTCTCTTTCCTAAAAGAAGAAGCTTGGGCCCCATCTCCTGGGTGCTTGACAACAGCTATCAAGGGATGAGCTGCCCCAAAGAGCATATAGCAAACAAATCTATAAGGAGAAGACAGAGAAATAGGAAATATTTTTAAATACCAGTGCTAAATGTGGATGATCTCTAAATAAAAACTAATGATTATAAAACCTTTTTATATTCATGTGGACTAATTTCCTGTGGCAGTTTGTTCAGAGTAACTTCAAAGCAAATGACACAAATCCTAAAAATCTCCTTTAGAAGTCAGTCCTGTCCCTCTGCCTGAGCTGAGGTCACTGACAAGAGACTCAGCCAGTACCTTCAAAGGGCAGCGGCTCCAGGAGACAGAAGCCAGGAGCCAGTGGCAAGGCACTGCTGAGTCACTGGGACTGTGCCTTAGCCTCGGGCCATCTGGACACACAAGAGAAGAGCAGTGTATTACTCAGCCAGTGCTACTCCTGGGGCTTTGACTGATTTGCTGTTGCTGTTGTTTATGTTAAAGGGAATTATGCAAGTCAGCAAAACAGAAAATAAACCTTCTCTGAGCCTGATAAATTTAAGGTATCCTGATTAAGAGCAAATCAATCCTGCAAGCTGTCTCAAATGAACAGCAAGCAATTCTGCAGCACTCCTGTATGAAGGAGTTTGTGTTTTTGTGCTTCATCCATCCTTAAAATTACTGTTATTTATCACAAGATGATCTACAAATTACTTTTGGGTTTGTTTTGGAAACAATGAGTTTGTTTAATTTATAACAAAGGAAGGAGTTACAACTGTATCATGGGAATACATTAAATTTTTCAAAACTCTGCTTAGGGAAAATGGCAAGTTCATCAGGTGCATTCTCCCTCCAGGTTTTTCTAGAGCTGTGTCTAACCAGATTAGCAAAGCTTTCACCTGTTTTTTCAAGTACCAGCCAGTGGAAAAACCTCAGTTTTTCCACAATCTCTGCTGAACTTGACCACCATTAAAACTGATTTGATTTATCCATCTGTTACTTTTTGTTGCATTTTATTCTCTTCTGACTAGGTTTGTAGTTATGCCTCAGATCACAGCAATAAGACACCATTTCCAGGGTTCCTCAATTCCCTATCCTAATGCGCCTGCTGCCCTTCACTTGCTTCCTGGGATCCCTTGTGTCTTGTTTCATTGCTTTGTTTCTCTTGCTTCACTGCAGCTGGAGCTATGCAATGATGGCCATGGTGGGGTCAGGGGTTGTGCAAGTACTTGGACTGAAAGAAGAGCACCATGTGTTTTCATGATGAAGAAATGATAGAAAGAAAAAGATCTGCAGATGGTCAAAGGACCTTTCTTTCGGTGTTGGTGTGAATAGTACTTTCATTTCATGGCACCAGCCACAGCTCAGGAAAAACGCTATTAACTGAACAGACAGCTAAAAAAGAAATCACATCAAATAGATCTACACACTCCCTGACTAACAGGCAATTTCCCCAGGGTGACCTTCTGACAACCCAGACTGTATGGGCTTCAGCATAACAAGCTGTTTTCTCCAGGGATGAGGACCACTCAGGAAACACACAGGTGAGTCATTCTTATAGCATGCCCTGCTGAAGAGAGTTCAGAGCAAGAAATACATCTCATTAGGGATTCTCTTCACTTGAAGCACCACACTGTATACCCCTGACTCTCTGCAAAGTTTATTCTACATTGTCACTTTGGAGGAAATGTCTTTTAGACCCATTGGTCATGCAGGTTCCTCTGCCTTGCCGCTAGCTGTAGATCCAGACAGATTCCATTTCTTGTTTTCCTGTGAAAGCCTCTCATAAATCTACCCTGTCTGTTTGGCCTTCAAGTAGGTTCTGTCTGCCTTTTAATGTCTGATATAAAAATTTCTTCCTCAGAGGTGATTCGTATGGGGATTTATTTTCATCACTTGGTACTCTTGCTTGCCTTCTTTTTTGGACATCAGGATTTACCTTGCTGTTTGTTTGTCTTAAGTATTTAATGCCTTCTTCATCTCTACACATTTAGGTCTTGTGCACCTTTCTTTCCTACACTTGTCCTTTATCTCTAATCAATAAATACACAGAAAAAAAACTCATTCATGAAGTATTTGCTTGGAAAGCAAACAGAATTCCCTTAGGTGGGAGCAATTTATCTCACATTCAAATCTTCATAGCAATTAACATTTAGCCAAGATTTTATTATCAATTGCCAATTGTTCCAAAGGATTTATTCAGTAACAAAATCTGAGATATGCAAACCAAAAGTAATAGAGAGTGAAAAGTCATGTTTGTGTTGGTTATATAGCCTATTTTTTTAATAAAGGAAGCTTGAATCCATGCACATGTTTAAAATAACCCCAGCAAATTCAATTTTCAGATCAACCTAAAGTCCATAGAGCCATGTTACTAATTAATTGACTGTACAACTGTACTTAGAATCATTTTCTAAAAAGACAATTTTTATCAAGGGACCAGATTCACTTGAAGCCTAAGACACACCAACTAATTAGTTTTAAGGCCTAGTGTGATGATCCTTAAACTCTGACTGCTCACCCTGCTCCCGGTGAAGTATGTTTCATGGGGAAAGGTGGCCAGGAAGCCCCAGGGAATGAAGCATGTTAACTGCCACACACACATACATACCAGGTCAGTGAGCAACCTGCCTCTCAAAATATGCCTACACTGACTTAGAAACACTGCCATGCAATACTCTCCCACCTCTGATCTGGGTGAGAAGTAAAGAATTTTGTCCATTCAAAAGTCTTCCTCTAGTTGCTTCCCTCATTATCCTGGGCATAAAAGATAAACTTAAGAAGCACTAGGGTCATACACAGTGTCTATTTCTGTCCTTGTGTCTGGTTAGTGAGGAATGTATTTCACCTGTGATTCCAAACATGCCAACCCTTCAGTCAAAATGAATGTTATCATAGTATGGCTTAGAATGCACATAGCAGGGCCAAACTTCACTGCAAACACAAAGGGAAAAAATATAATTTTGTATAATTAATAATTTAAGTGGCCAGCAGTTTGCTAAGTATAAAGAAGGAAAGCGTAAAATTGGTAAGAATTCTCCCTAAAATTTTGATTAAAAATGAGCAAAAACTAATAGTATTTAGAAAAGTTACCACAAGTGTCCTTAACAAGTATCATAACAGCTTGGACATCAGTGAACCTAGAAGATAGAAGAACAAACACTCTCACCAAGGTTAAGGATTCTCTCCAAGTGTGATTGTAAATACATAGATTAAGTTCTGTTCAGAGTGGTCAAAACAAGATAAAGAGAATTTCTAACATATTTTAATTAAGAAGTTTACTTATGGGGGGCTGAGAATTTAGCTCAGTGGCTCCACTGCTTGCCTTGCAAGTGTTAGGTCTTGAATTCTATCCCTGGTACAAAAAAAAAATTGTATTTTTATTTTTAAGAAGTTTACTTATGGGGGTATATGGAATCAAAAAGGTTAGAACCCCAAATCTCTAGTTCATAGCCAAATTATTTCTAAGATTTATGTATGCAATCCTTCATTTTTCTCATCTTTTACTTCCATCATTACTTTCACCTTTTCTTTCATCAGTCCAGTACTATCTGTTGGCAAAGTCAACAATGTCATTTAATGTCATAGGTGATGTTTTTTTTTGTCAACTTCCATTCCTATAAACATTAGACTTTCTTAAGGATCCTTTTTTAATCATTTTATGCTCTCTCTCTCTCTCTCTGTCTCTCTCTCTCTCTCTCTCTCTCTCATTAATAATTCTTTGCACATGAGTGATCTCAGTTTACACCATCCACAAAGCTAGCTGAAACTACATTAAATATCT
>NW_022900950.1:48883504-48948202 GCF_012274545.1 Fukomys damarensis | reverse complement strand
ATATATATCCTGACTGCTTGACATCTTTACCTATATGTTGAAAACATGCCTCAAATTCAACATATCTACACGGATTGTGATCAGCAATGGTACCGAGATGATCTTGCATATGTCTAAAATAATGAACTTGCCTCTTTACCTGCCTCTCTCTTACTCTCAGTGACTATTCCGCCAATGAACTCAGCTAGTTTCCCACCCACATATCTTCTGAATCCCTCACCCTCTTTCCATCTACAACCAGAATGTCTCCTCTCTTATTCTCTCTTACCTCCTTCATTCTGTTCCTCCCATTATAGTTTCTTTGGAACATGACATTTCCAAAACAGACGCCAATCACACCAATTTAAAAATATCCCAATTTTGTTTCACTACTTTTAAGATAAAAATCTGTAAGATACTTCATAGAAGTCTTCATGATCTTGCCTCTGTTTGCTTCTTTTGCATTATATTTCACCTTATGAATTATTATTGTCTATTTCCAGCCGTAATGGTCTATTTCAGATTTTATAATGAACTATGATCCCTCCTGCCACAGACCTTTGCACACATTATCTGGTGGGAACACTCTCCCCTACTGCACAATGCTATACTTGTTACTTCTCTTCTTCCTACAATTCCCAGCTCAGTTATCTTTTCCTCAGAAAATATTTTTCTGGGCCTTTCATTTTATTTCTAATTTTACAAGTATTTATTTGGTCCATTTTAAATGCTGATTTAACCAATTAAACAGTAATTTCTAAGGAGATAGAAGCACAGCTGGCTTGTTCACTGATGTACCACTTGCCCATGTCTGTCACAGCTCCTTGCACATAATGGGTATCTAATAAATGCCAGTGGATTTATTGAATGGATAAACTCTCACATCCACAACTTGCTTCACTTCCTGCAATATGGCAGTCTATCACATGCTTTTTAGGCTAAGCCTTTTTTTAAGCTGTGAAATGATGAATCAGAGAAGAAGCAAAAAGGTATGATCTGTCTATAGGTATCATTAAAGAAGTTGCATTAACGCAAAATTAGAAACTATCTAGAAGGAAAGCACTGAAGGGGGAAAAAAGCACTTTGACAAAATTTGACCAGTGATTAGAATGACATTTCTGGAGAATTATTGGGTGCCATTTTGTTGGTATGAAATTGTAAAACAGTACTGAAGCAACTAATTATCCATCATAAAATCATGAAATCTGATCATTAACACAATTAACAGACATTTTATTGCCCCTTTTAACAAATAACGCAGTAGTTCATATAGCTCCTTTCCAACAGAACCATTTGTGGGTTTTTTTTCCTCATTGAGTTTATTGGTACATTTTAGGTATACAGTACAGTTACATTCATTATTGGGATCTTGTACTTTTACATGACAGGTCTTGGTTCTCCTTTTTTCCCCTTGTCCCTGCCCTCTCTTCACCCCTCTTCCCTCCCCCTTTACAAACACTTCATTTCCATTTTTTCATTTTCTCACATTTTTTTCTTTTCCCTTATTACCTTTCCCCTACCCTTCCCACTTTCCCTACACCTTTAGCCCCTTTATTTCTATTTCACATTGTCCATTATATCATTAGGATCTTATGTACTATTATAGTTTATTCACACCAAAGAAACTATATTTTAATTTCCCTAAATATATATAGGTTTCTTTTGTTTTTTTGCACATTTTGGGTCTGGGGCATCTCAAATCAACTCAGATCTTTTTTTTTTTTTTTTTTTTTTTTTTTTTTTTGTACCAGGGATCAAACTCTGGTCCTTGTGCTTGTGAGTCAGGCAGTGGAATCACTGAGCTAAATCCACAGTCTGATTTTTCATTCTTTATGTCTGAGTAATATTACATTTTACAGAAAAACTACATTTTCTTTATCCAGTTTCCAATTGATGTGCAAATGGGCTGTTTCCAATTTTTAGCTATTACAAACTGTGCCACTATAAATATAGGTGTGCATAGATCTCTATGATATGATTCTTTTAATTCTTTTGGAAAGAAGCACAACAGAACCATTTGTAGAATTTCTTTAAAAATACAGGTATGGAAGTATGGCCATGTTCATCATGTTGATTCTTCCTACCCAGGAGCAAGGGATGTCTTTCCATTTTCTGAAATCCTCTTTAATCTATTTTTTCAGAATGCTATAGTTTTCAGAGTAGAGGTCTTTGATTTCTTTCGTTAGGTTGATTCCTAGGCATTCAATTTTTTGGATGCTATTGTGAAAGGAATTGTTTACCCCACTTCTCTCTAAATGGATCTGTTTTTCATGTATAGGAAAGCTATTGATTTGTATGTTGACCTTATATCCAGCTATTTACTGAATTTGGTTAGCAAGTCTAGAAGACTTTTGGTGGAATTCCTGGGGTCTTCTATATAGAGTATCATGTCATCTGCAAATAATGACAGTTTGGCTTCTTCATTTCCTATCTTTATTCCTTTTATTTCTTTCTCTTCCCTATTTGCTGTGACTTCAATGCAATCCCAGTTAAAAGTACAGATTGTAATGATGAGGGTAACTCTATTGTTTGCCTTAAATGTACCAATAAACTTAATGGGGGAAAAAAAGGAAATTCTGGCAGCATACTTCACAGACCTTTAGGAAAAAAATCAAAAATTCATTTGGAACAAGAGACCTAGAATGGCAAAAGCATTCTAGGTAATAAAGACAAGGTAAGGGTATCACAATCCAGAACTTGAAACTATGCTACAAAGCTACTGTGATAAAACAAAAAACAGCATGGTACTGGCAAAGAAACAGACCTGGGGACCAGTGGAACAGATCATAAGATGCAGAAGCAACTACAAACATACTCAGCCACCTCATCTTCCACAAAGGAGCCAACCATCCTCAGTGAAGGAAAAATAGCCTCTTTCATAAATGGTGCTGGAAAAACTGGGTTTCAACTTGCCAAAGATTAAAACTAGACCTATATCTCTCACTGTAGTGGAGTGATTAATGGTCAATCTGTAATGCCAAGCATGGTCTAGGTGCAGAGGATCCACCTGAAAATTGTTACCAATAGCCATAAAAAGAGAACTGGGGAGGAAGATCTTGTCCTATTGATTTTTCTAGGAGAAGGTTGCCACAGATGGTTTTCCTGATGCAAACTAGGCTGTTATCAGAGGAGGAGCCCTAGGCCTCACTTTCACTGTGAATGGCTGCTACTTTCATCAGGGGAGCTCTGATCTTTACCATGAGCATCACTTCCTATTCCAATGTGGATCCCTCATCTTTGTGGCACAGATCCTTTATCTCACAAGCATAAATTTTTCTGGCTTCCACCACTGGCCTTTGGGCCTTCCAGGTACAGATCCTCAATACGGACAAGCACGAGACATTGCCATGGGCTGAATTTGAGGAGGACATTGCCTTGGACTCGAAGCATTTAACTGGACTTGTATGAGCAACTGCTGCGATCTAGGTCTTCAGTTGAATGTTTTGGACTTCTAGTGTGTGGTTAATCTCTTGCACTCCTTTGCATTTAACTCTCTGGGTAATTATCTAAAATAACCTTGTAAGTTATGTGTCCTGTATTTCATGTATTCCCTTGCCCAATTCTGTTGACTACAACATTCACCATGTACTAAACTAAAATTGAAATGGATTAAAGTTCTAAGTATTAAAATAGAAACACTAAACTGGCTGAACAAGAGGTTAGGTAGAGCTTTTGACAACATTGGCATAGGAAAAGATTTTATGAATAAAATCTTATTTGCCCATGAACTAGCATGATCAACAAGTGGATGTCTTCTTATTAAAAAGCTTCTGCACAGGGGATGGGGATTTAGCTCAGTGGTTTGGTGGCCTGCCTTGCAAGTGCAGGGACCCAAATTCAATCCCCGGTACCAAAAAAAAAAAAAAAAAAAAAAAAATTCTGCACAGCAAGAGAAACCACCAACAGTATGAAGACACAACCCACAATGAGGGGAAAATTTTTTCACCAGCTCTTCCTCAGACAAAGCTCTACATCTAGAATATATAAAGAACTTAAAGAAAATCAAACCTCCCAAATTTAAAGACCCAATCCAAAAATGGGCACCTGAAATGAACAAACATTTCTCAGACAAAGAAGTAGAAATAGCAAATAAACATATAAAAAAATCTTCAACATCACTGGTCATTCAAGAAATCCAAACGAAAACACTGAAATTTCACCTCACTCCAGAAAGAATGGTTGCTATCATGAAATCAACCAATAACCAATGCTGTCAGGGCTGTGGGGGAAAAGCAACACTATTTCACTGCTAGTGGGAGTATAGACTGCTGCAATCATTATAGAAATCTGTACAGAGATACCTCAAAGAACTAGGATTGGAAGTCCCATTTGACCAGCTATTCCCCTGCTGAGTATCTTCCCCAAAGAATTAAAAGAATCATACCACAGTGATATATGTACACCCATGTTCATAGCAACACAATTTGTAATAGCTAAAACTTGGAAGCAGCCCAGTTGCCCATCCACTGGAGACTGAATAAAGAAAATGTTTTTTTATAAAGTGGAGTACTAATTAGCCACAAAAAATGAGAAATTAGAGACATTTATAGTTAAATGGATGCATATTAAGGTGATACTCAAGTGAAATAAATAGGACACACATGTAAATACTAAAGTTTCTCTAGTGGGAGAAACTGAAAGTGTAAATACTAAAAAGTGTAATAGATAAGTGAAATAAAAAGAAAAGGGGCAAAGGGGAAGGGGAAATGGGAGAGGTGGGGGAAAGGAAAGAAAGGAATAGAATTAATATGAGAAAATTAAAAAATGGAAATAAGGTTTTTGTAGATGTGGAAGGAGGGAGGGGTTGTAGGGAGGGCAGGGGAAAGGGCAAAAAAATAAGAACCAAGATGGACTATGTAGAGGTACTATTTTCCAATGATGAATGTCATTATATTGTATATTTTAAATGTACCAATAAAATTAGTTTTTAAAATTAAAAACAAATAAAAATACATGTATGTAGACTGTGTTCCCTGATATTTAATTCAGTTACATTAGTATTAGAATTAATAAGTTCAGTTCTGAGATAGAGTAGATACACTATGAGCTAGAACATCTGGCTGTGCAGGGATAAGGACATGTTGCCAAAACCCCATAATGTGAGCTTGCAAGAAAATAGAGACACCAGCTTAAAGGGGCTTCCACTTTGACAATTTGACAATTTAAGCATCAAAATAAACAATATTTATTATATATTATATTCAGTTGACTAGAATAGGAATACATGGGTCCACACTGATCACAGAGAAAGATCTAAGTAGATGATAGATGAATAGAAAGCCAGAAAGAAGGAAAAGGATAGGATATATAGGTAATAAATGGTTACATAGATGAATCCAAATATTTATATGTAAATAGACTGAGACTTTGGGCTATTCTTATAGTAGAAGGCCAACTAATAAATGTGGAGATTGGCTTGGGCAAGTATTAACACTTGTTGCTATATCTAAGGTTCACTGTCTGATGAGGAGTGGGAAGTGTGCACAATTTAAAGTATTTCCCAATTGACTAGTTTTCTCCCATTAAGTTTATTGGTACATTTAAAGCAAACAATGAAGTTACATTTATCATTGGGATCTTATACCTTTACATGATATGTTTTGGTTCAACCCAATTGACTATTATTTTTAAGAGGGGAAAAAATCGTAATATACAATGGGAAAAGTGGATGAAACCTTTAGTGGATGGTTAAAACTAACATCAGCAAGAAAAGGCAGGTAGGCATTGTATACCTCCAGATGTAACAACATGAAAAAAAAAAAACCTTCACATATCATGGTTATAGTGCTCTAGCAAGAGATACATAACCTGAATCTAATTATAAGGACATATTAAATGAATCCAAAGCAAAGATTGTTCTTTGCAATAATTGGCCTGCATTTTTCAGAAGTATCAATCAATGAAAGACAAAAATAGGTGAGAGAAAATTGCAAGTAAAAAAAGATGAGAAAAACATGAAAATTAAATGCAACATATATTTCAGATTCAATCTTGGACTGGAATAAAAATGATGATATCAAGAACACTATTTATAACAACTGATACAATTTGAAAATGGATTGCAACTAGAAAAAATAGTACATCAATTTTAAATTATTGTAACTTGATGACTACTATGATAACTGAAAAGAATATTCTTAAAGAGAAAATGAATGTGAAAAATGTTTAAAATAATAAATCTCAACAAAGGAATTATAGAAATTCTATGTACTTATATTGTATCATTTTTGAAGTTTTGAAAGTCATTTCAAAGTGAAAAGATTTTTTGTTTAACTCAGGTTATTGTGATGACTGGTATTTGGAGACCACAAATAACAATATGTGTGAATGTCACATTAAGACCCTAATGGGATGCTCTCTCATCTTCTGTCATATTATTTTTATAATAGCCTTTGAATGAATAATCAGTGTATTATCCAAAATTACCATCCAGATAAACAACCAGCTCAGAATGAACACAGGTATTAACTAAAGAGAAATTGGCGTGTATTTATATTTAAGCTACTGCATAAACTTTCCATGCAATCAATTGCTTAACACTTGCAGACTTTTTCATGTGGAATAATGATCTGTCTGCATGCTTATTCATTATAATCATAAATTAAAGACTACAAAAAAGGAAACAAAAAATTCCACAGATTTTCATTATTTTTTGCTTCCTGCTTCTTTTTCATTAGTGAGACATTGAAACAAATCTTTCAATGGAGAACATGCTAATTGAACCATAAAGGTCCTCCATCTTAAAAACTATATTTTTACTACTTGCTGTATACCAGAAGTTTTGTCAGGTGCTTTCATATAAATGACAGGCTATGCTCTGTAACTAACAGAATCAAAGCTCTCTGCAGCTTATCACAAAAAAAAAAAGTGCATAATGTTATCACCCCACTGGTCCACTGGAGATTGGCAACGTGCTTCTGCTCACCACAGATATTCAGGGAGTCAAATTAACACAGCAGCCACCATCCTGAGCATTGAGAAGCATCCCAGAGGGAGAAAGGATTCTTGTGAGTTTTATACCATCCTTAAAATGACACTCGGCATTTCTATTCATAACTCATTGACCTGAATTAATTATAAATTCCCACTGAGTCAAAAAACAAAAACATGCAATGTTACCTTTGACCTAGAGGATCTTACCCAAATGTATTAATGACTACAAAATACGATTGAATCATTTCTTCCAGAGTTCATGTCCACTATTGTCATATTTCCCTCCATCTGAAAGGTTTCTGCTGATTTTTATAGGTGTGAGTATGGCTGAACTGAGCAGTATTCCTTTGTACTGTTTATAGCTTACAATTCTTTAACCCAAGGCTTCGTACTTACAGATAATCTTGTCAAAGCATCTCATTGTCATGTTTTTCTTCAGCCAGTCTGTAACAGGCTGAATGCTTGTGTTCTCCCATAACTCATCACCTCCCATGAAGATGGTATCAGGAAGTGGGGTCTCTGGGAGGTGATTTGATCATGGTAGTAGAGTTCTCCTGAATGAGATTGGTGACCTCATAAAAGCTATCCCAGTAAGGTCTCTCCCTCTTTCTTCCATTTGAGAACACATAAAAATGGGCAGTTTGCCTGGCACTCTGATCTTAGACTTCTAACCTCCTGAAATAAATTCTGTGCACAAGGCAGTGGGTACTGCTCAGTGAACCACTCTACATGAGTCAGCCAAGCCCAGGAGAAGAGTTGAGAAGGCACACCCTACCCAAGCCTGGCAGAAATGCAAAGTCACATGGCAAAAAGTGGGCCAGGATGTGTATTTCTACAAAAGAAAATAAGAAATAAGGAACAATAATCTAGACTTTGACCCCTCCCCCTGAAAATAAAACAAAAGATGAAATAGTAGGATAAATTCCTTGACAACCCTTACTCTCACCCCTCCACTCAAAGAACTATTCCCAGGTAAAGTGGCTTCTTCCCCTGCACACAGCAAAGAACCTAATTGGTTTTCTTGCAGCAACATAGTAGCATACTGCCTTTGTATTTGCTTGCTTTCCCCCTTTCCTATTAACTTTCTCCCTGCAGCAATCTCAGAATTGTATCTACTAATGAAAAAATCTGTTTGTAAGATTTGCCTCAAGCTAACTTTTCTTAAGGAACTGGACACAAAATAGTGAGGTTATGAGATATACATTCTTGAAGTATTTTCTAGAGTAGTAGAATACATTTATGTGTGTGTAATTATTTTTTCAAGTTAAGGGACTCAAATATGCAAATGAAAGTTATTGAAGCATCACCATGCTTTACCTTAGCCCAATATTAAACTCACATGAAGGTCAGTATTTTATGTAGCAATCAAGTAGAAAGTTTTACAGGTACACTGTGTGCCTTTAGGCTTTATTTTTCTGATCCCTAATGATTCCTTTGTCCCATCTGGAAAAAGCACATTGGTCTTCCTAGAACCTGGTGCTTACCAGCCGCCTCTTCTATGAAGACTTACTTGGAAAACTCTTTGTTACTTGCAGCCAGATACAATATTTTGGCTTTTTACAGATTTTATTAGCAGTGAAAGTAATGTTGGTTTTTTATTAACACTTGCTTTTACTCAAAGAAAATCAGGCAAAGTTCTAACAGTTAAAAGATAACTGAAATTTTATATAGAGAGAATAGTATAGCCTTAGAGTTAAGGCTTTTCTCCCAAAAAATAAAAGATGAAGACAAATGTTCATTGCACTTCAGAGTTCATAGTTGCTACTTCAAAAGCGAATTTACTCAAATACTGAATTAAAACAACAATAACAATAAAGAAAAAAAACCTTAGGTCACAATGAATTTATTTGTTTTAGTTTGAATCTATATTCCAGGACTTTGTAGACTGAGAAGAAAATCAGTAGAGGTGGAGATTTTCTAGGAAGTATAACTAGCCAATGGTGAGGATCTGCTAGGTATCCTGAAGTCTTAGTCCCTGGGGAGGAATCTAAGAGGCAAAAAACATCAAAATAAAGACAGGCACAGAATTCAAATTTAGTTTAAGCTATATTTCTCACATTCCAACCAATATTTAAATGGACAATGAGGGTGACCAAACTAGAGCCCTGTCTGTATAGAGCAAATCTTTTCAATTTTCAAAGACAAAGATAACTATGGAAAAAGAAAAGAAAACAATTCATAAAGAAGAAACACATATTCCTACAGGTTACCTCTCTGTGTTCCCTCTCCAAACTTAATCAACAAGGCCCATGAGAGCAGTCAGGCCTGAGTAATTGCTTCTCTTTTCCCCAAATAAAAATTTGAACTAAGAAGACACCAGTTGGTGATAACCTCTAGGTCTGCTACTCCAACAGAGCCGTATTCTCTTTTTTAAAATCTAGTTTTCAAATCTCACAGGGAATTTTATGGCTATTGGTACATATTCTAAGACTATATCATTTTCACAAATTATTCATGGAGGCCCAATTCTCATCCTGTACATCTTGTATATACAACCCTTTGCTACCTATCTAGATCGAAGCTGAAGGTGTCGTCTCCACTCCTTTTCAAGTTCTCCTAACATCCAGAAGTGGCAAGGCCATTGTGCTTGCCTTCTCATATCACATGAAGAAAATGTCCTTTCACTATGTAGTTTACAGGGTGAACTTTATATTTATTTCAGGTTATCCCCTTAGGTTCACAGCAAACTGTCCTGAAATAGCATTTTTAATTTTTCTTTTAATGTATTCATTATTATTTTTATTGTTGTTGTTCTACTTTTGACCCTGAAAACACTGTTTCTTGGGTTGAATATTCATCTTTCTAATCCATCTACCATGCTTTTATGTGTTAACATTATCCTTGGAAATGTATTTCTAATTTTGCAGGAAATTATTTAATTTTTTACAAATAATTCAATGCTGTCACTGAGTTATTTTATTCCAACTTGTGCAAAACCTCTCTATGTTGGTAAGTATAGATCTAATCTGTTTCTTCTAGCAGCTTCAGTCTCTATCCTGTGTATAAAATACCTTTTATCATCCTCTCTTCCAGGTATGGCACTTTAATTTTTGCTCTCACAAATTATGATGAAATGAATAACCTTCTAGATGTGTCTCCTACACTTGCACAATAATTTCTCTGGAATAATTATCCAGAAGTAGAACTGGAGAGACACAGCACATCATGTACTTGAAGAAATTTTTCTTCAAAGTGAGATTTTCAAGCTTCCTCAAAATACTGAGGACATTTGTCATGAGTCAACATTAAACACAATAGATCACTGTTGTGCACACTTTTTATGTAAACACAAAATAGTAAATATTTTAGGATATACAAGCCATACAGTTTGTTGCAACTACTGAATCCTGCTAATGTAGAACAAAAGCAGCCATAGATATTATAAATAAGGACAGTAGCTGTAGCCCAATAATATTTTTTTCAAAAGAAGGTAGCTGAGAATTAGCCACTCAGTATTTGTTTGCCAAAACATGGTATGGATAATTTGAAAATTAATGTCTTTAAAAACACAAGCAAACGTTTTTGTAAATAAGTAGGGGTGGAGGGATGGAGGGGAAGGAAGGGGAATGGGGAAAAACAAGAACCAAGATATATCATGTTTGGGCACAAATTCCCAATGATGAATGTCATTGTATTGTACCAATAAATTTAATGGAAAACAAACAAAATAAAATTAATGTCTTTAAAATATTAGTGATTGGGGCAGGGATTTAGCTCAGTGGTTCCACCGCCTGCCTCATAAGTGCGAGGACCCAAGTTCAATCCCCGGTACCAAAAAAAATAAAATATTGGTTATTTCCCCACTTTCCAACTTGCTATTTAAGGTTCATTAACAGATTTTTTAAAAATCACAACCATAAAGAACTTCTGAATTTTTATTTTTCTTCGTATCTTCTAGGTATTCTAAAGGTTATCTGATCCTGTTGTAATTGTTGCCATTATTATTGTAAATGGTGTCTTATTTTTTCATGACAGTTATATTTTATTGCTTTTGGTTTAGGAAAAATCTACAAATTTGGTATGTTGATATTGTTCAGAAACCCTTGTGAAATTTCTTACTAGTTTCACTGGTCATTATTCCTCTTAGAGAAGAAAGTAAATCTTACATAGAGCATCTAATACATAACTGACCCCAGGACAA
This sequence comes from Fukomys damarensis, assembly GCF_012274545.1. Taxonomy (NCBI): domain Eukaryota; kingdom Metazoa; phylum Chordata; class Mammalia; order Rodentia; family Bathyergidae; genus Fukomys; species Fukomys damarensis. Next base: position 48,937,149 of record NW_022900950.1, on the reverse strand, counting down.
GTCTCAGAGCATGATGGATACCAAAATTAGGTAGATTTCATTAATAATAATTTGAAGTGATTGAAAATATTCTTGTATAAAGAATTTTCTTAAATGATTGAGAAGTTTAAGGATGTAATTTACATTGAAATAATCTAATCCTCACTAGATCTCACTCCTATTTCTTATATCTTTATTAATATGTTCCTCTGTGAAAATGATTCAGTTAAAATGTCCCTTTCTCTTAATTCTGCTATTCCTTTACTACCTTTTTTCAGTAGATTAACAGCTTTGATTTTTAACTGACAGGTGAAATCCATATATTTACATTGTTTGTATTCACAACATGATAACTTTGGCATATACTCATGAACTCCTCATCACAGTCAGGAGAGTGAACATAACCATCATCCCTCAATGCTTCCTCCTATTTGGTGTACTTTCTTCCTATTTCCCTTCCACGGACTCATCCCCTTAGATGCAGGCAATTATTGTTCTCTTTTCCATCACTACAGATTAGTTTTTACTCGTTAGAATTTCATATAAATGGATTGACATAATGTGAACTCCTATGAATATTTATCTATCTTCTTTCATTCAGCACAATTATTTTGAAGTATACTCTGGACATTTTTAGAAGTGACAACAATGTTCTCTATTATTGACCATTACTTCATCCTCAACATATGTAGCTCTAAAAACAACATTAGGCTTTAAGCATTTAAGCAATATGAGGCCTACCTGCCCAGTGCTGACCACACCACATGTTCTTCTATTTGAATGTATTTATGGTCTGAGAGCCAGGATTAAATATGACTCTCAATAATTAGCCTGAAGCTACCACTGTTATTATGTTCCTGAGTCATCTCTATTTTAAAAGCCTCAGAAATGTGTTTAGAAAACTCAGGAAATGGCACAGAGAACAGACTTCAGATGACTTTGAAGAAGCAAATTGATCGAATGAAAACTTATGAAGCAAAAACTTATTGGTTCTTCAGTTTGGCGTGAATTTTTTTTCTTATAAATTGAATTTATTGGTATATTCTAGGTAGACAGTACAGTTGCATTCATTACTGGGATCTTGTACCTTTACATGCCAGGTCCTGCTTCTCATTTTTCCCCTTGTCCCCAACCTCCCTTCACCCCCTCCCCACCTTCAAACACTTTAATTTCATTTTTACATTTTCTCATATTTTTTTCCTTTTCCCTTATTCTCCTTTCCCTATCCTTCTCACTGTCCCTACATCTTTGGTCCTTTTCTTCCTATTTTGCATTGCTAATTGTCCCATTAGGATCTTGAGTACTATTTTAGGTTTTCACACCAGAGAAACTACTCAGTATTTACACATGTGTGACTTATTTATTTCACTTAGTAGTATATCCTCAATATGTACCAATTTTCCTATGAATGAATCTACTTTCTCATTCTTTATGGCTGAGTAGTATACCTTTTTATAGAAAAACCACATCTTCTTTATCTGGTTTCCAACTGATGGGCAAATGGGCTTTTTCCAAGTTTTAGCTATTACAAACTGTGCCACTATAAACATGGGTGCACATATATCACCATGGTATGATTCTTTTAATTCTTTTGAAAAGATACCCAACAGAGGGATGGCTGGGTAAAATAGAACCTTTAAACCTAGTTCTTTGAGGTATCTCCATATTGACTTTCATAGTGGTTGCAACAGTCTGCCCTCCCACCAACAATGGTGAAGGGTTCCTTTCTCCCCACAACCCTGCCAACATTTGTTGTTCTGTGGTTTCTTGATAGCAGCCATTCTTTGTGGGGTGAGGTGAAATCTCAGTGTTGTTTTCATCTGCATCTCTTGAATGACCAGTGATGTGGAAAATTTTTTCATACATTTACTTGCTGCTTTTATTTCTTTGTCTGAGAAATATCTGTTCATTTCAGATGCCCATTTTTGAATTCTGTCTTTATATTTGGGGGGGCTGGTTGTTTTGAGTTCTTTATACATTTTTGATAATAGTCCTTTGTCTGAGGAGCACCTGGTAAAAACATTTTCCCACACTGTAGGTTGTCTCTTAGTTCTGTTGATGGTTTCTTTTGCAGTACAGAAGCTTTTTAATATGATGAGATCCCAGTTGTTGACTCTTTCTGCTAGTTCCCGTGCTACTGAGGATTTGTTCATAAAGTCTTTTCCTATGCCAATGTCTTCAAGAGATCTGCCTAACTTATCTTCCAGCAGGTATACTGTTTTTGTTTTTATACTTAGATCTTTAATCCACTTGGATTGTAATTTAGTGCAAGGTGACAGATAAGGGTCTAGTTTTAGTCTTTGGCAGGTTGAGATCCAGTTTTTCCAACACCATTTATTAAAGAGGCTATCTTTCCTCCAGTGGGGACTGTCAGTTAGCTCCTCTGTCAAAGATGAGGTAGCTTAGTACATCTGGAGTTGTTTTTGTGTCTTCCAATCTGTTCCACTGATCCTCAGGTCTGTTTCTTTGCCAGTACCATGCTGTTTTTATTACAGAGGCTTTGTAGTATAGTTTCAAACTGGGAATTGTTATACCAGCTGCCCTGTGTCTGTTGCCTAGGATGGCTTTTGCTATTCTAGGTCTCTTATGGCTCCAAATGAATTTTTGGATTCTTCTTTCTAGTTCTGTGAAGTATAGTGTTGGGATTTCAATTGGTATTGCATTGAATCTGTATGGCAGTTTTGGTAGTATGGCCATTTTCACTGTGTTGATTCTTCCTACCCAGGAGCAGGGGAGATATTTCCATTTTCTTATATCCTCCTTGATCAATTTTTTCAGAGTGCTGTAGTTTTCAGTATAGAGGTCTTTTGCTTCTTTTGTTAGATTGATTCCCAGATACTTCATTTTTTTGGGTGCTATTGTGAAAGGAATTGTTTCCCTAATTTCTTACTCAGTGAGTCTGTTATTTGTGTACAAGAAGGCTATTGATTTTTGGGTGTTGACATTATATCCAGCTACTCTGCTAAATGTGTCAATTAAGTCGAGAAGTCTTTTGGTGGAGTTTTTTGGGTCTTCAAAATAGAGTATCATATCATCAGCAAATAATGACAGTTTAACTTCTTCCTTTCCTATCTTTTTTGCTTTAATTTCTTTCTCTTGTCTAATTGCTATGGCTAATGTTTCCAGAACTATATCAAAGAGGAGTGGTGATAGTGGGCATCCTTGTCTTGTTCCTGATTTTAACATGAAGGTTTTCAGTTTTTGGCCATTTAATATGATGTTGGCTGTTGGTTTTTCATAGATACCCTTTCTTAAGTTTAGACATAGACCATCGATTCCAATTTTTTGCAGTTTCTATCATGAATGAGTGTTGAATTTTGTCAAATGCTTTTTCTGCATCTGTCGAGAGGATCATATCATTTTTGTCCTTGACTTTGTTAATACAGTGTATTATATTTATTGATTTACGTATGTTGAACCATCCTTGCATCCCTGGAATAAATGCTACTTGGTCATGATGTATGATCTTCTTGATGATCCTCTGTATTTTGTTTGCTAGTATCTTACTGAAGATTTTTGCATCTATATTCATCAAGGAGATTGGCCTGCAGTTCTCTTTTTTAGTTACATCTTTCCCAGGTTTGGGAATCAAAGTGATATTTGCTTCCAGGAATGAATTTGGAAGTATTGCTTCTCTTTCAATTTAGTGGAAAAGTCTGAAGAGTAATGGCAGTAGATCGTCTCTAAATGTCTTGTAAAATTCAGCAGTGAATCCATCAGGACCTGGGCTTTTCTTTGGTGGTAAGTTTTTAATTACATTATCAATTTCACTGATTGTGATTGGGGTGTTTAAAATGTTTTTATCTTCTTCATTCAATTTTGGTAATTCATAAGTATCTGGAAATCTGTTCATTTCTTCTGTGTTTTCCATTTTATTAGAGTACAGGTTTTCATAGTATGTATTAATGATCCTCTGGATTTCTGTGGGATCTGTTTTGACTTTACCTTTTTCATTCCTGATTGCATGAATCTGAGCCTTTTCTTTCCTTTTTTTGATAAGGTTTGCTAAGCGTTGATCAATTTTATTTATTCTTTCAAAAAAACACCTCTCTGATTCATTTATTTTTTTGTATAGTTGTCTTAGTTTCGATTGCATTGATTTCTGTTCTAACCTTCATAATTTCCTCTCTTGTTTGAGCTTTGGGTTTTTCTTGTTCTTGTTTTTCTAGAAGTCTAAGAGTCATCATTAGGTTGTTTCTTTGTGCTCACTCTGTTTTGCTAGTTTGAGCATTCAGTGCTATGAATTTTCTACATAGAACTGCTTTCATTGCATCCCATAAATTCCTGTATGTTGTATTGGCATTTTCAATTATTTGTAAAAACTTTCTGATTTCTTCTTTAATTTTATCTGTGACCCATTGATTGTTTAGGAGAGGGTTGTTCAATTTCCATGTGTTTGTGAAGTTTCTATGGTTTCTTATGCTACTGATCTCCAGCTTTACTCCACCGTGATCTGATAATATACAGGGAATAACTTCAATTCTTTTGCATTTATTCAAACCTGTTTTGTGAGCTAGTATGTGATCTATCTTGGAGAATGACCCATGTGCAGATGAAAAGAATGTATATTCTGACTTTGTGTGGTGGAACACTCTATAGATGTCTAATGAGTTCATACATTCAAAAGCTTGGTTCAGTTCTATTATTTCATTGTTGATTTTGTGTTTAGATGATCTGTCTCTTTGTGATAGTGGGGTATTTGGATCCCCCACTACAATGTATTAGTGGTTATTTGGTTTTTCATGTTACTTAATATTTGTTTTATATAGTTGGGGACATTTATATTTCATGCATATATATTTACGATTGTCATTTCTTCCTCTTGGATTGTTCCCTTTACAAGGATGTAGTGGCCTTCTTTGTCTCTCTTAATCAGTTTTGGTTTGAAATTTGCTTTGTCTGCAAATAAGATTGCTACCCCTGCTTTTTTCTGTGCTCCTGTCACATGGAGAATTGTTTTCCATACTTTCACTTTCAGTCTATGGGCTTCTTTTTGCACTAGGTATGTTTCTTGTATACAACATATTGTTGGATTTTGCTTCTTAATCCATTCTGCCAATCTATTTCTCTTGATTATTTAATTGTTGCTATTGACATTGATGGTTATGTGATATATACTGACTTATTATTGTCATGTTATTGGCCTTTTGTTGACTCTTTTTACTTTTTTGCTCTCTCCTTTTAGTTTCTTGCCTTGCCTATTTGATTTGCTCTGTTGGGCCTCATGGTGTTGTTACCTTCATTGTCTTTTTCTAGGATAATGTTTAGAATTCCTTGTAGTGCTGCTTTGGTATTCATAAAGTTTCTCATGTGTTCTGCATCGTGGAAGTATCTTATTTCTCCATCCATTTTGAAAGAGTTTTGCAGGATACATCAGTCTTGGTTGAAGGTTGTTTTCTTTTAGGACTTGAAATACCTCACTCCATGCTCTCCTTGACCTGAGGGTTTGTGTTGAAAAGTGTGCTGTGATTCTGATGGGATTTGCTGTGCATGTGATTTGTTTCTTTTCTCTTACAGCTTGTAGTATTTTGTTCTTCTGTTGAGTTTCTGGGAACTTGATTATTATATGTCTAGGAGTAGATTTTTTTTTTTTTTATCGTGGCTAGTTGGTGTCCTATATGCCTCGTTTATCTGTATGTCAAATTCTTCCCCTCTGTTTGGGAAGTTTTCTGTCATTAATTCTGTGAACAGCTTTTTTAAGTCATTTGCATTTTCTCCTGCTATTTCTTGGATACCTATCAGTCTTATGTTATTCTTCTTTGTATCATCTAGAAGTTGTTGGATTGATTCCTCATGCTCCCTTACTGTTTTTAAGAGACCTCTCTTTTCATGGTCACTGCTATCCTATCTTCTATATCTGAGATTCTATCTTCACAATCTTTTATTCTGTTGCGTACACCTTCAATAGCATTTTTAATCTCCTAGATATCTGTTTGAATCTGTTTAATGGATTCCATTTCTTTCCTATGTTGGGTGTTATTGTTTCCATATCTTTCTTATTCTGTGCCTTCATGGTTTCTATTATGTTCCTTAGCTCATCTATTTTTTTTGTTAGTTTCTGTTCTGGATTCTCAAATCATTTCTTTCATTTTGCTCACCATCTCTATGGTTATCTGGGAAATAATTTCTGTTTTGAATTTTTCTAAAGCTTGATTAGTTTTGTTACTTCCTGTGCTATGAGTTCTGAGTGTCCTGGAGGTTCACTATCTGATTTTTCATCCTCCTTTGCCATACTGTTTGCCATTGGTGGACTAGAAGTCTGTTTTTGTGGCTTGCTTAAGTGTTTTCTCATCTTTATTTTTGCTGTTGGGTTGCCCTTGATTCAATCTCTGGGTCATTAAATCTTCCTGATATCGTTGTGTCCCAGCTTTTGATTCTCTAATGACTTATAGACATTCTCATTTTCACAATTGAGAACACAACTCATCAAATCAATCCCTATCCTTTATCCCTATCGATGCAATCAGGAATATAATAGGATCAATCACCACCACCCTTTATAGCCCGCCATGCCTCTGCAGAGTGTGTCCAAGGACTAGCTTAATCAGGGGGATCTAATAGTGGGGGGAGGTGCAATGGTGCTCAGCAGCTCCCATGTGGCTACCCTCCTGGTGCTGTGTCAGAGCCAATCACTGGCACCCATTGAAACGGTGCGGCTCCTGAGGAGGCCCATAGTTCAGGCCAGGCCTCACAGCAGAGGTGGCTCTGAGTCCAAGCTGGGGTGATGACACAAAACTCACCCTCCTGGAGCTGTGTCAGAGCCAATCACTGGTGCCTGCTGGAAACAGAGTGGCTCCAGAGGAGGCCTGTAGTTCTGGCTGGGCTGCGTGGCAGAGGTGGCTCTCCAGTTTGGTGTGAATTTAAATAAGTCTTATAACTTCTTTATGTCATTATTTCTCACATGTTAAAATGCAACCATGTGGCAAAATATGACTCCCACAGTCCATCGATAGCACTGTCTCCAAAATGAAATAAAAGTCATATATGGGACTATGGAAAACCCCTACAGAACTAGCTGTCCACATTGGTTAATGTGAGTAGATAGAGTAACAGATAAAAAGTCATGAAAACAATGAGTTTTCTGGGTGATAAATGCCACTGAAAGAAGCTTGAGTGAGTGTTGCATGTAAACATGTTTAAGTCATTAAACTTGGGTTCTACATGATGATAATAAGGAAGCAGACCCTCCAGAAAACTGAACACTGATGAAGGAAAGGAAAAGCATCAAAAAATTTGGCTTCAAACTATCAATCTAGAAACAGACAGCTTATAATAACAAAATTAGGTTAAGGCCATTTAGAGTCATTTTTTTAAACTAGGGCTTCATGGCTGGAAAAAGAAACTTTTCAATTGGGCACTAAATAGAACAAAAGAGACTGTCCCCATTTCCTTTACTTCGAGTGTTCTTGACATGCACTTTAATTCACTCATGTAAAAATGCATGTGTGCATGCATGTGTGTGCATATACATGAGTGTGTAAGTAAGCATATGTGTGGAGCTTACAGACAGGACCTGGGCATAGTGGTAAATAAGAAGAGTGGTATCTGACTTTGCAAGTTAGTTTCCAAAGGGATTTTTTTGTTGTTGTTTTTGCTGATGGTTGTTTTTTGTTTTGGTTTGGTTTTTGTTTTGGGAGGGTTTTGTTTTGTTTTGTTGTTTTGTATTGGGTATCAAACTTGGGACCTTGTGCTTATAAGCACAAGGCAGGTGGCAGAACCACTGAGCTAAATCCCCAGTCCTCCAATGGGAATTTTTAGCAAGAGATTGACACTGGATTTGGGACTTCAAAAGCAGCACTGACTATAGTTTCCCTTTGCATCTGTGTGCTCCACATCTGCAGATTCAATCAACCTTCAATTAAAAATATTCAGGAAAAATTGCATCTGTAATGCATATGAACAAGCTTTTTTCTTGTCATTCTAATCATCTCTCTGTCAACCAGGAATTCATTCCAGAACCTCCTGCAGAAACCAAGTCCACCAATGCCCAAGTTCCTTATGTAAAAATGATGCAATATTTGCAAATAACCTGCACACTTTTTCTTGTACACTTCAAATCATCTCTACTTTATAATACTTATTACAATGTAAACATCATATAAATTATTGTTGAACTGTATTGTTTGGTGAATAAGGACAAAACAATCTGTATATACTCAGTATGGAAATATTTTTTTTAATATTGTGGGTAAATGATTTGTTGAATCCATGGATGTAAAAGCCTAAAGTGCAGAGCACCAGTCACTATCTTCCCTACACAATACAGCAGAATGACTATGTGTATCACACTAGGTATTGTTCTTAATCTAGGGACGCTTTAAAGTATAAGGAAGGATATGCATAGGTTACACGCAAATATCTTTTTCAACACATTTACCTCAAAAGTAATGTTATTTTCTGACAAAAAAGAACCTGAACAAACTACTTAGAATAAAGTAAACCATGTGATACGCATTTTTTAAAGTTAGTCAGAGGTATTATTCCTTTTACACCATGTGGCTTCTAAACAAAATATGCTAAATATTTTATTTGGGAACAGACAGAGAACCACATTCTATCATACCACTTCTAATGCTTAAGTATTTTAAATAAATACCTCATTCATGGAAATCACAGAACATCAGACACTGCCTCTTAGCTATGAAGTATGAAAGGATCAAGAAGGAAAAGATTTCTTTTGAGTAGTAATTAGAGAAGTGTATTTAATTTTTTAGATTGAGAATTTTATTAATGTAGATTAGGAGATATATACTTGTGCATGTATGTATATATGTATTTGTATAAGCATGTACATTTCTGTATATATAGAAATAAACATACATGCAGATAACTATATAATTGGATAACCATATATATGGATAATTATACATCTGTACAAGTGAATCCAAATGGACTCACTGTTCCCTAAGCCCAATGCATCACTGTACACCAAGCCATCAACATTTTCTGCCTGCGCTACCTCCAGACTCACACATGCAGTTTTTTGCGCTCTGTAGAATTCAGTCTGAGCATAATGATCTTTGTAAAATATAAATTAGCTCATATTACTGTTGCTCAAGATGTTCTGATGAATCCAGAGATTGTATTTTCCACAAATGGCCACCAGAAATACCATTTGCAAATTCATTTGACCACATTTGCTACAATTTGAATGTGTCCCCTGAAATTCACATGTTAGCAAATTGATCCCCAGTGCTGCAGAGTTAGGTAATGGAGACTTTTCAGAGGTGTTTGTCATGAGGGCTATGACCTCATGAATAGATTTATGTTACTACAAATGGGACTTCAGGGAGAGAGATCAGTCTCCCATGCTCTTCTGCTTTCCATCCTGTGAGGACATATCAAGAAGGCTTTGATCATATACCAACTCCTGGACTCCCCAGCCTCCATAACTGTGACAGAAAATTTTCCATTCCTTATTAATTACTCAGCCTCTAGTATTCTATTACAGCACAGACTGAAACAACATGTAATTAGCCTTATGACTCTTAAGTATTAAGAGAATACAGTGAAAATAAGACGATGTAACTTCCAAATGAAGGTTTAAAAAAAATCTATTAAACTCCTATTCGTTTCCTTCAAGAAGTTTGCTTTGCAGGAAGCCCAAAGGCATATAAAAATATAACCATCGTGAGACCATTGTTCTACAAAGTCACACACAGTCCTTCCATTCATCAGCCTCATGTGGGCTCCCAGCATCACTGCCATTCACAAGGGACAGGTCTTGACTGCAGCCCAGTTGTGACTTCCTTCAGGTGACTGAAGCCCCAGGCACCACCTCGCCATAACCACGTAAGAGACTTGATATAAGAACTACTCAATCAACCACTGATTGAATTGCTGGCCCAAAAACTTTTGAGCAAAACTGAAATGATTGTTCTTATACCACTAAGCTTTGGAATAATTTGTTATACAGAATTTTAACTATATTAGCTTCTGAGCGTTCTCAGGACAAATTCAAAATTGTTTCTGGGACCCACTATTGCTCAGCATGTTCTTGTGTCTTGCTCACCAGGCCTCCACCACACTGACATTTTCCTTTTTCCCATCAGTTTTGCTGAAACTGTAATTCCCCTGCCTAGAATGCACTCCTCATCTGGCTAACATAATCACAGTCCTTGTCTTATAAATGACTTCTTCAAGAAAGCTGAAAAAAATGTATGACATGGAAGAAATGTGTATCTAGATTATATATGTGTGTGTGTGTGTGTGTGTGTGTGTGTATGAAATGAGTAAAATTATCAAGTGATGAGAAGGAGTCAGTAGAAAGGGAAAGGTCCAATAAGCAGCAGAGAAAAGATAACAACAGAGTAAGGAGCCAGAGCCATTTTATTCCAGCCTCAGATGTGATAAAGAAGGAAGAATGAAGAAGTAGCATGTGGCTACTCCCTGCATTCCCTGAAAACTTCCCTACCAGCTAAGGCTAACTTGTAGGGACTTCATCAATGGACTCTCACTCTGGATTCTTTGGGGATCAGGCAGTAGGAAGTCCTGGGAAGGAACTGGAAGAAGGTAAGAGATGTAGAACTATTTATTTCTCTGTTCCCTCTCTATGGATTTGCTTTTGACCAGATTCCTCCCTCCTCTTGAAATGCCTACTGTTCATCTCAAAGTGGCCTCTTCATACTGGCTACGCTGGGATTCCAGGAGCTATTCTCCTTCCTCCCCACTGCAGTGTTCTCTGTTACTAGTATTAAGTGATCCACTATCCCCTTGGATTCTCTACATTGTGAAAGCCATAGTAGACTCTTGATGAAACCATCCTCAAAGTACCCTAATTTAAATGTGACATGTGTTTCTTGCTCAACCTCTTATCAAAGCCCTGTTTGGTGGGACTGCTAATAATTCAGTACAGGAACAAATTCAACAAGTAATGCTATTCTGGCTAAAAGAGAAAATTGAATAATAAAACACTAAAATAATATTACCATTTAACCAAGCAATAAAATAAAAGGGCTTTAGGATTATATATTTTATATATAATTTTTAATATAAACATTATGATGCCTACAGACAGAAAGTGCTTCTTCCACTAAACAATGTAATCAAGCTTTTCTTTTTCCCCTTGAAGACCCTCTGAAGAGCCCCTATAAGTTCAGGAGACATTTTGGAAAATAAACCAGATGAGTTATTTCAAACCTTTTCACTCACACATAAGCAGACTTAGAACATTACCTTTGCTTTACACATCACAGTGGCCTCTACAAACTAGAATACATTTTTGCTTTTTACTTTTCCTCTAAATTCTTTAGAGTGACAAAAAATTAATGTATGTCCAACTCAGGGCAGATATACTCCACCTGGACCCATTGAGCCTATATTGACTCCTGAAATAATCCTGGTTCCTGAAGAAAGAATAGTGATAGTGTAAGTGAAAAATCCTGGCCCAAGTTTATTTGCTACCATCTGCAATATCCCCACTAGGCTTAATTTAAAATTATTATCATTTTTATTGTGCTTTACTGATGAAGAGAAATTCTATCAGCACCATTTATGGTGCCTTTGAAAAATTATATAAGTCACATAATCCTCCTGTGTATCCTATGATTAAAACACACCATTATTCTTATTTCTAGAAGAAGAGACAAAAGACAGAGAAATTAGATGGGTAGCCAAAGTCACATACATACGAGATTTATAATGTAGAAACCCAGCAAGGGAAGCAGGAGCACCATCAACAATTCATAACTGGACATGAGCTTTGTATTTTCTTCTTTTCTTTTTAAATGCTAAGGAATGGCCTCCAAATGAGAAAAATTTAGATCCACCCCACCCTCACTCTACCTCCCCCTATAAATTCCAGAAAAAGAAAGATTCCCAAATCACACTAGTTGTCATAAAGCTCTTTCCTGTAACTTGTTCTTTGAACTGCACCAAATGTAATTCTAAAATGCAGAACTATCCTGAAAATCCAGAAATGTAGGTTTAAATACTTTATCCCTACTAATAGCTATTCTTGAAAGAAAATAAGTAATGTTGGCAAGGGTGTATAGAAACCGGAACCCATGTAGATTGCTGGTGATAAATCAAATGGGTGCACTTGTTGGAGGTTCCTCAAAAATTAACAGAATTAACGTATAATCCAATTATTTTTCTTCTGGGTATGTGCCCAAAGAATTGTAAATGGGGACTGAAGAAACTTCTGGTACACCAAATTTCACAGCAGCATGATTCACAGTAGCCAAAATATGGAAAAAGACCTACGGGTCTATCAATGGGTGAGTGAATAAACAAAATGTGGACCATGGAACATTATTCAGCTTTTAAAGGAAGGAAACTCAGACACATGCTATAATATGACTAAACCTTGAATATATTATATTAAAGGAAATAATCCAGACACAAAAGAACAAATTTTACATTATGCTAATCATGAGGTGTCTAGAAATAGGCAAATTTAGAAATTAGAATGGCACTTCCCAGGGACTTGGGTTGGAGGTTGGGGGGAGTTATTGTTTAAAAGGTGCAAGTTTCTGATTAGAGATGAAAGAATTCTGGAAATGGATAATGAAGACAGCTGCACAATACTGAGAATGTGCTTAACACCACTAAATTGTACACTTGCAAATTATTGCAATAGTAACTTCCATACAATGTATTTTACCACAGTAAAGAAAACAAAAGTGGGTTCCATCCCACCTCTGTCCATTTCTTACTCAGTTATTTTGAAAAAAACCACAAAATTTCTCTGAAACTCAGTTTTATGATTTATAAACAAATAGATTGCTTGGATTCTTCAGAAATCACAAATGAGCTCTCCAAAGAATAGCTAAGGAATGAAGTTTGTGCTTTTCAAAATAATTAACCTTTAAAGATAATTTTACATAAAAATTCAAATTTAAAACTTTCATTTAAAGTAAATCAAAAAAGATTTTTACTCAAAGATGCAGAAAGCTGGAAAGAACACTGCTTCTATTCTCACATCCAAAGAAAAAATAGGTAAACTCCAAGTTCATAAATTTTCTTGAGACCTTCAGAGAATGGAGGTGATAGGGAGCCAAATTATTCCCAAAAATGAGAAGAGAAAGGTATCTTCAGGGAGACCTAGGGCATGAACTTGCTTCCCTGGGGAAGACCCAACTAGACACTAATATGAAACATTCAACTAGAATAGTTAATGACTCCAGGGAGCACTAGAGTGGGCCAGAAGGGGGGACAAAAGACTTCAGTTTTTTGTGTTAATTGAAGGATGATTTGCTAGATCTTCTGGGTTAGAAGTACAAGTTTTTTATGGGAGTGGAAATTCAATCTCTGTTCTAACATGACTTTGCAAAACATGATAATGCACAGGAAAGTCTTTGGTATTGCAGGAAGAGCTGTTCCAGTGCCCTCATGGGGATTTTCCATTTCCCTGGGCTCTACAAAGACCAAACTGAGATGGTAACATCAAAAGTGTTCTTTACACCATAACTATAATCAAGAAGGAGTGCAAAATAATGGGAGATGTATTTTTTGCAGACTGAAGACAAAGTATAAAAGTCAAAAGTAGTTTTTAAAAATTACTTTTAAAATTCTAAGATTATTCCAGGGAGTGAGGAGAAGGATATGTATCACCCAAAGCAATTTACATCTCATCTTATTCTCATTAGATGGCTGTCGGTACTCCTTGAAATTCTAATTTGTCAGGGTTACCTCTCTTGCTATCTTAGAAGTACAGAGGGAAGAGATTGGGTAAATAAACACTGAGTTGACACTTTTCCTTACATATCTCTGTGTTGAAGTTATTTAATGATAGGAAGCAATGTAATTTAAAGGGAGAAATTGGCAATTAGTTAGCTCTCCCTTTGATGTACCCAGGGCCAGCAGTGAGTTTGATTGAGCTCCTTGAAATAATTACCATGGATGGGGAAAACATTCCAAATCAACCCCCTGCCAGTGACACATGGCTTCTGACCTTGCAGGCCCTATTACCATTTCCAATATGACCAGCATCAGCTTGTTTTTCCCCTTACATCATCATTAAAAAGGAGAGGCTAAAAACGCTTCACCTCCCCCAGGGCAGAGTAAGAGAAACAAACTCCGACCTCATCGAAATCATCTGTCCAGTCCTGATTATGTCCCCCAGGAAAGACATCACTTCTAATCAATTCTGAATGGCATGAGTATTTCCCTTTTGCCCAGAAAACAAAATCATTTCTCTGTGTCATTCTAAGAGAGCCACTAAAGATTGCCAGAGCCTGAATCACAAAGAAAGACAAACAGAGGAAGAACTCTTGCTACAAAATGCTTGTTTGAAAGAAATGCACTCAAAACAATGATTTTATAAAAATAGAACTGTGGTCTCAGTTAGAAACCTTGAGTTAAATCATACCTCTCCATGTATTAACTATGAGGCCCTTGGATCATCACTTAAACTGAGACTCAAATTACTCATTTATCAAATAACGTGATGTTAATACTATACCTTGAGCATGGGAGGTAGTTCAAATGAGAATGAGTTTGAAATCTCTTTCCGTTATTATTGCATGGATAAAATCTTGAACAATACAGACATGGGTTACTATCTCGTGAAAGTTAAAATTTAGTTTGGGATTTGGTTTTGTTAGACAAAACAAGTAGGTAAGTTGACAGGCTGCTGAGAAGTGAGAGAGGAAAATAAACCTGCTCTTAGCAACCTGGAAGAAAAAGTGGCATATGGACTGAAACCTGAAGGTTGAGAAAGTGCAAGCCATGAATAGGAAGAAGGGGGAAAATTTCCAGGCAATGTGAAAAAGTCCCAGAATAGAAAAGTGAGTCAAAGAAAATGAAGCAAGACCAGTGCCTTTGGAACATGAGAAATGAGTAGAAGAATAACATGAAATGGGAATAAAGAGAGATTCTGGAGTCAATATTTTTACATTTCCTTTAAGTTCTGGGATAGAAAATTTTATGTGACAGCTTAGACAGAGCTGCAGAACAATAATGTGACAGTTCACACTGAACAATGACAAAGACATGTCCAGACTTGAGTTCTAAAATTTGCCTTGACCAGCCTCAACAAAATTCAAATATCCTTATACATCAATCCTATAATATTCTCACATTCTTTTACTGACAATGTATAAGAACATAAAGAATTATGAGTACTGTATTTCATGCTCAATTGAGATCATCAAGTTACTTGTGCAGACATGCTAGGTAGACTCATCTCCAGCAGGAAAGGATAGACACTGAGACTACATGGGCCAATTGAGAACCCAGCAAATAATGTCCAGCTCTGTTCTTTAATCTCAAGTCAAAAGCAATAGGATCAGTGGCTGGGGATTTAGCTCAGTAGTGCTGCTGCCTGCCTCAAAAGGGCAAGGTCCTGAGTTTGATCCCTGGTACCAAAAAAAAAAAAAAAGAAAGAAAAAATAAACAGGGTCAGAAATCCTCCATATCGTGTTTAGCTTTCCTCTGTTCCATAGCAATCAACCCAGTTGATCCATTCAACTGGAAATGCTCATTGTCCTCTGCTTGTAAAATCCTATCAAAAAATTATTTTAAAAATACTGGCTGCCCATTTTTTCAAGAGACACATACATTTATCTAGTTTAGTGCACTGCAGTGACTCAGATTTTCTCTTTATATTCTGCAGCCCTACCTTGAATGATCTGACTCAAACCTTTTGTATAATAACCATATATTTTTTGATAACTTCCTACATCTGTTCTCCGGATCTGAGCATTCTCCCATATACCAAAACTTATAACCACCTCTTGGGTTTCTCCATTACTCTATCCCACATTGGCCCCTTTTATTTGAAATATCCAAGCTAAAGCTGATCACATTTCCCCAGCCAGCTCCTCCCCATTAAAGATACCACTATTCACCAAACTATTTAAGGACAAGGTTGAGACTTATGTCTTAGTTCTTCCTCATTTACATTAAATTAATTATCAATTCTGAGAAAGCTTCTACTAACTTAGTCCCTCTTGAGTCTTTCCACTTCCCTAATTAGGTCAGGTTTTCATCATTTCCTGCCTGAGTATCCTGGCTTCCCATCAGGTAACCCAAGCCCATTCTTTTCTAGGACATTATGGCAATCTTTATTAAAGGCAAACTTATTTATGTTTATTTTCTGCTTAAAATTGTTCAGGGGCACTTCCTTCTGCTAGAATTAAAAATAGGGATCATATGCTTTACATTAGTACATAAAAGCCTCCATGATCTGAGTCTTAACTACCACACTGGCTTTGCTTTTCTTTACTCTCTCACGTGCACTTTTACTCCAGTCCAATTCAGCCATCCAAATTTCCCCATACATATGCCTGGCACTTAATTCTTCATTTATTTTTCCAGTTGTTTGCTCACCTCCTTTTCATTCTTCATAACTTAGTGCAAACCTTTCACCTCCTTTAGTTTGGGTTAGTTGTGCTTCTTCTAGGACCCAAAGCGCCCTATCTCTATATGTACCCAACACTGCACTGGGCTACACTTTCTGATCTACTTATTTTTCTCTCTATATCTACTCAACCACAAATGCTTCAGGACAGAAGTATTCATTTGTTTTCCTAATCCTAAGGAGCACCACTCATTCTGTAGATACACATGCACACTATTGAGCCAACAGGATATTAACCTTAGGGTACAACATAAATTATCAAGAAATTATGAAACAGAAGAAGAATAAATTTTGGCTTTTGGTTTTATCTGAGCATAGTTCATATATATAATATATATATTTGCTAAGAAAGATTTCACTCAAATATTCCATGAAGTAAAGCTATTAGCAAAGACATATTTAAAATATGAGTCTCTATATCTACCCTTAAAATCATATTCCAAAGAGTGAAATACAGATCTGTTCTCACCACAAAGAAAATGGATTCTCTTCTAACACTGCTAAATGCAGGGAAAATTATTTCAGAGAAACAGAACTCAGATGATTTGCTAAGTGTGAGTCCATATCTCTTAAAGGAAATTTTGAAATCTGAGAAGCTCTAAAAAAAAGTTTTTCAGAAACTCATTTGGTAGCAACAGCTAACCTTATCTGAACCAAATTGATTACAAAATATGACCTGAGAGCTTTATAAAGTCTTTATTTGTCATGTTATCTGGGACACAATTCCACATTGATTTTAATGATCCTACAGTTTCACTACAAAATCTGTTAGAGAATTTTAAAAGAGTTACTTTCATTTTAATACTTGAAGGCTTATTAATTTTCTATTCTGCTATAGTCAGAGTTCTCCCATCTCTAGGTAGAATTCTGGGTTTCTTGTTGCTATTGAAAGGGAAAAATGATTTTTTCAGCTTTATTGAAGCATAAATGACAAAATTATATATATTTAAATTGTGAAGTAGAAAGTAGCTAGGGAAAAGGTTGGAAATAGAAGGGAGAGTTCACCAACCATCAAGCCCATCTTCTGAGCTAGATTCCAGACATCAGATAATTAAGGAAATAGGGAAAAAAGGGAGAACTGGACTTGGAGCCCACTTTCTGGGACTAGATCCACCTTCTGAGTTAAGCATTATCCCAGGGCTAGGATGTCCTGCTCTATGGAATCTAAGAAATATTTTTCTGGGCATAGATCTATGGGATCTAATGGGAAAAGGTAACCAGGTAACTTAACTTATACACAGTAAGTCCCCAGACATGCCCTCAATGGTCTTCTGCAACTCTTGGCCACTCAAACTCTAATCAGCATGTCACTAACTATGTAGATTGCCTCCCATGGGCTTTGGATGCCTTTAAAGTGTCTCCAAGGGTCATAAAAATCAAAAATTCCAGTGCCCAACAAAGGTACCAAGTCAAACCACTCATTAGGAGGAGTCATACCGCAAAATAAACCCTCAATTGGACATAATGAAAGCAGTTCTAAATAGAAAATTCATAGCACTGAGTGCCCACATTAGGAAAACAGAGCAAGTACAAATAAACAACCTAATGATCACTCTTAGACTCCTAGAAAAATAAGAACAAAAAAAAACCCAAAGCTCGAACAAGACAGGAAATTATAAAGATTAGAGCAGAAATCAATAAATGAAAACTATACAAAAAATAAATGAATCGAAGAGGTGGTTTTTTGAAAGAAAAAATAAAATTGATCAACCCTTAGCAAACCTTATCAAAAAAAAGGAAAGAAAGGGCTCAGATTCATGCAATCAGGAATGAAAAAGGCAAAGTCACAACAGATCCCACAGAAATCCAGAGGATCATTAATACATACTATGAGAACCTGTACTCTAATAAATTGGAAAACGTAGAAGAAATGTAGATATTTCTAGATACTTATGAATTATGAAAATTGAACGAAGAAGATAAAAACATTTTAAACACCCCAATCACAATCAGTGAAATTGAAAATGTAATTAAAAACTTAGCAGGTCCTGATGGATTCACTGCTGAACTTTACAAAACATTTAGAGAAGATCTACTGCCATTACTCTTCAGACTTTTCAATGACATTGAAAGAGAAGCAATACTTCCAAATTCATTCCTGGAAGCAAATATCACTTTGATTCCCAAACCTGGGAAAGATGTAACTAAAAAAGAGAACTACAGGTCAATCTCCTTAATGAATATAGATGCAAAAATCCTCAATAAGATGCTAGCAAACAGAATACAGAGGATCATCAAGAAGATCATACATCTCAAGTCAGATTTATTCCAGGGATGCAAGGATGGTTCAACATACGTAAATCAATAAATGTAATGCACTATATTAACAGAGGCAAGGATAAAACCCATATGATCCTCTCGATAGATGCAGAAAAAGCATTTGACAAAATTCAACACCCATTTATGATAAAAATGCTGCAAAAAGCTGGAATAGACAGTCTATATCTCAACTTAATAAAGGCTATCTATGAAAAAGCAAAAACCAACATCATATTAAATGGCCAAAAACTGAAAATCTTCACATTAAAATCAGGAACAAGACAAGGATGCCCACTATCACCACTCCCCTTTGATATAGTTCTGGAAACATTAGCCATAGCAATTAGACAAGAGAAAGGAATTAAAGCAATAAAGATAGGAAAGGAAGAAGTTAAACTATCATTATTTGCTGATGATATGATACTCTACTTTGAAGACCCAAAAAACTCCACCAAAAGACTTCTCGACTTAATTGACACATTTAGCAGAGTAGCTGGATATAATGTCAACACCCAAAAATCAATAGCCTTCTTTTAAACAAATAACAGACTCACTGAGAGAGAAATTAGGGAAACAATTGCTTTCAAAATAGCACCCAAAAAAATGAAGTGTCTGGGAATCAATCTAACAAAAGAAGCAAAAGACTTCTACAGTGAAAACTACAGCACTCTGAAAAAAGTGATCGAGGAGGATATAAAAAATGGAAATATCTCCCCTGCTCCTGGGTAGGAAGAATCAACACAGTGAAAATGGCCGTACTACCAAAACTGCCATACAGATTCAATGCAATACCAATTGAAATCCCAACACTATACTTCACAGAACTAGAAAGAAGAATCCAAAAATTCATTTGGAGCCATAAGAGACCTAGAATAGCAAAAGCCATCCTAGGCAACAGACACAGGGCAGCTGGTATAACAATTCCCAGTTTGAAACTATACTACAAAGCCTCTGTAATAAAAACAGCATGGTACTGGCAAAGAAACAGACCTGAGGATCAGTGGAACAGATTGGAAGACACAAAAACAACTCCAGATGTACTAAGCTACCTCATCTTTGACAGAGGAGCTGATAGTCCCCACTGGAGGAAAGATAGCCTCTTTAATAAATGGTGTTGGAAAAACTGGATCTCAACCTGCCAAAGACTAAAACTAGACATTTATCTGTCACCATGCACTAAATTACAATCCAAGTGGATTAAAGATCTAAGTATAAAAACAAAAACAGTAAACCTGCTGGAAGATAAGTTAGGCAGATCTCTTGAAGACATTGGCATAGGAAAAGACTTTATGAACAAATCCTCAGTAGCACAGGAACTAGCAGAAAGAATCAACAACTGGGATCTCATCATATTAAAAAGCTTCTGCACTGCAAAAGAAACCATGAACAGAACTAAGAGACAACCTACAGTGTGGGAAAATGTTTTTACCAGGTGCTCCTCAGAAAAAGGACTATTATCAAAAATATATAAAGAACTCAAAACAACCAGCCCCCCCAAATATAAAGACCCAATTCTAAAAAGGGCATCTGTAATGAACAGACATTTCTCAGACAAAGAAATAAAAGCAGCAAGTAAATGTATGAAAAAATTTTCCACATCACTGGTCATTCAAGAGATGCAGATGAAAACAACACTGAGATTTCACCTCACCCCAGAAAGAATAGCTGCTATCAAGAAATCACACAATAACAAATGTTGGTGCAGTTGTGGGGAGAAAGGAACCCTTCTTCATTGTTGGTGGGAGTGCAGACTGGTGCAGCTTCCATGGAATTCAATATGGAGATACCTCAAAGATCTAAGATTAGTGGTTCCATTTGACTCAGCCATCCCTCTGTTGGGTATCTTTTCAAAAGAATTAAAAGAATCATACCACAGTGATATATGTGCACCCATGTTTATAGCGGCACAGTTTGTAATACCTAAAACTTGGAAACAGCTCATCTGCCCATCAATTGGAAAATGGATAAAGATGTGGTTTTTCTATAAAATGGAATAGTGCTCAGCCATAAAGAATGAGAAAGTAGATTCATTCATAGTTAAATGGGTACATTTTAAGGATATACTTCTAAGTGAAATAAATAAGTTATACATATGCAAATACTGAATAGTTTCTCTAGTGTGAAAAACTAAAATAGTACTCAAGATCCTAATGGGCCAATTAGCAATTAGGAAGAAAAGGACCAAAGGTCTAGGGACAGTGAGAAGGATAAGGAAAGGGGAATAAGGGAAAATGAAAAAAGTATGAGAAAATGTAAAAATGGAATTAAAGTGTTTGAAGGGGGGCAGGAGAGGAGGGGATGAAGGGAGAGTGGGGACAAGGGGTAAAAAATGAGAACCAAGACCTGGCATGTAAAGGTACAAGATCCCAGGAACGAATGTAACTGTGCTCTCTACCTAGAATGTATCAATAAATTAAATTTTAAAAATAAAATAAAATAAACCCTCAATTTCACCTCATACCCTAAAGCTTAAACTCGCAACACCAAGCCCTCTGAGGGCTATGAGCTCTTCTTACTGGTCTGTTCCCACTCCATGGAATGTATCTTGACTTTTCTTTTTCAAATAAACCACTGCTATTACTCTTACGTACCCTGCTCAATCTTTTGTCTAAGACATCATCAACCTGGACAAGACCTCAACCCAGTAACAACCAGTTTTGTTGAGTTTTTGTGATGCTGGAAATTGTACTCCAATCCTCACATGTGCTAATCACACACTCTATTTCTGAGTTATATCCACAGTTCCTAGTGTAATATTTTATATGTAGTATTTGTACATTGTGAAATGATCACCACAATCAAGCAAACTAAAATACCTATTACTTAACATAGATACTATTTTGTTTACTTTTTTCTGAGAACACCTAAGATCTACCCTCTTAGCAAATTTCATTATTATTATTATTTAACTGTAGTCACATACTGTATATTAAATCTTCAGAATGTAATTCATCTTGCACAACTAAAACTTTGAACTGTTTGCTAACATCTTTCATATCTCCCTCCCTCGGCACCTGGCAACTGCCACCGTAGTCTTGCTTCTATGATTTTGACTATTTTAGATTTTACATACACATGAAGTCATTCAGCATTTAGCTTTCCGTGTCTGGCTCATTTTATTTAGCATAATGTTCTCTAAGTTCATTCATACTGACACACGTGGCAGGATTTTCTTCATTTTTTTAGCTGAGTGATATCTCATTGTGTATATGCTCCACATTTTCTTTATTCATCATCTGATGGACACTTAAATTGCTTCCATTTCTTGGCTATTCTAAATAATGCTGCAGTGAATATGGGAATGCTAACATCTCTTTGGCATACTGATTTCATTTCTTTTTGATGTATAACTAGACGTGGAATTTCTGGATCATGTGACTGCTACTTTTAATTGTTTGAGGACCCTCTACATTGTTTTCCACAGTGGCTATAACAATTTACATTCCTACCACAAGTGTATAAGCACTTCCTCTTTTCTACCTCACGATCAGCACCTTATCTTTTTGACAGCCATCCTAACAGGTATGAACTGATATTTCACTTTGGTTTTAATCTGCATAACAGAATTTTTTGAGTCTGCTTTAAGATAATATAAGGAAAGACTTTTTTATTTACCTGGCTAGCCTCTATTTAATTTATCACTAATAAAGAATCAAAAAGAGAAATAAAATTAGTTCCATGATTTTGTGTGTTGAAATGATGGCAGCCATCTTTCCTCCAAAATGTTTTCTTAGTCTCTATATTCTTTGACAGTAGAAGAATATGTTCAAATTTCTACCCTCTCTTAGTGTTTTACTTTAAAAACACATTTCTATGTCTAAACTAAGTCCCTAGGTAGAGACGTCTTATGCAAAGCAAAAAGACAAAACAATTTAGGAAAAATGTACAAATTATTTTCATTAATACATAATGAGTTCTTATAACAAATTTTTAAAAAAATAATAGAAAACAGTTTTTTAATGTCACCGAAAAGATTTTACAAATGGCTCTGAAAAAGAAAATATCTTTAAGCATATAAGTAGTAAGAGATGTTAATTAAAACTATATTGCACTATTTTTCATTCATCACATTGGAAGCATTTTAAAAATTTAGAGACAGGTTTGTTGGTAAAGTAGTAGAGAAAACATGAACTTTTACATGTTGCTGGTGAGAATGATGATCTGAACAACCTGTACAGAAGCAATTTGGAAACATCTATTGAAATAACAATGTATGCATCATTTGATGCAGAAATGTCATTTTTATAAATTTATTCTAAAAGTATAGCACAGTAGCAGATTAGAAAATAGATGTGGCTAAGGGTATTCACTGCAACATTGTTTATAGGGAGAACACTAGAAATTGTACAAGTTTTCATCAGTTAGAATTGGCCATTTATTATCTAACATCTATTCAGTAGAGTGATGCACATCTGTTTATTAAGAATAGGGAAACTCTTTGTATACTGATAAGGGAAGATACTGAAGACATACATTTAGATGAAAAAAATGAGAAAACAAATGGACACAACTGTATCTGGAACACATTTTTTAAATTTTTTCATTGACTTTATTGGTACTTTTTAAGTATATAGTACAGTTACATTTATCATTGGGATCTTGTGCCTTTACATGACAGACTTTGGTTTGCATTTTTCCCCCATAACACTGCCCTCCCTTCACCCCCTTCACCCTCCCTATTTACAAAGGCTTTGTTTCAAATTTTTTCTTTTCTCATATTTTTTGCTTTCCCCTTATTTCTTTTACCCTACCTTCCCACTTCCCCTAGAATTTTAGCCCTTTTCTTTCTATTTCACATTGTCAGTTATACAGTTTGGATCTTATTTACACGTTTAGTTTTTCACACCAGAGAAACAATTTGGTATTTGCACATGTCTTATTTATTTCACTTAAGAGTATGACCTCAATATGCATCCATTTTCCCATGAATTACTCTAGTTTCTCATTCTTTATGGCTGAGTAGTACTCCATTTTATAGAAAACCCACATCTTCTTTATCCAGTCTCCAACTGATGGGCAATTGGGCTGTTTCCAAGTTTTAGCTATTACAAACTGTGCCGCTATAAACATGGGTGTGCATATATCACTGAGATATGGTTCTTTTAATTCTTTTGGAAAGATACACCACAGGGTATCTGGACCCAGCTGGGTCAAGTGGAACCTCTAATCCTAGCTCATTTTGTTATCTCCACATTGGTTTCCATAGTGGTTGCACTAGTCTGTGTGCCCACTGACAATTCAAAAAGGTTCCTTTCTCCCCAAGCAAGCCCCAGCATCATTTGTTTTTGGTTGATTTCTTTTTTTTTTTTTTTATTGAGTTTATTGGTACATTTAGGGATACAGTACAGTTACATTCATTGTTGGGATCATGTACCTTTACATGGCAAGTCTTGATTCTCATTTTTTTCCCCTTACCTCTGCCCTCCCTTCACCCCCTCCTCCCCTCCCCATCTACAAACACTTTATTTTCACCTTTTCATTCTCTCACATTTTTTTCTTTTCCCTTTTTGTTCTTCCCCTACGTATCACACCTTCCCTACACCTTTAGCTCCTTTCCTCCCATTTCTAAATGTCAGTAATCTTATTAGAATCTTATGCATTGTTGCAGAATATTCACACCAGGGAAACTATTCGGTATTTACACATGTGGGACTTATTTATTTCACTTAGGAGTATATCTTCAATATGTATCCATTTTCCTATGAATGAATCTATTCTCTCGCTCTTTATGGCTGAGTAATATTCCATTTTATAGAAAAACCACAACTTCTTTATCCAGTTTCCAACGGATGGGCAAATAGGTTGTTTCCAAGATTTAGCTATTACAAACTGTGCCGCTATAAACATGGGTGCACATACTTCTCTGTGATATGATTCTTTTAGTTCTCTTGGAAAGATACCCAACAGAGGGATGGCTGGGTCAAATGGAACCTCCAGTCCAAGCTCTTTGAGGTATCTCCATATTGATTTCCATAGTGGTTGCACTAGTCTGCACTCCCACCAACAATGGAGGAGGGTTCCTTTCTCCCCACAACCCCGCCAACATTTGTTATTGTGTGATTTCTTGATAGCAGCCATTCTTTGTGGGGTGAGGTGGAATCTCAGTGTTGTTTTCATCTGCATCTCTCGAATGACCAGTGATGTGGAACATTTTTTCATATATTTTCTTGCTGCTTTCACTTCTTTGTATGAGAAATGTCTGTTCATTTCGGATGCCCATTTTTGGATCGGGTCTTTATATTTGGGGGGACTGATTGTTTTGAGTTCTTTATATATCCTTGATAATAGTCCTTTGTCTGAGGTACAGCTGGTAAAAATTTTTTCCCACATTGTAGATTGTCTCTTAGTTCTGCTAATGGTTTCTTTTGAAGTACAGAAGCTTTTTAGTAAGATGAGATCCCAGTTGTTGATTCTTTCTGCTAGTTCCCGTGCTACTGAGGATTTGTTCATAAAGTCTTTTCCTATACCAATGTCTTCCAGAGTTCTGCCTAACTTACTTTCCAGCAAGTTTAATGTTTCTGTTTTAATATTTAGATCTTTAATCCATTTGGATTTTAATTTAGTGCATGGCGAAAGATAAGGGTCTAATTTTAATCTGTGACAGGTTGATATCCAGTTTTTCCAACACCATTTATTAAAGAGGCTATCTTTCCTCCACTGAGGATGGTGAGCTCCTTTGTCGAAGATGAGGTAGCTGAGTACATCTGCATTTGTTTTTGTGTCTTCCAGTCTGTTCCATTGATCCTCAGGCCTATTTCTTTGCCAGTACCATGCTGATTTTATCACAGTGGCTTTGTAGTATAGTTTCAAATTGGGAATTGTTACACCTGGTGCCATGTGACTGTTGCCTATAATGGCTTTTGCTATTCTAGGTCTCTTGTGGTTCCAAATGAATTTTTGGATTCTTTTTTCTAGTTCTGTGAAATATAGTGTTGGAATTTCAATTGGCATTGCATTGAATGTATATAGCAGTTTCGGTAGTATGGCCATTTTCACTATGTTGATTCTTCCTACCCAGGAGCAGGGGATATCTTTCCATTTTTTTATATCCTCTTCGATTTCTTTTTTCAGAGTGCTGTAGTTTTCAGTGTAGAGATCTTTTGTTTCTTTTGTTAGATTGATTCCTAGATACTTCATTTTTTTGGATGCTATTGTAAAAGGAATTTTTTCCCTTATTTCTCTTTCTGTCTGTCTGTTATTTGTGTATAGAAAGGCTATTGATTTTTGGGTATTCACCTTGTATCCAGATACTTTACTGAATCTGTCAATTAAGTCTAGAAGTTTTTTGGTGGAGTTTTTTGGATCTTCAATGTAGAGTATCATATCATCAGCAAATAATGATAGTTTAACTTCTTCCTTTCCTATCTTTATTGCTTTAATTTCTTTCTCTTGTCTAATTGCTGTGGCTAATGTTTCCAGAACTATATTGAAGAGAAGTGGCGATAGTGGGCATCCTTGTCTTGTTCCTGATTTTAACATGAAGGTTTTCAGTTTTTGGCCATTCAATATGATGTTGGCTGATGGTTTTTCATAAATAGCCTTTATTAAATTGAGGTATAGACCATCTATTCCAATTTTTTGCAGGGTTTTTATCATGAATGGGTGTTGAATTTTATCAAATGCTTTTTCTGCATCTATTGAGAGGATCATATGGTTTTTGTCCTTGACTTTGTTAATATAATGTATTACATTCACTGACTTTCGTATGTTGAACCACCCTTGCATCTCTGGAATAAATCCGACTTGGTCATGATGGATGATCTTCTTAATAATCCTCTGTATTCTGTTTGCTAGTATCTTATTAAGGATTTTTGCATCTATATTCATTAAGGAGATTGGTCTGTAGTTCTCCTTTTTGGTTGTATCTTTCTCTGGTTTGGGAATCAGAGTGATACTTGCTTCCAGGAATGAATTTGGAAGTATAGCTTCTCTTTCAATTTCATTGAAAAGTTTGAAGAGTAATGGTAGTAGTTCTTCTCTAAATGTCTTGTAAAATTCAGCAGTGAATCCATCAGGGCCTGGGCTTTTCTTTGTTGGTAAGTTTTTAATTACATTTTCAATTTCACTGATTGTGATTGGGGTGTTTAAAATGTTTTTATCTTCTTCGTTCAACTTTGGTAATTCATAAGTATCTAGAAATCTGTCCATTTCTTCTGTGTTTTCCATTTTATTAGAGTACAGGTTCTCAAAGTAGGTGTTCATGATCCTCTGGATTTCTTTCGGATCTGTTGTGACTTCGCCTTTTTCATTCCTAATTGCATGGATCTGAGCCTTTTCTTTCCTTTTTTTGATAAGATTAGCTAAGGGTTTGTCAATTTTATTTATTCTTTCAAAAAACCAGCTCTTTGTTTCATTTATTTTTTGTATCGTTTTCTTAATTTCAATTGCATTGATTTCTGCTCGGATCTTTATAATTTCCTCTCTTGTTCGAGCTTTGGGTTTTTCTTGCTCTTGTTTTTCTAGGAGTCTAAGTTTCATCGTTAAGTTGTTTATTTGAGCCCGCTCTGTTTTCCTAGTGTGGGCATTCAATGTTATGAATTTTCCACGTAGAACTGCTTTCATTGTGTCCCAAAGATTCCTGTATGTTGTATTGGCATTCTCATTTATTTGTAAAAACTGTCTAATTTCTTCTTTAATTTCCTCTGTAATCCATTGATTGTTTAGGAGAGTGTTGTTCAGTTTCCATGTGCTTGTGAAGTTTCTATAGTTTCTTGTGCTATTGATGTCTAGTTTGATTGCACTATGATCTGATAATAAACAGGGGATGACTTCAATTTTTTTGCATTTATTTAGACCTGTTTTGTGAGCCAGTATGTGGTCTATTTTGGAGAATGATCCATGTGCAGCCGAAAAGAATGTATATTCTGGTTTTTGGGGGTGGAATACTCTATAAACATCTATTAAGTCCATGTGTTCCAAAGCTTGGTTCAGTTCTATTATTTCATTGTTGATTTTCTGCCTAGTAGATCTGTCAATTTGTGATAGTGGGGTATTTAAATCCCCCACTACAATTGTATTAGTGCTTATTTGGTTTTTCATGTTACTTAATATTTGTTTTATATAGTTGGGGGCATTTATATTTGGTGCATATATGTTTATGATTGTCAGCTCTTCCTCTTGAATTGTTCCCTTTACAAGGATGTAGTGTCCTTCTTTGTCTCTCTTAATGAGTTTTGGTTTGAAATTTACTTTATCTGAGAATAAGATTGCTACCCCTGCTTTTTTCTGGACTCCTGACGCATGGAGAATTGTTTTCCATCCTTTCACTTTCAGTCTATGGACTTCCTTTTGCACTAGGTGTGTTTCTTGTATACAACATATTGTTGGATTTTGCTTCTTAATCCATTCTGCCAATCTGTTTCTCTTGATTGGTGAATTGAGGCCATTAACATTGATGGTTACAACTGATATATTTTGACTTATTCTTGTCATGTTTTTGTCCATTTGTTGACTCTTTTTACTTTTTCTCCCATCTCCTTTTAGTTTCTTGCCTTGCCTATTTGATTTGGTCTGTTGGGCCTCATGTTATTGTGAATTTCGTTGTCCTTTTCTAGGATATTGTTTAGAATTCCTTGCAGTGCTGGTTTGGTGTTCATGAAATTTCTCAGGTGCTCTTTGTCGTGGAAGTATTTTATTTCCCCATCTATTTTGAAAGAGAGTTTTGCAGGATACAAAAGTCTAGGTTGGAGATTCTTTTCTTTTAGGACTTGGAATACCTCACTCCAGGCTCTCCTTGACCTAAGGGTTTGTGTTGAAAAGTCTGCTGTGATTCTAATGGGCTTCCCTTTGCATGTGATTTGTTTCTTTTCTCTTACTGCTTGTAGTATTTTGTTTTTCTGTTGGATTTCTGGAATCTTGATTATTATATGTCTAGGTGTAGATTTTTTTTGATCGTGGCTAGTTGGGGTTCTATATGCCTCACTTATCTGTATGTCTAATTCTTCCCTTCTGTTTGGGAAGTTTTCTGTCATTAATTCTGTGAAGAGCTTTTTTATATCATTTGTGTTTTCTCCTGTTTTTTCATGAATTCCTATCAGTCTTATGTTATTTTTCTTTGTATCGTCTAGGAGTTGTTGGATTGATTTCTCATGATCCCTTACTGTTTTTAATAGACCTCTTTTTTCACGGTCACTGACTGCTATCCTATCTTCTATATCTGAAATTCTATCTTCGCAATCTTTTATTCTGTTTCGTACACTTTCAATAGAGTTTTTAATCTCCTGGATATCTGTTTGAATCTGTTTTATGGATTCCATTTCTTTCCTCTGTTGGGCATTCATTGTTTCCATGTCTTTCTTATGCTGAGTCTTCATGGCTTCTATCACAGTCTTGAGCTCATCTATTTTTTTCTCAGTTTCTGCTCTAGAGTCTCGAATCATGACTTCTATTTTGCTCATCATCTCTCTGGCTAGCTGGGAAATTATTTCTGATTTGAATTTTTCTAGAGCCTGATTGATCAATTTTGTTACCTCCTGTGCTATGGGTCCAGGGAGTCCTGTTGGTTCACTATCAGACTTTTCATCCTCATTTGTCCTACTATTTGCTATTGGTGAACTGGATATTTGTTTTTGTGTCTTGCTTAAGTGTTTTCTCATTTTTATTTTTATTGTTGGGTTGTCCTTCTTTAATTTCTGGGTATTACTTAAATCTTCCTAATATAGTTGCGTTTTAGCTTTTGAGTTTCTAATGACTCATAGACATTCTCGTTTTCATAATATCAGAGAAAACAACTCTTTAAATCAATCACCACTCTTTGTCCCAATTGATACATTCAGCAGCCCAATAGGATCAGGCACAGCTTGCCAACTGACCACTTATGGTAGTCATTAATGTATCACCTTTAACTCATGTGAATTAGATTAATTTCAAGAAGCAGCTCATAGTATGTTTGCAGTGAATATTCTTTTCAATATGGCATCTTTACCATTTAGGATGGGGGGTTCGACTTAGAACAAGAGGATTAGATAAGTGAAAGAATTAGAGCAGGTTTGAAGTGAATCCAGAGGTTGTAGAATTACCTTACTATCTTTACAAAGCTATTAAGTTCAGGGGGGATAGAGAGAGTGCAGGAATAAGGACAGGAATATATCCCCTTAACAGTAACAGGCGCTTGCCTTCCCTTGAAGGTACAGAGCCATGAGTGAGGTAAAATGACTGGAGAAAAGAACATAAAGAGAAACCCGTCCTAAAAACAAAAAATAAAAAAAGAAGTCTGAGTTCTTCAGGAACTGGAATAAAAAGGGAGATGAGGGACACTATGGTGGAGCAAGAGACTGAGTTGGAGAGACAGGACAGAAAAAAGAAAGAAATTTTAGGGTGGAAAGAGGAAAAAAGAGACAAGAGAGAGGGAAAGAAAAAGAATTTGAAGGTCCTCTTTCAGGCTATCTCTGATCTCATATTATACCACATGCACAGTCATATGCGGAACCCAATCCCCTGGTTATAGCTAGCCAATGGCTGTTCCTCACGACTGAGACTGAACACAATCTACAAAGCCTAACTTTAGTTTCCTTACCCTCAGGGTTGAACTCCACTCCGTTCTATTACAGGTTTCCCCTGCCCTTTCTTTAAAGATGATCAAAGTTCGGAGCTCAGAAAACTACCCTTCATGGGAACCTATGCCTCTGCAGAGTTGGTCTAAGGACTGGCCCGATCAGGAGTTTTGAGAACGGGGGGGGGGGTCGTGTGGGTGTTTCAAGGGCGCCCGCGCGGCTACCTTCCTTCCTGGGTCTGTTGTCGCGCAGGCCGGGAGCTCCCGCGCAGGCCGGGAGCTCGCGCGCACACCGCCGGGTGATCGCAGACAGGCAGGCAGGCAGGCAGCTCTGGTTGATTTCTTGATAGCAGCCATTCTTTCAGGTGCAAGGTGGAATCAAAGTGTTATTTTCATCTGCAACTCTCAAACAACCAGTGATGTGGAACATTTTTGCATATATTTATTTGCTGCTTTTACTTCTTTGTCTGAGAAATATCTGTTCATTTTAGATGCCCATTTTTGAATTGGGTCTTTATACTTGGGGGGGCTGATTTTTTTACCTCTTTATATATTCTAGATAGTAGACCTTTGTTTGAGGTGCAGGAGATAAAAAAATTTCCCACATTGAAGGTTGTCTCTTAGCTCTGTTGGTGGTTTCTTTTACAATGCAGAAGCTTTTTTAAAAGATGTGATCCCAGTTGTTGAATCTTTGTGCTAGTTCCCGTGCTACTGAGGATATGTTCATAAAGTCTTTTCCTATGCCAGTGTCTTCAAGCATCCTGTCTAACTTATCCTCCATCAAGTTTATTGTTTCTTCTTTAAAATTGAGGTCTTTAATCCACTTCGATGGTAGTTTAGTGCATGGTGAAACATAAGGGTCTAACTTGAATCTTTGGCAGGTTGAAATCCAGTTTTTCCAACACAACACCATTTATTAAAGTGGCTATCTTTCCTCCACTGAGGATGGCTGGCTCCTTTGTCAAAGATGAGGAAGCTGAGTATGTCTGGAGTTGTGTCTGTATCTTCCAATATATTCCACTGATCCTCAGGTATTTTTCATTCCAGTAGAGTGCTGTTTTTATTACAGTGGCTTTGTAGTATAGTTTCAGGTTGAGAATTGTGAGACCCCTGCCATGTCTCTGTTGCCTAGAATGGTTAATCTACTCTAGTCCTCTTCTGGTTCCTAATTAATTTCTGGATTATATTCTCTAGTTCTGTGAAATATATTGTTGGGATTTCAATCGGCATTGCATTGAACCTGTACAGCAGTTTTGGTAGTATGGCCATTTTCTCTATTTTGATTCTTTCTACCCAGAAGCAGGGAAGATCTTTCCATTTTCTTACATCCTCTTCAATCTCTTTTTTCAGAGTGCTGTAGTTTTCAGTGTAGAGGTCTTTTGCTTCTTTTCTTAGATTGATTCCTAGATATTTCATTTTTTGGATGCTATTGTGAAAGGAATTGTTTCCCTAATTTCTGTCAATGTTACTGTTATTTGTGTACAAGAAGGCTATTAATTTTTGAGTGTTGACCTTGTATCCAGCTACTCTGCTGAAAGTGTCAATTAAGTCTACAAGACTTTTGGCAGAGATTTTGGGGTCTTCTATCTAGAGTATCATATTGTCAGCAAATAATGACAGGTTAACTTCTTCCTTTCCTATCTTTATTGCTTCAATTTCTTTCTCTTGTCTAATTGATGTAGCTAATGTTTCCAGAACTATAATGAACAGACGGTGATAGTAGATACCCTTGTCTTGTTCATGATTTTAATGTGAAGATTTTCAGTTTTCTGCCATTTAATATGATGTTGACTGTTGGTTTTTCATAGATAGCCTTTATCAAGTTCACCATCAAAAACTGTCAATTCTAATTTTCTGCAAGGTTTTTATCATGAATGGGTGCTTAATTTTGTCAAATGCTTTTTCTGCATCTATTGAGATGATCATATGGTTTTGGAGGTTGACTCTGTTAATATAATGTATTACATTTATTGATTTATGTATGTTGAACCATCCTTGCATCCCGGGAATAAATCCAACTTGGTTGGGTTGTATGATCTGCTTGATGACCCTCTGTATTCTGTTTGCCAGTATCTTATTTGGGATTTTACATCTATGTTCATTAAGGATATTGGCCTGTAGTTCTCTTTTTTAGTTCAGTCTTTCCCTGGTTTAGGAATCAAATTAACACTTGCTTCCAGGAATGAATTTTGAAGTATTGCTTCCCTTTCAATTTCATTGAAAATTTTAAAGAGTAATTTCAATAGTTTTTCTCTAAATGTAGTGTAGAATTCAGCAGTCACGCTATCAGGATCTGGACGTTTCTTTGTTGATAAACGTTTAATTATGTTTTCAATTTCCCTGATTGTAATTGAGGGGTTTAAAATTTTTTATCTTCTTTGTTCAACTTTGGTAATTCATAAGTATCTAGAAATCTGTCCATTTCTTCTGTGTTTTCCATTTTATTAGAGTAGAGGTTCTCAAAGTAAGTATTGATGATCCTCTGGATTTCTGGTGGGTCTGTTGTGATTTTACCTTTTTCATACATAGCCATGAGCCTTTTCTTTTCTTTTATTGACAAGGTTAGCTATGGATTTATCGATTTTATTTATTCTTTCAAAAAACCAACTACTCAATTCATTGATTTTCTATATTGTGCAGTTAGACTCCATTGCATTCATTTCTGCTCTGATCTTTATAATTTCCTCCCTAATTTGGGTTTTTCTTGCTCTTATTTTTCTAGAAATCTAAGACTCATTATTAGGTGGTTTATTTGAGCTCACTCTGTTTTTGTAGTGTGGGCATTCACTGATATGAATTTTCCACATAGAACTGCTTTCATTTGTCCCATTTATTCCTGTATGTTGTGTTGGAATTATCACTTATTTATAAAAACTAATTTCTTGAATTTTCTCTTTGACCCATTGATTAATCAGGAGAGTGTTGTTCAATTTCCATGTGTTTGTGAATTGTTATGGTTTCTTATGCTAATGATCTCCAGCTTAATTGCACAATGCTATGATAATACATATGAGATAACTTCAATTCCTTTGCATTTATTTAAACCTGTTCTATGAGCTAATATGTAGTGTATTTTGGAGAATGACCCATGTAGCGCTGAAAAGAATGTATATTCAGATTTTCTGGGGTGGAACACTCTGTAGACATCTATTAAGTCCATTTGTTCAAAATCTTGGTTCAGTTCTAGTATTTCGTTGCTGATTTTTTGCCTAGATGACCTGTCTATTTTTGGTAGTGGGATATTTAGGTCCACCACTACAATAGTATTAGTACTTATTTGGGTTTTCATGTCCCTTAATATTTGTTTTATATAGTAGGGAACATTAATATTTGGTGCATATATATTTATGATTATCATCTCTTCCTCTTACATTGTTCCCTTTACAAAGAACATGTAGTGACTTTCTTTGTCTGTCTTAATCAGTTTTGGTTTGAAATTTACTTTGTCTGAGATTAAGATAGCTACTTCTGGGCTCCTGTCACATGGAGAACTGTTTTCCATCCTTTTGCTTTCAGTCTATGAGTTTCTTCTTTTTCCCCAATTTTTTGAGTTTATTGGTATAATCTAGGTATACAATACAATTACATTCATCATTGGGATTCTGTACCTTTACATAATAGGTCTTGGTTCTCATTTTTTCCCCTTGTCCCTGCCCTCCCTTCAAGCCCTCCTCCCCTCCCCATTTACAAACACTTTATTTTCATTTTTTCAGTTCCTCATATTTTTTTCCTCTCCCTTATTAACTTTCCCCCACCCTTCCCACTTTCCCTATGCCTTTAGCCCTTTACTTCCTATTTCACATTAATAATTATCTCATTAGGACCCTGTGTACTATTATAGTTTATCACACCAAAGAAACTATTTGGTATTTCAGTTAAAGAAATCTCTGTATGAACATTAAAATAGGGAATCCTGAATTAAAACTAAAAAGGAAAGTAAAAGAGAAACAGCAATGATGTAAAATTAAAATAATCCTTAATTCTGGAGATGAAAATGGTCCCTGAACATATTTAAATTGCTTCTCGCTCTTCTAGTCTTATCTTATTCTTTTTTTCATTATTTAGAGAATACTTTATTAATTTCTGTAATCAAACCCATGTAGATATGACCTTACATATTTAGTACAATGTGTTACCCCTGTACACATGGAAACAAAACAAAAAATAAAAATAAAAATGAATTAAAATTTCTAGACCAATATGGTTGTCCATTTCTGCACAATGCCAAATCAAAACAGTAAATTGGGATGACTTTTTCCAAAGTTGGCAGCACCATTAAAGTTTCCCAAAATTCAATTTATGTATATATATATTTATTTATTTATTTATTTATTTATTTATATAAAAAGACTAATAATAGTATATTATTCATCGATAGCAGCAACAGCTTTTCCAAGTTCTGCAGTCATCTGAACAAAATTATAGACATTCAGTACATTCCATTAAAAAAAAAAACAAAGAAAATAATAATATCCAGAAAACAGCAAAGTTCTGTTGCTGTTGTGGTACCTGGCACCATTTTTTCTATTAGCCTCTTAATCATCATCTGGAAAGAGAACATTCTAGAGTAATATCATTAAATGTAGCTCTGATAAAGCACGGTCCCTACTATGTATCATAAAGCAGGTACTAGATATTTTACATTCATAGAGGTATGATACAGTACTGTCCTACATCAATAATACTAGATTCAGTTTTGGTTTGAAATTTACTTTGTCTGCAAATAAGATTGCTACCCCTGTTTTTTTCTGGGCTCCTGTCACATGGAGAATTGTTTTCTATCTTTTCACTTTCAGTCTATGGGCTTCTTTTTGCACTAGGTGTGTTTCTTGTATACAACATATTATTGGATTTTGCTTCTTATTCCATTTTGCCAGTCTATTTCTCTTGATTGGTGAGTTGAGGCCATTGACATTCCTGGTTATAACTGATATGTACTGACTTATTATTGACATGTTATTGGCCTTTTGTTGACTCTTTTTACTTTTTCACCTTCTCCTTTTAATTTCTTGCCTTGCCTATTTGATTTGCTCTGTTGGGCCTCATGGTGTTGTTGCCTTCATTGTCTTTTTCTAGGATCTTGTTTAGAATTGCTTGTAGTGCTGGTTTGGTATTCATGTAGTTTCTCAGGTGTTCTTTGTCGTGGAAGTGTCTTATTTCCCCATCCATTTTGAAAGAGAGTTTTGCTGGATACATCAGTCTAGGTTGGAGGTTGTTCTCTTTTAGTACTTGAAATATCTCATTCCAGGCTCTCCTTGCCCCAAGGGTTTGTGTTGAAAAGTCTGCTGTGATTCTGATGGGCTTTCCTTTGTATGTGATTTGTTTCTTTTCTCTTACTGCTTGTAGTATTTTGTTCTTCTGTTGGGTTTCTGGGATCTTGATTATTATATGTCTAGGTGTAGATTTTTTTTTATTGTAGCTAGTTGGGGTCCTATATGCCTCAGTTATCTGAATGTCAAATTCTTCCCCTCTGTTTGGGAAGTTTTCTGTCATTAATTCTGCAAACAGCTTTTTTAAGTCATTTGTATTTTCTCCTGCTACTTCATGTATTCCTATCAGTCTTATGTTATTCTTCTTTGCATCATCTAGGAGTTGTTGGATCGATTTCTCATGATCTCTTACTGTTTTTAAGAGACCTCTCTTTTCATGGTCACTGACTGCAATCTTATCTTCTATATCTGAGAGCCTATCTTCGCATTCTTTTATTCTGTTGCATACACTTTCAATAGAGTGTTTAATCTCCTGGATATCTGTTTGAATCTGTTTTATGGATTCCATTTCTTTCCTATGTTGGGCGTTTATTTTTTCCATTTCTTTCTTATGCTGGGCCTTCATGGCTTCTATCATGGTCCTGAGCTCATCTATTTTTTTGTCAGTTTCTGCTCTAGAGTCTCGAATCACGACTTCCATTTTGCTCACTATCTCTATGGTTATCTGGGAAATTATTTCTGTTTTGAATTTTTCTAGAGCCTGATTGATCTGTTTTGTTACTTCCTGTGCTTTGAGTTCAGGGTGTCCTGGTGGTTCACTATCGGCCTTTTCATCCTCATTTGCCCTACTGTTTGCCATTGGTGAACTGGAAGTCTGTCCTTGTGTCTTGCTTAAGTGTTTTCTCATTTTAATTTTTGTTGTCGGACTGTCCTTGGTTTAATCTCTGGATTATCACCCAAATCTTCCTGATACAGTTGCACCCTAGCTTCTGTGTCTCTAACGACCCACAGACATTCTCATCTTCATAACATCAGAGAAAACAGCTCATCAAATCAACCACAATGCTTTACCCCAACTGATACAATCAGCGACACATTAAGATCAAGCATAACTTGGACACTGACCACCTGTGGTAGTCACTAGTCTATCACACTTAAATCATTTGAATTAAATTGAAATCAAGAAGCAGTCCAGAACATGTCTGCAGTGAACAAAATTTCAATATAGTGTATTTACCATTTAATGGCTCAGACAGAGTGAGAATGCAAGACCCCTGATCTCAGTTAGCTGATAGCTGAACCCCATGACACTGATTGACCTCGGGCTGCAAGGCCCAGATTGAGTTCCCCAACCTTCTGAATGGTTGAACTCTGCAATGTTCTATTACGGGTTTCCCCCGCCCTTTCTTTAAAGATGTTCAAAGTTGGGAACTCAGAAAAATACCCTTGATGACCACCTCTGCCTCTGCAGAGTGAGTCCAAAGACTGGCACAATCAGGATGTCTGAGAGTGCGGGGTGGGGGGGTTATAGGGGTTCAGGGGCACCCACACAGCTACCTTCCCTGTGCTTGAGTGATGGCAGCTGGGTGGGGAGCGGGTGTGGTTCTCCTTCCCCTGGAGGATCGGGGCCCAGGATTCCTCCCAGTGCTTGAGCAATGGTGGCTGGGTCAGGAGCAGGAGTGGTTCTATGAGTTTCTTTTTGAAATAGGTGTGTTTCTTGTATACAACATATTATTGGATTTTGCTTTGTAATCCATTCTGCCAGTCTATTTCTTTTTATTGGTGAATTGAGGCCATTGACATTGATAGTTCTAATTTAAATGTACTGACTTGTCATTGTCATATTATTGTCCTGTTGTTGGCTCTTTTTAATTTTTCCCCCTCTCCCTTTAGTTTCTTGCCAGGCCTAATTGATTTGCTCTGTTGGGCCTCATGGTGTTATGACCTTCATTGTTTTTTTCTAGGGTATTGTTTAGAATTCCTTGTAGTGCTGGTTTGGTATTCATGAAGTTTCCCAGGTGTTCTTTGACATGGAAGTATCTTATTTTCCATTTTGAAAGAGAGTTTTGCAGGATATATCAGTTTAGGTTGAAGGTTGTTTTCCTTTAGGACTTGAAATATCTCACTCCAGGCTCTCTGTGACCTGAGGGTTTGTGTTGAAAAGTCTGATGTGATTCTGATGGCCTTTCCCTTGCTTGTGATTTGTTTCTTTTCTCTTACTGCTTGTAGTATTTTGTTCTTCTGTTGGATTTCTGGGATCTTGACTATTATATGGCTAGGAATATATATATTTGGGGGGCGTACTGGGGATCAAGCTCAAGTCCTTGCACTTGTGAGGCAGTCACCAGAACCACTGAGCTAAATCCCTAGCCCAGTGTAGACTTTTTTATCATGGATAATTGGATTCCCATATGCCTCACTTATCTGTATGTCAAATTTTTCCCCTCTGTTTGGGAAGTTTTCTGTCATTAATTCTATGAACAGCTTTTTTAAGTCATTTGCATTTTCACCTGCTACTTCATGGATTCCTCTCAGTCTTAAATTATTCTTCTTTGTATCAGCTAGAAGTTCTTGGATCAATTTCTCATGATCCCTTACTGATTTTAAGAGATCTCTCTTTTCACTGTCACTGACTGCAGTCCTAGTTTCTATGTCTGAAGTTCTATCTTAGCATTTGTTTATCTTGCTGAAAATGCTTTCAATAGAGTTTTTAATCTCCTGGATATCTCTGAATCTGTTTCATGGTTTCCATTTCTTTCCTATGTTGAGCATTCATGGTTTCCATTTCTTTCCTATGATGGGCATTCATGACGTCTATCACAGTCCTGAGCTCAGATATTTTTTTTGTCAGTTTCTGTTCTAGAGTGTCTAATCATGGCTTTTATTGAGCTCACCATTTCTGTAGGTATCTGGGAAATTATCTCTGTTTTGAATTTTCCTAGAGCCTGATTGATCTGTTTTGTTACTTCTCGTGCTATGAGTTCAGTATGTCCTGGTAGCTGATTGTCAGACTTTTCCATCTCATTTTCCCTAGAATTTGCCATTGGTGAACTGGAAATTTCTCTTTTTGCCTTGCTCAAGTGTCTCCTCAATCTTATTTTTGTTGTTGGGCTGTCCTTGCTTTAATTCCTGGGTTAGTCCTTTGAACTTCCTGATATAGCTACCCTTTGGTTTTGAATCTCTAATGACTCATAGACACTCTCATTTTCTTAATATCAGAAAAGACAACTCATTAAATCAATCACAACCCTTTAGCCCAATTGATACAATCAGCAACACAATAGCAATCAAGCACAGCTTAGAAATTGACCATTTGTGGTAGTTATTAAGCTACCATCTTTAAACTATGTGAATTAAATCAAAATCATGGACCATCCCAAAATGTTTATAGTGAATAAAGTCTTCAATGTAGCAACTTTGCTCTGTAGGATAGGAAATTAGAAGGAGTTTGGAGGAGAGGAATAGATAGGCAGAAGAACAGGAGAAGGTTTCAAGTGAAACCAGTGGACACAGGATGAGCACACAAACTCTAGAAAACTGTTGGAGACAAGAGGGAAAGTGGAGTGCAAGAACTAAGATAAGAATAGAACAACTTAACAGTAATAGGGAAGCTATAAATTATTCTCACTTTTCTTTGAAGCTAATGATACTAGAGTTAAGGAAAAAGAGAGAAGAAATGAAAGAGAAAGAAGAAATTTGAAACAGGGTAAGAATAGGAACAAAAAGGAAGATAAAGAATAGTGTGGGTGAGCAAGTGACTAAGTGGGGAAAAAGAAAGAAAAAATAAAGAATTTGCAGAATGGGAAAAAGTAATATTTTAAAACTAAAAGTTAAAAATAAGAGGAAGAGAAAGAAAAAAATTTGAAGAGCCCCTTTCAGGGTGTATCTCTGCTGTCCCAATAGACAATGTGGGCAGCAATGTGCAGAGCTAAGTCAATTAGTCTCAGCTAGCAAATGGAAGACCCCTGAGATTCAGGCTGAATTCTGGCTGCAAGGCCCAAGTTGAGCTCCCTGACCTCCTGCAGGGTTGAACTCTGCAAGGTTCTACTACAGGTTCCCACTGCCCTTCCCCTGAAGATAGTCCAAGTTCTGATGGAAGGTGGTGATCCCTCCAACTTACCAAGTATGAAGGTCTGATGTGCCTTTATTGCAGTTGTTCACTTCCATTCTATCTTCTGGAACTCAGTAAAATGGCCTTTATGAGCACCTGTGCCTCTGAAGTGTGGGCCCACATACCAGCCAAGCAGGATGCCTGAGAGTGGGGGCAGGGAGAGAATGCTGCAGAGGTTCCTGCATGACGGGGGGGTTCTCACCAGACTTCTCTCATGAAGGCCTGTGGCACTGACAAGCTCCCTGTGCAGCTGGGCATCCCTCACCAGACTGTTCAAATGAAGACCTGGCCCTGGTGAGCTCCCCATGCAGCTGGGTGTTCCTCATCGGACTGCTTGTATGAAGGCTGGGGTGCTTTCAAGCTCCCCATGCAGCTGGGCAGTCCTCACAGATCTCCTCTGATGAAGGCCCCAGGGTCTGGCAAGCTCCCCATGCAGCTGGGCCTGGTACATATTTTTAAATATTCCAGATACTATTCTCTAAAATGTTTCTTCCCTAAAATCTATCTTTTGAACACCAATGTTTTCTTTAATTGCATTTTTATGGAAAAGAAGATTTAAGTTAATATAATAAAAAAGAGAGAAACAATATATTTTCCAAATGAACTACTAAGGAAAGTTCCTTTATATTGAAAGTTTTTCCATTTGCTTCTCTATTTGCTTGATCAGACTGGCTCCTTACACTCAAGGTTCCACTCACTCTCTCAACATGATAAAGAATATTTTGACAGTTGGTTTTAAATAAATGTTCATTCAGTAATATTACTCTGTTCGTTCAGTAATACTATTATTATTCCCAAGCATAAACAGAAGCTCTAAATTTGTGCTTCCCCCTCATTTGAGTAACAATTCTATTAATTTGCCAAAATAACCAGTTCTTTTGATTTATCCCTTTGACAAGATGCCTTTTGCACTGAGGTTTTCCTAAGTTTTTTGAAAATCTCTCTTTTCTTTTGATCGCCTGTCTTATTTTACTTGTTTGCAGATGTGTTTCAAAAAAACTTTCTCACTCTTTATAAGGCCCCACCAGTTATGTAATTTACTTTGATTTAGTTCAATCTCATTTACTGGACATGAGACAGACCTCTAGTCAACCTCCATTTACATTCACTAGAATTCCTGAAGTGCATATCCAAAGGTGAACTCGTCATCTTCCCCAAAATAGCTTTTCTTCCTCCTGCATGAGACTCTTCTTCACACTTCCAATATCCAACTAACTACCATTTCTTATTGTTTCTACCTGCTAAATATATCTGACTCACCACCTCCACCCAGTTCAACTGACTTTACATCTCACACCAACAATTGCAATAGTTTACTGATCTGTCTCCTTCCTCTGTCTAACCGGTCCTCAAATCCTTCCTCAATACAGCTAACAGAATTTCATCTGTAAAACAAAGAACTGATGATTACACTTGTTTCAATCCTGGAACAGCCCCCCAGCACCTACACTGAACCTCAAGGAACTGTTTTACTCCATGTTTTGTCTTTAACCATTACCTACCTTTCTTGTACATCATAGTCCTACCCTTCCAGCCATTTCTGAAAACAACCATCCATAATCATTTCCTTACTCTGGATGGCCTCTCTTGCTCTTCCTCATGTGTTATGTCTAACTTCTCCCTCCTGCCACTTATATGCTCCTAGTCATCCTTTACAAGTCAAGCAGAACCCTTCTACTGAGTATGTACAGCACTGAATAGCTTCTGCTTATAGTACAACACAAGTCTTTCTTTACTAAACTGTATTGTCATGAGGTCTGAAGAAGAAAGGATACTTTTCTTAACACTTCAGTCACACACTTAGCACATCTGTTATGTGTAATAAATTGTGGTTGAGTTAAATGTAATTGAGTGATAATATCTAATATATGTTTGTAAACCTCTTATGGCATAGTGATGTAAAGGAGAACTATTTAAAAGGTTAAGTGTTGGGTCATCAAAAAGCAAGTTTTAAAAAAGATTTTAAGGTAACATCTTGGGATCAAATATTTAAGAAAGAAGGCTAAAAGTGACATACCAGCAATGAAGAGTAGGGACAGAGAAAGAAAAAAATAATGTGATTAATATATGCCTCCCAGGAGTTACCGAAATTATAAGTTTACTTTTTTGCCAGAAACCAAGTAGAGTATTAGAACTATTGCCTTATTTCCACTTTCCCTGGAGTCACCAGGAATTTATAGATATAAGCTTTCTAAACTGCATTAACACACTTTAACACACTAATCAAGCTTCTATTTGATTCTACTTTCTATTTCACCTTTGTCGACACTTGCTTATAACCCTAATCCAAGTACTGACCTTCTCTGGTATTAGAGAAATGACTCTCAATTCCCAAGTGACCCTTCTCTTCCATTATACTTTAAAACTACACTCCAGGTGTCTCACTGCATACCTAGAACCTGGTCTTGTATGGGTTTCCTCCAGACTCATTAAATCCCTTTTCACTAGGACCTGGAACCAAATTCCCTTATTGGAAGGCAGAACACAGGAAAGAAAGACTGACTAGATTCTTACAGTGTTCCCATTTTTCTTTTCTGTGACCTTCTTAGCTGCCCAAAAAGATTTCCCTACATGGCCTCTGTCTTTCTTCTGCCATTTTCTAGCCATCTAATCAGCAAACACAGTCTTGGTGAAATTATCTCTACAAACCTGATACCTGCTTCAAACCAAACTGATTTTTGTTTCTCATCTCTGAAAAACATTCCTTTTTCTTTATTCTCTTTTGCCTCTTCCTCCTGATTCCCTTCTAATCATTCTGTCTCTGTCTCTGTCTCTCCCTCCCCTCTTTCTTGCTTGCTTTACCTTACCTTCTTCCCTTCCTGTCTCTCTTCCCCTACTCTCTCACCTCTCCTACCTCTCTCACACACTATTACACACACACACACACACACACACACACAATTCATATATAAAAATATCCATTACTTTTCCCAGCATTTATTAATGTTCACAAGGCACACATTTGCATTTGAAATGGCTCCAGACTCTCAAGAGAGAAGCATTTTCAGGTACAAACATATACTGTTGCCATTCAGAGAAATGCCTGAGAGACAAACACTCCAAAAACTAATTAAAAAGAGTTCAAGCCAAAATAAAACTCTATTTCTTTATTGGCACACTCAGCATAGTGACCTCTAAATGCAGTGTGTTGCAAAAGTGGCAAAAACAAAAGATTTTGATTCACATTGTATAAGCTATCCATAGTTTAATAAAGGCCAGAACAGCAATCTCAGAGAACTAATATAGAGATGCCAGAAGGAGGTGAATGAATATACAAAGTGGTATCAGAAACTGCTGTGTTTTATTCTTGTAAATATGAGTATAGTTATGCATTTGGCCAGTATTTGCTAGATAAACTCAATATCTAACTTTATAATAAGACCCTTTTCCTTATCCTAAGAATTTCTAACATAGCATTCTACAATGTCATTAGCATTCAGTTCACCACAAGATTATATTCCTGGTATAGACATCTTTTTGCTATTTCTTAATACAGATTTTTCCCTGAATTCCAAGGATTCTTTCTTTGAATTCATTTCTGAGCCCAATAACTATTATGAACTCCATTGATATTATCTCTAAACATATACATATACACACATATAAGCAAATGCAATTTTGCATCCATTTCTAAACTAGTGGGAATTAGACAATAGCTTTACCTAATCATATCTTTTAAATCTCAGATTAAATGTTCATACCTCAAAGGTTTTTTCTGGAAAAGATCCTCCAGTAATTCTAGGTCACAGTGACCTATGTATTTCCTCCATACAGTTATCCAGATATGCTATATTTTTAATTACTTCATTTTTCTTCACTGCCACTTTCAATATAAGGTAAGTTTCATGTAGCAAGGTAGCCTGGTGAGACTTGAGGAGAACTAAACCAGCACTCCAAATATTGGACCACCATGGAGGTCACAACTCCATGAGGCTCAACAAAGCAAATCCATCAGGCAAGGCAAGAAATTAAATAGAGAGGGGGAAAAAATTAATCAATAAACCCTTAGCCAACCTTATCAATAAAAGGAGAGAAAAGGCTCAGATCCATGCAATTAGGAACAAAAAGGTAAGGTCACGATACATCAGCAGAAATCTAGAGGATCATCAATACCTACTTCAAGAACCTGTACTCTAATAAAATGGAAAACACAGAAGAAATGGACAGATTTCTG
This sequence comes from Fukomys damarensis, assembly GCF_012274545.1. NCBI lineage: Eukaryota > Metazoa > Chordata > Mammalia > Rodentia > Bathyergidae > Fukomys > Fukomys damarensis. Next base: position 48,893,622 of record NW_022900950.1, on the reverse strand, counting down.
TATACATATGAATTACAAAGTTGAAGGAAGAAGATAAAAAAATTCTAAACACCCCAATTACAATCAGTGAAGTTGAAAACATAATTAAAAATTTACCAACAAAGAAAAGCCCAGATTCTGATAGCTTCACTGCTGAATTCTACAAGACATTTAGAGAAGAAATATTGCCAGTACTCTTTAAACTTTTCATGAAATTGAAAATGAAGCAATGCTTCTAAATTCATTCCTGGAAGCAACTATTACTTTGATTCTAAAAACAGAGAAAAAAAATAACCAAAAAAAGAGAACAACAGACCAATCCCCCTAATGAACATAGAGGCAAAGATCCTCAATAAGATACTGGCAAACAGAATACAGAGGGTCTTCAAGAAGATCACACACCCTGACCAAGTTGGATTTCTTACAGGGATGCAAGGATGGTTCGATATATGTAAATCAATAAATGTAATGTGCTATATTAATAGAGTCAAAAACAAAAACCATATAACCATCACAATAGATACAGAAAAACATTTGACAAAGTTCAGCACCCAAACATTATAAAAATTTTGCAGAAAATTGGAATAGATGGTCTTTATCCCAACTTGATAAAGGCTATCTGTGAAAAAACCAACAGCCAACATTATACTAAATGGTAAAAAATTGAACACCTTCACTCTAAAATCAGGAACAAGACAAGAATGTTCACTATCACCATTGATGTTCAACATAGCTCTAGAAACATTAGCCACAGCAATCAGACAAGAGAAATAAATAAAAAGAATAAAGATAGGAATGGAAGAAATTAACCTGTCATTATTTGCTGATGATATCTCTACATAGAAGACCCAGATAACTCTGCTAAAAGACTTCCAGACTTAATTGAGAGATTCAGTAGAGTAGCTGGATACAAGGTCAATGCTCAAAAATCAATAGCCTTCTTTTATACAAAATAACATATTCACTGAGAGAGAAATTAGGGAAACAATCCCTTTTACAATAGCATCCAAAAATGAAATATCTAGGAATCAATCTAACAAATGAAGCAAAAGACCTCTACACTGAAAACTATAGCACTCTGAAAAAAAAAAAAAAAGAGTTCAATGAGGATATAAGAAGATGGAAAGACATCCCTTGCTCTTGAGTAGGAAGAACCAATATAGTGAAAATGGCCATACATCCAAAATTGCTATATTGATTTAATGCAATCCCCATTGAAATCCCAACAGTATATTTCACAAAACTACAGAAAATGACCCAAAGATTCATTTGGAACCAGAAGAGACCTAGAATAACAAAAGCCATTCTAGACAACAGAGACATGACAGGGGGGTATCACAGTCTGCAACTTGAAACTATACTACACACCTACTGTGATCAAAACAGCATGGCACTGTCAAACAAACACACTAAGGGTCAGTGGAATAGATTAGAAGATGCAGAAACAACTCCAAACATATTCAGCTACCTCATCTTTGACAAAGGAGCCAAGAATCCTCAGTGGAAGAAAGATAGCTTCTTTAATAAATTGTGTTGGAAAATTTGGATTTCAACTTGCCAACTATTAAAAGTAGACCCCTATCTTTTACCATGCACTAAACTAAAAGTGAAATGGATTAAAGATCTAAATATTAAAACAGAAGCAGTAAACTTCCTGGAAAATAAGTTAGGTAGAACTCTCAAAGACATTAGCATAGGAAAATACTTTATGAATAAATCCTCAGTAGCATGGGAACTTGCACAAAGAATCAACAACTGGGATCTCAACTTATTAAAAAGTTTCAGCACTGCAAGAGAACCCACCAAGAGAGCTAAGAGACAACCTATAATGTGGGAAAAAATTTTATCTGCTGTTCTTCAGACCAAGGTTTACTATCTAGAATATATAAATAACCCAAAAAATCAGACCCAACCCAAATATAAAGACCCAATTCAAAAACTGGAATCTGAAATGAACAGACATTTCTCAGACAACATATAAAAACAGCAAATAAATATATGAAAAATATTCAACATCACTGATCATTTGAGAGATTCAGTTGAAAATAATGCTGAGGTTCCTCCTCACCCCAGAAAGAATGGTTGCAACAATAAATGCTGGTGGGGTTGTGGGGAGAAAGGAACACTTCTTCGTTGTTGGTGGGAGTGCAGACTGGTGAAGCTACTGTAGGAATCAACGTGGAAATACCTCAAAAAACTAGGATTAGAGGTCCCATCAGACCCAGCTATCCCTCTGCTGGATATCTTTCCAAAAGAATTAGAGGAATCAAACCACAGAAATATGTATATATGCAACTATGTTTATAGTAGCATAGTTTGTAATAGGTAAAACTTGGAAACAGCCCAATTATCCATCAACTGGAGATTGGATAAAGATGTGGGTTTTTTTTTAATTTTAAAATGTTTTTTTTCTCATTGAGTTTGTTGGTACATTTTAGGTATACAGTACAGTTACATACATCATTGGGATCTGGTACTTTTACATGACAGGTCTTGGTTCTCATTTTTTCTCCTTATCCCTTCCCTCCCTTCAACCCCTCCTCTCTTCCCTATTTACAAATACTTTATTTCCATTTTTTCATTTTCTCATGCTTTTTTCTTTTCCCTTATTTCCTTTACCCTACCCTTCCCACTTTCCCTACACCTTTAACCCTTTTCTTCCTATTTCACATTGTCAATTATACCAGGAGGATCTTGTGTACCATTATAGTTTTTCACACCAGAGAAATTATTCACTATTTATACATGTGTAACTTATTTAAAGATGTGGTTTTCTATAAAACAGAATATTACTCAGGCATAAAGAATGAGAAACTAGAGACATTTATAGCTAAATTGATTCATATTGAGGCCATACTCTTAAGTGAAATAAATAGGATGCACACGTGTAAATACCAAATAGTTTCTCTGGTGTGAAAATCTAGAAGTGTAAATAAGTTTCAAATTGTATAACTGATAATGTCAAATAGGATGAAAATGTCTAAAGAAGTAGGGGAAATGAGAAAGAAGTGAAAAGAAAAATATGAGAAAAGGAAAGGATGGAAACAAAGTCTTTATAAATAGGGAAAGGTGGAGGGGGTAAAGGGAGGCCCTGGGAATGGAGGGGGAAGAACCAAGATACATCATGTAAAGGTACAAGATCCCAATGATGAACATAACTGCACTGTATTCTTAAAAAGTACCAATACCTAGGATACAAATAAGTGTGTATTTTTAGTTCTCTGTAAATGCAAGCACTTTTGGAATAAAGGTATTTAAGCAAATCCGTTTATCACCCTAAGTCTTCAATAGTAACATATAAATCAACCAACTGTAACAAAAATGAAAAGCTTAGAAATGGGAATTAACAGAAATTAGTAAAAACACTTTATCCTTGGTACTTTAAAATGGACAGTGGATCAAAAAGTTTTCAATTGCAGTATTACAGTATTACCACACACTTATCAGCTTATCACTTATTATCTCAGTTTCTTGCATCAGGAGGAGGGGAAGCCTTACCTGGGCTGTCTGCTTCCTGATATAAAAAGGTTCTAAGGTATGGCCTTGGGCTGCAGACTCATATGAGGACCAGCACGGAAGGATCCATGTCCAAGCCCACTCAGTTGCTGGCCACATTCAGATCCTTGTGAGCTGCTGGACTAAAAACTTCAGTGTCTGGCTCACCTTTAGCTAAAGACCACTTCTAGGTTCTTGCCATATGGGTCTTCACAATATGGCTGCTTCTTTCTTCAGAGGAGAGGAGAGAGCAGAGGAGAGTCTCTTTGCAAAAAAGGTTTGACAGTTTTATCTGACCTGATCACATACATCTTATCACCCTTATCAAATTCTATCAGTTAAAACATACCACAGGCATTACCCACACTCCAGATAAGAGGATCACAAGGTGGTATCGTCACCAGGCTGGGTCTGAGAGGTTCCCAAAGCTGAGATGAGGAATTTAACCCATACTTTTGAAGAATAAGTGTTCATATTTGCTGACTCCCATCATGGAAAAAGAATTTTCAGGAAGTATCTGTAAGTGTTATTGGAAGCATTTATTAGGCAAAGGTTTTTAGGCCACACTTAAGACCGGAGTGCTAGGGCTCAGAGAAATGAGAAGCACTATTTCTTGGAACAGGGGACATTTATGCTTCTCTTGAATGGGTGGAAATTCTGGAAAAAGGTGATGACACACACACACACACACACACACACACACACACACTAAAGAGACTAGTCCATTCTATGGGTATGGGCACTTTTTTTTTAATAGATAATTTAAACATTCTTTTGATTTTCTCAAGCTGTTACTTATTTTTGGATCAGGTTATTGCTCTTTACTTTCTGGAATAAGCTATTTTATGGACTTACAGTATTCCTGGGGATTTGGGGTGTAATAGGGCTGATAAGGAGGGAGCCTAAATTAAGCCAAAGGAATACTGACATGGGTGCCTTGTGTAACTCCAGCAGGTCCTAGAAGCTGCAGTCTTCCTACAAGTACAATCTTTAGTCATGATTTGCTTGTCTCCTTTCTCCTACCTTTTATTTCTTCTATCCTGTCTCAGTATGGTTTTGATGTGTTTCCCTGCATGCCTTGTGTTAAAGGATCGGTTGCTAGCCTGTTACACTATTGTGATGCTTAAGTGGTGAGGCCTAGTGGGAGGAAGTTAGGTCACTGAGGATGTGCCCAAACCAACAGAAACAACTGACAGAAGCCTCCAAAGGTATGAGTCAAAATAAATCCTTCCTCCCTATCAGCTGATTATTTTAGGTATTTTGTCATAGTGACAGAAAGCTAACTAATAAATAAGAGTAAGAAATCAAGGAGAACTCTGAGAATCTGTCCACCATAAACAGAAAAATAATTTGGAGACTGAGTAATTTAAAACTAAAAAATAAAATATTTTTGGTAGTAAAAGTTGTCCAACTTCACTGATTTCTTCAGAATTTGTGAACAAGATACTAAAATTACTTGCATGAGTAGTTTAGGTGGTAATATTCACCACAAGAGATTTTAATGGTGCTTTCTTTTTTTTTTAGAGAATACTTTATTAGTTTCTGTAATCAAACCCATGTAGATAAGACCTTACATATTTCATACAGTGCGTTACCCCTGTACAAATGGAAAAAAAATTAACATTTCTAGACCAATATGGCTGTTAATTTCTGTACAATGCCAATTCAACACAGTAAACTGGGATAACTTTTTCCAAAGTTGACAGCACAGTTAAAGTTTCCAAAAATTCAAATTATATATATATATATATGTGTGTGTGTGTGTGTGTGTGTGTGTGTGTGTGTTTATATTTATATAAAAAGACCAATAATAGCAGTATGTTAGGCATCAATAGCAACAGCTTTTCCAGGTTCTGCAGTCATCTGAAAAAAATTATAGACATCCAGCACACTCCATTAAAAAAACAAAAATAAAAAAACAAAGAAAAGAATAATACCCAGAAAACAGCAAAGTTCTGTTACTGTAGTGGTACCTGGCACCATTTTTTTATTAGCATCTTAATCATCATCTGGAAAGAAAACATTCTAGAGTAACATCATTAAAAACAGCTCTGATAAAGCATGGTCACTACTACATATCATAAAGTAGGTATAAGATATTTTACATTCACAGAGGTATGATACAGTACTGTCCTACATCTATAATACTAGAGGATACAATTAAAAAGGCATTATTTCAGACTTGATTCTACTTTTTCCAGCAGAGGGCCCAAAGGATGATATGGCACAGCTCTGTACAGAAATGTACTTTCTTACATAGGGTTTCCTTTCGTTAATGGCACAGTTTAATTTCTCTTCATGAACATCAGCTAAAAGCCATTTTTAAAAAAAGTGGGGTAAACACAAAACAACAGAAGAAGAAAAAAAAAGGATTCATACAAAGATGATTGAGTGAAGGCAAGCAATACTCAGCCTAACTAGTATTTTATCAATTCTGTCATGTTTGAAAGGTAAGAGCTCCACTGAAGAGAGAGACTCCAAGTAGTAGTGCTTCAAAGCTTCAGAACACAACCAAAATTGCATCCTTTCAGAAAGAAGTTGTAGGAAAACATCACTCATTTGGGTATGCTCAAGGATGCTAACATCAATATTTAATCCTTGCTCACACATCCACGAAGGGGAGATCAGTTACTACTGTACTTTGATTTTTTTCAAACCAATCACCATATTACAAAAATAGCAAGCTGCCATAGAAAAAAATAAGGCTCCTCTATCCAGCACCAGTTATCTGCAGTTCTTCACCTCCAGGCCTATAAACACTATAACTGCTATAACTGTACCCAGAGAACATAAGGGAGCAAGAAACCCTATCTGATGTATTAAATGGGTCCCCTACATTGTTCAGGCTGAGCTATTCCTGTGTGGTGTTATTTTCCTCCTATTTTTGGTGATTCATCTAACCATAGATTTTTTGGGTCTAAATTATATGCATTTAAGGAGTGTGTGCACATATCTGTTTATAAAATTCTAACTGAAGATGCATGGCCATCAACCAAGCAAATTAATGGTGCTTTCTTGCAGGAAAGCAAATCAAAGAAATGCAAATGTATTCAGAGCTTTATCAAAGACAGATGGAACAAATAAATCAGATATGGCAAACAGCATTAAAAAAAAAGCACAAAAGATCTATGTAAAAAGCCAAAGGTGTACGTGGGAGACTGTAACATGATCCCTCCTTATGCCCCCATCTTTCTTGCGAGTCATGATGAGTGGAGGACATTTCCATGATTTGTTGCTTTTGCGCTTGGTCCTATGAGTTGCATCAGCCAGTCACTTGTACATAGACATTGGCAATACACCAGCTTTGAGAAGAGACCATAAGAAGTATCATGGGTTTCAATTTGTCCCTCTGCATTCCTTTCACATGCCATGAGAATAACTCATCCAAGAGTGAGAGGGCAGCTGTTTTCTCATACCTATAAATAATGAATATTTATCATCATAAGCCACTGCATTTTGGAGTTGTTTATTATGTAATGTTGCATCAGCAAAAAGCTAATGAGTACAGTGAGAATTTTCCAAATACAATAGCTGATCAATAAAATGAGAATAAATGATTTAGTTTATTCCCTACAATTCAAGACAAGTGTTTCTGTGCATTTTTATGCTACTTATTCTGGCCTCTGACAATATGGCTTCTTCCTCCTGGAATGACCTCAACCAGGGCCTTAGGAGGTCATTAAATAATTGTTCTTCTCTACCACTTACATTTAAAATATGGTGAGAGGTAAACAGAGAAGCCAGGCAAATAAAGGCTAAAAGGTCACTTTTACCATCAATCATTAATATTTTGTCACTGCTGAAGAGTAAGGCTTCAATATGAGAGTCAAAGAGGCCTGCCAAATGAAGCCCAGAGGCAAGCTTCCCCCATCAAGCCCAGGCAGACAGGGACACACAGCGTTTACTCATGAGGGCAAAGACCTCTGACAACACATTGCAGAGTGTAGACCTGAGCTGAGCTCCTTCTTTCAAACCCACCAGTCTCAGTACATCACCTCCTCAAATGGTGGGAAGAACTGAAGCCTACCATTTTCTCCAGTCTCAGAGCTGGTATGCATTCAAGTGGATTACACTAGGAGGTTTCTGGAAGGAAATATGAGGAGCAGAAAAGTCTGGTGTTCTGGAAGCATTTAATCTCATACTCCAGTGTTTCCCATCATCCTAATTACAAATTAGAATTACTTGGTATTCAAGTACTTTCTGTCTTTACATGCCTGGACTACTAAATTGTGATTTTCTGAAGATCAGAGGACACAGCTGAATCATTTTTAAATTCCCATAGTATGCACTACTCCCCCCCCCCCGCCAAAAACAGGCACTGAGGAAAGGTTGAATTTTCATGTTCTTTGTTAAAAGTTGTTCTTCACTTGTCAGTGAGAAATGACTAGAGGCAGCAAACAAGTGGTAAAAGGAAGGCAAATTGGTAGGGTATTATTTCAGGCAAAATTTAGGAAATGCTCAGGTTCTTTGGATGACAGAAGATTAAGTGCCCTGTTCCTGTAGACACATCCTTATCTATAGCACTGGATTTGTGCCCAGCTGAGCTCTAATTTGAAGCAGCACCTGTGGAAATTTATCTTTAATGTATTAGCTCCACACTTCTATAAATATTGCTGATAAAAAGCATAGTTCATATATCAAAGAAGATTTTAAAAATTTGTGTACCTTAATAAAATGTATATTAATCTCCTGGAAGATTTGAATACTCAAAAATATCTACATTCTTAAATTAAATTTTCTGACCATCATTTGTTACTCTTACATACATATTATCACAGGACTCCTTTCCACAGGACTCTTTTCCAGGACTCATTTTCCTTTTCCATATAACCACAGGACACCTTTAAGCAAAATGAGCCACGCATTCATTCGGAGCTTTTAAAATCATATAGTTCCTCACTGTAAAATGCGTATTTCTGTTCCAGGAGAAAACAGCTGCACAATTTGTGAGTTCTGAAACTCACTGTAGAGTGCTACCTTCTGACAATAGTCTTCAACTTCACAGAAACAAAAACGCTGAAGTCAGAGTGAGTGGACTTGTGATTCAAATCAAGAAACACAATTGAATTGGGGAGGATCCAACGAGGAGGTATCTGCAGACCGTTTCCCCCCACTAGGCTGAATAGCAGCTTTGACAAATCCCCTCGACAATGATGACTGAGGGGAGATTGTAGCCTGGAAGGGGTCAAGATCACAAAACATGCCAAAAAGCAATGACTAAATGCAGGAAGTTTGTAGAAAATATGACAATGTAGTAGCCCTATCTCCTCCCAATCATGATAAAAGGTAAAACATGGCTTCAAACAAAATACACTATTAGTTGTCAAACTGAGACTGTTAGACTAACTTAAGAACAACATCAACCAGGACTGTTATATCCAAAGCAAAGCAGCAGAGGCACTCCACACTGGCTGTTGCTGTTTATTTTGTAATTCCAAGTAAATGCTCCCTTGAGCAATTTGCTGTAGGATTCGAATCCCATCATGTCAGAGCTGGGGAGGACCTTGGAGTTCACCAAGGAAAGCTCTTAGGCTGCCCACCCCCCAACAATGGCTCTCACATTCTACGAGGGAGCTGAAGTCCAAAGAGAAATGGGACGTATCCTTTGGCTGAGTATTTTACACTGAGGTAAAAGATGTCTGTAACCTGTGAGCTAAGTTCCACAGATTCAGGCTAGTGTGGCTATCAAATAACCCAAATATGGGTCCAAAAAGAGCTGCTTGGCAATTCTTGCTCTGTCATTCATTAGCTGGGTGAACGTAAATAAATCATTTATCCTGTTATCTTGTGTGTAAGATGGTAATAACATATGCCTCATAGCTGTGTTAAGTAAAATGCTATTGTGAAAGTATTATTGCTAAAATGCTTTGTACACTGCTTCGGGTGTAGTAAATTTCTATTATTATTTTTTGCCATTGTTGGCTCTTTTTGGGTCCCCTATGAGGTTTCCATTGGTCCTTGGAGGATCATCTAACTATTTACGTCCATACAGAGGCCACTCTGGACCATCATATTAATTTCCCTGTATTCTCTCTACGCTACTCTTCACTTTTTCCTCTCACTCCACATGAAAAGTTGCCAACATATATCTTATCAACTCACTCTTGGTTTTTCTTCTATTTTTATCCTTCAAACAAACCTTGTCTAAACTCTTCCCCTTTGCCAAATAGGCTTGTCCAACTTTTTTTACCCTATTCAGAACCTTACTCTATTTTTACCCCTTCTTTTTTGTCCTCGGTGTCCTATACCTTCCTTCTGCTTTCCCCAACCCTAAACCTCCTCCTTTAAGAAAATTACAATAGTTCCCTCGATTCCATAAAAATACCCTGCTTTTATATCTTTCTGTTGTTGTTTTGCTTTGTTTTGTTGGTTGGAGGATCTGACAGGGTTGTTTTGTTGCTTTTTCTATCAATTATTTTCCAAGGACAATCAGCTCTGCTCCTCATTTTTTAACTGTGCTTTATTTATAATCTCTCTTCTCTCCATCACTGTGACATTGAAGGGCTCACCTGGGGACACCAAAGACTTCATGATTCTCAGAAACAAAGGCCTTGTTTAACTCTCCAATTTCATGGGCCTCATCATAGCAGCAATAAATACTCTGGCCACTGGCTTCTCCTTGATTTCCTCCTCCTCCTCCTCCT
>NW_022900950.1:48879207-48883439 GCF_012274545.1 Fukomys damarensis | reverse complement strand
CTCTCCCTCCCTCCCTCTCTCTTCCCCGCCACCTTCCATTTTTCTAAAACCTGACTTCCCTCCTATCTCACTGGTCCTTACTTCTTATTATGGTCTTGCTGCTGGTGATTCTTTACTTCATTAACTCTTTCGGTAGTGATTATGTTATCAATTCTTGGCCTTTTGGCTATGATCGAGAGTAATACTGACTATGCTCACAGTCTGTCTATGGTCCTTTCTTCCCTTTATTTACTTGTTTTGATTTTTCATACCTCTATTTACTTCCCATTCATCATTCTTTTCCACAGCTTCTTACCTATATTCCAGCTCTATTCAGTATCCAGAAAGCACTTCAGACTAATATATGAATAAAAATATATTTCTTTCATTCCAGTCCCACAAGTCTCAGTTAATGAAGCCTTTTCTTTGCTGTTGTTAGCCAAAAGGAGCCTCCCTCCCCTTTTTTCCTTACAACACACCTCATATTCTATGTCTACCCAGTCCCTGCATCCTGCTAATTCTTGGTCAAAAACATCTCCCTTGTGTCCATCCCTCTCTTCTCCAATTCTTTGGCCATGGTTTTAGCGAATATCTCATCATTTCATAGCTGGACTATTAAAAACAGTCTCTAGCATTGTTTTATCTGGCCCTCTAGCCTTGCCCCTTGAGTGCAACCTCTACACTAACCAGAGTTGAAAACAACAGGTACATGAATCTACATCTAGCCTCCAGACTCAGAATCCAGTCTCTCCTACCTCTCTGTCCCTATTTCCCCTGATTTCCCCACACAATCAGACACACCTAATATTTCACATTGCTCTTCACAGATCTCCATTCTACACATGTGGATCCCATTACCTAGACTATAACCCCCCCATTCCTATTATTACCTCCTCTGTCAACTCCTCTATAAGATGTCCCCAGAGAACCTCAGGGAAACATGCTCATGGTATATTTTTGCAAACCTTTATAAGAGTTACTTAGTGGCCCTGTAATAAAAAATTTAAATTTATCTTTATTGTAACATAATCAATCTTCTGTGACAGATTTGCACCTCTTACTTCATTACCTATTTTAGAGAGTCCTACTATATTACATGACCAAATAAATTACTGTGGAATAAATGAATAACTACATAGTCAAACAGAACCACCAAGACTGTTGCCTTTATTGCCCTTTTAAATGTATTGATATAAAAAGAATGCATTCACCATAACCCATGCTTAAATAACAAAATAATGAAATTGATGGTTCTAATGGCAAAATACTAACTTTACACTTAGAAGACTTTTGGGAGATCAGTAGTAGGACAGATGAAAAAATGGGTGGAGAGTCACCCACAGCTGCAGACTGGCATAGGAGGACATCCGAACATAGCCTGCCTCGGTTCGTTAGCTTTCATCACTGTGACAAATATCTGAGATAAGCAATTGAAAAGGAGGAAAGGTTTATTTTCGCCTATATTTCTGCAAGTTTAAGTCCATAGTCACTTGATCGTGTCGTTGTAGTACAGTACATGGCAGAAGCATATGTTCAACTTACAGTAGCTGAGAAGCAGAGAGAGAGAGAGAGAGAGAGAGAGAGAGAGAGAGAGAGAGAGAATGGACCGGTTCTTAACATTTTGTAAGGAAAGCTGAAATGACTGACAAAAGTCGGAGTTATTTAAGACACAGAATTAGGCAAAGTAGGTTGTTTTGTACTGGAAACATGAAGGCTTTAGACAAAAAATTAATTATTATTTTACAGGAAAACTAATGAGTATTTTTTTACATCTAAGATAGTAAAATGAGAAATGGTCCATTTGCTACATTTATACTTTGGTGTTCCGAAAGGAGTTCCCTCCATTCCAGCACTGGGAGAACTTTTTCTTTTCAAACTTTATTGAATTCTGGCCCACGTCTTCAATTATCTCCTTCCAATGTAGTTAATTTTCTTTTTGAATGGCAATCTACTATCTCTACTTTCTTAGTTTCTATTTATGGTTCAGTCACCAGTAGCAACTACCTCTCTAAAATGCCTCTAGCACAGATCCCTAGTAGCATCTATAAAATCACAAATCCCATGGGCACTCTGTTCTGTTATACCTTCAGCTTCATTGGGCGCTAGATCTCTTTTTCCTCCTTCAATCCCTTCATCAGTGGTTTCCCTGACAGTGTTCTCTGTATTCCCTCATATATTTCTGGCCTTTCCTGTGTGAACTTTTTCTTTCCGCACCAACAATTTTAAGACTTTCTGTCTTCGGTCTATGAGATTTTTTTCCTCCTTTCCTACATAAGGATTTCTCTGTGCTAATCCATTCCCATTTCGGTGACTGCCTCAACTGAGGTGCTACTGAGGGGTAGCACCGTGTGTCTGACTATCACCAAACACTTAACTCTATCCTCTAATCCTCAAATGCTGCTCTGAGAGCACAGAGCAAGCATTTCTCATACTTCTTCCTCCAAATATCTTATGAACTTTTCAACTCTATCAATGGCTATCCCTCCTTTCTCACTTAGCTCACCAGAGCGCAGACCTGGGCCTCTTGCTGACCTTGTCCCTCTTCTTTCTTTCTTTCTTTCTTTCTTTCTTTCTTTCTTTCTTTCTTTCTTTCTTTCTTTTTTGTGGCATACCAGAGATCTAACTCAGCTCCTTGAGCTTGCAAGGCAGGCATCAGAACTACTGAGCTAAATCCCGCCCCGCATCCCTCTTCTTAATCCCCATTCCATACTTGCCAATCACCAGGTCCTGCCAATCTTCTATCCTGATTAATTCCCCAAAGACTCCCCCTTTATCTCATCTCTGTTCTTACTGCCCTAGCCTCCACAGTTTAAATAGCCTGATAATCATCCCATTTGTACTCAGTATTGGGGCCCTCAAATCTTTCATCTGCATTGCTCCATTAGAAAGCAAATCTAAAACATGGCATTCCTCTCCTTTTTACCTACAGCATAATATCACAACCCTTCTCTTATCTCTAAACTACCTTTTTATAACCCACCATTTCCTACTTCCCACCATCTATTCCAACAATACTTAATAGTTTGCAACTTCCCATATACATCATATATCTCTATTCTCTAAGGATCTACTTATTCCCACTACCTGGAACATCAACCATACCTTTCTTTAACAGTTCATCTTCAACAAATCCTTCAATTCTCATTCATCCTCCAATATTCAGCTTAAAAACATTTTAAGAAAGTGTTTCTAGGGCCAGGGATTTAGCTCAGTGGCACTGCACCTGCCTCACAAGCACAAGGTCCTGAGTTCAATCCCTGTTACAAGAGAGAGAGAGAGAGAGAGAGAGAGAGAGAAAGCGGGGAGGGAAAGAGAGAGATGGAGAGGGAGAGAGAAAGTAGAGAGAAAGAGTGTTCCTTGAATATTTAAATAGATTAAATGCTCTTGTTTCATATTCCCAGCCTACTATACCACCAACCAAGACACACTTAAAATGTCTTTTACATAACTTCCTTCTTGCCTGGACACTAAGCTTCTCAAGTCAAAAGAGTGTCTTATTCTTTATATGCCCAGAAATTTGCTTAAGTGCCTGGCAGAAGAAGTACCCAATAGTGGCAACCAACTTACTATTACAATACAATTGGAATGTCTAACAAATTGTTCATTCTATTCACTCTAATAAAGATTTATGGAGGGCCAACTACATTTCTGGCATTGTGATAAAGCTATAAAATAAATACAATTTATATTTGCACAATATTTTTCAATATTGAAAGTGCTTTCATATGCATTATATTGTTTATTTTTATTTCATCTTCACATTAAAAGTAAGCTGTTTCAGAAGAAAAGCACCCAAGGTAAAGTTCTTGAAATAAGACCAAAAGAAAGGTGAAAAATAATCAACACTCAGGATAAAGCCCTAGATCCATTCAATTCATTGTAACAGTGAAGTACCACATGCCAGAACTGCACATATGATCCTTGTCTTCAATCTCTGCCCAAAGGTAGCTTCTAATAGAGAATGGAGACTATTCAAGTCTATACACTAACCTGATTGGAAAAAAAGCAGGAGTACAAAATGGTTTGGTGATTTTAAAAAGCATTTCCAACTGGAGGAATTAGAAGAAATTTCATCAAAAAGGTCATCTTTGGGGCTGGGGATTTAGCTCATAAGCACAAGGTACCAAATTCAATTCCTGGTACCAAAAAACAAAAATATTTGGGCCAGGGATCTAGCTCAGTAGTTCTGTTGCCTGCCTCGTAAGCGCAAGGTTCTGAGTTTGATCCCTGGTACAAAAAAAAAAAAAAAAAAA
>NW_022900950.1:48873231-48879179 GCF_012274545.1 Fukomys damarensis | reverse complement strand
AAGCGCAAGGTTTTGAGTTTGATCCCTGGAAAAAAAAAAAAAAAAAAAAAAAAAGTGGTCTTTGAACAGAATCTGAAAGATGAAAAGAACTTGATAGATGAAATCCAGACCAGAGAGAATTCCTGGTTAGAAGAATCAGTGTGAGCCAAGTTATAGAATCAGAAATGCCCAGAGTACAAGGAAAAAAGAAATGATTCTCCTGCTTTTCAGGAATATGTAAAAAATGAGACACAGGGCAATAAGGGTACCATGAGGTAATTAAAGAAAGCATTAAATAAGATGGGTAAGAATTTATGTTTAATTATATAGATACTTGGGACAAGTGAAAATTTTTTTGATGAACTTGAGATGATCAGAGCTGGGTTGCAGTGGGAAATTGATAACATTGTCAAAGATATGATAGAGAAAAGAACTAGAGGCAGGGGAAAGAGTTGGAAGGAAACATTTGTGGCAGGCAAGTGTAAGAATACATCCTTTTCATGAGAATAAATCCCTAGGTGCTATAGTCATCAATAATAGGGCTAACAAATTATATTTTAAAACATAATAGTTAAAAGATTGAAATTCCTAAGGCAGGTACTTAATTTCTATCTCCTAAGTGCCTTCCACAATACTATATCTAAGAAAAGATGTGATGGTTCACATGCAAATAAAGTAGAAAGTGGTATACAATGAAAAATGTCAGGCCAGAGATTTAGCTCAGCATTTCGGTGGCCTGCCTTGCAAGCGCAAGGACCCGAGTTCAATCCCTGATACCAAAAAAAAAAGTCAAGATATAGTATTATATAATTGTGGGGTAAGACTTTAGATTAACACGTCTATCAAGTAGGTAATAACTAGTTTATGACTTCTGGTAGTCTGACAGTAAGACTAATATGTGCATAATTGTTAAGGAAATTATATTGAAAGGTGTCAATATATTAGATATTATGCCCTAAAAATGTTCACAGTTGAATTATGTGGTCAAAATAAGAAATAATCTTGACAGCTAATACTTATAACACATTTCTATTGTGAAAGATTCATTAATTCACTAACTTCACAATTATTTACTAATCATCTGTTATGTGCCAGGATTATCCTAAGAGGAAGCATGCACATGTAAGTGAACAAACATATCCTTGCAGTCTTGAGGCTCAGATCTTAATGAGGGAGAAAGATAATGATAGTGAATATAATAAACAAGTAACATAGCAGCCCTAAAAGTGACAAATGCTAAGAAAATGGAATGAAGACAGATATAGGGAGTCTGGAGCACTGCAATTTTAACTAGACTGGTTCAGGGTAAATGTCTGCTGGGAAGCAATATTTTAAAAGATCTCACTAACAGACCATTGGCAAATGTTGTGTCCTCAAAAGACAACTGAAACAAAAATTCCATCTATGATGCCAAAGGTTTGCCATCTGAGATTTAGGAAACATCAGATTCCAAACTTCGAGCTTCTGAAGTAAAAGCAATGAGAAAGGCATGGCTGGCATCACCTTAGAATTGTAGGTACACTAACTGCCACTACGTGGGACACAGTGCAAGAAACACAGCAACAGACAGCAGAGCTGGAGCCCAACACCGCTTATTTCCTGTGTCTCTTCCCTGTCACTCTTAGTCCCCAAACTCTTTCTGTGTTTGCATTTTGTAATGGAGGTATTCGCTTATGTATTCCCTGATTTGAGTTCAAAATAATCAAGTCTCTTAGTTTCTGCTGTTAATCAAAACTCCTAAACTGAACACAGAGTTGTCAGCAAGGATTTATCACAGGGAAAAGGACAGTGCTTTCTGAGATATCAGATATTTATGCATTATGCAAGTCAGCAGAGATATAAGTAGGGATCCAAGTGCAAAAATAACAGGGTACAAGCTTCACGAGACTGCAGAAAACACCTGGGATGCATCTATTATAGAATTAGCTAGCAATTAGCTTGATACACATCAGCCAATGTGCAAAGAATACACAGGGAAACAGCCAAAAATCTTCCTGGAACTAAATCTCCATCAGCCAACAGAAAACAGGGTAAATGTTCACAGATCTGTAAAGAATACCATTTGGCAAGCTCACAGACTGTATCTCTCATTATAATTCATACTCAAATTGGCTTATTGGCAATGTTTTCAAACAAAGAAAAAATCAGCAAAGATTAGAAAGAGAAAGAAAAGAAAGATTTATCTGAAAATTGATTTTTAAAAATCTGTCATAGAAATGGAACATTTCAGGCATCTCTGAAGGGGGAAGAAAGCAGCTAATATGAATCAACAGAGCTGTGTACTTGGACGTGCTCTAGAACAGGGGTGGCAAACCTATGGCACGTGAGCCACAATGGGCTGTTTATATCACTGGAAGCTCTAAAAGGTTTGCCAACATTGTTCTAGAATAACTATGCTTGTTTGCAAATGACATCTAACCTTTTAACAGATCTATTCAAAATACTTTAGCTCATACTCACTGACTTCATATAATTCAACTTTCTTTGAGAAAATGATTTAAAGGACTCTAGGGGAAGGTAAAAGACTACACACAAAGGCACCTCTACTGCTTGATCCTTACTTGTATGGCTTGTAACTTCACAACACCTAGCGGTAAAATAAAAGGATGAATTTAACACAGGGAGAAAATTTCTGAGGCCAAGTGGACTCCAAGCAAGGGAAGCAGTCTGTGTACCATGTGTCCCTAGGATGGACTTTTAAAAACATAAGTCAGATCACACCACTCTTTAGCTTACTACATTCAAATGGCCTCCCTTCAGTCCCACCAAATCCAGACTATTTATAATAAATGGTCTACCCGGCTTTGGGTGACACTGACCTTGGCTTCCTCTCACCTGCTCATTAGGGCCCTGCCTGGCTGGCTTCTTGCTGATCTCAAAAGCTTTAAATTCCTCCTTATGTCAGGGCCTTTGCACACTCTCCTCTCTGCTGGTTCATTCCCGTCCCCCACACTTCTTTATGTGCCTTATTCCTCCTTAGCATTCAGGATCTTCTTAAATGCTGCCTCATCAATATGGCCTTGCATTACCTGTATAGCCAATTGATAGATTCCATACACACTTTCCAATATACATGTCCTCTAATCCTGTCTTTATTTTTATAGCACATCCCTCCTCCTGAAATTACATTGGCTCCTCTTCCACTTGTCTATTTTCTGCTTCCCTAATTTCCTCAGTGACAGAAATCAGAGTACTAGATTGCATTTGAACAATAATAAAGAAATGATAAGGAGTGTTAAATATCAAGCGAAAGCACCAAGGATGGGCGAAGGAAAAACATAATATGTAAATTAATTTAAAATAATCATATATGTAAGATAGGAAAAGAAAACACTTCAGAGGCTGTAAAAATGGCCTTCAGGAAACCCATATAGAGAAAAAACTTAATTAGCACACATAAGATTTTTTTGTTTTGTTTTCACTCCAACTGGGTTTGTAATTTCCATCTAAGGCGTATAAGTTATTGTGCCAAAGTAAAGGATTTGATTGAGAGAGTGGATAAGACACATAAAGAAGTCCACCTATCCGGCAAGTATTACAAGTCTCTGATCTCCAACTTTGTTAAATATTAAGAAATAATAACCAGGTTTGCTGAGTAAAACCTAATATCCAAGACTCTCACACATTTATTGGTATAAATATAAAACATGCAGCTCTTGGAGAACATGATCATAGGCATCAAAGTTAAAACTATTTATGCCCCTGAAACATGTCTACTCTACTTTTATGAATTTATCTTCAGACATATGCACATTTATACACAAAGATGTCAATAATTTGCTTCATTGCTGATTATAATAGCAAAAATGTTTATGTTGTTATAACAGCAAACATAAAAAGCTCCTCATTTGGCTTGGTTGATACATTAAGATGATTCCTGATGTAGGCAATAGCAGGCCATAATTAAAAGAGGAGCTCAGATGGAAATGCAGTGGAATTATACCTCTTAAATTGTCAAAAGAAAAGAAGTGACAAGTATGTAGAGCGTGACACTACTTATGATACAAAGAATATCTGAATATATACAGAAAATACCTGAACTTTTTTAAAAAACTGAAAATGTCTTAATGGCTTTGGATCCCTCTGGAGAGTTGGTCCAGGATGTGAAGGAAGAACTTTTACTTTTCACCTCATACTTCTATATCATTTAATTTTTGCCAAAACCAAATATTATTCTTAGAATAGAATACCAGCTAATTAATAGAAAAATAGCTGGCTACTGTGTGTCATACATAGTCTCATCTTGCCATGCACCTGCCTCCCACACCTTCACCTTTATACCCCATATTTATTCTAGCAAGAATATTATCTCCTCATGGTCACCCCTCACAGGTCAGCAAACTAATTATCCTTTTAAGCCTATGCAAAAAGGCAACCTCATTTGAGCAGTTGTTCTGACCTCAGAAAGCAAAACAAGGAACCCTCCACTTGAACCTTCTATTCATCTGGCAACCACACCACACACATTAGCTCTCCATTTCCTACCAAATATGAACTCCCCTCTCAGTTGTGTTTGTATCATGTCTCTCCAACTATGTGAGTCTTAACACACACAACTCTGTCTTGATGGAATTAAGCTTTGGGTTCCTAATTTTAAACACTCTCCATACATCATTGCAAAATATCCTGTGCAATAGGAGATAAGGTTTTATATTTACAGTTAAATTTTCCCTTTCTTCCTTTAAGGCAAAAAATATATCCGGTTTTCTTGTAATTCCCCAATCTGTCAATATCTGGTCATGGTGGGCTCTCACTGAACACTGGCAAGACTAAAGGGCAAGGTTTAAGAGCATCTGTATTCTTTTTAATTTAGGTGATCCAAGGGCATTTCATTGAACATATACATCTAACCCTGAGAGTAAAATCTTCTTAGAAGTCTCAGCAGTATTTCTCAAGGACCCAATAAGAATGAAGGAATAAAGATTACAAAGCAAGTAAAAGTGGATATAAGGAGGAAAAGTACTCATTAAAAATCGTCTAGGTTAAGTGATAGATTCTAGCACCAAAACAGAGTCACTTGTGTTAAACTCTGACAAAATGCAATCAGAAGAGGCCATAGAAAATAAGTTTTCATGCACAAAATCTGTAACAGGACTTATTATAAGAACTTCCTCAAACTTGCAATATTCTAGATAAACTCCTTTCACAAGGATACTTACCAAGCAAGAGCAATAACCAAATTAACCCTGTAGTTTTGGGTTTTTGAAACATTTGGTTTCCAAGTAGTACATGTCTTTTCTTCTTAGGTTGACATCATTGAATTGTCATTCTTGAATCTTTTTTTCCTCCACTCACCTGATAACTCCAGTTCTTTCAATTATTTTTCTGCGCTGTGTATGTTTAAAACTGTCCTTCCTTCTTTACCCCAGTTCCTTACCATGACTTCATGGTGGCTCTGTGATTTGGACTCTGTGTAACAGCCCAACCTCTTCCATCCCCTACCTTCATTTATTCTTCCCTTCATTAGGCAATGTGATTGATCACAGTGTACCTCATGTTCTGATAGAAGCTGAGTTTATAACAATAAGCAAGATAGGTAATGTCATTGCCTCAGCTATATTCCACTTTCCTGAAATCCCCTCTCCCCCTGGCTGACCTCCTTTGTTTCATGCCTTACCTCCTCCCAATACCTTCTCATTGCCACATGCTATATCAAGCATCCCCCTACTGTACTTCTAAAATGCCTTTATATCACATAGGGTCTGATATAGACACAAATGGCACAGGGAGGGATTGTAGGAAACCTTAGCAAGGGATCCTACCAAATGCGGTCAGAGTAAGGAATACCAGCAAGAGACAGTGAAGTACCTGAACTAAACTATAGGGTCAGATTGCTTAACAGAAGCCAAAGAACTCGTCTAACCCACAGTGACCATTAGGGAGGCACCGAGGAGTAAACTCCCAGCCTATGGCTTTCCTTCCCTTTGATCTGTTGTTAGTCCTTTTTTTTTTTTTTTTTTAATCAGTTT
>NW_022900950.1:48868538-48873129 GCF_012274545.1 Fukomys damarensis | reverse complement strand
TCCTTTTTTTTTTTTTTTTTAATCAAACCTAATCTGGAGCCAGAAGGCAAGAAAGCCCTCAGATTTAGCCAATCATGGCCAACTTCCTATGGTTCAGAGCAACTTGAGAAAGGAAAGAATACAGAGCTAGTCCTACAAACACATGCCCAATTTGCCCAAGACAGTTTCAGGGATTGGACTTAAATGATACATCTTTCAGCAAACCTCTGCCTTCTGTGGGAGAAAGACCCATTCCTCTCTGATGTTGGGATTCAGTGGTATTTAGGAAGTTCGTTGATTACATGAATAAAGCAAAATTAGTTTTCTTGTATTTGTCTTTGATTGTTATTTTAGCTTCTACTGTGAAAAGAAAAAAAATGGAAGTAACAAAAAAGCTGCTCTCTTTCAGCGTTTGCAGGAAAATACTGTCTCTGTGCTTCAGTAGGGTTTATTACAGTGAGAAATTTCTTTAAATTAGATGTGACTTCCTCTGGGCCATGGAATGACTATGTGCCCACAATGCGTGTTTTGATAAGTATTTTCAAGTGCTAGCAACCCAAAAGTCACCTGGGTCGGACTTTAGCCCTGCTCAGTATTCACCTAGCTCCCCAGGTGAACATACTGGTCAGGATCCCAGCATCAGCCTCCTTTGGGAAGGCACAGCCTTGCTTCCTACAGCAGCCAAGAAAGGAGCTGTGAGCAGCAGGCCTATTTTCAAGGACTGAAGATAATTTTTCAAACAGTACATAATGAAAATATATTATGGTGAAATACTTAGATCCCTGATGCCTCAAGAGAAAATCAGAGGAAATGTTGCTCGCTGGTACATTTGATAATTAATGAGTCCCTTCTTGGTCAGAAGTATGGATGAGAATTAGGATGAGGTCTGAACTGATTGGATTGCTAAGGGCATAAGCTGTACCACAAGCTCAGTTTGTTCCATTTAAGCTCGTTGTTTTTAGCAACTCAGGCTCTTTTTCCTCTCCAGTGCTGCTTAATTTAACCAGAGATTAGAATACTAAGGCCTCTGGGAGTGAGAGAGAAGCTCTCTTCAACCGTGATGTTTCAGCCAAGGGAACTAAGGCAGCGGGAATGTATTTTCTCCCTGGTATCCCAAAGCTCAGGAAGATTTAATCACAATCTCTCCTTTAACATCTAAAAACCGCCTTTCAGAAGCTTCACATACCTTACCCCAAATCCAATCAGAAGTGTAGATAGGCTCAGTGAAAAAGCAGTTTTTCCTCAAGCCCCAGGCTTAGAGTGTCAAGGTTATACCAAGTACTCTGTTGTGGTTTAAGAGCATTACTGTGAGGCAGCTTCCTAGTGGAAAGGGGATGTTTTTAACCTGAAGCTGTCTTGGCTCTTATTGTTTCTGATTTCTAGAAGGACCTGTCTGTCTGTGGTAATAATCACTCAGTATGTGCTCTACCCACATAATGTAATAGCCAGTTTAGGAATCTGCAGCTCCTTTATGTTTTTGTTGGAAAACACCTCATTGCTTGAATTAAAACAATTTGATGCCTTTCAATAGAGAGCAATCAAGTTCCTTTTGCATCAAAGCATTGCACTGGGCATTTAAGCAAAGGACAAAGAAAAGTAAAGCGCAATCCTTTTTCTCAAGGGACCTACGCATGACTAGAGTTGAGTGAGAAAGGCACAAATATGAAAGTGAGAGGGAATTGCCTAGGATAGAGGCCAAGAAGAAGGGCTCTGATCCCATCCAGCTGGAACATCTCAGAAAGGACTTTTCATGTGTGTGTCTGGAGGTGCTGCGATCCCAGAGTGGTGCTCTTCAATGCCAGAAGCAGAGACAGATGCAGGCAAGTATAGTAAGCACTAGGAACAAAGGTCTCCACTAATATCTTCATTCAGTTTCGCATTTGCTCATCAAAAGTACAGCGGATGCTGCTGGTGGGAGCCATTCAAGGGAAATGCAGCCTTCGAAAAACTTTATTAGTGTGTCTTCATCTACCTTATTCACTGGCTCTGGCAGCCCATGATTTCCAGGTCTTCCACAAATCAAAATGGCCATGAACGGAAAAAATTTTGAGTCAATTAAGGACATCAAGGCAGCCATAACACAACTAAAGTCACCCACAAAACACGATTTCCAGAATTGCTTTAGAAAGTGACAAGAATGGTGTAATAAATGTGTTCCAAGCAAGGGGAAGGATTTGAGAGGGGATTCGTGACAATATGTCTTTTACAGTAATAAATTTTTTAATGTAAATATTCACTATGGTTTTTTTTTCATACCTTATATGTCTATACCAGGGATACATAGACAATTAATACTAAGTCTTGCCACTACTTGTTCACAGGCTGAAAGGGGAGGAAAAAAAAACAGTAATTGCTGCACCAATTGTACTGCACCAAAAGTGCAATCAGCCCACAGAGGAAGGGAAAGATCACCTCTGCCCACATGGGAAGAAAGTGTTCATAGAGGAAGGGAAATTTGGTTTGGGACTCAAAAGATGAGTGATCGATATATAAACAAAAAGGTAAAGGACATTTCTAGAAGAAGGAAATCCTGATGCAAACATGCAGGAAATGGCATGGGGTTTGGGAAGAACTGCAAGTTATCTAGACTGGCTGGACACAGGCTCACTGAATCAAAAGTCAGGGAAATGAAGTGAGGGAGAGCCAGATCTGGGCTGAGTCAGCAAGAGCCTTGTAGATGGCCAAGAAATGTTAGGTTATCTCTGTGAGCTCTACAGAATGCTTTTAAGTAAAACAGTAGCATGTGTCAAATTATCTTTGGAAGGGCTGTAGGAATTTTAGAAAGGATTAAACACGTACACTGGACAGAAGGCTGGTTCAGAGAGAATTGCCAGGCTGTAAAAGAGAGGATCCAGACATGAGCCCTGTCAACTACCGTGAAAGGAGAGAAGAGGAATGAAAAGTGACAAGGCGCAGAGACGCTGCAGCAAAGTCAGTAACAGTGACCCTTGGGAGACATCCAGTGTGTTTGGCCCTTAGGACATCCTCTGTAACTGGAGCTCAAGTGCTTCTGATGAAACGAGAGGGCAAGAAGTCTGAGCAAGGACTGGAAGGAGAGGAAGTGTGATCTGTGAGTCAGGTTTCTGTGCCACGGAATGTGACCATGAAAAGAGAATGACAGTGGATGGAAGCTGGGTGAAGCCAGAGTCAGGGGTTGGAGTATACTTATTAAGAGGAGAGATAGCTTAGGATATTTTAAGACAATCTAGTAGAGGGAGAGGTTTGAAAAATGAAGATAAGCCCTAAATCAGTAGTTGTATTTAGAAAGAGGGCTTTATTACATTTCTCAAACTTGTTCTCATTAAGTTTATTGGTACAGTTTAGGTGTACAATGCAGTTAGATTCATCATTGGGGTCTTGTACCTTTACATGACAGGTCTTGGTTTTTATTTTTTCCCCATACCCCTGCCCTCCCTTCATCCCCTGTGCCCCTCCCTATTTACAGACTTTGTTTCCATTTTTTCTTTTTCTCATATTTTTCCTTTCCTTTCTTTCCTTTTCTCAACACCTCCAACTTCCCCTACCCCTTTAAACCTTTTCTTCCTATTTCACATTATCAGTTATACCTTTTAATCCTTATTTAGACCTTTAGTTCCTCACACCAGAGAAACTCGGTATTTACACATGTGTGTCCTATTTATTTCACTAATTTCTCAAACTTTAATGTGAATGCAAACATGGAACTCTTGTTTCAATGCATATTTGGATTTAAAAGATGATGCCCCCAAGTACGTATTGTTAATAAGATCCAGGTGATGTCAACATTGCTGGTTCAAAGATCACTCACTAAAGAACAAGACCTTACCTGGTAAGAGGTTCCTTTCTGTAACTTAAATAAATAACTCCCCCAAAAAACATAGCCAATTTATGAATTTAGGGCAGTTCCAATCAGAATTCCAACTGGGTCACTCATGAAATTTGACTCTAAATTCATTCTAAAGAGCAAAGCACCAAAAATAACCCAGGTAAATTCAAAACAATTAAATATCAGTGAGTCACTCACCTTTGATACCATGCCAGAAATTTACAAAGCTGTAAGAACTGACATTGTGGTAGGGGAACACAAAGAGTCACACAAACCAATAGAGTAGAATAAAGTATGCTACAACACAAAGGCTTCAGTGTGGGAAGTGATAATATTATATAATAAGTTCACATCATACACAAAATTCAATACAAATATATTAAAAAACAAAATATTTTAGAAGAAGAATTTAAACTTTTAAAAGACTGAAACATGTTTATGAACATGTTTAGGAGTGGGCTCTTATACAATATATACAGAAGTAAAAACTTATGGAGAAAAAGAGGAATTTGCCTTCTTTAATATTTAAGGCTTCTCCATGACAATAAGGAACATAAAATTAAGTGACAAGTCATAGTTTAAAAGAAATATTTCAAATAAGGATGAATGGTAATATAATATATATTATTATATGTATACATATCATTTTTCTTTATTGAGGATGAATCCAGGGCCTTCACACTGAGTTATATCCCTAATCCTCTTTTAATTTTTATTTTAATGAGTTAAGTTACTCAGGGTTTGCTCAAAATTCTAATCCTCTTGCCTCATCTTCCCATAGTGTTAGGATTATAGGTGTGTGCCAAT
>NW_022900950.1:48820425-48868164 GCF_012274545.1 Fukomys damarensis | reverse complement strand
TATATATATATATATGGTATATTTAAAATTTAAACAACCCACTAGGTAAGAAATATGGAAAAAGAAACCCAAATAGCCAATATACATTTTTAAGTGCTTATCCTGATTAGCAATCAGGAAAATGCAAATTATTTAGAGAGCAAAATTTAGATGTCAAATTGGAAAACTAATCAAAAATTACAGCTAGCAAGAATATGGAAAAACAAAAGTTCTTGCACAGTGCTGATGAATTTATATAGCACGTTGGCAATACCTAATAAATGTGAATGGCTGCATATCTTACTATAGAGCAATTCCATTTCTTAGATTCTACCCTAGAGAGATTCTTGTATGTGAAATCAAAGATGCATAAACAAAAATCTTCCTTGCAGCAATGCTTGTAGAAGCAACGAAATGGATACTAGAAACTCCTCAGTGAGAGAATAGTATAAACAAATATAGTATAAACAAATATAATTTATTCATAGCCTACAGTTTAAATAAAGCAATTAGATCTTTGTTTTGACTTGTATCTTTCATCTTTAAAAAAAGAAAAAGATCAAGTTGCAAAATTACACCTACAGAGTGAATTTATTTATGCAAATTTTAAATACAAGAAACACTATTTTAATATTGTTTATGGATATCTATGTGAGTACCTAAATTATCACAAATGGACATAAATGATATATGCCAAATTCAAAATAGTAAATATTTTTCTAGGATGAAATGGGAGATATATTGGTCAAAGTCCATCCAGAAAAACAGAAGATATAACAGCTGTTTTAACAGAGAGAATTTAACATTGGAAATAGATTAAGCTGGTATTCCAAAATGGACTAAGAAAGCAAAACATGAACCCTGAGACAATATGCAAATTATGAATACAGGAAACTCCTACTGCTACCCATAGATTAGGGGAATCAAAGAAGAGAATGGCTACTAGAACCCAGAGGCTTAAAGGTGTGAGTCTACCAGTCTGAGACACAGATCTCCAAGAACACTCTCTGTCCAGCTGCTGCTAATGCCTCAGGAACCAGACCTCTGGAAAAGGGGCACCTGAGGAGATACAAAGGATCCAAGCATGAGGGGGAAGTACAATTCAACTAAATGCTTCTAGATCACAGACAAGAGAAATACCTCTGGGAGATCATGAAATTATGGCTGGAGTATAAATATTGATAGTAAAGATGTGCAAGCCTGGACAATTCCAGTGTTAGCAACTTCAAAGTCTTAGAACTGGGTTCTAATACAATGTCAAATGAACTTTGCACCATCATTTTACGAAACACTAAGAAAAAGAAAGATGATAATTAAACTGTAATACAACTCATTTTATTACTTGACTCTTTTGTTTTAATGTTTAAAATATTTTAGATGTATTCAAACATAGATTTCTTTCATAAATAACTCTTTGCATTCTTTTAAAAAGGAAAATTCATAAAATAAATTTGTAAAGCAACCTCTCAATATTTTCACACTGACCCCAGCTCTCAGAATCACTGTTTGTGCCAGAGTAATTGATGTCCTCATTTTGTTACACATGATTATTCTTTGTGCTATCGAGACCACTAGAGATGCAGTATTTCTTAAAAGAAGGTACCATTTTGTCTCTAGGGCTTTCTTCTACTCTCTGAACACTCAGTCTAACACTTTCTCGATCTTACCAGAATGTATCAACAAACAGATTCCAGACAACAGCCAGAATAAATATTCCTCCTTCAAATTGTTTTTAAATGTTTTATGGTGAGGAATGTGGAAGAATTGCCCATCTCGAATCATGCTGCCTGGAATTAATAATCAAGTCCCTAAACATTTTGTGAACTTATTCTTTAACTGTTCAAATACACATCCACTGTGTTAGTTACTTTATTCTCATTGCTGAGACAAAATACCTGACACCCAAAGTTAGAAGAGGTTTATTTGGCTTATACTTTGTAGAGGTTTCAGTTCATAACTGGCTGACTCCAAAGCAGGGTGATTGGCAGACAGGAGTCACAGAGGAAAAAACAATATGGCACACACAAGGTAGCAAAGTTTACAAGAGGATTTAACAGCCTCCTCCTGCCCCTTTTATCTTCTTCAGACTACTGGGATTAGAGCAGTGCCAAACTAATCACTCAAGTATAGTGGTTCGGTAATCACACGTCTTTAACCCCAACATCATATTCCAGATTCAGCCATCTCCAAAGAAGAAAATCCCACCTCATCTGCATGAGGCTTTTGAGGGACATCTAAACACAAATCATAGCATGAACTAACTACATAAACAATCTGCATTCTTGCAGAAGATCATCAAGAAGATCATGCACCCTGACCAACGGGATTCATCCCAGGGATGCAGGGATGGTTCAACATACATAAATTAATAAGTGCAATATAGTATATTAACAGAGCCAAGGACAAAAACCATATGATCATCTCAATAGATGCAAATAAAGCATTTGACAAAGTCCAATACCCATTCATGATTTTTAAAAAATCCCTACAAAGAATCAGTGTAGATGGTCTATATCTCAACTTGACAAAAGCCATCTATGAAAAAGGAACAGCCAACATCATACTAAATGGTCAAAAACTGAAATATTTCATGCTAAAATCAAGAATAAGACAAGGATTTCAACCATCACCAATCCTGTTCAATATAGTTCTGGAAACATTAACCACAGCAATAAATAAGACAAAGAAATAAAAGGAATAAGGATAGAAAGTGAAGAAATTAAGTTGTCATTATTTGCAAATGACGTGATACTCTATATAGAAGACCTCAATAAACAAATTCAGTAGAGTAGCAGGGTATAAGGTCAACACTCAAAACTCAATAGCTTTCCTGTACACAAACAACAGACTCACTGAGAGAGGAACAGGAGAAACAATAGCACCCAAAAAATTAAATGCCTAGAAATCAGTCTAACAAAGAAAGAAAATGCCACTACTCTGAAAACTACAGCACTGAAAAAAGAGATCAAAGAGAATATCAGAAAATGGAAAGACATCCTTTGTTCCAGGGTAGGACAAATTAACATAGTGAAAATGGCCATACTTTCAAAATTGCTATATAGATTCAATGATATCCCAATTAAAATTCCAACAGCATATTTCACGGAACTAGAAAAAATAATACAAAAATTCACTGGGAACCATAAGAGATCTAGAATAGCAAAAGCCATCCTAGGCAACAGAGACAAGGTAACAGGCATCACAATCCCCAATTTGAAACTATACTACAAAGCCACTGTGATAAAATCACATGGTACTGGCAAAGAAACAGACCTGAGGATCAGTGGAACACATTAGAAAATGCAGAAACAACTCCAGATGTACTCAGCTACCTCATCTTTAACAAAGAAGCTAAACACCCTCACTGGAGGAAAGACAGCCTCTTTAATAAATGGTACTGGAAAAACTGGGTTTAAACTTGCCCCCTACCTTTCACTACACACTAAACTAAAATTGAAGTGGGTCAAAGATTTAAATATTAAAACAGAAACACTACACCTGCTGGAAGAAAGGTTAGGTAGAACGTTTGAAGTTATTAGCATAGGAAAAGACTTTATGAACAAAGCCTCAGTCACTTGGGAACTAGCACAAAGAATCAACAACTGGCATCTCATCTTTTTTTTTTCTTTTTATTGAGTTTATTGGTACATTCTAGGTATACAGCACAGTTACATTCATTGCTGGGATCATGTACCTTTATGTGACAGGTCTTGGTTCTCATTTTTTCCCCTTGTCCCTGCCCTCCCTTCACCCCCTCCTCCCCTCCCCATTTACGAACACTTTATTTCCATTTTTTCATTTTCTCATATATTATTCTTTTCCCTTATTACCTTCCCCCTACCCTTTCCACTTTCCCTACACCTTTAGCCCTTTTCTTCCTATTTCATGTTGTTAATTACGCCATTAGGATCTTGTGTACTATTATAGTTTTTCACACCAGAGAAATTGTTTGGTATTTACACATGTGTGACTTATTTATTTCATTTAGGAGTATATCCTTAAAATGTATCCATTTTCCTATGAATGAATCTAATTTCTCATTCTTTATGGCTGAGTAGTATTCCATTTTATAGAAAAACCACATCTTCTTTATCCAGTTTCCAACTGATGGGCAAATGGGCTGTTTCCAAGTTTTAGCTATTACAAACTGGGCCGCTATAAATATAGGTGTGCATATGTCACTGTGATATGATTCTTTTAATTCTTTTGGAAAGATACCTAGCAGAGCAATGGCTGCATCAAATGGAACCTCTAGTCCCAGCTCTTTGAGGTATCTTCATATTGATTTCCACAGTGGTTGCACCAGTCTGCACTCCCACCAACAATGGAGAAGGGTTCCTTTCTCCCCACAACCCTGCCAACATTTGTTATTGTTTGATTTCTTGATAGCAGCCATTCTTTGTGGGGTGAGGTGGAATCTCAGTGTTGTTTTCATCTGCATCTCTCGAATGACTAGTGATGTGGAACATTTTTTCATATATTTACTTGCTGCTTTTACTTGTTTGTCTGAGAAATGTCTGTTCATTTCAGATGCCCATTTTTGAATTGTGTCTTTGTATTTTGGGGGGCTGGTTGTTTTGAGTTCTTCATATATTCTCAATAATAGTCCTTTGTCTGAGGAGCAGCTGGTAAAAATTTTTTCCCACATTGTAGGTTGTCTCTTAGTTCTGTTGATGGTTTCTTTTACAGTGCAGAAGCTTTTTAATAAGATGAGATTCCAGTTGCTGATTCTTTCTGCTAGTTCCTGAGCTGAAAAGATTTGTTTATAAAGTCTTTTCCTATGCCATTGTCTTCCAGAGTTCTGCCTAATTTATCTTCCAGGAAGTTTAGTGTTTCTGTTTTAATATTTAGATCTTTAATCCACTTGGATTTTAATTTAGTGCATGGTGAGAGATAAGGGTCTAGTTTCAATCTTTGGCAGGTTGAGATGACAACTGGCATCTCATCTTATTAAAAGCTTCTTCACAGCAAGAGAAAACACCAACAGAGTGAAAATGTAACCCAGAAAGTGGAAAAAAAATTTCACCAGCTGTGCCTCAAACAAAGGTCTACTATCTAGAATATTAAAGAATTTCAAAAACTCAGACCCCCAAATTTGAAGACCCAACCCAAAAATAGGCATCTGAAATCAACAGACATTTCTCAGATAAAGAAGTAGAAGCAGCAAATAAATACATGAAAAAATGTTCACTATCACTGGTCATTTGAGAGATACAAATTAAAACAATGTTGCGATTCTATCTTACTCCAGAAAGAATGGCTGCTATCAAGAAACTGACCAACAACAAATGCTGGCAAGGCTGTGGGGGAAAAGGCACACTTCACTGTTGGTGGGAGTGCAGACTGGTGCAATCACTGTGGAAATCAGTCTGGAGGTTCCTCAAAAAACTAGGATTAGAGGTCTCCTTTGACACAGCTATTCCCCTTCTTCCCAAAAGAATTAAAAACATCATACCACAAGGACATATGCACACCCATGTTTAACGTGGCACAGTCTGGCTAAATCTTGAAAACATCCCAAATGCCCATTAACTAAGGACCGTATAAAGAAGATGTGGGTTTTTTAATACAACAAAGTATAAAGAAGATGTGGGGCTTTTTATAAAACAAAGTACTGTTCAGCTATAAAGAAAGGCAGAGACATTTATAGCTAAATGGATGCACCTTGAGGCCATACTCTTAAGTGAAATATATAAGTTGTACATATGTGAATACATAATAATTTTCTAGTGTGAGAAGCTGAAAGTGTAAATGAGGACCAAAGTGTATAACAGACAGTGTAAAATAGGAAGATAATGTGTTTGGGGGGGGTATTTTTTCCCTCATTGAGTTTAATGGTACATATTAGGTATACAGTGCAGTTACATTCATCATTGGGATCTTGAACCTTTACATGACAGGTCTTGGTTCTCATTTTTTCCCCTTATCCCTTCCCTCCCCTCACCCCCCTCCCTTCCCCATTTACAAACACTTTATTTCCATTTTTTCATTTTCTCATATTTTTTCTTTTCCCTTATTACCTTTCTCCTACCCTTCCCACTTCCCCTACGGCTTTATCCCTTTTCTTCCTATTTCACATTGTCAATTATATCGTCAGAATCTCATGTACCATTATAGTTTTTCACACCAGAGAAACTATTCGGTATTTATACATGTGTGACTTATGCATTTCACTTAAGAGTATATCCTCAATATGTATCCATTTTCCTATGAATGAATCTAATTTCTCATTCTTTATGGCTGAGTAGTATTCCATTTTATAGAAAAACCACATCTTCTTAGGAAGATAATGTTTAAAGAGGAAATGGGGGGAGACGGGAAATAAAAAATGAAAAAATAAGGAAAAAATGGAGACAAAGCTTACGGATACAGGGAAGGGTGGAGAGGTTGACGGGAGGGAAGAGGAATGGGAAAAAATAAAAACCAAGATATGTAATGTACAGGTGCAAATTCTGAATGATGAATGTGATCATAATATATACCGAAAAAGTACAAATAATCTTAATGGAAAAAAAAAAAGAATTAGCATTCTTGATGGTTTAGGTACAGCTTCAAGTTGTTTATTAAAACTAACTTTATTCGGTCTTCTATCAACTAGTCATTACTCATCAATCCGTTTTTTAATTTTCTTTGAGGAATAACATATATTTTTGTAGACTAAATTAGAGGGGCTGACATGTTTTTACTAGTGCAGTTCTGCATAACATCACACTAATATGATGGTTTCCCACATCAACTTCTTTAACTTTAGTACCACTGGCACAAATTTTAGGCATACCAAAAGTTACTGAGTTTTCACCAAACTTTCCCATTTGATTTAATGAATATATATTCCCTAAATTGAATCACATTGCTGGAAATTATTCAAACTCTATTCAAAGTTAGCAACACATTAATTCATCCATATCATGGAAACTATGTCACCCCCAGCTCTGGTACCCCACCCCAGAAAAAGAGAAGGAAAAGAATGCGGGGTAGACAACCACTACCAACTTCACCTCTCCTTATATTTCACTGATGAGAATTTTTTAAAGGGTATATGCTTGTGATACATCATAATTGCATTCATCTTGGGAAATTGCTATATAAACACTTCTCAATAATCCTTTTTATTTCTCCTTCCCCTGCCTCCAGGGTTTCCCCATCTCCACACCCTCTTCCCATCTTCACAAAGCTTTGAAGGCGGCTGAGAAATATACACTTTAGCTAGGCAGCTGTGTGTCCAAGCAGAAGAAGCAGATTTTTGTAGGACAACAGAGGCTCAGAAAAGCAAAGCAACCTTCCTGAGGGCACTTAATGTGTCAGATCTCAGCCTTCAACTCTAGTCCAAGGGTTGATTTTCCTACACCAAAGCCTCTGCTTGCTGAAAATATCAGCCTTAAATGGCATTCCAGAAGAGCAATTCAACCAACTAAATTTTAAAGACTACTGCCATTTTCTCTAGCTAAAAAGATGGAGAAACATGGGAAATATATCCGTTCTAAATGCACAGCAGCTTGGAGGACTGGTTTCTCTCAGAGGTCTCAGCAGAGGTAACAGTGACACAGTTCCTTCAAATTGTACAAGAGTTCACTGAACTAACATTGACTCACCCAGATCCCTTTTTATGGTGGGGGGGGCACTATTTGGAATGTTGGCTTTTTAGCTCCTTCTGGTTTCTCTGCATATCTGAAGCTCTCGTTAAAAAAAAAAAAAAAAAAAGAAAAGAAATGGCAGGAGATAGGACTGAAAAGAAACAACTTAAGTAAACAGCTGTTAGCTCCAGGCAGCACCTGTGATCTATACTGTGACATTTTCAAAGATGTGAATATGGAAAGTTAAGTGAGAAAGATAAGACTCTGGAACCCACAGGCTAGCATTAATTAAATAAGCAGATATTGGAGGCACACTGAGACCAGGCAGATATACAGTGGTGGTTACCATGTGGAGGCCACGGTAGACCAGTAACCCAGATGCTCCAGGGAGGACTCTGAGGAGCAAAAAGCAAGATGATGCTATAACTAATACAATTCAAAGAGAGAGAGGAAAAGATATTGTAAAGCATTAAGACTCTATTTCCTTTTCTCACCACTCCCATATAGCACAGATTTGACGTAGCCTTCAGAACTTCAAAACTCCATTGCATAATTCAGTCTGTTGGACAACCCCACAGTCTATCCTCTCCTCATCAGGAATTCTGCAAAATCCTGCCCTGAGGCTTCAATTTCCATAGCATGCTTAAATCTCTCTTGAATCACATCAAACACACTCTCTCCTTCTTGGACTTTTACACCCCTCCTACTATCAAGCTGCTGTAATCTGCTCCCTGTATAAATCCCTGCCTCACTGAACTCCAGGGCTTGGGTTCCTTCAACTCTGCTCCTAACTAGGTCATGCCCTCCTGGCTCATTGCAGCTGCAGTACTCTGAGCTCACAGGCTCTTGCTCCCTCGCTGTCTCTCAACTTCATCTCCCTGGGATCCAGAACTGATGGCCAGTAACCCCTGCCATCACAGCATGGCACTCCCAAAGAAAAATGTTACCTTTACAGACATAGTATTTCAACAACTAATGCTACAGTTTTGCATGCATATTGAATTTTACAGAATACAGAATGGGTAGCATTCAGTACAGTACTCACCAGATATCTGACACAGCCACAGCTTCCTTCCACTTTAGGGTTACCCTCAAGGTCAGTGACTGATACCATTTCATCCCACCTACATGTGGAAAGCTTGAGGCCCATGATGGCAGAATGACTGAGCTAAATGGTTGCAGGAGATAACCTAAAAAATGCTTCACAGACGCTTCAGTGTATATGAATTAGCTGGGATTTCAGGTTCTGCATTTCAATAAGCTCCCTCGTCCCTATAACTAAGTGACTTCTGTTACCCCTCTTTGTACCTACTTCTTAGTCTGTTGAATGGATTCATGAAATTCCCTATTTTAATTTTGTACTGAATTGTGTTTTATCAACCTAAGGTAACCTAAAATGACTCTTGAGCTATTAAGGGTCTCACTCTGTAGCCCAGGCTGGACTTGAACTGGTACTGATCCTCCTGCCTCAGCCTCCTGAGTTCTGGATTACAGGTCTGCACCACCATGCCCAGCTCCATTTTGTTTTGTTTTGTTTTAATGCAGAGGAAAACACAGAAAAAAATCTTTAGGATTAATACTCCTCGTAGTTTTAAATATTTAAGCCACATTTAGTTGTACTGATAATTTCTGATGAGTATTTTTTCTTCCAATTGCTCCAAACGACATGCTCAAAACTTCCATATCTTCCATTCAAAATGCTTTTGTCACTTTCATCCTCTAAAGTGAAAGGACATTCTTCAGTGCGCATTATGAGACAGCTGAGTTCCAAACAGCTCCCTGAGAAGACCAAGTCACAAAACTTGCAAGATGTCATTTCATAAAGCAAACTACTTACAACTTTAAATTATAGATCTAGCTTTTCAAATCTCCTATAGGTAATTCACAAATGATCTCACCAAAAGTGGCATATTTGTTAAAGGAAATTACCCTGAAAATGAGACATAATACCTTCCCCACTCTTACTCTATCTCTGGGGAGGATTGAAATAATTTCATTTCAATAAAAATTAAACCAGGAAGATAGCTTGTCATCCTCAATTTACGATAATTGTTCCTGACATTACATCATATATTAATATTCTTCATCCAATGAGAATTAACTTTATCACCAACAGAAACACACTGTGTAATACCTCTTAATTTCTTCAAAATCAAAAGCTTTTATCCAGACAGTTTAATCAGTAGATTGTATTTGTTCTACCCAATTTCAACTCCTCTATTTCATAAAGATTTTAAGTTGTATCATCTGTTATTGGAATGTGTGTCACTAACAGTGGGATGGATGCTTTGCTACCCTTTGAAATGATGGTACAGTCTGTGATTAAATGCAGCATGCATCTGAGCCTGCAGAAGCAAAAAGATATTGCTTAGGCACTGGATAAACAAAGATTATTAATAACAACTAACTGTGAAACCGCAGCCAATTAGATGCCTATTTCAGCTACTCATTTATTAAATTCAGAATGTCTCTTATACGACTTACTCTATGGATCCAAAGATTAACAGGACACAGCTTTTATTGTCAAGGTGCCCAAGGTCTGCTGGAGAACAAGATTAACAAAGATAATTGTCCTTTGGTGTTACAAGCACACTTTAGATGAATACTTACAGTTCTATGAGAGCATGTGGCATAAGCATCTAACCATAGAGATCAAAGAAATATTACATAACAGAGATGTGAGCTAGATGCATAGGTGTTAGCAATGCCCAGAGAGGAGAGGAAGAGATGGGCCTTCCTGACCAAGAGATTCACACCTGCAAAGGGTAGGCGTTTGTGTGGGCAGTGTGGGTAAAGGAACACCAGGTTAGTCAAAATGGGTGGTAATAGAAAGTAGCAAGATGAAAGTGAAAAGAGATGTACCTGGAGAATCACTAAAAAGTACATAGAGAACCTGGGCAGGACGGGTATACAAAAAGCCATCTTTATTATACATTATGGAGGCTGGAGGAGGCAGAGAGCACTTTAGATTAGATTAGTCATGGAGGCTTCAAGAATCTCTATCTGGAAGAATCATTCAAGCCAGATAGTGGCATGGTGGTTTATGCTGAGAATACTCTCACCTGGCTTGCTGTGGTCCTTTAGAGTTAAAACCAACTTCCTCTGAGAAGTGAATACCTTCAGAAGGCCTGCCTTTGCCTCTGTCATGGCACTCAGCATTCAGTACCATACTCACCTCTCTCTCTCAGCCATCCTCACCCAAGCATGCTTCTTAATGGAAGGGATGGCAAACCTTTTCATTACTATCATTTTTACACCCATAGCATAGTGCCTAGGCCCCAGAGCACATGTATTTGAAAAATGTTTGTTGGAATGGGTGGATGCATTACTGCATGAAAAAATAGTGAATTATAAGCTACATGAGAACAAAGCCCTATTTGTTTTGTACACTTATCCGACATTCTCATGTAAGCATGTTCCACTAAATTGGTAAATAAGCCAGACTAAAATAAAAGAAGGCCAAAATTAAGGAGTGAGTAGGTTATCAAAGCAAAGTGCTGTAGGCACTAAGAAAACAGAATATATTCCAGAGATCATCAAAATAAAATATTCCAGAAACATCAACATAAAATAAACTGAGACAAATCCTGATCCAAAAAGTAAAGTAATCAGCACTATCAAGTCTGTTTCATAGAAGAATTTCATAAAATCTTCATGGAACCTAGTTCTATCCTTGGAAACTGCTCTAGAAGTGAAGGTCTGAAGTCCTAGACAGAGAAGTCTTCATGTCAGACAAGCCTGTCTGTCAATGGGATAAGGAAAGGGACATCCCTATCTGCCAGATTCAGAGGCGGGACAGCTGACCATTGATTTCTATATGAATTAAACCAAAATTAAAAGCATATTTTATACAACTAATTCATTTAAATTCACTAACTAGTGTCGGAGCACCTGTCACATACCCAGCACTGTTCTAAGCATAGTAAAGGAGAATTTTTTTAAACCTGTAGACCAAGTGCCTACCTTCAAAAATTTGTTCTTTCTTTTCTTCCTATTAAGGAAGTGGGAGGTGGAGGAAGGGAAAGAAGGGAAGGAAAATAAGAGAAAAGCAGGAAAAAATGGAAACAAAAGTTTTTGTAAATAGGAGGGGTGGAGGGGTGGAGGAGATGAAAGGGGAATGGAAAAAATATGAACCAAGATACATCACATACAGGTACAAATTCCCAATGATGAATGTGATCATAATGTATATCTAAAACGTACCAGTAAATTTAATGGAAAAAATGTACTTTCTCCCAAGAGAAAGTGTGTGTGTGAGTGCGTGTGTGTGTGTGTGTGTGTGTGTGTGTGTGTACTAGAAAGGTAACAACAGCACAGAAAACTAGATTATAACCACTAGTACTAATCAAGGTAATTCCAGGTATAAAGTCACTGGCTCGCTATCCTGGGGGAAATTATTTCACTTCTACAGTGCCTACAAAAAGCTACTGAATGAGATGTAATATCTTTGTGTTAATTATGTTTCTGATCCAACAAATTACCCCAAATTTGGTAGTTTGAAACAACAGAAATCTATTCTTTCACAGTTACAAAGCTTGAAGTGTGGAAGTAGTATCGGTGAGTTGAATTCACAGTATAGGCAGGGGCATGCTTTCTGGAGTCTCTAGGGAATAATCCTTTCCTCGATCTTTTCTACTTCTACTATTGTCCTGAAGAACATTTCCTTCTTCTCCCCTCCAAGGCAGTCATTGTCATAGTCATCCCCTCGTCTTCCTTGTCTTCTTTCTCCTTCTCCTCTTTCTCCTCATCATCTCCCTCTCCCTAATTTCCTCCCTTCCTCTCCTGTATCATTTCTCTCCCTTCCCACTTCATCTT
Organism: Fukomys damarensis; assembly: GCF_012274545.1. NCBI lineage: Eukaryota > Metazoa > Chordata > Mammalia > Rodentia > Bathyergidae > Fukomys > Fukomys damarensis. The sequence goes on along the minus strand of NW_022900950.1, from coordinate 48,855,796 downwards.
TAGAATATATTTTTATCCTATTTCCTCATATCCCAATGTACTCTATTTCTTTGTTCCTCTCCTTTTGTTATTTCTTTAAAGGATATTTTGTGTATAATCTCTACTTCCCCACCTATGGTTCTCTCCTCCACCCACTCTAGTCTGGCTTCCTTCTCTCACCCTAATGACATTATCTCGTAACAAGGCCACCCATGACTCTCATAGTTACTCCATTCACTACAGCCTTTCAGTAGCATTCAAAATGGTGGCCACTTCCTTCTTGAAAAACTCTTCTCCTTTGTCTATTTTAACCTCAGGCTTTCTTAGTTTTCCTTCTGCTGCCCATTCCAATCTTTCTGAAATTGCTTTTCTGCACACCCTCTAAATGGTGAGGAATCTTAAGACCCAATCTTAGGCATATTTCATTTTCTACCCTCCTTTCCTAGATGAACTGAATAATTCTTTTGGAGTTAAATACTTAGTTAGACTCTTAACTCTGAAACTTCTACCTCTAGTCTATACTTCACCTCTGCAATATGTAGGCAAATGTCTAAATTCCTACCTGACATCTTCACTTGGGTATCTCACAGAAAACCCAATATACTGCATCAAAAGCAAAATTCATCACCTCTCTATTTCTGCACTCCATCTCCAGTTTTACCTGTATATTTAGCTGTTTATCTAGGAAAATCATAGGACAATAAGAAGAAACACAAAAAGACAGGCAAGGATAAAGACAAAACTCAGCGGTAAAGAACAAGATCCAATGATCCAGAGATGAAAGAACAAAAAATTTCTAAAGACCCTACTCCAGAAGTGAAGCAAATCACCTCCACTCACATTGCATTCAAGATAACTAGCCGTGCAACACTACTCTGATGCAATGGGATCCAGAAAGTGTACTCTCTAGCTGGGAAGTTGCCCATCATGTAGAGCGGATCACAAAGCTGTGGTGTCAGCTAGTTGTCTCTGACACAGCCAGTGACATGAAGGAAACCAGGACTATAACTGTCCTGAGAAAGATGGAAGATATTGGGAGAAATTACAAATTTTTTAAAAGAGAGTTTTTCATAGGAATAAAGACCAGAATATATAAGAATCAAGTATAGGGTAAATGGGCTATTGAAGTACTACACTATACTTATGAAGGGATTCATTTCAAACCTTTACGAATCAGTCTGTCTGAAGCTACTGGCTCTTTGAACTCCTGTGGATTGTATCTCTCAAGGAAATGAAAAGGACCATCCTTCAGAGAATATCATGGAAAATAAATTGAAAATGAATTCCTACAAACTCTCACCAGTGTTTGAAATAAATGTGCCTACAAATACGTTCTGACAGTTGCAAGGAAAAGTTAAATAATAAAATAACTCCCAAAAATAATGTTGTTGGGTAATTGTTAACATGCACTCTTTTAAATTCCCTCAGGTGGCTGTAACAAATGAAGATTTTAGTTAATGTAGTCTTCAAGGTAGCCTGACATCTTACCTGGAGCTGGGCAGTATTGTGTGATGAGTTGCCAGAGAATAGCATGGCAGGTAATGAAGAATTGAGTGTCCTAAACCCCCTTTCCTCTTCTTTTACTTTATGTTCCTCCTATGCAGAAGCGGGTCATGAAGGAAAAATTATTTAAGTGTAGTGACAGATTAGCTTGCAAACCTGTCCTTGGCTTGGAGAAGACATACAAATTATACGTCATGGAAAAGTATGGCTCATGCAATAAGGATCACAAACAAAACTGAATCGGCAGCCACAAGCTCTTGGGCCTTTTAGAAGTTTGACTTTCCAACAGAAACTGAGAACAGAGTCACTGGCCACATCAGAACAGAGAATGTGCTAGATGGGGAGGTAGTATCATGTCAGATAGAAAACAGTAGAGTGCTCAATTCTGAAATTTAAAAGTCTAAATCTTCAGGGGATGAGGGAGGGCAGGGACAAGGGGAAAAAGTGAGAACCAAAACTTGTCATGTAAAGGTACAAGATTCAAATGATGAATGTAACTGTACTGTATACCTAAAATGTACCAATAAACTCAATGAGCGAAAAAAAAAATCTAAATCTTCTTCAGGATATGGACTTGGTGGATAACTCAGTTCTCAGAAGTTGTTCTGTAACTTTTAAGATTGAAAATAAATAACTCCTGGCAATTTTCCACAACTCAGAGAGGCTGTGGTGTATAATCTCACCCACTTCATTGCAACAAAAACTTCCACCTAGGCTACCATGGAGACAGCCTAGAAATCAAACACAGAGTTGAAATTATTAAAACCTATTAATCCAAGAAGGAGAAACACTGATCATTTGAGTAGTTTTCCACTAAGACAGGTGATAGGGCAAGATACTTATCTTGGGACAGGAGGAATGAACATCTTCTCCTACATGGTTTATGAGCCATGATACCAGGCTTATCTCAGTTATTAGTTTAGGATCAGAACTGTAGCTTCATCCTGTCAATTTATTGATATATGATGTACAATACACATTAAACATGTTCAAAACAACTATGTTAACTACCACCCCTCAGATAATCTATTTTTTATTCTGATGTTATATAAGAAAATACATAAAACCAATATTGGCAGGAAAATCTGTCATTTAACTAATATTCAGTATATCTGATGTCTTATTAATTATAGATGGTCATGACCACAGAATAGCACTGTCGGCCATCATGTACAAAATCTATTAAAGAGACTTCTCACAGCCAAGATGCTTTTGTTTATGCAAAGTAGGAAACTTCCTACATGCTGCTGGCTGCTCAGACACCCAGATACCTGTGAGGTTGGGAACAATGTGGAATAAAGAGAAACAGACAATATTCAAGATGCAAGGGGACTAGGAGAAGTCTGTCTCTAATGGACAGACTTTACAATCCCCGACAGCTGAACTGCTTTTATTAGTCAGCAAGAAGCATGGGAGAAGGGGGTTATATGTCATGCATGGAACAATAATGGTTAAAAAGATATTTTGAAAAACATGGAACAGAATAAACTTTTACAAGGGGAGTGTGTGAAATGAAACAGGTCCTTCCCTATACCCAGATGCCTGTCCCAAGTTAATAAGGAACTAGCAGTCTTTACATTTTCCTTAGCAGATATTAACCTGTCATGGGAACACTGTGACTATGAGCTTTTCCACCTACAGCCACAAAGCACACAGCTTTCCACATCCTTTTCTGTTTCCCAAGGTAGGTCACATTAGCCTGGAGATCATCGGTTACAATTTGGCTCCCAATAATTCCTCTCATAACTTCATCCCCAACACCAAAGGGTGTAACGTGGTATCTCCCCAAGTCCCACCTTCCTAAAAATAATTGTTTCACTGATCTTATAAATTCTGGCCTTCTTAATGTCTCAACCTAAAACTACCAACTTAGAGACATTCTTTTGAGTTTTATAGCAAATATGGAGGCAGTGTTTCCAGAGAAATAGGAAAATAGAAATCCAAACCCAAAGTAGCCACTTTGGTTGTTGAAAAAGAAGACATGGGATTCCTAAATTGATATCATGGGTCATAGCAAACCTTCATAAAACTCAACAATCGATGATGATGGAGTAGGGGTTCTCTTTACGGTGAGGAAATCCTGGAGAAGTGGCATGAAGATTCAAGAATCCTTATCTTCTAGACTCCCTCTCTAGAAAGACAATGAGAGTGTGCTTGCACTTAAAATTAGCTAGGTCTACTAAACAGGAAGGGGATTCATTCATCTAGTAGCAGTTCCTCTTCCTTATAGCCCCTCCTTCTCTTCATTTCCCTTGCTCTATATTTTCCATCTACTTCTCATGACTGACCAAAAACTGCAGCAGGTACTAACTCTGGAACAAAAAATAATCATGAGCAGTAGAAATTTCCATTCTCCATTCTTTAATTTTTCCTTCCACAAAGGACCTCAATTTTGTTTCGTGAGGTAATACGCCTAGATTTTTAAAAATTCAGCCTCCTTCTGTTTGGAATGGGCAGAACATTGAGATATGATATCAGTTCCTACACAGATGATTCAAGTATGGAAGCTTTTGTTTTCCATATCAAAAATGCTAAATATTAGTTGGCACAAATCTTCCACTTTTCCCCTTTCCTCCTTCTTCCTTCTAAAAAACAGACACAAAGCCAAACAGTGGGTAGAACTTTGTTATGTTCTTATATCAAGAGTCGGAAAATCATGCCTTTAAGACGGAAGTAGGAGATTACAAGGACCTTTGCCAAGATGTTTCCCATCCTGGACCACTAGATTTAATGTAGTTGTTGTATGAGAATAATAAATCTCTCTTTGGTAAGGACCTTAGTCTGTTTTATGATATTAAAATGATCCTGTCTGATTTACCATGTCTATTACTTATCAGTGTAAGAGTTCCCACACAAAGCGAGAAATGATAAAATATAAAGAGATGAAGAAAGAATAAAATCTTGTGAGAAATAGGGGGAAAGTATTACTTCTGTATCTGTCAGAATTCTACTGCAGAAACATCATAAAAGATACATACAAAGAGGTATATTGCAAGGAATTAGCTTAGAGAGTGTGAAGACTGGCCAGACACATGCAAGCTATCAAATTCTGGGGCAAGCCATCAAAGTAAGTTGAACCATCTCATGCAGGAGTTGATTATGCAATCCATAGGCAAGGTATACAAGGTTACCATAATTCATAGCAAAGCCAAACAGTAATCATATATTCTGTGATCTTCTGCATCAGCAAGTTGATTAAGGTAACCCTGGAACTAAAGTAGAAGGATGGTCTACTAGAATTTTACTTGATTTGAATAAGTGGAAAAACACTAGTGATTGTGAATAAAATTTTAATTCATATCACCAGAATAGAATCACAGCCCAACAATCCATCTCAAGTTTTATACAGATCATAGGCCCAGATCTCTTTGAGTGAAGGGAAAGGCAGATCCTTTTGAGAAGGCATGAGTAATAGTTCCAAAGAAGTTTAATATAAATGTTTCGTACCCATCTAAGAATATACCTGAAGCTCTTTACTAAAGTAATTGTGCACTGAAGAAGGGGAAATAATCCGATATTCAGAGTCATGGACTATGCACTGACAGTAATTCCCAGACACCTCAGTATCATTGTTCCCCATCCACCAAAATAGATTTGTGAAAGTCAGATAATTACTGGAGTTTGCCTCAGGTCTGTGTTTCAGTGGGTCTGTAGAGTATGAACATAATAACTGTGTGAAATAACTGGTTATTTTACCATCTCAACAATGAATAATTGGAATCAGAATTGGAAGAATCTCCATAAATAACCCTTGAAAGGAGGCCAATTAGAAGGAAAGGCCAATTAGCAGAACTGCCTCTACCTGGGAAGATAGTAAAACAGTAATACCACATTCCTGTAGACACTGAAAACATTAGTGTCAGGACTAAGAATTTGATAGAAGTAGGGCCCTGATTCACAATTCCTAATACAGCCCTATTCAACTGATCTGAATACACCATCTGAAGGAAACAGATCTTAAAGAAAGATAGCTGACTGTCATATGTCTAATCAGATTGTAACTCCAATTAAAACTGCTCTTTCAAATGTGTTTTTATTGTTATTACAGGCTAACACATCACCTAGTATTTGTTATGTGGGTATTAATCTGTAAAAATATTTTGTCTCTTAGTAAACATTACCAAGAAGAGTTTGCTTTTAGCTAGAAAGGCCAGCAAAATGACCTTAGTTGGCCTACTTCATATATGTGTCAATTCTCCAGCCCTATATCAGAAACATCTTTTCAGAGACTTGATTTCTTTTTCTCTCTACAAAATGCCCATTAAATTGTTGTGATGTTGGCCTACTCTGATGAGTAGGTAGTAATACTCTAGATATTTTGGTAAGATAGTAATATGCCAAAGGAGGGGAAATAAAGCCAACAAAATTCCAGGGTCTTCCACCCCATGGAAATCTCTAGAAGTCCAGATGTTCAGTTGTCTGGGGAATGTCAAGATATTCTTTCCAGGAGAAAAACAATTACTGAATCTCCCCTCCCTACCAATAGGAAAGAGGTAAAAGCCAAGAATGGTAGTGCATATCTGTTATCCTAGCACTCTGGGAGACAGAGGGAGGAGGATCCAAGTTTGAATCCAACTTGGGCATTTCAGTGAGTTAGAGAAAGTCTGTCTCAAATTTTTAAAACAGAAAGGCTGGTGATGTAGGCCAATGAAAAAGCCCTGGGTTCAAATCCCCAGAACTATGAAAAAGAGGGGTGCAAAGGGAAGGAAAAGGAAGAAAAAAAGAAGAAGGAAGGGAGGGAGGGAGAGAGGGAGGGAAGGAAGAAAAAAAAGAGAAAGAGGTACAACACCTGAAGGTCTTCTTTTCATTTTGAAGGCAAATATATATCTCAACCTACTTACCAAGTGTGACATGAAAACCACCTTCTCGAGTAGTGTTCAAAAAACAAAAGGCTCTTCCACAGGCCCGTACTGCTGTCCAAGGTGCGCTGCTAGTTGGATCAAATAATACAGCAGAACTGAGACTCCTTGAAATGGTAGTGACAGTGATTGGAGCCTTTGGAGAACCGTTCAGAGTGAATTGCAGAGAAAACTCTTGGTATTCCAAATCAAAGTTACATTTGGTTTGAAAAACAGCTATTAGGTTGCTACTGAGCCTTAGTACAGGCAAGATTGGTTCAAGTTACCATCAATTTGAATCGTATACCCTGAACTAGGTCTGTCCATCTGAAAAAGCTATGAATTTTGGAGTGCACAGCAGCACTCCATCATCAAATGGAAATGATATACATGTGATCAGGCTTAATCAATTCCTTAAGATACAAGTAAGTTGTAGGATGGAATGATCCAAATTCCCATGGCCCTTACCTCTGCTACTTTAACTTCTTTCTCTCTCTAAAAATCAGAAAGTCTCCTGTGACCATTTGACTGAAGAAAAAAACATGCTCTTGGATTACAGCTAAGTTCTACACAATATGCAGGCACCATGCAAAATAAAGCAGTTATATAGTCCTACTCTGTAAGATTCCCAAAGGTGAAGGAAGATCCTTCTAACAGGTATAACTTCAAGCAATATACCAGATTACTTTTTTTTCTTCCAGAAAGAGATGCCCTAAAATATAAAAATAGATATATAGATGTATATAGATATATATAAATGTGCACACACACACACACCAACTCATGAGCTGTGGCTAATAATGCTATTGGATGCTCAGGAACTTGGAAGAAACATAAGTAGAAAATTGATGACTAGGATATCTAATAAAGAGATATGGGGAGCCCCGTTTTCATGAGGAATAGAGTATAAAAATATTTGTTACTCTGCTGAATGTTGATCAAAGAGTGATCTCAGAGAAGGATTTTAGGAATCAGATGTGTTGCAAAAGCCAGTCTATGAATGTTCGTCATGCTTCCTCCTTTGCCACACCAGTCATCGTTCAACGGCTATGTCCATGACAGCGAGGATGGAAGTTATGCGTTGGCTCAGCAACATGAACTTCCATTTACCAGGACTGATCTGGTTGCAGCTACTCCTGAGTGCGTGACCTGCTAGCAGCCAGCAACTATGTGAGCAAGCATGGCAGCAGGTGCTCCTACTGCTGAACCTTGAGATGACTACAACCCCACCCAAGAGCTGCAACCCGAGCAGAAGCCATGGGCTGCAACCACCCCGCTGAGCTATTTCTTGGTTTGTGATTCTGACATAATAAATGTTTACTATTAGAAGGTTAAATGTTCAGTTATCTTATGATACCACAGTGGATACCAAAGACCTGGTATGAATAAAGCCTGGTGGAGAAGTTCGGACAACCTAAGTGGGACAGAGACAGGGAGCACCAAGAGAAAGCACTCACTACTTTCCATATTTTCATTTTATATCTTGGTAATTTTTTTAGTCTTATATGGCAAAGAAAATCATACTTTGTGTTTACCATAGATAAACTGATTTCCAACATTTAACATTCATTTTTATCTGGACACTAACATTTAAGGGCAAGGGACAGCTCTTCTCTATATACTACCCCTTTCACCTTCCACCCAAGTGCTTTGGTAACAATAGAACTTTAACAAATAAAACAGAAAGTACTATAGGGAGAGTTCATCGAATGATAAGGACAGCCATTGGGTGTCTCTGACCCAGTAAGAACCATGAAAAGCATTTATGATGGATATTACAATTAAAATTGTGAATTTGTAAAACCATGAAAAAATGGGGATGAACAGAAGCATCTCCACTTCTATTTTGTCCAGCCTGATTAATTTGCCCTTCTGGTGAAACAGAACTCAAGTATCTCTGGGTGATCAATGACTCTGACCTAAAATCAAACCCAACTTTTAAAGTTCTATCAGAAATATTTTTACTTGTGGGAGTCTCCAGTTACCTGACACTCCAATAGGAGACACAATCCCTTTCAATAAATTTATTTCCAGATATAAATATATGTCCTTTTAATTGCATTTTCTTGTTATCATTGGTATTAACAGAAAGATTAATTTTGTGTGCATGTAACATAGTTTTTCTTTTTTTCTAACAATGAAAATGGGCCCTTGGAGAAATCATTATTGTGGCAAGGTTTTTTTTCCACCAAAAATTTATTCTTTCTCTCCTATCTAAGAAAATACAGATTTTGTACCACATTGGCTCCAGGATAAAAGCCTTTATGCAAGTCTTTAATATTCAATTTATTTCATTATCCATTTGAAGTTATTCACTGTAAATCATTTGCAAATAAATTTTGGTCACTTTATTCATTTTTAGATGTAAAGAGATCACTCTACTTTTTACCTCAGTATTATCCTACAGAGAGCTGGTGATTTAGCTGAGTGGTTCTGCCACCTACCTTGCAAGTGCAAGGATCCAAGTTCAATCCCTGGTACCAAAAAAAATAAAAAAATATAATATCCTACTGAAATTTACTTTAATTTTATAATGATACACACTCTTCATTGTGGCAGTGGTTATTATATCTGGCAAAGGATGTATTCACTGCCTTCCACCATGATTTTCTGATCTAGTGGCACCAAGTTACTGAGGAGTTAAAATAAATTTGCCAGGTAATGAGACAATCTTCTTTGCTGCTTTCCTTAATTAGTATTTTCCATGTTTAATGAAAAATTTGACCTCATCTTTCTGTCTTCCTTTAAGCAAAGAAAATTAAAGACAAAAATAAAAAAGAAAGCAACTGACCTTGGGTCAGACCCAAGTTTTCCAAACTCTCCAAACGATGCAATGCCAGCTGACCTTAGTCTGACTAAGAATGGTTAATGGAGTCCCTTTAGCTATGCCAACAGCTAGAGAAGACACAGCACTAGTAGTTAAACCAACCTAGTAAAATTGGCTTCAAAGTTTGGAGCAATGTCTGAGACAGAATTATAGGAGAGGGTAAGCACTCGAGAAATGTAATTTCTTTTCATTATATTACCATAGGTAAATAAATTCATGGCATATTAATTTCCTGAGGTAACAGGAACAAGTTATACTCATGGTGGCTTGAAACAACAGGAAATTACTCTTTCACAATTCTAGAAGCTAAAAGTCTGAAACCATGGTGTCAACAGAGCTACAGTCCTTTAGGGACTCTACAGAGAATCTCCCCTTACCTCTTCCTGATTTTGATGGCTCCAGGCATCCCTTGACTTGTGGTTACACCACTCTGCTGTCTTATTCTGTGGTCACACCCTCTTCTATGAACTTTTTTCTTTTCTCTCTCAAATCTTCCTCTACTTTCCCCTTATATAGACACTTGTCACTAGACTTATGGCCCACCTGGGGAATGCACTTCATCTCAAGATCCTTGACTTAATTACATCTGCAACACATTTGCTGCTGCTAGGAAATGATGCAGATATCTTTCAGAAAGCCATTTTTCAGCTGACCACATATGTGCATAAGTGAAAGTAAAGACATATGCACAATGGAAACTCATTCCTAATGCTGGCTGGAGAGTGAGAGACATTGGACCAACAAACATAACTACAGCAATGAGTGTCTGCTTTACGTTTATGGTGTATGATTCTGCAAAAAGATAGAACTGAAAATATTTGGTTCAGTTTTCAAATTTCTGGAAGAAAATCAAAATGCACTGAATCCTAGAAACTTGCTAATGTGACAGAGGGAAAAGTAAGAGCAAAAAGAGCATATAGGAATATGACTTAGAAAGAACCAGATTTGAATCCTGTCAACACTGAACTCCAATCCTGTGATCATGGATAAGTTACTTTACGTTCTTTAGGGTTTTCAGTATAAAGGTAATATGTCTTTTGGTAATAACAATAATGTGGAGAGATGCATGGAACAGAAAATGCACACTGAAGGAGGGCTAGTTATCTGGGAGGGCAGGTAACTGAACAATGATTCAGCCTCTACTTGCTAGCACTCAGGTATATAATAATTTCTGCTTTATTGTGTCCTCATGACAATGTTAGGTTTACAGGCAAGGAAAGAAGGCTCAGAGGACATGAGTAATTTGCCCATAGTCTCACTGCTATTAACGAATACCACTTAAATCCAAGCATAGCTCTTTCTGATTGAAATGAAAAAAGTGATTCAGTTAATAGATGAAAACTCAGAAATTATGGTTTCAAGGGAGCTACACTCCAACTCCTTTAGGAGTCTCTTCAGAGACTCTCTCCTTGCCTCTCCCAGCTTTGGATGACTCCAGGCATTCCTGAACTTACCAGATATTTATGTTGCCTTGACATGTTGACTCTATTTAATGCCCAGTGAGAGGTGCTAAGACACATAAAAGGAGGAAGAAGGCATGAATCCTGCCCCCAAGAAACACAATTCCACTCTGACTACAGGAAATGCATTATGATCAGTCATCTGTAGGTTTAGCCACAGGCAATAGAGTCCAGCCCAGCATCAAGTTAGGAAATCTTTAGCTAACTCCTTTCTCAAATTTCCATATGTAGGAGCAGAGAATCTCATGTATAATAAAGCATAAGGCTACAGTTTTTCCACATTTTTTCCATTGTACAGGTGTAGGTAGGTTGTACAACCATCACAAGACCCACCTATGGCCTCTCTACTAACTTCACCTTCCCCATCCACCCACCACCATTCTACAGAGAGGAGACTTGAGTTGTTTTCAGGGCCAACCTGTGGCCAGGCAACCTCACATAATTTGCCTAGTTCTGGTTAGTTTCTCTGAGAGTTGCAACCAGCTATCAAGTTTTCCCATTTGAAGGCTAGATCCATATCTTAGTCAAGGCTGGAATGTCTTAACTCTTTTTTGAATTCAACCTCATTCCTTGGATAGTGACACCAGTCTGAATTCTGTTATTTTATTTTTTTGTTACCAGGAATCAAACTCAGGACCTTGTGCTTGAGAGGCAGGCAGCGGAACCACTGAGCTAAATCCCCTGCCCATACTGCATTCTATTCAGGTTTTCCCACATTAGTTCAAACTTTGTTGTGAGGAAAGTGATACCTGCAATTTCTTCTGCCCTGGAGCTTTCCCGATGCCCATCAATCTCTGCTGCCTAGTGGGACTGGGTAGTAGTATATAACAAGTAAATGAGATGACCAGAGAAAGGTATAACAAAAAAATGAAAAGAACAATGAGATGTATAACAAATGAATTGAATTAATAAATTAAAGAAATAGGGTATATATCGTGTATATTAAAAAATGAATGAAATCAGGTCTGAGAATACAATCCTGTAATCCCAGCACTCTGGGAGACAGGCAGGAGGACCAAAAGTTGACCTGACCCTGGGCAACTTAGTGAGACCATGTCAAAAGCAACAGCAACAAAAGCTTGGAGCAAAGGCTAGGTTCAATCCCCAGTACTGAAAAAAAAAGAGAGAAATGAACAGGGTAATATATAACAATGAATGAAATGAACAAGGAGATATATAAGAAATGATAAAGTGAACAGAGAGATACATAACAAATGAATGAACAACGAGGAAAGTATTTGGAGGTCTCAGTGAGGGCAAAGAGTTATCAACATGCTCAAGCATGCAACAAGGGCTACAGCAGAATAACAGAATAGCTGGATTTAAAAGGATTTTGTTTTCTTGAATGTCTGTCACCATATTAATGAGTCAAGTTCCATTACACATTTGAAGGAGAATTTTTTTGTCAAATGATTCTCTCAGATTTAAATTAATAAAGGTAAATAAAGGTAGGGTAAACAGTCTGAAAAACAAAGCATTCCTATGATTTAAAGACAAAATATTTCCTAAAGGGAGATGGTTATGTTAAAGTGTTCTGTAGATGTTCTGCTTGACCATAATGCTTTTATATGGAGAGGGGAATTCTAACAAGAAAGTGATTCCCAAGATTCTCAGAATCAATCGTGGCAAATCTCAACAATATGCTGTTCGGGGAATGAGGGTTTGTTTCAAATGTAAACTCAGTCACCTAAAATTTATACCTATTGAATGTACTGTGCCTCCTGTGATTCTGTGTCAGTGTCTATTTTCCTGAGTTTTATAAGCTTTGTTATTAAGAGTCAAATTCAAAGAGGAAGCAAGTAGGTGCAGGGTAATCTACTCATCACATTTCACAGACAGTTGGTATAAATCACCCAGATGCCTACATATAATTACAAAACAGCATTTATAGCCAAATCCAATGCATTCAATCTCATTACCCACTTTCTTTTCACATCCACACTTCATCTCCAAATATTAGATTGGCAAGAATTAAAAATAAAACTCAAACTAGTCTACAGAAAATTCAGACTCTCAGAAAACATAGTTTGTAAGGGTGGAAGCAACTGACTACAATGACATTGTTGGATTTTTGGATTATGTGTGAATTTGAACCCTTAATGCTTTCCCCAGGCTGGTTTGTGCCATGAAAATCTGTGTTTGTTTGTATCATGCTTTCTACATCCTCCTTAAAGTGAGCCCTTGTATCTAGACTCTTCTCCACTTTTGATGTGCAGCCATGGTGAAATAGCATAAGTTAGATTTATAAAAACAGACAGTTGTTACGGTCTTATACCAAAGCCAAGAGGAATAGGAGTGGATTATACTTTGTAATCCCCATGACCTACAGACAGTACAAACAGCATAGCCATAGTTATCCCCTGCCCCATCCTATTCAAGTGCCCAAAGTCCTTATCAAGGGACTTTTCCAATGATTGTATCTGGGAAATATCATTCAAGGTGGGTAAACATCACCCTACTCCCCTGGGAAAGTCAGCATATTTATTCAGTACAAACTTCATGGACTTCATCTTTCCTATTTCTCTCTCTGACCTTTTCCAGTTAGGTAGATCTCATATTTTAAAGCCCAGTTTGATCGCTGATATTTTCATAGATTCTTACACTGGTTGTCAAGCATTGCTTCACTCTTGTTATCGAGGGTCCTCTGAGTCTTCAGAGTGGTAACTGGGGCCTGAATCACTTGAAATACAGAGAAGATAGAAGTAATGATCATTGTAACTGTCTTTTACTTAGCATTTGCCAAGAATTTGCCGTTTATAAGACACTCTGCCAAGTTCTTTGTGGTTCATTATGTGAACTGGTCACAACAAAGTAGAACCAGGAAGTAGCACTCTTTTTTCCCATTACTGGCCTAAGGTACCAAAGCTTCCTGCCCTCAAACTCCCATCCCATTCTAGACAGCATCTCAAACACCTCCTACTACTTTCATCCACTTAAAAACTCACTTTCGTGTGCTAAAACTACAGTAGAGTCAAACGGTGATGTAGTCACATACATTCACCACCTTTTCCTTCTCCCTATTTCAGGCCTATCCTACAGGTCAAACAGGGACTGTACACATGGATGCGCACAATCTGGTCTCTCACCTTTTTTCTCCCTTTCACCCTCCATCTTTCCCCCTCTCCAAGCTTCAGAGAGCATAGGAGGAAGAGAAGAAAATCACAGAAAGTCCTCCTAAGATCCCTCTAGGCTGGACAGCAAGTCCTTGAGTAATAAAAATGTCCATATATCAGAGGCTGTAAAGCTGTGTTGAGCTAGCTGACATGGACAAAAGGCTCTCTGCCCAGCCTCTTCAGTCTCCCCTACCTCTTGTCTTCAGAAGTATAACTTTCAGCCTCTAACTGGTGGAGTTTCCCATCATTCCATAGTGGTGTGAGGAAAGATCTTTTCAAGATGGCCAAAGTCCTATTACCTGCCAGTAGAGGAATATTGTTCCTTAGGAGCTTTTTCATCACCGTAAGTGGGCCCGATGCATTCCTCCCTCCCTCAGCCTCTGTCCTAGACTCTCTCCCACCTTTAGACCTCTTCAGGCAGGACATGAGTTCCATGTTAATGTTACTTCATGGGGACACAGGAGGATTCCCAAGACCTCTCTCTCTGCATTCCCCACTATACTGACCAGGACTAGGAGACACAGTCCTCCCTTCTTCAGCACTGATGATCTCTGTGAGAAGTTTTCGGGAGGTTCTAATGTTGAGGGGTAGGAAGGATCTGTTGAGAACACCCTGGGAAAAAGTCCAAGACTTCTATTCCTACAGATGCCTTCCAATAAAACTCTTTCAAGTTTTTTTTTAAGCAAAAAGTGAATAATAAGGTACAGGGTGAGGGTTACTACTGACTAGATCACATTTATTTTCTGCCTTCCAAGACTGGCTTGAATATAATTGTTACTTGGTTTTGAAGTGTTTGTCAAGCCTATAGATGCTTGTAGGTATGAAATGGAGAAAAACAGGTAAGATTAAACCCACGTGGTCTGTGCAGTGGGGACTATAGCTGGCTCAGCATGAACGTTTGTCCTTGCTACTTTATAGAAGCAGTACGGCCCTCTGACCCTTGGCCCCAGAAGGCGCTGATGCAAAAGCAGGGTCAGTTCTTTTCCTGCTTGTCTGGAATCTTAGAGAACAAAGAATCAGACTTTAATTCACCTTAATGGTACACCTCAATTCTTTTCACAAGGACTCATTTAATGGTCCTTCCTGGGAAGGACCTTCTTAAACTTTCCCTTAAGTCATAGTAACAGATAGACTACATCTAGGGAAAAAGGTATAGAATAGTCCAGTCTCTCCATTATGTACACATCCTTTAATAATTCCCCCAGCAATCCCATGAGGGGGCAATCATTAACCCTGCTTTTCAAGCAAACAATCTGAGCCCCAAAAAGTTTCTTTAATTTCCTAGTACAGTATGTAGCCATACAAAAAAATCAAACACATTACATTTCAGCAAAATATAAGTATTTGTATGAAATGGGATAAAGATACTATCATTTGCATCTGGTCAGGTTTTATGATGAAATGAATTACATTTTTTAAATGCTTCTGTCTGTATTTGGGGCATAAGGAATTATGAATCTGTAGCCGAATTTTCCCATCCATTAAAGAAATATAATTGTCCTGATCGAGTCACAGACTTTCTGGAAAGAACATAAGATACCAAGAACCATTACCTCCTAAGTTTTATCTATGTTTGTCTAAATACTCCACCCTATGACCCAGGTAAGTATCTTTGTCATTCCATTTTTACCAAGGAAATAAGACTCAAAATATTAAGCAAACTACAATGGAAGAATTTGAACTAAGGCAATCTACTGCCAGAATCTGAGATACTTCCAACTCTGTACTAGGGTCTCATTGCAAATGGGTTTAATGGAAACAGAAGCCCAGAATCTAGAACCTGCATAATGCAAAGCATTCAAAGAAGCAAACATGATCCTGCCCACCCTGGAAAAAGTCCTCCTGCTCTAACTCAAGAAGAGAATGCAAAAGGGCACAAACAGTAAAATGAGGAGCCAGCACCCATTAGCCAGTGGTCAGACACACCCACCTGTGACATAAGGCACCAGATGGCCCTTATGTGACCTCCCACTGTGGGCCACTCCGGATATGCTTCCTGGTAAGGAAAGAGGCCTTGTGACATGGGAGGACGTGGAAAGAAGTCAGAGATGATTAAGAGTACGCATATCACATATTTTCAGTTAGTTGTATTTTACTCCTCAATTTTAAAATAATGTAATTTCCTCATTCATGCTGAAACCCTTCGAAGTCACATCCTTCCTTCTTTGTTTCCCTTTTTATACCATTCTGATAGTAAACCTCCCTAGGATGGGTCTTCCACAACCAGAACTATGCTGAGCCAATTTAGCTGGGCTTTACTTACTCAAATTGACACAATTAATCAATCATCACACTGGTTAACAGTGTCCTAAAACAAATTTCTACTTGCAAAGAATGGTAGAACAAAATGTCTACAAGCTCACACATAGGAATCAACATTAGAGCTAAAAATGTAAAATTGGATTCAGATCTCAACTTATATCGCTATTAGTTACAGCAACACCTACTAGTATAACCTGACAAGGCCTAGTTATCAGTAAAGCTTTGGAAACTGGCAGGCTTCATGAGGTAGACTTCATGAGTTCAAATTCTGATTCAATTGCTTCTCCTCTGTGAGATCTTGGACAAGTCAATTAACTTTTCTGTGTCTTAATTACCTTATATTCAGAAAAGAAGCTGATAAAGGAATATACCTCATGGGGTTGCAGTTAAGATTAAATGAGTTTAAGGGAGTGAAGGGAGGGCAGGGACAAGGGGAAAAAATGAGAACCAAGACCTGTCATGTAAAGGTACAAGATCCCAATGATGAAAATAACTGTACTGTATACCTAAAATGTACCAATAAACTCAATGAGAGAGAAAAAAAGATTAAATGAGTTTATATGTATAAAATGCTTCAAATAAGTAGACACCATAAACATCAATAAAACAAACTTCATTATTATAAATCTTTAATAAATCCATTGGCTTCTCTGGGGGTATCTCGCCTATGGTAGAATAAGTAAATGATAAGGATGAAAAGAAATAATATCTGTGGAGGCTTTCTGAAAGATTAAAAGAGCCAGATCTATTGTGAAATGAGACAATGCTTGTTATTACAAAAGGAATTTTTTACTTTGTGCCACACTTCATCTCGGTAAACTGAAAGATCCTTGGTGTGCATTGTTTCTGGAATAAACATTCTGATTTCTCTAGATGTCAACATCTCTTCCAGCACCTTGACCTGCCCAAAGCCTTTATCCTGACACAATCAGAGGTCACTGGGAGGAGAAATTAATTAACCCAAATTTGAAAAACATATGAACTGGAAGATAACCCACCGCTTAGAACAGGAACAAAGCTGTGACAAAACAAATCCCTCCCAAAGGTGTAGCCTGTATCTTCTTCACAATCTGTCTTTATCATCCTCACAATTCCAGGCTGCTGACAGGCACAAAATGTTGAGGTGAGAGGCCTATTGAGCTGGAGATATAGGCCAACTTGAGCCCTGGAAGTGACCAATTAATGAAAAGAATGATCCTGAGTAGGCTGAATCCTGCGTACAGTGTCCTTACTGCAGAAAGTGGGCACTGATGGCTTCCACGAGCAGGGAGCTATTCTTCTCACATGGTAGTAGATTTATACCACTTCCATGTGAAGGAGCACCCCAAATCATCACACAGTACACAACTACAAAAATACCAACAGGTGATCTAGTGCAAACAGTGAACACAGGTTGTACAGAAAAAAGGGAGTCTGCACCCTAATTATATTACCTAACAGATGTGTAAACTTAGGAAGGTGACATACCTGTTAGCATCTTGGTTCCTCTGCACAATTAAAGTACAATAGTACCTTTTTGTGTTTGTTGTTTATTTCCATGTAACTACTCCCAAAATTCAGCAGCATAAACAAGTAGTTTCTGGGGTCTAGTTCAGTAGTGCCTTAGCTGGGTGGTCTCATCGGTGGGGGGGGTCTCTCGGAAATCTGCAATCAGGCTGCAGGCCAGGGCTGCATCACCCGGAAGGAGAACATCTGCTTCCAAATGCCCTCATTGTAATATAGTAACCTTACACTCTCCCGAGTGTGGGATGGAGTCCTCTGCTTCTTACCAAGAAGGAAGCTGCAGTCTTCTATAATGGAACCTCTGAAGCAACGTGTCACCCTTTCTTTCCTTGGCTGTTGGTCATACAGATGACCCTGGGATGATGTAGGAAGTGACTACACAGTGATGTACACACCAGGAAATGAAGAACACTGGGAACCACCTTGGAGTCTGGGTATCACGCTACCTAATGGAGTCATTGGGGGAATAAATTCATATGTGCAAAGGTCATAGATTAGGATGTAGTACATCACAGCCACCCAATAAAATATTGGAATTATCATTTTGGTGTTGTGGTTATTTTAAACATTAAGGGTTTAAACAAATATCAGATATCAAGAATAAATCTATAGAAGTTGTCATTCTTTCATATGACAAGGAGTCAGAGCAACAGTGGTGTCAAGGTTGGTACAGGGCCTCAGCCATGTCACTGAGTACCCAGGACTTCTCCATCCCTCCTTCTGCCATTCTTGATACATGTATGTATTCCTTTATAACTAAAAGATACTACAATGAATTTAATCCCAAGGCAGGAAGAAAGAAAGTGGGTAGAAGGTCATTGAGGATATTTGTTTTGTTTTGTTTTGCTTTGCTTTGCTTTGTTTTGTTTTGTTTTTCTCTTGGCCAAGAGGAAATGTTTTCAGAAGCTTCCCAGCTGACTTTTCCATGCATCTCATTAGGCAACCATGTGCCCATACTGAGCCTCAAAAAAGGTTGAAAAATAGCTGACATTTTTGAGATGGTGGTCTCAGCAGAGTTATCTTGGACATCAGTGAAGAGAGTAGCTGTTGTGAGCACAGAGCGCCACAGCAAAATATCACAGGGTGATGTTTTAACCAACATTTATTTCTCACAGTTCCAGAGACTGGGAAGTCCAAGCTCAATGTGACAGCTGGTTCAATTCTTAATGAGGGACCTCTTCCTTACTTCTCCCATTGTGCTCACATGACATTTCCTTGGATAGCAATCTCTTTCTCTTTTCCTCTTATCACATCATGAAGGACCCATCCTCAGGTCTTCATGTACGTTTACTTAGCTCATGAAGACACCACCTCCTAATTCCATCAATTACAAGTTAGAGTCTCAAAATATGAATAGGGGTAGGGGGTGGTGTACAAACATTTGGTGGTTAACAAAAAGTTAACCAAGAGTCTGCCTCCCTCCTGATGCAGGTTATATTATTTGAAACACTTCACAGTAATTCTTCTCACTTAGAATAGAAATAGGAATAAACTGAAGAGGCTCTTCAATTCATCAAGCTATTCATCTGCTTTTGATTAAATCGTGTTAACCTGGCATCATGCAGAAAATAAGGTGCTGAACATAACTGACAACTCTCTCTAAAACTGCTAAAGGTATTTGCTCTGACACTGAATGCCCCCATCTTGTTCAACCTGCCATGGGCAGTCTACACTATATCACAAAAAGTCTGCATCTTTGGGCAAAACGACATCCTCCCTTGAAGCATCTTTCTTTTCTGTTGTCACTTCTATTTTCCTAAAACTCCTAATGTTAGTACCTGCTACTGTTTGTACTTTAACAATGACTTAGGGCAGCATGGAATAGTACCAGGGGACCCCAGTTTTCCCACAGGAACATGATGGCAAGGAAGACTGATAAACACAGGGAATTCAGAAGTCTCCAAACACTTTCTCTCTACCCCAGGTGGCTTGTTCAGCCAGCCCTTCAGTGATTTTTGCAGGAGGCCAGAACACCTCATGGCAACTCATTTAGTACTCAAAAACAAAAAAGTCAAGATGGTACTGTGATGGGGGCTAAAATGAATCATTCTCTAACCATTCACATGCTGTGAATGTGTCTTCCATAACTTCACGCATTGAGAATTTGGTCCCCAATATAGCATTTTTGAGAGGTGAGGGTTTGGAGAAGTGATTCAGCCTCTGGGTCTCTGCCCTTACTAACGAGTCAACCCATTTATAAATTTGTGGATTAATGGATTATCATGGGAATGGCTTAGTTATAAAAGTGAGCTCTCTGAAGGACGAGGTATCATCACCACTGTACTGAATAGGACTGTGAACTAGCACCAGAGCATCTTGGACTTAGGGAAAGGAGGACGCAGTTCTATGTTTGAAAATTGCTTTTAAAGTCTGAAATGACCTCAAATGTTCTCACTATTCAAGAGAGGCAAAAATATATAATGATGGAATTTTGATAGCTTTGAAAATTGCATTGAATTTTATAATTAACCAGCTGAGTCATCCTTTCTACTTTTATGGTTTTAACCTATGAAAATTTAATGTGCCAAGAGGCCCATGAGCCAGATGTTTTAAGCAAAAACCAGATTACATTTCCTGGGCTATCTATTCCTGGGTCTATATCCCTGGGCTTCATGAATCAGTATCACTCTTTGCAGTTGTCTAATTGGTGGTCCTGTCTTGGGAGACAAGCAAGGTTACTTTTGGCAAGTTTGTTGTGTTCTTGACTTTCCTGTAACAGAGTCGTCTCTCAAAATTAAAACCCACTGCTGCTTTAGGTATCCTACTGGTCATAAGTAATTTAGGGAAAGCAAAAGTAGGTTAAGTATGTAGTGAGGTCTAACGAGTAGCATGGAGTCATCAATACTCAGACGGTGTTTTTAACACCTGTCCTAGTGAAAGTGCCTTTGATGTTGTTCAGGATTTGGGATTTACAAGAGAAGCAATGAGTTTGATTACTCGCTAAAAATCAAGACAGAGTAGTAGTAAGCATAAATCAGCATAATTAAACTTTTGTTACAAAAACAATGTCAGTAATTGTGAAATTGGAAGGGAGACTGTTAGAGAAAAGAAAGAGAATGGGAGAAGTAGGAAAGGAAAGGCAAGGAGAATAATGGAGAATGTCAAAATATGTTATATACATGTATAATTATGCCAAAATTTAACCCATTATTCTGACTAATAATATGCATATTAAAAAGAATGACCTGTTTCATAATAGTCTGTGTTCTATTTAGTGCCTCATTTTTTGTGCTTATTTTATTGTGATTTTACTATTTAAAATTGTCTCCAAGCATAGTGCTAAAGTACTATCTAATACCCCTAATCCAAATGACTGATATATAGGGGCTGGGGATTTAGCTCAATGATTCCGCCACCTGCCTCACAAGCACAAGGTCCAGAGTTCAATCCCCAGTCCCAAAAACAAAAACAAACAAACAAATTACGGATATATATATTATGGAGAAAACACATGTGTTCAGATATGAGTTATGGTGCTGTTGTCCAAGAGTGCTGTATTAACGAATCAATAATATATGTTAAATAAGATGTCTTTTCACAGAAACATGCATAAAATATGGTTATATATTTATTAGTTCATTAAAATGTTGAAGAAAGAAGCCCTCCTAAAACCTTAACCCTATATTTCTCCCAGAATAATGGTTTGCTACTTAGTAATTTAGTGTTTGCAGAAACTTTATAAAGTATAGCTACCATGAATCATGTGTGCCAACTGTATTATTAATGTTATTATTTAAATAAAATTTGGATAAATACACACAACTAGGTACAATTGTTATATGTTCCTTATTAAAAATCCTGAAATGTTCATCTTGTTGCTGGACCTTTCCCAATAACGGGAGCCTTCCCAGACAGATTGGCCTCAATCTCTCAAACACACAGGGAATCTGAGCAGTTGTGGCAACAACAGTGTGATTTTCTCCCTGCTCAATACATCCTCTGAATAAATAAGATTCTTTCTGTTCCGTTTATCTGACAAAACTAAGGAAAGTATTATAAAGCCCTGTATCACATACAATGAAATAAGATTATAATATATTAGTAACTGGAAAGAGTTCAAACTAAAGGTCTGTCTTTATGTACATTAAGAAACCCCTAGGAAGACACAAACAACCTTGTCACAGTAAAGGGAACTCTGGGGAATGATGTATCCTGTTTCCCATTTTTATTTTGGCACATTGCCCAGTATTCTCCTTGGTAGATGAAAAGTTCAGCTAAGGACACAGAGAAATGATAGGAACAACCTACATTGTCTACTAAAATTAACCTACAACCATCCTTAGAGGTCATTACTCTGAGAAAACAAATTTATGGTTTTTATTACATTATTGCATTATTATTACATTAAAATTTACAGCAACATACCTCAAATCTTGATTGTTGCATTAGAGTGCTACAACATTCTGCCAAATCCTCTCTCTGTGTTTCCTCTTCTGGTGAAGAATTCCTCCAGTTCTTCACAATTCTAGATTGACTGTTATCATATAAGGTCTCTCTCCATTATTCTCAAGATAAAGCTTGCTATCGTTTGAATGAGGCTAATCCCCTAAAGATTTGAGTACTGGAAGCTTGGTCCTCAGTGTCACAGTGTTGATGTGCTGGGATTTTTAAGATGTAGGGATAGTGAGAAGCAGTCAGGTTACTGGGTACACTGCCCTCAGAAAGGATGAGGTATTTCTTGTGGGACTCCTAAATTAGTTCTTACAAGAGGGTTGTTATAAAAGATACCCCAGCTTCTCTGGCTTCCTATCTCTCCCTCTTACATGCATTTCCACTGTTATGATATTATCCTCCAAGAGCTCTGCACCAAAATCCAGCCAATGCCATGGCCATACCCTTGAACCTCAGAACTGTGAGCTAAATAAAATCTCTTTAATTTAAAAAATCACCCTGAGCCCCTCCCTCCCCTGCCAGGCTGTCGCAATTGCTCCAGTGCCAGGAGGGCCTGTTTGGGCCCAGACCACGTGCTGGGTAGCCCCACCCTCCCTTGCCGGGCCACCACCATCATTCCAGCACCAGGACGGTAACTGCGCTGGCGCCCCTGAGCCCCTCCCCACACACTCTCAGACCTCCTGATTATGCCAGACTTTGGACCCCTGCAGAGGCAGAGGTGGTCATAAAAGGTATTTTTCTGAGTTCCAAACTTTGAGCAGCTTTAAAGAAAGGGCATGGGAAATCTGTAGTAGAACTGTATGGAGTTCAACTGTTGCGGAGGTCGGGGAACTCAATCTGGGCCTTGCAGCCCAAGGTCAGTCTGCATCGTGGGGTTCTGCCACCACCTAGCTGAGATCAGGAGTCTTGGTTCTGCACATGGCTGCGCAAGGTGGATATTATGACAGCAGAGATATAGTCTGAAAGAGGCCCTTCAAATCCATTTTTTTCTTTCTTTTCCTCATTCCACTCTGCAAATTCTTTCTTTTTTCTGTCCTCTTTCTCCAACTCAGTCTCTTGCTCCCCCATATTATCCCTCCCCCCTTCTTATTTTGCTCCTGCCCTAACTCAGATTTCTTCTTTTATCATTTTTTTCTCTTTTCTTTATATTATTTTCTTCTGTCATTCTACCTCACACAGGGTCAGTGGTTTCAAGGGAAAGTGAGCCCCTACTGCTGTTAAGGGGATATATTCTTGTCCTTATACTTCTACTCTGTCTATTCCTTTGAATTTAACAGTTTCCTGAAGATTGTGTGCTCATTCTATGTCCACTGGCTTCACTTGAAACCATCTCCAATTCTTTTACTTATCTACTCCTCTTGTTCTAGTCTTTCTGACCCCCATCCTAAATAGTAAATATGCAATGTTGAAAAGTTTGTTCACTGCAGACATGTTTTGGACTGCTTCTTGATTTCAATTTAATTCACATGGTTGAAGGGTGATAGACTAGTGACTACCACAAGTGGTCAGTTTCCAACTAGTGCATGATCTTAATGTGTTGCTTATTGCATCAATTGGAATAAAGCATTGGAGTTGATTTGATGAGCTGTATTCTCTAATGTTATGAAGATGAGAATGTCTGTGAGTAGTAAGAGACACAGAAGCTTGGGTGCAACTATATCAGGAAGATTTGGGTGATAACCCAGAGATTAAGCCAAGGACAGTCCAACAACAAAAATTAAAATGAGAAAACAAGCAAAACAAAAAGACAGACTTCCAGTTCACCAGTGGCAAACACTAGGGCAAATGAGGAAGAAAAGGCCGATAGTGAACCACCAGGACTCCCTGAACTCAAAGCACAGGAAGTAACAAAACAGATCAATCAGGCTCTAGAAAAATTCAAAACAGAAATAATTTCCCAGATAAACATGGAGATAATGAGCAAAATGGAAGTCGTGATTCGAGACTCTAGAGCAGAAACTGACAAAAAAATAGATGAGCTCAGGACCATGATAGAAGCCATGAAGGCCCAGCATAAGAAAGAAATGGAAAAAATAAACACCCAACATAGGAAAGAAAGACAATCCATAAAACAGATTCAAACAGATATCCAGGAGATTAAACACTCCATTGAAAGTGTACGCAACAGAATAAAAGAATGTGATGACAGACTCTCAGATACAGAAGATAAGATTGCAGTCAGGGACCATGAAAAGAGAGGTCTCTTAAAAACAGTAAGAGATCATGAGAAATCGATCCAACAACTCCTAGATGACACAAAGAAGAATAACATAAGACTGATAGGAATCCATGAAGTAGCAGGAGAAAATACAAATGACTTTAAAAAGCTGTTTGCAGAATTAATGAAAGAAAACTTCCCAAACAGAGGGGAAGAATTTGACAAACAGATAACTGAGGCATATAGGACCCCAACTAGCTACAATCAAAAAAAATCTACACCTAGACATATAATAATCAAGATCCCAGAAACCCAACAGAAGAACAAAATACTACAAGTAGTAAGAGAAATGAAACAAATCACATACAAAGGAAAGCCCATCAGAATCACAGCAGACTTTTCAACACAAACCCTTGGGGCAAGGAGAGCCTGGAATGAGATATTTCAAGTACTAAAAGAGAACAACTTCCAACCTAGACTGATGTACCCTGCAAAACTCTCTTTCAAAATGGATGGGGAAATAACACACTTTCACAACAAAGAACACCTAAGAAACTACATGAATATCAAACCAGCACTACTTGCAATTCTAAACAATATCCTAGAAAAAGGCATTGAAGGCAACAAAACCATGAGACCCAACAGAGCAAATCAAATAGGCAAGGCAAGAAAGTAAAAGGCGAAGGGGAAAAAGTAAAAAGAGTCACAAAAGGCCAATAGCATGTCAATAATAAGTCAGTACATATCAGTTATAACCATCAAGGTCAATGGCTTCAACTTGCCAGTCAAGAGAAATAGACTGGCAAAATGGAATAAGAAGCAAAATCCGACAATATGTTGTATACAAGAAACACACCTAGTGCAAAAAGAAGCCCATAGACTGAAAGTGACAGGATGGAAAACAATTCTCCATGTGACAGGAGCCCAGAAAAATACAGGGGTAGCAATCTTATTTGCAGACAAAGGAAATTTCAAAACAAAACTGATTCTAGTATTATTGATGTAGGATGGTACTGTATCATACCTCTGTGAATGTAAAATATCTTGTTCCTGCTTTATGATACATAGTAGGGACCATGCTTTATCAGAGCTACATTTAATAATATTACTCGAGAATGTTCATTTTCCAGATGATGATTAAGATGCTAATAAAAAAAATGGTGCCAGGTACAACAACAGCAACAGAACTTTGCTGTTTTCTGGATATTATTCTTTTCTTTGTTTTGTTTTGTTTTGTTTTTACTGGAATGTGCTGAATGTCTATAATTTTGTTCAGATGACTGCAGAACCTGGAAAAGCTGTTGCTGCTATAGATGCATAACATACTGCTATTATTAGTCTTTTTATATAAATATAAATATATATACATATTTTATAAATTGAATTTTGGGAAACTTTAATGGTGCTGTCAACACTGGAAAAAGTTATCCCAATTTACTGTGTTGAATTGGCATTGTACAGAAATGGACAGCCATATTGGCCTAGAAATATTAATTTTTTTATTTTTATTTTTTATTCCATGTGTACAGGGGTAACGCATTGTACTAAATATGTAAGGTCATATCTACATGGGTTTGATTACAGAAACTAATAAAGTATTCTCTAAATAATGAAAAAAAGAACAAGATAAGACTACAAGATCAAGAAGCAATTTAAATATGTTCAGGGACCATTTTCATCTCCAGAATTAAGGATTATTTTGATGTTACATCATTGCCTTTTCTCTTTTACTTTCCTTTTTACTTTTATTTAGGATTCCCTATTTTTAATGTTCATACAGAGATTTCTTTAACTGAAATACCGAATAGTTTCCTTGGTGTGAAAAACTACAATAGTACACAGGATCCTAATGAGATAATTAATAATGTGAAATAGGAAGTAAAGGGCTAAAGGTGTAGGGAAAGTGGGAAGGGTGGGGGAAAGGTAATAAGGGAGAGAAAAAAATTATGAGAAACTGAAAAATTGAAAATAAAGTGTTTGTAAATTGGGAGGGGAAGAGGGGGTGAAGGAAGGACAGGGACAAGGGGAAAAAATGAGAATCAAGACCTATTATGTAAAGGTACAGGATCTCAATGATGAATGTAACTGTATTGTATACCTAGATTGTACATAAACTCAAAAAAGAAAATAAAATAAATAAAACAAGAGCAAGAAAAACCCAAAATTCAAGCAAGAGAGGAAATTATAAAGGTAAGAACAGATATCAGTGCAGTAGAAACTAAGAAAACAATACAAAAAATAAACAAATCCAAGGTTTTTTGAAAGAATAAATAAAATTGATAAACCCTTAGCTAACCTTGTCAAAAAAAGGAAAGAAAAGGTTCAGATCCATGCAATTAGGAATGAAAAAGGTGAAGTCACAACAGATCCAACAGAAATCCAGAAGATAATCATTACCTACTTTGAGAACCTGTACTCTAACAAAATGCAAAACACAGAGGAAATTTACAGATTTCTAGATACTTATGAATTCTGAAAGGTGAACAAAGAATATAAAAACATTTTAAACACTCCAATTACAATCAAAGAAGTTGAAAATATAATTTAAAATTTACCAACAAAGAAAAGGCCAGGTCCTCATGGATTCAGTGCTGAATTTTACAAGACATTTGGAAAAGAACTACTGCCATTACTCTTCAAACTTTTCAATGAAATTGAAAGAGAAGCAATACTTCCAAACTCATTCCTAGAAGCAAGTATCACTTTGATACCCAAATCAGGGAAAGACACAACTAAAAAAAAAGAATTACAGGCTAATCTCCTTAATGAATATAGATGCAAAAATCCTTAATAAGATACTAGCAAACAGAATACAGAGGATCATCAAGATGATCATACATCCTGAACAAGTCAGATTTATTCCAGGGATGCAAGGCTAGTTCAACATACAAAAGTCAATAAATGTAATGCACTATATTAACAGATTCAAGGACAAAGACCATATAATTCTCTTGATAGATGCAGAAAAAACATTTGACAAAATTCAACACCCATTCATGATAAAAACACTGCAAAAAATTGGAATAGATGGTCTATATCTCAACTTAACAAAGGCTATCTATGAAAAACCAACAGCCAAGTTCATATTAAATGGACAAAAACCGAAAACCTTCATGTTAAAATCAGGAACAAGACAACAATGCCCACTATCACCACTCCTCTTTGGTATAGTTCTGGAAACATTAGCGATAGCAATTAGACAAGAGAAAGAAATTAAAGCAATAAAGGTAGGAAAGGAAGAAGTTAAACTGTCATTATTTGCTGATGATATGATACTCTACATTGAAGACCCAAAAAACTGCACCAAAAGACTTCTAGAATTAATTGACACTTTTAGCAGAGTAGCTGGATACAAGGTCAACACCCAAAAATCAATAGCCTTCTTGTACACAGATAACAGACTCACTGAGACAGAAATTAGGGAAGCAATTCCTTTCACAATAGCATCCAAAAAAAATAAAGTATCTAGGAATGAATCTAACAAAAGAAAAAAAGACCTCTACACTGAAAACTACAGCACTCAGAAAAAAGTGATCGAGGAGGACATAAAAAATGGAAATATCTCCCCTGCTCCTGGGTAGGAAGAATCAACATAGTGAAAATGGCCATACTACCAAAACTGCTATACAGATTCAATGCAATGCCAATTGAAATGCCAACACTATATTTCACAGAACTAGAAAAAATAATGCAAAAATTCATTTGGAACAAGAAGAGACATAGAATAGCAAAAGCCATCCTAGGCAACATACACATGGCAGCAGTTATAACAATTCCCAATTTGAAACTATACTACATGCCACTGTGATAAAAACAGCATGGTGCTAGACATGAGGATCAATGGAACAGACTGGAACACACAAAAACAACTCCAGATGTGCTCAGCTACCTCATCTTTGACAAAGGAGCTGACCATCCCCACTCGAGGAAAGATAGCCTCTCTAATAAATGTGTTGGAAATCTGCATCTCCACCTGCCCAAGATTAAAACTAGACCCTTATCTTTCACCATACACTAAAGTAAAATCAAGTGGATTAAAGGTCTAAATATTAAAACAGAAACACTAAACTTTGTGGAAAATAAGTTAGGCAGAACTCTTGAAGACATTGGCATTGGCATAGGAAAATACTTTATGAACAAAACCTCAGTAGCACAGGAACTAGCAGAAAGAATCAACAACTGGGATCTCATCTTATTAAAAAGCTTCTGCACTGCAAAAGAAACCATCAACAGAATTAAGAGACAACCTACAATGTGGGAAAAAATGTTTACCCGCTGCTCCTCAGTTAAAGGACTGTTATGTAGAATATATAAAGAACTCAAAACAATCAGCCCCACCAAACATAAAGATCCAATTCAAAAATGCGCATCTGAAATGAACAGACATTTCGCAGACAAACAAGTAAAAGCAGCAAGTAAATATATGAGAAAATGTTCCACGTCCCTGGTCATTCAAGAGATGTAGAAGAAAACAACACTGAGATTCCACCTCACCCCACAAAGAATGGCTGCTATCAAGAAATCAACCAATAACAAATGTTGGCAGGATTGTGGAGAGAAAGGAAACCTTCTCCATTGTTGGTGGGAGTGTAGACTGGTGCAACCACTATGGAAATCAATATGGAGATACCTCAAAGAGCTGGGATTAGAGGTTCCATTTGACCCAGCCATCCCTCTGCTGGGTATCTTTCCAAAAGAATTAAAGGTATCATACCAGTGATATATGCGCACCCATGTTTATAGTGGCACAGTTTGTAATAGCTAAAGCTTGGAAACAGCCCATTTGCCCATCAGTTGGAAACTGGATAAAAAAGATGTGGTTTTTCTATAAAATGGAATACTACTCAGCCATAAAAGAATGATAAATTAGATTCATTCATAGGAAAATGGATACATATTGAGGATATACACTTAAGTGAAATAAATAAGTTACACATGTGTAAAAACCGAATAGTTTCTCTGGTGTGAAAAGCTATAATAGAACATAAGATCCTAATGAGATAAATGACCATGTGAAATAGGAAGAAAAGCGCCAAAGGCATAGGAAAAATGGAAGGGTAGGTGAAAGGTAATAAGGGAAAAGAAAAAAATAGGAGAAAATGAAAAAATAGAAATAAAGTGTTTGTAAATGGGGAAGGGAGGCAGGGTTGAAGGGAGGGCAGGGATATGGGGGAAAAATGAGAACCAAGACCTGTCATGTAAAGGTACAAGATCCCAGTAATGAATGTAATTGTACTGTATACCTAAAATGTACCAACAAACTCGATAAAAGGGAAAAAATAAATAAATAAAAAGTCACCCAGCCTCAGGAATACAAAGCCTAAAATCCATAAACTGGCATTCAAGACTATCTGAAATTTACCTTATTTATTTCTAGTACTTTCCAACACACAGTCCTTCCTCCAACAACCCCTATAATCTAAATTTAATTCATTTCTGCTTGACATGGTGATTGAGTATTTAATCTTTTTTTAATTTTATTGAGTTTATTGGTACATTTGAGGGATACAGTACAGTTACATTCATTGTTGGGATCATGTACCTCTACATGGCAAGCCTTGATTCTCATTTTTCCCCTTACCTCTGCCCTCCCCTCACCCCCTCCTCCCCTCCTCATCTACAAACACTTTATTTTCATCTTTTCATTCTCTCACATTTTTTTCTTTTCCCTTTTTGTTCTTCCCCTACCTATCACACCTTCACTGCACCTTTAGCTCCTTTCTTTCCTTTTCGAAATGTCTAATGTAATCTTATTAGAATCTTATGCATTTTTGCAGATTATTCACACTAGGGAAGCTATTTGGTATTTACACATGTGTGACTTATTTATTTCACTTAAGAGTATATCTTCAATATGTATCCATTTTCCTATGAATGAATCTATTTTCTCATTCTTTATGGCTGAGTAATATTCCATTTTATAGAAAAACCACAACTTCTTTATCCAGTTTCCAACGGATGGGCAAATAGGCTATTTCCAAGATTTAGCTATTACAAACTGTGCCACTATAAACATGGGTGCACATACTTCTCTGTGATATGATTCTTTTAGTTCTCTTGGAAAGATACCCAACAGAGAGATGGCTGGGTCAAATGGAACCTCCATTCCAAGCTCTTTGAGGTATCTCCATATTGATTTCCATAGTGGTTGCACTAGTCTGCACTCCCACCAACAATGGAGAAGGATTCCTTTCTCCCCACAACCCCGCCAACATTTGTTATTGTGTGATTTCTTGATAGCAGCCATTCTTTGTGGGGTGAGATGGAATCTCAGTGTTGTTTTCATCTGCATTTCTCAAATGACCAGTGATGTGGAACATTTTTTTCAAATATTTTCTTGCTGCTTGTACTTCTTTGTCTGAGAAATGTCTGTACATTTCAGATGCCTATTTTTTAATCGGGTCTATATATTTGGGGGGACTGATTGTTTTGAGTTCTTTATATATCCTTGATAATAGTCCTTTGTCTGAGGAACAGCTGGTAAAAATTTTTTCCCACATTGTAGATTGTCTCTTAGTTCTGCTGATGGTTTCTTTTGAAGTACAGAAGCTTTTTAGTAAGATGAGATCCCAGTTGTTGATTCTTTCTGCTAGTTCCCGTGCTACTGAGGATTTGTTCATAAAGTCTTTTCCTATACCAATGTCTTCCAGAGTTCTGCCTAACTTACCTTCCAGCAAGTTTAATGTTTCTGTTTTAATATTTAGATCTTTAATCCATTTGGATTTTAATTTAGTGCATGGCGAAAGATAAGGGTCTAATTTTAATCTGTGGCAGGTTGATATCCAGTTTTTCCAACACCATTTATTAAAGAGGCTATCTTTCCTCCACTGAGGATGGTGAGCTCCTTTGTCGAAGATGAGGTAGCTGAGTACATCTGCATTTGTTTTTGTGTCTTCCAGTCTGTTCCATTGATCCTCAGGCCTATTTCTTTGCCAGTACCATGCTGATTTTATCACAGTGGCTTTGTAGTATAGTTTCAAATTGGGAATTGTTACACCTGGTGCCATGTGACTGTTGCCTATAATGGCTTTTGCTATTCTAGGTCTCTTGTGGTTCCAAATGAATTTTTGGATTCTTTTTTCTAGTTCTGTGAAATATAGTGTTGGAATTTCAATTGGCATTGCATTGAATGTATATAGCAGTTTCGGTAGTATGGCCATTTTCACTATGTTGATTCTTCCTACCCAGGAGCAGGGGATATCTTTCCATTTTTTTATATCCTCTTCGATTTCTTTTTTCAGAGTGCTGTAGTTTTCAGTGTAGAGATCTTTTGTTTCTTTTGTTAGATTGATTCCTAGATACTTCATTTTTTTGGATGCTATTGTAAAAGGAATTTTTTCCCTTATTTCTCTTTCTGTCTGTCTGTTATTTGTGTATAGAAAGGCTATTGATTTTTGGGTATTCACCTTGTATCCAGATACTTTACTGAATCTGTCAATTAAGTCTAGAAGTTTTTTGGTGGAGTTTTTTGGATCTTCAATGTAGAGTATCATATCATCAGCAAATAATGATAGTTTAACTTCTTCCTTTCCTATCTTTATTGCTTTAATTTCTTTCTCTTGTCTAATTGCTGTGGCTAATGTTTCCAGAACTATATTGAAGAGAAGTGGCGATAGTGGGCATCCTTGTCTTGTTCCTGATTTTAACATGAAGGTTTTCAGTTTTTGGCCATTCAATATGATGTTGGCTGATGGTTTTTCATAAATAGCCTTTATTAAATTGAGGTATAGACCATCTATTCCAATTTTTTGCAGGGTTTTTATCATGAATGGGTGTTGAATTTTATCAAATGCTTTTTCTGCATCTATTGAGAGGATCATATGGTTTTTGTCCTTGACTTTGTTAATATAATGTATTACATTCACTGACTTTCGTATGTTGAACCACCCTTGCATCTCTGGAATAAATCCGACTTGGTCATGATGGATGATCTTCTTAATAATCCTCTGTATTCTGTTTGCTAGTATCTTATTAAGGATTTTTGCATCTATATTCATTAAGGAGATTGGTCTGTAGTTCTCCTTTTTGGTTGTATCTTTCTCTGGTTTGGGAATCAGAGTGATACTTGCTTCCAGGAATGAATTTGGAAGTATAGCTTCTCTTTCAATTTCATTGAAAAGTTTGAAGAGTAATGGTAGTAGTTCTTCTCTAAATGTCTTGTAAAATTCAGCAGTGAATCCATCAGGGCCTGGGCTTTTCTTTGTTGGTAAGTTTTTAATTACATTTTCAATTTCACTGATTGTGATTGGGGTGTTTAAAATGTTTTTATCTTCTTCGTTCAACTTTGGTAATTCATAAGTATCTAGAAATCTGTCCATTTCTTCTGTGTTTTCCATTTTATTAGAGTACAGGTTCTCAAAGTAGGTGTTCATGATCCTCTGGATTTCTTTCGGATCTGTTGTGACTTCGCCTTTTTCATTCCTAATTGCATGGATCTGAGCCTTTTCTTTCCTTTTTTTGATAAGATTAGCTAAGGGTTTGTCAATTTTATTTATTCTTTCAAAAAACCAGCTCTTTGTTTCATTTATTTTTTGTATCGTTTTCTTAATTTCAATTGCATTGATTTCTGCTCGGATCTTTATAATTTCCTCTCTTGTTCGAGCTTTGGGTTTTTCTTGCTCTTGTTTTTCTAGGAGTCTAAGTTTCATCGTTAAGTTGTTTATTTGAGCCCGCTCTGTTTTCCTAGTGTGGGCATTCAATGTTATGAATTTTCCACGTAGAACTGCTTTCATTGTGTCCCAAAGATTCCTGTATGTTGTATTGGCATTCTCATTTATTTGTAAAAACTGTCTAATTTCTTCTTTAATTTCCTCTGTAATCCATTGATTGTTTAGGAGAGTGTTGTTCAGTTTCCATGTGCTTGTGAAGTTTCTATAGTTTCTTGTGCTATTGATGTCTAGTTTGATTGCACTATGATCTGATAATAAACAGGGGATGACTTCAATTTTTTTGCATTTATTTAGACCTGTTTTGTGAGCCAGTATGTGGTCTATTTTGGAGAATGATCCATGTGCAGCCGAAAAGAATGTATATTCTGGTTTTTGGGGGTGGAATACTCTATAAACATCTATTAAGTCCATGTGTTCCAAAGCTTGGTTCAGTTCTATTATTTCATTGTTGATTTTCTGCCTAGTAGATCTGTCAATTTGTGATAGTGGGGTATTTAAATCCCCCACTACAATTGTATTAGTGCTTATTTGGTTTTTCATGTTACTTAATATTTGTTTTATATAGTTGGGGGCATTTATATTTGGTGCATATATGTTTATGATTGTCAGCTCTTCCTCTTGAATTGTTCCCTTTACAAGGATGTAGTGTCCTTCTTTGTCTCTCTTAATGAGTTTTGGTTTGAAATTTACTTTATCTGAGAATAAGATTGCTACCCCTGCTTTTTTCTGGACTCCTGACGCATGGAGAATTGTTTTCCATCCTTTCACTTTCAGTCTATGGACTTCCTTTTGCACTAGGTGTGTTTCTTGTATACAACATATTGTTGGATTTTGCTTCTTAATCCATTCTGCCAATCTGTTTCTCTTGATTGGTGAATTGAGGCCATTAACATTGATGGTTACAACTGATATATTTTGACTTATTCTTGTCATGTTTTTGTCCATTTGTTGACTCTTTTTACTTTTTCTCCCATCTCCTTTTAGTTTCTTGCCTTGCCTATTTGATTTGGTCTGTTGGGCCTCATGTTATTGTGAATTTCGTTGTCCTTTTCTAGGATATTGTTTAGAATTCCTTGCAGTGCTGGTTTGGTGTTCATGAAATTTCTCAGGTGCTCTTTGTCGTGGAAGTATTTTATTTCCCCATCTATTTTGAAAGAGAGTTTTGCAGGATACAAAAGTCTAGGTTGGAGATTCTTTTCTTTTAGGACTTGGAATACCTCACTCCAGGCTCTCCTTGACCTAAGGGTTTGTGTTGAAAAGTCTGCTGTGATTCTAATGGGCTTCCCTTTGCATGTGATTTGTTTCTTTTCTCTTACTGCTTGTAGTATTTTGTTTTTCTGTTGGATTTCTGGAATCTTGATTATTATATGTCTAGGTGTAGATTTTTTTTGATCGTGGCTAGTTGGGGTTCTATATGCCTCACTTATCTGTATGTCTAATTCTTCCCTTCTGTTTGGGAAGTTTTCTGTCATTAATTCTGTGAAGAGCTTTTTTATATCATTTGTGTTTTCTCCTGTTTTTTCATGAATTCCTATCAGTCTTATGTTATTTTTCTTTGTATCGTCTAGGAGTTGTTGGATTGATTTCTCATGATCCCTTACTGTTTTTAATAGACCTCTTTTTTCACGGTCACTGACTGCTATCCTATCTTCTATATCTGAAATTCTATCTTCGCAATCTTTTATTCTGTTTCGTACACTTTCAATAGAGTTTTTAATCTCCTGGATATCTGTTTGAATCTGTTTTATGGATTCCATTTCTTTCCTCTGTTGGGCATTCATTGTTTCCATGTCTTTCTTATGCTGAGTCTTCATGGCTTCTATCACAGTCTTGAGCTCATCTATTTTTTTCTCAGTTTCTGCTCTAGAGTCTCGAATCATGACTTCTATTTTGCTCATCATCTCTCTGGCTAGCTGGGAAATTATTTCTGATTTGAATTTTTCTAGAGCCTGATTGATCAATTTTGTTACCTCCTGTGCTATGGGTCCAGGGAGTCCTGTTGGTTCACTATCAGACTTTTCATCCTCATTTGTCCTACTATTTGCTATTGGTGAACTGGATATTTGTTTTTGTGTCTTGCTTAAGTGTTTTCTCATTTTTATTTTTATTGTTGGGTTGTCCTTCTTTAATTTCTGGGTATTACTTAAATCTTCCTAATATAGTTGCGTTTTAGCTTTTGAGTTTCTAATGATTCATAGACATCCTCATTTTCATAACATCAGAGAAAACAACTCTTTAAATCAATCACAACTCTTTATCCCAATTGAAACATTCAGCAGCCCAATAGGATCAGGCACAGCTTGCCAACTGACCACTTGTGGTAGTCACTAATGTATCACCTTTAACTCATGTGAATTAAATTAATTTGAAGAAGCAGCCCATAGTATGTTTGCAGTGAATATGCTTTTCAATATAGCATCTTTACCATTTAGGATGGGGGGTTTGACTTAGAACGAAAGGATTAGATAAGTGAAAGAATTATAGCAGGTTTGAAGTGAATCCAGAGGTTGTAGAATTACCTTACTATCTTTACAAAGCTATTAATTCCAGGAGGGATAGAGAGAGTGCAGGAATCAGGACAGGAATATATCCCCTTAACAATAACAGGCGCTTGCCTTCCCTTGAAGGTACAGAGCCATGAGTGAGGTAAAATGACTAGAAAAGAAC
>NW_022900950.1:48795999-48820273 GCF_012274545.1 Fukomys damarensis | reverse complement strand
GAAATTTTAGGGTGGAATGAGGAAAAAAGAGAAAAGAGAGAGGGAAAGAAAAAGAATTTGAAGGTCCTCTTTCAGGCTGTCTCTGATCTCATATTATACCACATGCACAGCCATATGCGGAACCAAATCCCCTGGTCTCAGGTAGCCAATGGCTGTTCCCCACGACTGAGACTGAACACAATCTACAAGGCCTAACTTTAGTTTCCTTACCCTCAGGGTTGAACTCCACTCAGTTCTATTACAGGTTTCCCCTGCCCTTTCTTTAAAGATGTTCAAAATTGGGAGCTCAGAAAACTACCCTTCATGAGAACCTATGCTTCTGCAGAGTTGGTCTAAGGACTGGCCCAATCAGGAGCTTTGAGAATGGAGGGGGGGTCGTGGGGGTGTTTCAAGGGCGCCCGCGCGGCTACCTTCCTTCCAGGGTCTGTTGTCGTGCAGGCCGGGAGGTCGTGCACCCACCGCCGGGTGATCGCAGGCAGGCAGGCAGCTGAAGAGACCCCCTCCGGGGTCTTTGGGGCCTTCCTGGGTCTCTTCTTTTTTTTTTTTTGAGACAGGGTCTCACTATGTAGTTGAGACTGACCTGGAACTCACTATGTAGCCCAGGCTCCTCTCAAACTCACAGCGATCCTCCTGCCTCAGCCTCTTGAGTGCTGGGATTACAGGCATGTGCCATCACACCCGGATGAGTATTTAATCTTAAATTCAGAGTGACACTGACCTGAGTCCAAATTTTTACTCAACTTCTTACTGCGCAGCTTCAGGCAAATCATCTTAATGTCTTCACTTTCAAAATAGGGTAAATAAAAAGAATAACTATCTCAGAGATTTGTTCTGGTAATTAAATGTTGTTATACATAGAAATTACCTTGCAGTATTTGGCAGACTAAAAGCAGTGAGTAAATATTAATATTTTTGAAATAAATATTGTAGATCCAAGTTTCATGTTTTTACCTGACAGCCTTGAAATACCATCCTTCCACTAATAGCTTTGTTCCTTCTCTCAGCCCCCCAATCCCATCTTTCTTTGTAGCCTTGACCAGCAAACTAAGCCTCACCTTTGTGAATAAGGATGGTGAAGAGGAGAAAGGACAAGTGCCAAAAAGAGAACAACTTAGCGGATTTCCTAAGGAATATGGCAGTGGAAATAGAATGTTCTAGATCAGGTGTTGGCAAATGTTTTCTATATAATGGTTTTGTGGTCACTTGGCTTCTATCATAACTACTCGCTACTTTAGTTGTACTGTGAAAGCAGCCACTTTTTAAAAAATTAAATGCATAGTTATGGTTATGTCCCAACAAATCTTTTTTTTGGTACCGGGGATTGAACTTGGGTCCTTACGCTTGCAAAGCAGGCCACCGAACAGCTGAGCTAAATCCCCAGCCCCCAACAAATCTTTACAAAAACAGATAGCAACAATTCAGCATCAAAAGAACAAACTGCGTGATCCAAAAATGGAAAAAGGACTTGGATAAATATTTCTTCTAAGAAGAAACACACAAATGATGAATAAGCACATAAAAAGATGTTCATGAGCACTAGAGAAATGCAAATGAAAACTACATAAGATACCACATCTACCTATGAGAATGACTGTTATTTTTTAAAATATAGAAAATAACAACTGTTGAAAAAGATGTGAAGAAACCAGAACCCCTGTGTGTTATGGTTGATAGTATAAAATGATGCAGCCACTGTGGAAAATTGCATGATGATGCCTCAAAAAATTAAACCTAGTATTGTCATATGATCCAGTAATTCCACTTCTGGCTATATACCCAAAAGAAATGAAGGTAAGAACTCCAAAGTTCACAATAAACTAAAGGTGGAAGCAATCCAAGTGTCCTTTCATGAAAGAAGGGATAAACAAAATGTGATCTATATATAAAATAATATATTATGTCTCTTTAAGAGGGAATGCTGATCCATGGTACAATAAAGAGGAACATTAAATTCATTACACTATGTGTAATAAACAAGTCACAAAAGGACAAATATTATGTGATTTTTCCCTTGAGAAAGTATCTGGAGTAAATAAACTAGAGACTAACAGTGGTTACCTGGGGCGTGGAATTAATGCTTAATGGGTAGAGAATTTTACTTGGGGAAAATGAAACAGTTCTGGATATGGATGATTGAGATGATTGAAAAATAATGTGAAGTGTACTTAATGCCACAGAATCTCTGCAAACTTAGAAATAGTTAAAATGATAAACCCCATTATGTGCATTTTACTACAATAAAATGGGTAGAAGAAAATTTTTAATTAAAAAATGGATTGGGATATATATGTTCACAAACTGAAGTTTTCTGAGACTGCCTATATATATATTTGAGGAAAGGAATCATACAACAGTTTGGATATCTTAGGCTATGCTGCATTAACAAATAATCCCAGAAATATTAGTAGCTTAGAAATGCATAACTTGATTTTTCATTCATATTCTATACCCAACACACATTAACAATTCAGCCTTGCTACATACAGTGCCTGCATCTCTCTGGTCCGTGCCATCATTTCTCCTTGATGCTCCAGGCCTAAGATTTCAAAGAAAGAGCACAGCTGAGAATAACACAACAGCCAAGAACTGCCACAGCCCAGAAGTACGTTATCCATTCTGCTTACAACCTATCAGCAACTACTTGCTAGCTAAATGCAAGGCAGCAGGAAAGAATGACCCTTCTATGTGCGTGGAAGGGGAAGAGAACCAACTGTGGGAGAAACAGGAAGTAACTGTCAGAGAGTAAATATTTTCTCCAAGACGCTAGAAGCAAGTTAATAAATTAAGGAACATATACATCTGTTAACCAAGGACTATTCTAAATTTTTCAACATCTGTGATGTGTTCCATTTTAAGAAAAAATAATAAAAATATTTCTAAAGTGAATTTGCCTGTGAGGAAACTCAAGAAGCTGGTTATAATGCTTTAATTCAATAAAAATAGAATAGCTAGAAGGACTTTTATAGGTTATCAGTCACTTGAGTAGCTGCAAAGAGGCAAGTGCCTGAGTGCCTATAATAACCCTTATTACCAAATATGTCCATCTGGTGAAAAGCAGAAAGAGTGACCTGAGAGCTTGAAATGCCTGGGGGACAGAGGATGACAGATCAATGACTTAGCAATACACTCCAATTCAGTACAAACTCATTCTTCAAATCGTATCCCCAGAACTTATATAAAGCCATCACTGAACACTAAATTTTATTGGCCTGGATATAAGACAAAATCTTTGAAATACAAATTCTCAACTTCCAAAGTGATTTTTTTTTAATTTTCATTACACAAATACATTCAGGCTTATGAAACACTCAGCTTCTGATAGCCCCATGGTGATCAGGGATGACAAGCACTCCTTTTTCTACCTTAGCCTTCACCTCTTGAAAGTGAAACTTCTATTAATGCTGCCATAATTTAAATTAAAGTGCTTCTCTAGCACCCAAGCAACTTGCCTTGGACATCTTTCCCAATTTTTCCAAACTGTGTAAGTTATACTCTCAAAAGTTCAATGATACTCTGGATGCAAAGAGGTCAAATTGATGAGGTCTTTTGGAAGGGAAGTTGCTGAGGTTCCATCAGAACAGAGGGACTTTAGCCCCATCCTGAGAGGAACTTCTGATCAACAATCAAAGGCTATTTTTTGTTTGTTTGTATTGGCATATTGTTTTCTTTAACTTTTTAAAAAGAACATTTTCTATTCTCATCCTGATCTGTCTGGATATATAAGAAAATCTATTCTTACTGGTGTTCTTAACATGGACAGCGAGGAAGAAAGGGAGAGGTGGGATGGGCATGCAGCGGCACACTCAGGAGGAGATTTGGGAATGCTGGTGTGTGGGCCTGTAAGGCACTGCTTACTGCCTGGACCTTGAAAGCACATCAGAATTGGTCTCTACATCCTTTATGGCTGAGTAGTACTCCATTTTATTAAACACACACACACACACACATCTTTTTTTATTCAGTCACCAGTTGGTGGGCATTTGGGCTGTTTCCAAGATTTCGTTATTACATAATGTGCTTCTAAAAACATGGGTGTGCATATAAATGGAAACAAAGTCTTTGTAAATAGGGAGGGAAAGAGGGGTTGAAGGGTGGGCAAGGGAAAAAATAAGAACCAAGATATATCATGTACAGGTACAAATTCCCAATGATGAAAGTCATCATATTGTATACCTAAAATGTACCAATAAATTTAATGAATAAAAAAATTGGTCCCACCAAAGCTGTTATTTTAACCTTAGACTTGCAATTCCAAATCTCTATCCAACGTTTCCTCCTTGTCTCTTTTTCCTCTTCCAGGAGCACTGCCCTCCCTACTATATATGTCCTTGTGTTGGATTAAACTGAAAATAACTGTGTGACCTTCTTCCTAAATCCCTATAATCAAGAGGAGGAGCTATAGCACATAGTGTCCGCTTTCCTTAGCAAATAAGTTGGAAGTAGCACAATTTCTTATCTTCGAATACCCACATAGATAAGGAAAATGAATAGTCCTTGTTCAAGTAGGAAATCAAGCCCCATTTAAATTGGAAAAGAGATAGAAGACTATGCCTCCTTCCTTCACCTCCAACTGCCTGGAATGAAGTGTTACATGGAGGCACCATGGTTGGCTTGTTCTGTGGCAAACACAACATACATTTCAACATCTTGACCTGTCTCCTGAGGAGAAACTGCTTCCAGTTATGACTACTGCTCTTCCTTGTGCCATCTTACCAGCTCTCTAGCCAGGAGTCACCTCATCCATCCCTTGCTCCAAAGTCAGATAATGCGTTGCTCTGGAAATGTCATCTGGGCTTTTCAACATTTGAGTTCTCTGCTGAATTGCACTTTGAGGTAAAGAAATGCAAGCATGATTTTTTAATTCCTGCAGGGAGGGAAGAGTGCAATTATCTCAGCAGGTAGACTTTTTCCTTCTACTTTTTCCCTTTCCTCTGTCCTCCAATATTAGTAACAATAAAGAGAACCAGTTTACAATGTGAGGCTAAGCGCTAATATGACAGTGGTACTTTCCATGCAATGCTGACATGGAAAGTGCTGTTGCCTTGATTAACAGCATCTGTTCCAGCAGAATGGTACTTAGGACATAAAAGTATAAGCATTCGAACACTTAGGAGTATTATGGATTTTAAGCCAAGAGGAAAATAAGTACTTCAGAGATGAATAATCAGCTATTGCATGTATCAGCAGATGGTGATAAACAACAGTGGATCCACTAGGTCCATGGCAATCTGTGACATGTCCTTCTTACAGCAATATGGGGAAGGTTAAGATGGACACCATGGCTTTGCCTCCTAAGTGCAGTGCTTTAAAAATAGGGAAGTTGACATAAGGAAAGCCCTCCCTGGTTAGGTAGAGTCATCTAGTGAGAGGATGAGCATACATGTCCCTATTCTGCTGGAGAGATGCCTGGAAAAGTCAGCAGAAGGGACACGCATGATCTCATAGAGAAGGGAGCCACAAGTGACCATCCTTAGGTGAAGAAATATGTTTCAGGAAAGCATAGGGTCACTTCAGAGCTGCTGTTGAGGAATTCTTGTTTATAGAGAGGAAAACAATACATTTATCTCTTACAAGTTGGGTTTGCAGAGAAGGACAAAACCCAAGAAATAGATATTCTCTTCAATTTTAGTTAAACTTCTTTTTATCCCCATTTCTTGTTATTTGTTTGTTTGTTTGCTTGCTTATTGGTAGTGCTAGGAATTAAACCCACAGCTCCATACAGGCAAGGAGAGTGTCCTATCACTGGGCTATACCCCAGACCCCCTTTTTATCCTTTTTAATGATAGAATGTTTTTTTCCAATTAGGAAGTCCCCATAATTTTCTTTCTAAGAAATCTTCTCATAGGAGATAGAGTATTTTTTATCATTTGTTTAATATATCCAAATACACAATTTTTAAAATTTCTATGATCCACATAACTTTTACGTTCAGAAGGTATCATTTATTAGATATTTAATAGATAGTTAACATAAATTATTTTGATGAATTATAATACTGTCCACATTTCAAATATAAGATTTTTAACTACAATAAATAAATAACTACGTAAGTACCTTGAGGCCTTTGTTTGATTTCTGTCATTTAAAGGACACTTACTAACTTATTACCTGCATCTGGATATTTAATGATGACAATAGTGATGGTGATAATTAAAGCAAATATAATAACTTTATTTGAAAAATATTTCCTTCAGTCTTATAACTACAGCAAACTTGAGATGTATTCTACATACTTGTTTTTAAATACCACAATAGTACTGTATTTATAGGCATTTGCTTGGAAAAGTTATGGTCCTGGAAAGCAGATTTCCTTAAAAAAACACCCTATGAGGACAGTGAATATGTTCAAAGAATGATGATTCTTCATGGCTTCCAAAAGGCACAATATATCAGTTATCTACTTCGGCATTAAAAATTACACCAAAACTTAGTGGTTTTAAACAATAAAATATACTACTTCCGCTTCAGGAGTTCAGAAGCAACTTAGGGGGTTCTGGGTCAGGTTCTCTCGTGAGTGAGCCACTATCAGGTGATAGCTGGAACTGGTATCACGGAAAGACGTCACTGAGCTGGAAGATCTGCTTCCCCTTTATCTCATTCATACCCGCGGCGAGGCAGTGCTCAGGAAGCCTTGACTCTCCCCACATGAACCCTTTTTCTGACAGCTGAATGACCTCTCAACATGCTGACAAATTTTCTCAGAGGAGAGAAATCCAGAAACAGCAATGTCTGTGGAGACTCTGCCCTAAAAGTCACACGTGGTCATTTCTGATACATTCCGTTTGTTAGAAAAAAATAACCAAGTCCTCCTCAGGCCAGGAAGGATAATTAAGATGGAGAGAAAAATAAGGCATACCTTGGAAGGAAAGCATGCTGAACTTCTTAATACAATTTAAAACCACTACATAAAGCTATATAATCCATACAAAGCCTCCAAATGGAACCTCTTGGGTTCAGTAAAATATTCTCACTTTTAGAAAACACACATTTATTGAGAGCATGTTACCAGCATGCCTTGAAAGTGATAAAATACCTCGGTCACACTCATTCTTTATATGTAGCATGCTTATTGTTTTGAAACTACAGAATATGAATAAAGGTCCTTTATAAATTAAGGCATTTGTACAAAGATCGCTCAGTGTGTTCAAGATCAGGATCTTGCATCTCAGGCCCGGACTAACCCTTCCATACTGTGATGTGAGGCATGGTGATTCCATTTCTCCATGGCTGGCTCCTCCTAGTCAGGTCCTTACCAACAAGGAGATTGCAAGGCTAGAAAAGGAATTTGCTCTCCCTGCTTGTTTCCTGGGTTGCCTGCTTTGATTCTGTACTCCAGCATCTACAGCTTTCTCCCAGAGT
The DNA here is from genome assembly GCF_012274545.1 of Fukomys damarensis. Taxonomy (NCBI): domain Eukaryota; kingdom Metazoa; phylum Chordata; class Mammalia; order Rodentia; family Bathyergidae; genus Fukomys; species Fukomys damarensis. Next base: position 48,812,914 of record NW_022900950.1, on the reverse strand, counting down.
AGCGATTCAGCACCCCATGCATTTGTTTACCCAGCACTTGGGTGTTCAGTACTATCACTCTCAGAGACACCTCTGTCCAGAGTAGAGCTCTGGCTTGGAGAGCAGGATACTTCCTCTAAGCTCAGAGACACCAGTACCAACTACACAGTGGTTCCTTCTCAACATTCTGTGTTTCAGCTCCATGAGATGTGTCTTGCAAGTTGTTTTAATAATTTTTCCTCTTGGTTCCCCAGACTGGCAGTGGTAGTTGCTTGCTGCAGTCGCTATCTTAATAACAACTTAGTGATTTCATAATTTAATTTTGCCTTTCATTTACCTAATTAACCATTTACTACAGTGAATATTTTCTGATAAAAAGAAACAAGTGATGTGGCTTCTGTTTCCAAGTGTATCTTGATTGTTACATTCGTTGTCTAAAAGAACAAGAAGAGATGAGTAATGGTGGACTTTGCCTGGAACATGGAAATTAGGTAAAGTTGCAGGGGACTATTAACATCACCCATGGATGCTTGGAATCATTGACTATCATGCAGAAAAACTGTCATTAAATAGGAAAATATTAAAAGCCCAATGCTTTAAACATAAAGAGATAAATCTATTGGGATGGGTAAGGGGAGGGTAAAAAGGGAAAAGAAAAAAATGTGAGATAATGAAAAGATGGAAATAAAGTGGTTGTAGATGGGGAGGGGAGGGGGGGTGAAGTGAGGGCAGGGACAAGGGGAAGAAAATGAGAAGCAAGACTTGTCGTGTAGAGTTACAACATCCCAACAGTGAATGTAACTGTACTGTATCCCTAAAATGTACCAATAAACTCAATTAAAGCTGAAAAAAAAAAGATAAATCAATAAGGTTTCGTGGCCCCTTCAAAATCAAAGCAGATGCAAAGGGAAACTCTGAAATCTAGAATGCCCCACAGAGGAAGAGGAGGAGAGGGGGAGCCTACTTATGAAGTGGGTAAAGAAGAAACAGAGAATAGGTTATCCTGGTGCTCAAATTCTCATGCCAAACACAAACTCTGCTGATGTTTTACCTTGGCATTAAAATTATAAATCTTCAATCCCTATACTCAGGTCACCACAGGTACGATCAAAGTAAAGAGTAACCCTGTGTCACTCTGCTGCATGTGACAGAAATATTAACTGCGTCTTCATCTAACAGCAAAAATTTCATGAAGCTAAGACGGCATTGTTCCAAACTGGCAGGTATGAATTAAAGGAAAAAATAAGCCCAAAGTTCTGGGTTAGAAAGAAATTTATCTGAATCCAAATTCACCTCCCTAGAAAGAGCCACTCTGAGCATCAACATGCACACACAGCAGGGTGCAGAGGATAGCATATAAAACAAAATGGTTTTAACGTGAAACTAACAATGACCTAATCTACCTGATTGCAGTTCCTACAGAAATGCTGTAATAGTCAGATTTCTGTCCCTGTAAGAGAATACCTGAGATAATCAACTTATGAAAAGGAAAGGTTTATTTTGGCTCATAGTTTTGGAGGTTTCAATGTATGGCCTGTCTGCCCCAGTGTTTTTGAGCCTGTGGCTAGGCAGCATATGATACAGCAAAACCATTCACCTCATGGCTGGGAGGTAAAAGGAGGAATAGAAAGAAACCATGGTCTCAGTACTCTTTAGATAGGGGATCTATAACCTATATGTTATTGGTAAAATTCTGTTTTAAACAAGGATCTCAAATCTCCCACTAGACCCCACCTCTAAAGTTCACACCACTTTCCAACAGTGTCATAGGCAGGGAACCAAGACTTTAAAACATGGGCCACTGGGGAAACATTCCAGATCTGAACTATTGTAATTGCTAATAAAGAATCTCTCTTTCCCTTGCTGGTTGTTGTACTATGGGTCTGCGTAAGCATGGTAATGTATATCTCTTTTCCTAATAGTGGGAAGGGTATAATGGGAAGAATTAGGTCTCCTTTTGTCATTCAACCACCAACTATTTTGTTCTTTCTTGGTTTTATTCCTTAGATATGAATATGATTTACATGTTCATTTTCCTAAATATATTTTAGGGAGTTAGAAAGACATCATTACCACAGTTACAAATCAGCCAAAGCAAAGCTACCCCCTGCCCCCAATATATAAAGAAAAGATCATGAAACATGATCACAAAGCCACTGACATGAATCCAGGAGTCAAATAAACAGAATGAGTTTAATGTGAGTTGCAAAAAACAAAATATTAAATCAACCACAACAGCATGTATTTTGAAGTTATAAATATATACACAGTAACATCTAGAGAAGAACAACTATAATTTAAATTTTTTTGGACAAGTACTTATTTCAAACTTTGGGGGCTGAACCTAAATTAGCTCTTCAATGTGGTTAAGTGGTTATTTTAGTATGGGGGGAAATTTTGTTACAAGACTAAGTATAAAATCCATTTCAGTTAGAGACATCCAACTAAACAGCTTCACTCTGTTACATCCTTCTTCTATGACATCGCTGCCTTGGAATCAGCCAGTCATAAACTAAAACAATGAACAAGTTAAATTTCTTCTCCTTTACATTGTGGGTGCTAGATATTGTGTCTCAGTGATGAGAAAGCTAGTAAAGCAAATTAGTACCGGAAATGGTGTTGTTCTCATCCCCCAAGGACCCCTGAGAACATGGCTCCCTGCCCTATGTACCCCTGGCAGCTGCAGGAGGGGACAACACAGATGCTGCGCACCTGGTCTGCTCTGCTCCCACTGCACAAATTCACAGAAAAGCATGAATGGATAACAGCAGCAAATGGTGCTGGAACAGTGGTAATCAGCCATCTTGCACAGGAAGCTTGGGGAGATGATCTTTACTGTAGTCTGGCTGAAGCTGAGGCAAAATTTAAAAAGCAAGATGAGTCTGGTGCTTTGAAAGTGGGAAAGATGCCAGCGAACTCCGGTCTCCTCTATCAGGAGAAGGAACTGAAATTCATGAAGCATTTGCAGAAACTCTAGTTTGTCAACAAATCTTGTTATGAAGATGATGAGCTGATAAAGATGACAGTGACTGGGCCTTCAGAATGAGATGAACTTATGAGTAAAGAAGCACATGAGAAAATATGTAAAATCTACTAAGGAGTGAAGTGGCACCTCTGAACCAGCTAGTGTGGAATACTTACTACTCCAGCATAGTTATCTTAAATTAGTAATGAGCAGAAAACTTGAGATAAAAATTTTAGCAATAATATAATGATGGAAAAGAAACCACTCTCAACCTGCTCCTGAGAAATAATTCCCCTTAACCTCCTAATGATTACCTTAGGCTCTGATATTTAGAATTCGTGAAATTATCCATGGTTAAAAACTAGTTATACAAACTATGTAATTCAAGGATGACATTGTAATCATAAGCCTTATATAATATTATAAATTGCTTACATTCCTCTCTGGATTGGGGTCAAAATTCTTAAGTGATCTTCCCTTTGGAAATAAGTGGAAGTAGAAGAAAGTGTGTTAGCTGTACAGCGACAGATGAACAGTATTACTTTTTTAATTTTATAATATACTGCATTTGCTGGTGCTGTTTTTATACAATGAAGCAATAGCTTTGAAGCATGATAAGAAAAAATGTTCTTATTAAAAAATAAGAAATTGGATTGTTTCTGTGACTATGCCTAGTTATATGGTTTAGAAGCCTTTCAAACTGGTTAATGGGAGGAGTATCCAAAGATTTAGAGTGCAAGATAGACAGGCCAAGTTTCATGGAAGATTTTGGTCAGAGCTCAGATGACCAGGGTGCTGATCATCAGAGTAAAGGCCAGGCTCAGGAGGTTTCACCTGGGAACAAGTATATTCCATTGGTAGATGGACAGAAGCCATGTGGATTATTCTCTGGCAGAAAATGTGTCACTCCTCAGTAGATTTTACATATTTCATATGTGTTTCTTCACTCATAAGTTCATCTAGTTCTGAAGGGTCAGTCACTGTCATCTTTATCAGCCAACCTTCTTCACAGCAAGATTTATTGACAAACCCTGGATTTTCTGCCATTTTGCCCATGTCCCAAGACTTTGCATAAGATTTATGTTAAGGGGAGTGGCGTAATTAATCTCCAGGAGGAAAGTTCAAAACAGCCTAAGAAGGGTATTACTGGCTGTTTTTAGCCAGATTTATAGTGATAATTTGAGGCAAAAGGCAAGCATAAAATGTTGAATAACTTAAATTTTTGTCTAGAAGGAACCACGTTTAAAGTTGGAGCCAAAAGGTATATGGCTATCAAACAGATTAGTACCAATAAAAAGAAACCAAATACTTTGGTTTTTTTTATTTTTATTTTTATTAGTGCATGTTTGCAACACGTAATAATTACATTCATCATGGGGAGTTGGTACATGTACAGAATACATTTTTTTTCATCTCTTTCCCTCTCCTCCCTCAATCCTCACTCTTTTTCTTGGTACCCTCCCCTTTTTCAAAAGATGTATGTCCCTGTTTCTTATTATCTGTCTTCTATTTTTCTCTTTATTTGTATTTTGGGTATCCCATATAAAAGAAACTACGCAATATTTAAGCTTGTGTCTGTAATTTATTTCAATTAACATTATAGTCAAAAGGAAGCAAGTGTTTTGTACAAAGGGAAAAAGGAAGACTCCTTGAGGACATCTCAAGAATCTGCAAGACCTCATCCATTACAGGATCAGGAATGCAAATACGTCAATCTTTCTTTTGAGAAGAGAGTCACAAGGACTTCTGCTCAAGAAGGGCCTCATCCTCAGCCACCCAGGCATTCAGATACTACTGCAGCCACTGGAGGCCAGGCAAGTCCTTCTAATGACAGCAGACCTTGTAATTGTCCACATGATGACGATTTTATTGGCATACAGACTGCAAGAGTGTGGGCTCAGAGAGGCTTCCACCCAAAAGTCAAAAGGAGGCCTAAAAGGCCAGGCAAGGAGGTCCTCATTGATCAGTGCATGAAGCTGTAGGAATGAAGCAAAAGGTGAAGTGGAAACCCTAGAAAGTCAGAGGTGACTGTTAGAGGTGTAAAAATTCTACAGAGGAAAGCATCAAGCTATGAATGAAATCAGGCCAAAATAGAGCAAAGCCATAGCATTTTGGAAGACACATTTTACCACCAAGTACCCTCAGTGACAGACACCAGCTCTAATAGTTAATGTTTGCCATGCTCAGTTTTAGTCTTGCTTTGGTGTGGTTCTTTTCTATCACCCTATTTCTCCCTTTGGGATGGAAATGTTCATCTTTTGCCATGGTACCTTGGGATTGTATAACTTGCTTTTTATTTTTACAGAGGTTCCTATTTAAGAATTTGCCTTGAGTCTCAAAAGAGCACTGGACTTGGACTTTCAAAAACATTGAAATTGTTGAGACTTCAGGGAAGGAACTGTGCACTTCCAGTTAGACATGCAATGGTTGTATTATGTTAGGCAGAATTATCAACTTGCTACTGTCTTTATTTGGAGATTAAGTACAAGTTAAGGAAATACATTGGGTAGCAAGTTGAAAGGAGTGGGCTATGGTGACTAAGGTGGAGTTTCAATTCAATTGGGTTTGAGATCCACTCTGGGGACTAGTGGGGCACACTTCTAGGTGTGTCTGCGTGTGTCATAGAGACGCGGCCGTGGGGTCTATGTCTGTCACTAACCCACCCCTTGTGCTCTGGCACTGTTCCCCTGCTTTACTTCCCAGCTACCAAGAACTAAACAGCTTTGCTTAGTCACACCCTTCTGCCATGATGCCTCTGCCTCTGAGCCAGTCATTAATGAACTGAAATTGAACCTCCCTTCCTTTAAATCATGAGTGCTGGGTATTGTGTCTCAGCAATAAGAAAGCTAATAGTTATGTATATATGTACACGTGTACATATGTATGCTTATGTGTATGTTTATATATATATGAAGGGCATCGTGAATATTTGTACACACACATACACACTGTGTGTATTTTACATATATATATGTGCACACACGTACCCATCTTATTCTCTGGAGAACTCTAACTAATATGGCAACTCCCTGAGTGGTTTTCCCCATACTTAATCTCCTGTCTACTATCCAGTAGGAAGCCAGAATGTTCTCTTTTAAATAATCTATTATATCATGGTATTTTCTGCTTTAAAACAAGTCTATAAACCTGGGAGTAGTGATGCCCTCCTGGAATCCCAGAACTTAGGGGGCTGAGGCAGGAGGATCACCTTGAGTTTGAGGCCAGCCCGGGATATATAGTGATATCCTGTCTCAGAAAGAAAGAAAGAAAGAAAGAAAGAAGGAAAGAAAGAAAGAAAGAAAGAAAGAAAGAAAGAAAGAAAGAAAGATAAGGAAGGAAGGAAGGAAGGAAGGAAGGAAGGAAGGAAGGAAGGAAGAAAGGTCTACGGCTTTCTAATACACTTAAAATCTAAAAGTTTTTAAACGCCCCTCCAATCTCAACCAAATCTGATCTTTCTCCCCTCATCATTTCCTCATCTCATCTCAATCCTCTGGCATCTCTGGTGTCTCATACTCCCAGAAGGCCTCTTCCCAGTTCCTCAGATGACTTGAGCTCCTTCCCACATGAGAAGTTTTCTCTAGCCAGGTGTGGTGGTGCACGCCTGCTCAAATATATCTATGTGTATTATGTGTATACACATAAGTAAATTAAATTTTTTATGTTATACATAAAGACATTTTAAAATTAAAAAGAAATAGTAGAAGAGAATTCTTGATCACTGAATGACATAGATCCCAGCAAATGCCCTGCCCAATGGATCTCAGAGAGTCCCATTCTGATAAATTTCAGAATATCATGTTGGAAGTAAGATAATTAAAGATTTTCAGAGAGAACATTTTTGAAGGCAATCACAAAAGAATAGAAACCAAGTGTATAATTTTTAAATCATAAGAAACAAAATAACAGTAAATCACCAAACATCAGGAGAGAGGGGTGGGAGTAGCTCAGTGGTAGAGTTCTTGCTGGCATGCATAATGCTCTGAGTTGTATCCCCAGAACTAAAAGAAGGAGGAAGAGGGGAGGAGGAGGAGGAGGAGGAGGAGGAGGAGGAGGAAGAGGAAGAAGCTTTCCCTCTCCGAGAGCCCACGACCCTACCCTTCTCCTGGTGCTCCCTCCTACTTATTCTGCACTGTCATTTCTTCATGACAGTCCCTCCTAGACTCCAGTAAAAATAGCTAAAAGTATATTCCATTATAATCATTTGCATATGCTAATTCAATTCACTTAATCTTCACAAGAATTTTATAAATAGGTATTGCAGAGTGTGTAATCTTAACATTGAGTTAATCTCCCCCCCAGGAGCCAAACTAAAAAGTCCCCTTCAGTGATTCTCTCAGCATCTATTTTTCTTCACCGTATTTATTACAATTGACATTATATGTACACATACATAATATACATATTCTAACATGTAATATACACATATGTATTTGGTCACTTGCTAGCTCCCATCACTATCCTATCAAGTGCTATGAGGATAAGGACACTACCTATTTTGCTCATTTATGTACCGAGCTCAGTGTTTACACATAATAGTACTCAATATATACTTATGACCAAATGCCTTTGTTCCTTCCTTTCTGTACCTCAGCATTTTGAGGCTGCAATTCCTCAAACTTCATCTTCATTGTTTCTACAGGAATAAAAATAGGAATCTAGGTGAAGAATTAGACTAATATCTTCAATGTTGGGCCTTGGCTATGATTTTGTATCAACTGTGTTAACTGCATGGACCAACTTTCATTTTAGCACAGATAAACTGCTACTTGTAAGGTGAGATTTGAGAATTCTCTATACCTCAAAATTTCACCCACCCAAGATACAGTTTAATGCCTCAGTTCATGAATACTTTTTTTCTTAAACAATTTGGCTTACAAATAGAGGCATTCAACAAAACTTTGCCTCTGTACATGAACTCACATCAGGTGACAAACACGACGGTGGCCATCTTCCCAGCAGGAACACAAACACAGCAATCTTCCCCAGAATTGTACAATAAATCAAGTCCGTGAAGCATACCACTGTATTACATATGTTGTTCCTTTCAATCCCTCGTAAGAACTCAAATAGCTCCTAGATACTGACAGCCTGTAATCATTATTATCAGTTGAGTATTCCGTATTTGAAATGCTTAAAACCAAAAGTATTTAGGATTTCAAAGTTTTTAAGAGTTTAGAATATTTCGGATACATATTGAGATATCTGTGGGATGAGATTCGAGTCTAAGCCAGAAATTCATTTATGTTTTATACATATATTCTACACAGCCTGAAAATAATTTTATACAATATTTTCAGTGCACGGGTGGTTGGCCTGTGACTTATCATATGGAGTCACTTATAGAATTTTTCAGCTGTGGCATCATGTCAGTGTAAGAAGATTTTGAATTCTGGAGCAATTTTTATTCCATATTTTAGGGATAAAGCTGCTCAGCCTGTAATTACCTCATAGTTAGGACTTCAAGACAGTTAGCTCTGTGGGAATGTGATACTAAGTGGGCGTTTCCATAAGACGTGTGTCGGAACCCAAGCTGAGTGACAGGAGGGGAATGGAAGCAGCTGTAAGTACAGCCCACAGGACTCAAAGAAAATTTTGCATTTGAGTCTCCCCTACCGAGGCTCCCACTTTGGCTTAACTAAAGTTGCTTTCATAGAAGTCATAAATGCTTTCCATGATTTGCAGGAAAATTTTAGTTCATTTGTTTTGGGGGTTGTTTTGTTGTTTGCTTGTTTGTTTGTTTTCGGCTTAGATAATCTTATATCAATAAGGCCACCAATTTAAAAAGTGAGAAATTTAGTTAATCAAGGAGTTGCTTTGTCTTCAAGACACCAGTGATTCTTCACTGATTTAATAAAAAGTGCCAGGGTTGTGTAGCTACAATCTAATTAAACATTTTTTTCTTCACACTGCTCTCCTACTGGGGGCCCTGGAAGACAACTCAATGGTAAGTTTAAATTTGGAAAATGATGATGATAGTTGTCAAAAAGATTTCACAAGAAATTGGATATATTCTCCTTCAACTTATTAAATTTATACTATTTCTTTTTAATGGTGCTATGTCAGCATCTTAAGACAAACACTAACTTTGCATTCAGACTGGCTATTTTGGGAAGGAATTATGAACTTCATATTGACTCGGCTGACCACCTTTCAGAACAAGGGAACAGACACAATTAGTTTTCAGGACAGTGCCAAAGAATCCTAGCCTCAGTCTACTAATCCTGAACATCCAAGTAGTTAAAATTCTTTGAATCTTCGTTTAAATGAAAAGTTATATTCAACTAGATATTACCGAGCAATCGGTAAAATATTACAATTAGCCATATCCAAAAATCTAAGAATGTCTTAGGACAGAACTCAATATCGCAATAATTATTTTTAAATATAGGGACAATCTTCCTAAAGTGGGAATTGGATCACTTTTTATTAATACAACAACATAGCTTAGTTATTTAAAAAACATAAAAGTCACTTGGAACAGTGGCACAAGGCTAGAGTCCCAGCACTCTGAGAGGTTAAAGCAGGAGGATCTCTAGTTCAAGCCTAGCACAAACAACTTAGCAAGACCTTGTCTCAAAACAGAAAACAAAATAAAACAATCACTGAGGATATATAGCTCAGTGTGAAAGCTCTGGTTTCAATTCCCCTTAGAGAGTGGGAAAAAAAATAGATGACGGTCAAATCTAGATTCTTGATTCAATTCTATTAATTTCTCCTGGGTGGTTTTGAAATAATCACTCTATTTCTATAAAGCTTCAAGGGATAATTGTTAGAAGTAAAAGATTGTCAGGTATAATTATTTGATTATTACTATAAATCAAAATAAGTAAAATGTTCTTGTATTAGTCACTTTATTGTTGAGGAAAGATGCTCACATCATGGCTGACAGGAAGCACAAAAGAAGAGCAGAGTTTGGAAGGGAAATACATCCTTCCAGGTCCTGCCAACAGTGTCAGCCTCCTCCCAGGATTACCTTCTAAAAGCAGGTCAGCTATAATGCCCCCATGATTCAGTCACTTTAAAACACATGCAGCTTTTGAGGGACATTTCAGATCAGACCATAAGAGTTCCTGATTTTAATTTTATTGTGCAAAATTTCCAAGTTAAAATGCAAAATATTAAGAATTATATACAGGTCAGCAGGGAAAAAAATGATCTGAGAGACTTTTACAGAAGAAGAATTGCAAACATAATTTTCAGAATTATGTGGTTCCCATGTCTCTTCTGGTTGGTTCCTCTGAGTAAATCAACTTTTTGAACTCTGCACTAACTCATTGCTCTACATATCTTTTTTTATTTTGACATCTAAAAATAAGGCTTAAGGAAAATTTATTTTATAGCGTGATGACTATAATTAATAAATATGTTCTTGAAAAATTACAAGAGAACAGATTTTAAGTGTACTCTAGACAAAAACAAAAACTACATGAGATAAGGCAGATATAAATCAGCTTGGTGTAGCCATTCTGCAATGTGTCTATATTAAAACATCATGATGAAAGGGTGAAGTGGGTCAAGGGAGAGCAGGGATATGGGGAAAAAATAAGAACCAAGACGTATCATGTAAAGGTACAAGATCCCAATGACAAATGTAACAGTATTATTTGCTTTAAATAAACTTAATGGGAGAAGAAAACATCATGATGAGCAATTTAAAAGATAACAGATATCTTGGATTACTTTATTTTTTGAAAAAATGGTTTGTTTCACTCCCCTAACTCTCAATTGCCTGACTAGCTCTCCCACCAATCTATTTGGTTTATTATTTATGGAGTGTTTCCTGTATATCTGCAATAGTTCTAAGCATTTTATATTTAGTTTTCCAATGGGGATAAGTTTATATATTCAATATATAACTGTATTCTAAAATGGCCATGGATAAAGCTTATTGAGAGTAAAAACAAAAATAAGGAGATCATGGTTCATGATCATGTTTTTTTCCCCTAAGTTTTAAGTCATAATTAATTTTTCTAATATTAAACAGAAAGGGGAAAATGTTTACATATGTTAAACATAATAACTGTATGTGAACACGATGTGAGCATGTATATTATGGGAACTATACATGAAATTGTAATGTTGCAAAAAACTTCCCATACAGTTGTAAGAGATGATATTCCATATTATATCAACTGACAGAACAGCTTTAAATGTGGAAGAACTTATGTTTCAGACTGCTACCAAAACTTGGATGACTGAATGACCTTTGTAGTTTTCATTTTAGAATTCCAAAAGGTCAGGGCCAGGGATTTAGTGGTGTGGCCACCTCACAAGCGCAAGGTCCCAAGTTTGATCCCCTAGTACCAAAAAAAGTAAGAAAGAACTATATAAGGTTTCTGCAGTTTTTACACTGGGAAACTTTTAAAGATTTTAAAACAGAATTTGTTGTCTAATCATTTCCCTCACAATCTTTTAACATGCTGTTTCCACATGGATGCATCAACCATTCCACAAATGGAAAATTGTAAAGTAGTACAGTACTTCTTGAAAGAAAAATGAAAAAGAGGAGTAGAGAAGCCAAGCTGTCTCCACTTTTTGCTCTTTAACTTGCCGTCTCTATCTAACAATAACATCCTTATGTGCTCTGCAGTGGTTCTCAAATTTGGCCTCACATGAATCAGTTGGGAAGCCCTTCCCAGGCTCAGCCCACAGTAAATGCAAGGACTTCTCTGAGGGTGAGATCCAGGCACCAGGACTTCAGAATCCACCCAGGTGAGGCCAACAAACTTCCAAGTTTGTGTTCACAGGCTTGGTAGGCAGTGTAGGGCAGCCCACACAGTACAGGTGAGGCATAGGGTGGGAAGTTGGATCTCTTTTTGTCCAACTGTGGTTGTTACCTAGCCTGACTGTGAGGTAAGTTATAAATTAAGCAATGAATGTTCAATATTTTCCTCCTTCCATAATCTCTCCAGTCCCTCCATCCACCGCTGGTTGTTCCAGGCAGCATGGCGGTTAGAGGAAGCATTTGTGGTACCAGGGCCAATGTAACCATTAGTTTGCTGTGTGATTTTGAGTAACTTCCCATACTTCACCAAACTTCAGCTTTCCTATCTGCAAAATGGAGCCATTGGCACTAATTTCAAAAAGGGTCATCAAGATTAGAAGAAAGGAATTTAAAACAGCTTTGAGTAGGCGACTTGTATAGACCAGTGTAGGGGAGAAAGGCTTTATGGGCCACCTAGGCCTATGTTTGGTGATATGGAAACCTGGACCAGCAGAGAAAGAAAAATGTTAGGTATCGAATGGGTCCCACCACTGATGTGTACATCTCTCCATCAAGTGAGCAGGTTATCCTACTGTTTCCATGGAAATATAGAAATTCATCCCTATTTCATTTCATATAAAAATGAATTAGAAATTTAGAGTTTAAAGAAAACTGCCCATTGCATTCTAAGTTAAAATAGCTAAACATTTGCCAGCATGAGCAGACCAGTGAGAAATGGAGGCTTGTGGAGATGGGCTGCTACTCCACTCCCACCCCACCCCAGGCCTCCAAGCAGCTTGAGCAGAGCCACCCAGGTGCCTGCAAAAGCATCCCAGTGCCCCTCTCCACCCGCTACCACCACCCCTGGCTGAGCCAAAACCTGGATCCACATCACAGAGACACCGAGTCCAAAAGGCCATTGTCCTGAGCTCCAGAAAATAGAACAGAAGTGAACAACAGAAAAAGGGCCTCTCTCAGACTCCTTGAAAATTGAAGCCCACTAGAAAAGTGAAGAGAATCTCTGCAATAAAGGCAAATCAGACCACCATATTTGGTAAGTTGGAGGTATCACCACCTCCCATCAGAACCTGGACTATCTTCAGGGGAAGGGCAGCTGGAATCTGCAATAGAACCTTACAGAGTTCAACCCAGCAGAAGGTCAGAGAACTGAACTGGGCCTTGCAGCCAGAAATCTGTACAAATCTCAGGGGACAGTTGCTGGCTTGCTGAGACTAATTGACTTAGATCTGCACACTCTTACCCATGCTGTCTATTGTGACAGCAGAGACACACCCTGAAGGAGGACCTTCACTTTTATTTCTTATTTTCAAAATAATTTTGTCTCTTATTTTTAATAATTTTTTTCTTTTTTCTATTCAAAATTTTCCTTTATTGTGTTGTTTCTTTTTCTTTTTCTTCTCTCTCTCTCCTTCTCTCTGTCTCTCACTCTCACTCTTGCTCTCTCCCACCTTGTTCTTCATTTTTCTCCCTTTTTGTTCCTGTTCTTGTCCTAGTTCAGATTTCTTCTTTCTTTTTCTTTTCTCTCTTTTTCCTTCTCTCAATTGTCATTAATTTTATTTTACTAACTCTTGACCAATAGTATGGTTTTTTTCTTTTTTATTGAATTTATTGGCACTTTTTAAGTATACAGTACAGTCACATTCATCATTGGGATCTTGTACCTTTATATGTAAGATCTTGGTTCTCATTAGTTTTAAAGGAAAGTGGATACAGTTTCTAGCCTCCCTATTGCTGTTAGGTTATTCTGTTCTTGCGTTCGTTGTTTCATTTTGTCTTCTCCTCTTGTCTTTAACAGCTTCCTAGAGTTTGTGTGATCTTCCTGTGTCCTCTGGCCTCACTTCTAAACTTTCCCTATTCCATCTATCCCTCCCTCCCCAACTCGTTCTAAGTTCCCATCCCAAAGGATAAAGTTGCTGTATTGAAGAGTTTATTCACTATAAACATATTTTGGGCTGGCCTTCAATTTTAATTTAATTCACATGCTTAAAGGTGATAAATTAATAATGACCACAAATTTTCATTCTCTAAACTGTTTGATGCTATTTCTATCCCTCCCTCCCCAACTCGTTCTAAGTTCCCATCCCAAAGGATAAAGTTGCTGTATTGAAGAGTTTATTCACTATAAACATATTTTGGGCTGGCCTTCAATTTTAATTTAATTCACATGCTTAAAGGTGATAAATTAATAATGACCACAAATTTTCATTCTCTAAACTGTGCTTGATGCTATTATGTTGCTGATTGTATCACTTGGGCTAAGGTGTTGTGATTGATCTAATCAGTTGTCCTTCCTGGTATACTGAAAATGAGATTGACTAAGAGTCATTAGAGACTTAAAACCTAAAGACCAGCTATATCTGGAAGACACTAATGAGAAGCAATCATTCCACAAAGGTTTTAAATACAAGCAACAAACATACTTACAATAAGCAATATTGAAATATCAACCCAGAAATTAAACCAAAAACAGTACCAACAACAAAGATAGAAATGAGAAGACACATAAGCAAGGCACAAAACCAGACTTCCAGCTCACCAAAGTCAAATTCTTGGGAAACCGAGGTGGGAAAATATGACAGTCAGTCACTAGGACATCCTAAATTGATGGCACAGGGAGTAACAAAACCAATGAATGAGGCCCTAGAAAAATTCAAAACAGAAATAATTTTCCAGATAACCACAGAGATGTTGAGCAGCATGAAAGACATAATTAGAGACTAGAACAGAAAGAAAAATGAAAAGAGCCTATCAATTCAAGGATGAAATTTCACAAAGGTTTGATAAAATATTTGGTATTGTTTGAACCTGATTCACATATGTATCAGCAGCCTTAAAACTCTCTTCCATGAAGCATTTAAATGACTGTGATGGAAATAATTTGGAAGGAGTCAGTTGTTTTTTCAAAATATGCAAAGTCTTATTTTCTTAATATCATTCTAAATTGTGTCTGGAGCCTCTATTTTCTTATTGAAGTGTATCTTTATTTTATTCCAATGCCCTTTACACTGTGATAATCCACATTTTGCCCTATTATAAATGTCTTCAATTCTGTAGATTAATGTGGTAGATTTTATTTTTGTTTATAAATAATTTCTGATCTTTCTAGTGGGATGATTTTGCTTCTTGTCCCATTACTCTCAGGCCTGGCCACATGGCTTGCTTTGTTCCATAAAATCTGATGAAAACCATGACACCATGTCCAAATCAAGCTTTAAGCATTACCATAAGTGATCACTGTGTCTCTCTTCTCCCTCTGCCCCCATTAAAGCCATTTCCAGGTTGGAGAAGCTCCTTGTAGATCCTGGTGAGGAGAGAGTATGGAGCAGACACACAGGTAACATGAGCCAGAAGCAATCTGCATTGTTCTAAGCCACTGAGATTTGAGCAGTATTAATTCAGCATTCCTTAGCTTATAGTTGACTAATGCAACTGATAACCTTTAACATTTTAAACTGTGTATTTCCTCAAATAATTGTGAGAATCTATGACTTTCCCTTTTAATTGGTGGGGAGGGATACAGAGGATTGAACTCAGGACCTTGCACTTGCAAGGCAGGCATGATGCCAGGAGCTAAATCCCTGGCCTTATGACTTTTTTTCTTAATTGGTCAAGTTGACAGTGAAAATTTTTCATCTTATGCTTTAAAATGTTCACAAGTTGTCATTTGCAATACATTGCAAAAATTGACCATTTAAACAAAATGAGTCCATCACTTTTTAAATTACCTAATTGGACAACATTTACACTAATATAAGGCACACTACTATTTTTGTTTTGTTTTGTTTTGTTTTGTTTTTTGAGACAGGGTCTCACTATGTAGCTAAGACTGACCTGGAACTCACTATGTAGCCCAGGCTGGTCTCAAACACACAGAGATCCCTTTGCCTCAGCCTCCTGAGTGCTGGAATTACAGGTGTGCATCACCACACCCGGCTACATTACCATATACTGTAAAACTACATATAAAGGTCTTCTTGACATTTGGAAACTTTTTTTTTTCTCATTGAGTTTATTGGTACATTTTAGGTATATTAGTTACATTCATCTTTGGGATCTTGTACCTTTCCATAACAGATCTTGGTTCTCATTTTTCCCCTTGTTCCTGCCCTCCCTTCACCCCCTCTCCCTTCCCTATTTACAAATACTTTATTTCCATTTTTTCATTGTCTCATTTTTTTCCTTTTCCCTTATTACCTCTCCCCTACTCTTCTCATTTATCCTACACCTTTCTCCCTTTTCTTCCTATTTCACATTGTCCATTATATCATTAGGATCTTATGTACCATTATAGTTTTTTACACCAGAGAAACTATTCGGTATTTACACGGGTGACTTATTTATTTCACTTAAGAGTATATCCTCAATATGTATCCATTTTCCTATGAATGACTCTAATTTCTCATTCTTTATGGCTGAGTAGTATTCCGCTTTATAGAAAAACCACATCTTCTTTTTTTTTTTTTCAGCTTTGAGTTTATTGGTACATTTTAGGGATACAATACAGTTACATTCATTGTTGGGATCTTGTATCTCCACATGACAAGTCTTGATTCTCATTTTTTCCCCTTACCACTGCCCTCCCTTCACCCCCTCCTCCCCTCCCCATCTACAAATACTTTATTTCCATCTTTTCATTATCTCACATTTTTTTCTTTTCCCTATTACCCTTCCCCTACACATCCCACCTTTCCTACATCTTTAGCTCCTTTCTTCCCTTTTCGAAATGTCACTAATCTTATTAGAATCTTATGTATTATTTCACATTATTCACACCAAAGAAACTATTCAGTATTTACACATGTGTGACTTATTTATTTCACTTAGGAGTATATCTTCAATATGTATCCACTTTCCTATGAATGAATCTATTTTCTCATTCTTTATGGCTGAGTAATATTCTATTTTATCGAAAAACCACATCTTCTTTATCCAGTTTCCAATGAATGGGCAAATGGGCTGTTTCCAAGATTTAGCTATTACAAACTGTGCCGCTATAAACATGGGTGCACATACTTCTCTGTGGTATGATTCTTTTAGTTCTCTTGGAAAGATACCCAGCAAAGGGATGGCTGGGTCAAATGGAACCTCCAGTCCAAGCTCTTTGAGGTATCTCCATATTGATTTCCATAGTGGTTGCACTAGTCTGCACTCTCACCAACAATGGAGAAGGGTTCCTTTCTCCCCACATCCCGGCCAACATTTGTTATTGTGTGATTTCTCGATAGCAGCCATTCTTTGTGGGGTGA
>NW_022900950.1:48794274-48795571 GCF_012274545.1 Fukomys damarensis | reverse complement strand
AATGGCTTTTGCTATTCTAGGTCTCTTATGGTTCCAAATGAATTTTTGGATTCTTTTTTCTAGTTCTGTGAAATATAGTGTTGGAATTTCAATTGGCATTGCATTGAATGTATATAGCAGTTTTGGTAGTATGGCCATTTTCACTATGTTGATTCTTCCGACCCAGGAGCAGGGGATATCTTTCCATTTTCTTATAGCCTCTTTGATCTCTTTCTTCAGAGTAATGTAGTTTTCAGTGTAGAGGTCTTTTGCTCCTTCTTTGAGATTGATTCCTAGATACTTCATTTTTTTGGATGTGATTGTGAAAGAAATTGTTTCCCTAATTTCTCTATCAGTGAGTCTGTTATTTGTGTAAAAGAAGGCTATTGATTTTTGAGTGCAGACCTTGTATCCAGGTACTCTGCTAAAAGTGTCAATTAAGTCTAGAAGTCTTTTGGTGGAGTTTTTTGGGTCTTCAATGTAGAGTATCATATCATCAGCAAATAATGATAGTTTAACTTCTTCCTTTCCTATCTTTATTGCTTTAATTTCTTTCTCTTGTCTAATTGCTGTGGATAATGTTTCCAGAACTATATTGAAGAGAAGTGGTGATAATGAGCATCCTTGTCTTGTTCCTTATTTTAACATGAAGGTTTTCGGTTTTTGGCCATTTAATATGATGTTGGCTGATGGTTTTTCATAGATAGCCTTTATTAAGTTGAGGTATAGACCATCTATTCCAATTTTTTGCAGGGTTTTTATCATGAATGGGTGTTGAATTTTATCAAATGATTTTTCTGCATCTATTGAGAGGATCATATAAAAACCACATCTTCTTTATCCAGTTTCCAACTGATGGGCAAATGGGCTGTTTCCAAGTTTTAGCTATTACAACTGTGCTGCTATAAACATAGGTGCACATATATCACTGTGATACGATTCTTTTAATTCTTTTGTAAAGACACCCTGCAGAGGGATGCTGGGTCAAATGGAACCTCTAGTCCCAGCACTTTGAGGTATCTCCATATTGATTTCCATAGTGGTTGCACCAGTCTGCATTCCCAACAACCATGGAGAAGGGTTTCTTTCTCCCCACAACCCTACCAACACTTTAAATGATTATTTTTTGTACTTCAATTTACAATTCCATTTTTGTTTATCCACAAACTTGAGTCCTGATTTTATTAGTCATCTAGACTTCATATTTTTCAGAAAAAAATATATTATTATATATACACTAATTTGACTTTTTTTTCTTTTGATCAGAAGGCCCCCAAAGTGACATTGTTTACTGGATTAAATTATCTTACAAGTCTTA
>NW_022900950.1:48785961-48794262 GCF_012274545.1 Fukomys damarensis | reverse complement strand
TTTATTATTATTATTATTTATTATTATTATTATTATTATTATTATTATTATTATTATTATTTTCATAATTTATTACTAAATATAATAAATTATGGGAAATAATATGAATTAGTCTTTTTAAAAATATTTTATGTAACTATATAACTATAAATGAATATTATCTATTGCCAAAAAAATTTAAGTTCAGAATTAAATGTAATTTTTTTAATTCCTACAAATGTAAGCAAAAATTTGTTCACATTTATAAATAAATTAGAATAAAGGGGTTGCTCAATAACCCAAATAATACTATAATCTACCATCAAAAATTATTTTGGTGTATTAGCTGATAAGTCAATTAGAGCTTCCCTTACATCTGTCAAAAACAAAGAATCAGAAAGAGTGTGGACCAGGGATAGTTCAGTTGTTCTTTTTCCTGCTTCACGAGCACAAAATCCTGAGTTCAATTCCTGGTACCAAAAAAAAAAAGAAACAGAAAAAAAAGAAAGTGTGCATTTGTGAAGTTATTGATTATCTAATCATTAGACTCATTCACTTAATTTGTGAGAAGTGCTTTTTAAAAGGAGTTACCAAGGTTCACCAATAATACATTAATTATGCCTGTGACTCTTACTCTTGGATTTTGTGTAACCCAATATAGAGAGAATTTGACAAACCATAATACTATAAATTATAGTACTTCTTTGCCAATATATTTTATGTATTTTATCTGATCATCAAATACATTCACCTAAACTTCATAACTACACATTTAGCTCCTTCAGTTTATGGAGATATCCCCCGACCATAACTAGTTGCCAAAGCCAGTCTTCATGACCAAATCACTTCATGATCAGATTTGCTCTCTGTGGCTTTATTTTTAAATTCAAATCAAAGTGTTAACACATGTCCTTGTGGTGAGCATCTCACTTCTTAATTCTAACATAGAAAATTCTAGAGCAAATATTTTCCATGAGGTTGCTAACCAGACAAAATAAGGCTTTGCCTATCAATATTTCTAAGTATAATGGTCAGAAGCAACTACTTAAATTTTACTACTGATTTTTTTTCTTTCTAGTATAAGCCCAGCCACATCCCAGGTCAGCACTGCTATGACTAGATCCTGAAGTAAAGAAAACATGGGGAATATTCTCTGTACTTTTCTCTCATGTGCCTCTCCGTGGGAAGTGTTACATTCATAGACAACAACAAGGGACATAAAATTTCTAACACTCCTGCTACCTCATTTTACAATATACTTGAGTTTAGAGTGGTGCTGCGGAAGCTGAAATATCTCATTTCCAATGCCCTACTTTTCATTTCACAGAAGCACATAAAAGGCAGGGAAAGGCAAGAAGCCCAAGTAGGTATTGGGATGAGTGGAAACATCAGCAATTGCAATAGTTTTCATTCCATTATAGATTTTCACACCCCTGAACAATTCCTCTCAGATGTGTGAAAATAGGCCTTTCTTTTGAGAAGTGGATTGAAAAGCAGACAGACAGACAGACAGACAGACAGACACACACACACACACACACACACACACACACACATATGCCCAAAAGATGGGAAAGAAGGACACATGGCTTCTTGAATTCAAGAAGGCTTCTTGAATGGCAGGCATCTATTCCAGCTAAAAATCACAGGAAAGAATAGTATGGATGTTGAACATATGAAATGTCATGCTTTTAAAACTTTACATATTTAGGTACCTTTAGGAAAGGATTGCTGTTCCCCAGCAGGTATCTATATCCCAATTTAAAGACTGTTGGTACAGAATTCGATTCAGCTGGGCAGACCAGACAAAGTCTAATTTACATTGTTTGAAAAACAACATCTCTTATTCTCTACTATTTGTATTTATTTGCTAATAGTGCTTAACAAACAGCAGCATGAATCAATGCCCATGTACTAGCTCATGGTTTCCTTGTGTCTGAGCACAGAGCCCAAAAACAGTTTCACTGGGTCTTCTGCTCAGGGCCTCACAAGGCTGCACTGTGGTGTGAGCAGACACTGCAGTCTCACCTGAGGCTTGGGCTCCTCTCATGAGCTCACTGGTCACTGACAGAGTTCACATGTTCAAGTTTTATGGCTGCAAGACTGAGGTCCTCCCTGCGGGGGGCTGTCCACTGCTCCCTCCCATGTGGACCTCTCCACCCATGGAAATGCATTTTTAAGGCCAACGGGAGGATATCTCTGCTGTTTCTTTTCTCTCTGACCTCTAGAAGACCTGTTTCTATAGGACTCTGTTGATCAAGTCAGATCTGCCAGATTACTTTCCCCCTTGGTTAAGGTAAAATCACTAATAAAGGGCTTAATTATACCTGTAAAATGTCTTTATCTTGGCAATATATACTGTAACATAAGGCAGGAAGTGACAGCCCATCATCTTTGCCACAGTCTATTAATAGATGTGAGTTCCACTGATTGGTGAAGAAGGGAGTGTTACAAAGTCATGGGTCATTAGGAGCCATCTTAGAGCACTGCCTCCCCTACCAGTTAAAACAAAACAACATGAAAGTAATGAATATAACAACTATGACCTGTTTTTTTCAAATGTATAATATAAAATTTTAAAAGACAGACTCTAGAGCACTCATTATTCCATGATTTTTAGAAGAATCACCAGGTAAATACCCAGAAGTAATTTCTGTATTATATAACAATTCTCTTTAGGGGTTTTTGAAGAACTTCTGTACTGTTTTCTCTAATGGCTATAATGACTTATCTTCTAATTTTCTCTATTTTGGATAATAGTCATACTGACATGTGTGAGGTAATGTTGTATTGCAATTCAATTTCCACATCCTTTATGATTAGTTATGTTGAGCATTTTCTCATATACCTTTGCCCATTTATATGTCTTTTAAAAATATCTATTTGAGTCCTTTGCTTACTTTTTCACTGAATTATTTTTTTACTCTTTACAGAGTAGTTTGAGTTCCTTATATATCTTGGATATTAGCACCTAACCAAGTATATGGTTGGCAGATATTTTCTCCTATTCTGTAGATTATTTGATTATTTCCTTTGCTGTACAAAAATATTTTAGTTTAATAATGCTATGTATCTATATTTGTTTTTGTTGCCTATTGGGGGGTTATATTTAAAAAATCATTCTCCAGACCAATATTGTGGAGCTTTCTCAATGTATTCTAGTCTAGTACTATTAAGTAGTATTAATATTGTCAGGTCATAAGTTTAATTAATTTAATTCCCTTTGAGTTGATATTTTTATAGTGAAGTAAAGGTACAGTTGTATTCCTCAACATGTGGGTACCCAATTTTCTTATTTGTTTATTAAAGAAAACATCGTTTTCAAAATGTTTATGTTTGTCAATTTTGTCAAAAAATCACATGATTGTACATGCATAAGTTCATATTTTTAATTCTCTAGTCTGTTCCATTGTCCAGTGAATCTGTTACAATGTCAGAATTAAGCTCTTTCAATTACTATGTTTTGTAATATAGTTTGAAACCAGATAATGTTGATAGCCTTGTGGGTTTTTGCTATTATTGCCTTGATGATTTGTTTTTTGAGTTTTAGGAAGGATATTTATGAGTTTTAATATTTTTTTCTATTTCTATTAAAAAATGACACAAATTTTGATAGGAATTCCACTGAGTTTGTAGGTCACTTTGTGTTTAATGATAATGTTTCTTTCAATCATGAACACTGGATATCTTTCTTCTTATTTGTCTTCTTTGATTTCATATTTTTCAGTGTTTAGATTTTTACCTTCTTCATTAAATTTATTCCTGAGTTTTGTTATTTATTTGCAGCTATTATAAATTATTGTTCTCATGACTTTTTTTTGAATGTTCATTGTTAGTACATAGAAATGCAGGTGTGATGGTACAATCAGCTACTCAAAATCCCAGCTACTTGAGAGACTGAGACAGGAGAATTGCAAGGGAAAGGCCATACTGAGCAACATAACAGACAAGACACTGTCTCCAAAATGCAAACAAACAACTGACTTACAACTTTGCTGCATTCATTAGTACTAACAGCTTTTTTTTTTGTAGAATCTTCAAGATTTTTCTATGCAAAATATGCTGTCAGTAGACAGTGACAATTTATCTTCTTACTTTCTTATTTGGATGCCTTTTATTTATTTCTCTTGCCCAAATATTCTGGTAATGGCTTTTATTTATATGTTGAATAAAAGTGGTGAGAATTAGGGTTCTTGTCTTCTTTCAGATCTTAAAGGAAAGGGTTTCAAATTTTCATCATTTAGTATGTTATCTGTGGGACTCTGTCATATGACCTTATAGTGTTGAGGTACACTCTTTCTATACCTAATTTATTGAGGGTCCTGTACTTGAAAAGATGTTGAATTTCATCAAGTTCCTTTTCCATGTCTAGAGAGATGATCATACAGTTTTTGTCCTTCATTATGTAAATGTGATGTATCACATAATGATTTGCATGTGTTGAACTATCTTTGTGTCACTCGGTTGAATCCCACTTGATCATGGTGAACAATCCTTTTAATTTGTAGTTGACTTCAGTTTGTTAGGCTTTCATTGAGAATTGTGCATTTAAATTCATCAAGGATATTTTAGTTTTCCTTTACTGTGACTTTTTCATCTGTCTTTAGTGGCAGGGCAGTGTTGGCTTCATAAAATAAATTGGAAGAAGTCCCTCCTTTTCAGTTTTTTGGAGGAATATATTTATTTAGTTCACCTTTAAATGTGTGATAGAATGCAGCAGTGGAGCTATCAAGTGCTGGGCTTTTCTTTGATGGAAGACTTTCTAATATTAATTCAATCTCCTTAGTCAGTATTGGTCTATCTCTCTTTTCTATTTCTTCATGATTCAGTCTTGATGGGTTGCATGTATCTAGGATTTTATCCGTTATGTCTGAGTTACCTAATCTGTTGGTTGCTCATAATCATCACTATGGTCTTTTGTATGCTGTTATTTGGTGGGACCATTGCCTGAGCTCTATAATCAGTCTGAACTACCATTTGGGCATGGCCATCACCATTCCAATCCAATGTGCCCAAACAGAACTTACTTCCTTTCCTTAGAAATGTTTTCTTTTTCTGAAATTCTACATTTTTCTATCAACATCTAGCCTCTCAGATCCCTTCCATTTCTTTTCCATTCTCACAGTTCACCAATTTCTGTTAGTTCCAACTCAGAGCATCTTTGGAATCCATTGCTCCTCTTCAGGCTCACATCTACTGAATTGGTTCAAGCCCATATTTCTTGACTGAACTCTAATGATCATCCATTCACTAGGGTAGCCTCTCTACTATGTTTCACTCCCTACCACAGTTCATCCTCCATACATCTTCTGGAATTAGTTTTCTAAAAACAAATATGACCCAATATTTCTGATGTTTAAAGGCTTCTCTTGATTTTCCATTGCTTATAGAATAAAATCCAAATGCATTCTATGACATAAAAAAAATCATTACAATTTGTCCCAATAACTTCTCTAACATCTGTTCTTTCATGTAGTTTTCCTCTTTTTATATTTATCAAAATGTAAAATAATTATAAGCTTATATCCTTTCTCTTTCTCCAGTTACTAACTTTTCAAAGGAAATGACTGTGATCATTTGGAGGATATTCTGCTAAAGACTAATACTTGAAGACTTGAAGAAGTGAGGGAGGATGAGAAGACAGTCTGTTCTCTTGCAAGAGCTACCATATAAACAAACAGAAATAGGGGATTGTCTTTCAGGGAACAAACCCAGAATCATTTCATTAATAGTGCCCATGGTGCTTCTGAAACCTTGGAAGATGACTTTATATGAGCCACAAAGAATAGTGTATCAAAAGCTGTGTCCCTTCCCTAGTAACTCATGTGTGGGATAAGCCTCAGAATCCCATTGAACCGATGGATTCCCTTCTACTCCAGACTGTCCTTCAAAGATTCGCCTTGGCTTGCACAGATCTGGACCAGAAGCACATTGGTAGCACCTATCAAAATGACCAGGTGTCCACAGAGACACCATGTGGCTACAAGAAGTAGTGATGATATCAGACCCACCTCTGTTCCCTAGGCTAACATCCATCCTTAAATATATAAGTTCCTATTGTTAATAAAATATCAGGAACAGGCTAAAAGAAAAATGCTGAACTTTCTCCTAACTAGCACATAAGAATCACATTTGACTATTTGTTATGGTTATTGTTCCTGAAATGAGTAAGAAAGGGTTATGGCTATTGTTCTCTAGCATATTTAACAGTTCAAACTGGGAAATGTTTCTGACTCATAATATAGAGAAAGGGGCTTTTTTTTAATCTTTGAAATCCTTTTATAAAAGAAAATGTATGGAAAACTGGAGCAAGGCAGACCAGAAACCACCCCAGTTGTTCAGGCTGATGTGGAAGTTGATGCCCCTGTACTTGCCCCAGGTCTCAGCAGCAGCCCCTGAGCTCCTCACAGTCTAGGAGCCCCATGGAACATAGTTTAAAACTTACTTTCTTGATGAGCCAAAGCCATTGAAGAATTTAATTTAGAGGATGCCATCTGCAAATCATCTTTGTAGAGCAGAGGATGTTTTTAAGGACGTAAGCTGGAAATACATAGTAAGACTGAGACCAAGAAGGACACCAAGTATTTTGATGGGTGTAATGTCATGAATAATGTCAGACATCAGTATGCACAAAACATGTTGAGCTGATTTTATTAGTAAATATAAAATTATTTGTAAATCATTATCATACATGTACTGGGAAGAAAAACAATGTCTCAATCATGGTGACTACCCTAGAAATATGTCTATCATCCCATTTTCCCCCCCTTGGAGATGGGGATTGAACTCAGGACCTTGTGCTTATGACACAGGTGCAGCACCACTGAGCTAAATCCCCGGCCCCACAACATTCTTAAATGCTTTCCTGTTGAAAGGTCTTTTTATTCCATATCCTCTACAACCCAACTTGTAAAAAGTATTTTCATTCAAATTACATCAAAAATTAAGGGATTTAAACTTGTTGTGAAAATCATGTATCCAAGCTAGTTTTTAGGGAAAATCTAATGAAATAAAACGTTAACAAAAGTGAAGAGAATGCCTACTGGAATAAAAATAAAATGAAGTTTCTAAAACATTCTGAGGAAAAATCTGGTAGGAAACACTATTTTAACATAAATGTAGAATTTAAGCATGCTGTAAGGAATGTCATATTTTTAAGCTAGTTTTGAAAAAATCTTTTAAAATTGCTTGCATTAGAAACATTGGAATTTAATCTTTTTTTTTCAAAATAGTTTAGAGCGGAACTAGAATATAACATATTTTTCACCAAAAAAAAAAAAAAAACAGTGCAGGATTTAAGTAATAATATACTTGCTACAGTAAACACAAATCCTTTGGAGGGACACTCAAGTTGGGATAAAATTGTTCCAAGTCCACTGAAAGTGACCAGCTCTTTGTACCACCTCCAGCCCAGCTTCTCCTGGTGAGGAGGAATATAATGTAGCTGCCAAGGGTGGAGAGCAGGTGTGGATGAGGCAAGTCCCTTTAGTTCAGTGTAGGTGATTCCCTGGGTGGGACTGAGCTCTGAGTTGTCAGCAGCCTAGAAAGTAAAGGCCTGATCTTCTTTGAGGGCTCCATTGGGTACCACTCCACAGCACTCTCTGCAATAAAAATGGGGAATTGGGGAAGAGATGTAAGACCACAGAGTAGAGAATGTTAGGCACATTGGAGTGTAACAGTGTTTCACCAGCTCAAGATCAAATGTCTGGATGAAAAGTCAAATTCTTAAAAAGGCAGCTAAAAACTGTTTTTAGATATCTAAACAGGAAAAAGGAAGAAAATTAAATAAGGTAACTGTTAATTTTTGCCACGTGGGAACTCTAACAAATTCCAAACCCACATGCTATTGCAATACAAGTGAAGATTCAGGATAACAAAAGCAAGTTGGTATAAGAAAAATTTAATATTCATGCAGAACAACAAACTAGACACTTAACTTCACAGCATGTGTAAATATCAATTTAAAATGGATTACACAGGGCCAGGGATTCAGCCTAGTGGTTCCAGTGCAAGTGCAAGGACCCAAACTTAATCCCCATACCAAAAATAAATAAATAATAAAAATGGATTAAACACTTAAATCTAAGACCTGCAACACTACTAGAAGAGAACAAAGAGGGAAATATCCATGGCACTGTTCTGGCAATGGTTTTCTGAATATAATATCTAAAGCACAGACAATAATAATAAATATAGATAAATGAGGGCGATGGATTTAGCTCAGTGGTTCTGTCACCTGCCTCACAAGCACAAGGTGCTGAGTTTGATCCCCAGTACAAAAATATATATTGCTTTTTCATTTGATGTAATCACATATATATA
>NW_022900950.1:48772237-48785809 GCF_012274545.1 Fukomys damarensis | reverse complement strand
ATATTATATATATAATCAAATGAAAAAGCTCTGTCCAGCAAAGAAAATAGTCAACAGAGAGAAAAGCAACAGACAGAATGGGAGAAAATACCTTCAAACCACACATTTGCTGAAAAATAATAAACAAAATATATAAGGAACTAAACAAAACAGCAAGAAAATAACCCGATTTAAAAATGAGTGAAGGACCCAAACATACATTTCTATACAAATAGCCAACAATTACATGAAAAAAATGCTCAAAATGGACTGAATATTTTTTAAAAATATATTGGTGTGCTTGTGCTTGACTGTAATCTCTACTCTGAGAGACTGAAGAAGGTGGAGAGCAAATTCTAGCCCATCTTGAGCAGTTTTGCAAGACTATATCTCAAAATGAAAAATAAATTTACAAAGTAAATTTTTAAAAAAGGTCTTGGAAAATAGCTCAATCCCCAGAGCTACACACACACAAAAAGAGAAGTGTGTGGGGATGACCACATAGAGAAAGAGAACCCTTACATAGCATCGGTAGAAATGTAGTTTAGGACAGCCACTATGGAAAGCAGCACAGAAGTTCCTCAAAAGTTATAAATAGAACCACAATGCGATTAGTAATTGCACTGCTGACATACATCCAAAAGAAATGAAATCAGTGTGTCGAGGAGCTATCTGCATTCCCATGTTCATCACAGCAGTAGTCACAATAGCCTAGGTATGGAATCAACCTAATTGTCCATCAACAGATGAATAAATTTTTACAGGGGTATATTCATGCACTATAAATATTATTAATCTTAAAAAAACAAGGAAATCTTAACATTTGCAACCACATGGATGAACCTGGAGGCCATTATGCTAAGTAAAATAGGCCAGGTCTAAGAAGATAAATATGACATGATCTCATTGACACGTAGAATCCAAAACGGCTGAACTCCAAAGCAGAGCAGAGTGGTGGCTGCCAGGACTGAACGGTGGGGAGATCTTCCTGGGCGAGGGGAAGACACTAGTCAAAGAGTACAAAGTTTCAGTTAGGAAGGGTAAAAAAGTTCTTTTTATTTAGCGTGGTAACTATAGTTAATAATAATTTATTGTGTACTTGAAAATTGCTGAAGATAGATCTTAAATATTAAATACTCTTGCCACAAAAATAGGTATGTTAAATAGTAGGTATTAATTAGTTTGATTTAACCATTTTATGATATATAAAAATATCAACACACCATAAATACACACAATTTTCTTTGGTTAATTATACCTCAGTAAAGCTGAATAAACAAAAAAATAAATAAAAATAAAATAGTCAACGACTGACAGATCAATAGAGTGTGATATCTGTCTAAAATTGATTATTTAGCATTAGAAAGGAATGAATTATTGGCACATACTACAATATGGATAAATCATCAAAGCATTATACTAAATGAAAGAAGTCAGTCACAAATAACTGATATTTTAGGAGCACGTTTATATAAAGGGTTCAGAACAGGAAACCTACAGAGATAGAAAGTATGTCAGTGGTTGCCTAGGGCTTAGAGACAGGGGTTGAAGGGAAATAAGAAGTGATTGCAAATGTTAAGAAAAAGTTCTCAAAGTAATAGTCGTGATGGTTGCACAATTATGAATATACTAAAAATGGAATACTTTAAATTAGTAAATTATGAGGTATGTGAATTACATCTTAGACATGTTTAACTTTTTAATAGTAGATACAATAATACTGTAGTAAGATAAAAAGGCAATAAATATCATTACATACTATAATCAGTTTATAAGAAATACTAAACACTTGCTGTATGCTGTATGGTGAAAATTTAAATACTAAGTTATTCTATGACACACCATGAATATTTTGACGCCTGCTAAGGATGCTTCAGAAATACAGAAAATTCAATAACATTTTCTCTTCAGCATAGGCATTTCTTCACATTTTTAATTGAAGGAGAACAATCAAGCTGGCTAAAATTAAAATCTTAATTGTTCAGCCCTTGGCTGTGTTTTGTCAAGGTTCATAAACACAAGCCTATGATCAGAATCTACAGAAATCCTGAGAATACCAAACACAAATGAATTGCCAGAGGATGTTTCCATACAGAATTAAATACTGCTTTTGAAAGACGAGCAAATGATTTATTTCTCATTGCAAACTCTTTGTTGGAGAAAACGCTTTAAAAAACTCAATTCTAAGAATTGTCTTAAATTTTTAGCTTTTGTCTGCTAGCTCAAAAAAAAATCCTTAGTTGAGAAACTTCACCTTGAAATAGTTGAGACTCTGAGGCACATTCATTCTCATTCTCATAATGAAGCAAAAGCATCTCAGGTATCTCTAGTCATTGAGCATCTGGACAATTTCCAAACCCCAAAGAAACTGAAAATTCTGCTCAGTGACAGCACATTATTTAACTCACCAGAGCAATTTAAGATAACACAATGTGACTCAAATCTGTGTGAAGAAAGATATCGGGTGAAAGCATTTCTTCCTTAAGAAACACCTGCTGGCAATGGAGAGGAAAAGTGCATGTCAAATTGTGAGCATGTATAAGAACTGTCCTGACTAATTCCATAGCCATAGCAAATTAGCACTCTTCTACAGGGGGGGGTGATTTCCAAAGGCTTCAAGCTGAATATAAGGATTGATAGGAAAAAGAAGCAACTGTTAAATTTTTACACACACACACACACACACACACACATATACACACAAATTTATTTATGTATTCTATATAACAATTTATGTATATATATATATATTTATAAATATCCCACACATTTTACTTATACAATTTTTAATTTGTAATTCATATAAATCACCTATGATACTGTATAATTATAAATATATATATATATATGCCAGCTACCATTGATAAAATCAACCATTCTGGTTGATCACATGAGTATTTTAATGCTTGTTATGTCTCCAACACACCCTAGATAACTCTTGAGAAACAAAGAATCTATAATTTAAAAGCTGGCTGTACCTTTCCACCTGCCAAGTTAGCACTTATTTCCCAGATAGTTTCCCAGACACCTGCATGTTAGCATTAGTGCTTCGCTTCACACCCTCCACAGTAGTCAGGAAGGAAAAGGCAAAGCATCTTTATCACTGTGAGCTCATTGGATATCTGAGGTGCAAAATAAATGGTAGGTAAGACAGAGAAAAAAATTCAAGGTAATTGCAAGATGCCTTTATAATTTCATATTAACAATTTTACTTCAGTATTGGTTTTGCTAAAAGTGAGAAGTCTGAAGGTCTTAACAGGTATTTATTAGGGTACTTCACTTTTAAATGGGAGCTGCTCACATACTTGGCTCAATGCTGTGAAGATCTCTACTACTTAGTCATTTAACATCTTTGATCAGTTCCACTCTGAGACTCACAATAAAATGCAGGTGCTCACACTCATACTATGCACAGAAAAGATTTGACTGGACAATAAAGTAGGCAGTAACTGGTTTCTACCTCCCCTGAGGTGCCAGTGGACATGTACAGTGCCTGGCATCCTTCATTGCCAAGTGTGACCAATGACACCAGGAAGGATCTTTGAGGAGGAACCAGGTAGTCTTTATGCCCAGCACCTTCCCAGCAATGGCTGCGATGGAACCATCACTTCCATGACCACCCGTGCTGCAGGTGTATCCACGGGGCCACTTCTGTTAAGTGACCACAACAGAAAAGGATAATGGATTTGAAACTACTGGAGATTCTTCTTACTGCTACTTTGAAATCATGTAGCCTGAACATTTCTCAGGATGAGTTCAAAGAGGCTCTGTTCTGAACAAGTTTGGAAAAAAAGAAAAAAGAATAAATAATTACTAAGCCTCTAAATGCAAAGCACTTTAAAAATAAGCTTTGCAAAAAGTCAGCAGGATGTATGCCAAAGTGAAAGGGGAAAATATGGTCACATAGAGTAGTAAGAACCTGAGAATTTTTCTTTTTTCCATAACTGGGTAGTATTTTCTAAATTTCCTATGGAGAATTTTTTGGGGGTAAAATGTTTAAGTGGAAGAAAGAGAAGATTTCAAAAGATAAAAGAAACTCTTACTTGCTGCTATGCTTTGGCTCTTGAATGCTCCATCGAAGTCCTGGGTGTTGAAGTCTTGGTCTCCAGTGCATGGACCATTGAAAGGTAGTGGAACCTTTAGGGTATGGAGCCTAGTAGAAAGACGTTGGGTCACTGGGGCTGTGCACTTGAAGGAGAAAATGGAGGCCAAGCCCTTTTCTCTGCCTTCTGGCTGCTATGAAGTAAAAAAGACTTCCTTTGTCCCATGTTCCTGCAATGGTGCGCTATGCCACCACAGACCACCCCAGTTCAGGAGGGCTGAACAGCAATGCACATGTGAAGACCCCACTATCCTGCAATACTAAATGTCCTTCATTAGTAGTGTCCTTTCTTAACCAATTCACCTTTGAAACCATGAGCCAAAATAAACCTTTCATCCTTTAAAGTTGATTATCTTGGGTATTTTGTTACAGCAAGAGAAAGCTGATGAACACATACTCACTATCCCTAAAAATAATCACACTAGATTTTTATTTGCTTTGTATATGCTTTTCTCCTTTGTATAAACTTTTCTTCCCACCCTGATGGGCAACAGACAATGTTAATGCAAAATATTGTGAATTTATTGGCTGCTTTTAATCTTAGCTTTTTTTTTTCCTGGTGGTTCCTTTAAAAATCTAAAGCCTTCTGCTCTTTTCTTTGGTTCCTGTTTGCTCCTCTAGGCCTTAGAAGAAGTGTCTGGGACTCGCCACACATCACAAAGTCTCCAAGAAGCCTCTTTATTTTACCCTCCTCAAAGGTCAAAGAAATGATGGCCACCCCAAGTCTTTCTCTCCCACACATGAGAGAACTAGCCACAGATTTTCTCACATGAGCTTGCTCTCATATTCCCAAAGACAGCCTGGTGCCTGTTAAGACTAAATTCTAAACAAGCTGAAGTTGTTCTACAGGTAAAAATGTGAAGAAGAAAGGAAGGGGAACAATCACTATTGAGTTAACAGTTATGTTAAGACTGCAGAAGGCTACTCTATCTAAAGAGAGAAATTTCCCACCTTGGAAGCAGATTCCTGGGGGCAGCCATATCTAATATTTCAAGGGAGTCCCCAGCAGCTTAAGTAGGACATGGATTAATTAGAGCTCTGAAAGAAATAATCAAAGCACAGTAGGATTAAACAATATCTATAAGGAGAAACGAGAGGAATTAATCTAACAGGAAGAGGGAATACATCTTAAGCAAGGCAACACTAGCAGCACAGAAAGAAAATTACTCAAAAAGCCTTTAGGAAACTATAGCCTTTCCAAACTGGAAAGGAAGATTTCAGCCCTAGGAAAAATTGGGTTAAAGTTGCTGTGTGATAAGTAGAGGCAACAGAACCTAAGTTCTTGTCCAAGAAGATAGTAGATGCCCTCAAAGCAGAGTGTTCCCTGGAAAAGAGGTTCTCCACAAATACAGATGTAGTGGTGCTAAGCCCAACTCCTTGGCCTCCAATGTGATTTGAAGTTCTGAATTTGTGGGATATTAGAAAAGAAATCTGATGCATAATCAACAGCATTACATAATATCTCCAGTAAGATCTGGGGCAACATCCCATTAATTTTCTTAGGCAAAATATATGAAGATTCAATTAGGTTCAAATTGTGTAATTGATAATGTGAAATAGGAAGAAAAGGGATAAAGGAGTATGGGAAATGGGTAGGGGAAAGAAAAGAAGGGAAAATAAAAAAATATGAGAAAAGGAAAAAATGGAAACGAAGGTTTTGTAAATAGGGAAGGGTGAAGGGGATGAAGGGAGAGCAGGGAAATGGGGAAAAAATAAGAACTAAGATGCATCATGTAAAGGTACAAGATCCCAATAATGAATGTAACTGTACTCTATACCTAAAATGTACCAATAAACTCAATGAATAAATAAATAAATAGACTCTAATTTGTTCAAGTTTTGCCGCCAGGTGAGTTGTGGGAGAAAAATAACTCAATTGTATATGGTTTTTAGACTTCAGGAATGTGACTAAGGGATTATAGGCACTTACATTTTTGTGTATAGGTCTTTCCCAGCACAGATTAAGAACCGTAGTCTATGTGTCTTCCCCTTAGTGCCTGGCTTATGACTGGAGCCCAATAGGTGAGTTTAATTTAACTGACCAATTTTCAGGCTGTGATCCTCTCTTCCATTTGCTGAGGGCTCTGCCCCAAATCACCGGACATTCAGGGAAGGCCAAACTGCAAGGACAAGGGTATTCTTCTGCTTAAATATACCCTGAGCCTCTGAAGTGAAAGTTAAAGACAAGGTAATGTTTTTTCCTTGCAGTACTGGGGATGAAACCCCAGAGAACATGCAAGTTCTCTACCACTAAGATAAACCCCTAGCACAAAGTAAATGTTAGGACTATTTTAATTTGTTCTTTTCCAATTCCAGGTATTTACATTTTTTAAGTACTTTAAATATTAGAAGCACCAAGGGTTAGATTTTTGCAATCTTGTTGGGGATTTGGTAGCATACTTTGTTTTCACCCCTTCATCACTCCCCTTTCTCTACCTCCCCCCTAGTTTCACATTTTGGGGGTATTTATATGTTTATATTTTGCTCAGATCCCTTTCCCCATTATTCACCCTTACACCTCCTCCCCTACCTCTTCATCCCTTCCTCTTGTCTAACAATAATCTTCCTTCTACTTGCTTGTAATTTTTTTTAGATCTATATTGAGGGAAAGCATGTGATATTCATCTTTCTGAATCTGGCCTATATTATCCAACATGGTAGTCTCCAGATCCATTTTCCTTTAAATGACAGAATTTTGTTCTTCTTTGCGGTTGAAAAATACTCGATTGTACATACATACTACATGTGTTTTAGTTACTCATCTGTTGATGGGCATATAAGTTTTCTATCATGGTTAGGGTGAATTATGCCACCATAAACACGGGTATGCATATATCTCTATAATATGCTGAATTTAATTCCTTTGGGTATATACTAAGAAGTGCTATAATTCCATCAAATGGTAGCTCTATTTTTTAATTTTTTTTGTGTGTGTGTAACTTCAATTCTGTCTTCCATGGTGTCTTTACTAATTGACATTCCCAACAGCAGTGTAGGAAGGTTTCTATTTTCCCTGCGTCATTGCCAAAATTGACCTTTTTTATATTGTTGACGATAGCCACTATGTCTTGGGTGAGATAGAGTCTTGGTAAAAACATTCCAGAAAGCTCGGAACGAGAGTTGAGCAATCACAAAAAATGTTCCATCTGGCAAAACCAGTTCCCATAATTATTCTGTCCTTAAATGTACCGGCCTGGAGACAAAGTTAATACTAAAAACATACTAAGAACAGCAAGTATTGCCACACACAACAGCAGAAACAACTGAGCCCCATGTACCCTTCCGCTGAGCTTCCATGAGGAGGTCCCATGCAAGAAGCCACTTTCCCCACTCATTACCACCTTGATCACAGATGCACCTGCTGTGCCTCATGCCCATCACAGTCACTGTCACCCAGCCTGGATATAGATGTGATGAGTTGTTCTCTTGGCCTCAGCATATGGGACAAGATCTTCTTTCTTAAGAGCACAGGAAGTATATAATTAGTCTTATCTTTTGCTCCATGAGGAATAGGACATAGCTTTAAAAGTTAGGAAAAAAACATGAGTTCAAAGTTAAATACTGAAAGCAATTAGGACATTAGAAAAGGCAGCCAGAAAGAGAGCATCAGCATTCGAATGCACATGCCAACTGAGTTTCTGATTCTTATCACTGCCTTTTGACACACAGGACTTGCCTGCTCTAGAAAACCCTTTGTAAAGAAATTTAAATAAATAGTTAACAAATCAACTTACTCTCTAATGAAAAGAATGCAAAATTTCAAATCATCATCTCCAGATTGCTTTACTTAATAAAATGCCTCAGAATGTATTTGGTGGGGTTTTTTGTTTTGTTTTTTTATTTTTTGGGTGGTTTTTTTTTCATATTTATTGTACAGAGGATACATGTGCAGAGTTTTAAAATAGTAGCAATTAAATTGATTATTTGAGAGATTAAGTCTCCGCTCCCAATATCATCCTAACGGCCCCCAGTTCTTCTTTCCAGAAGAAACTCTTGAGACCAGATTTTTGGATTTTCCAGAAATATTATCTGCATATTTTAATTGTATATCACTATTTAAATTCAAATTCCATCATATTAGAACACACTAACATACAGCTTGCTCCCTTCCTCCAAATGCATTTAAATCATTAGTTACAAAAGATTCTCCCAATCCCACAATCAACCAGGAATTATGCTTTTCTCATTGCTTCTTGACAGTCAGTCTCATCATGGTTAACGGGGGAGGTGGGCAGGGAGCGGCAGAGCTGGCATCTAGAATCTGACCACTTTCTACACAGTTCAGGCAAAAGAGAAATGAAGGTACAGGAAGTTTCTTCCATCCAGAAGGTTCAAAAGAAAATATTCAAAAGGACGAAAGGCAGCAGATAGTGACATCTGGAGAACAGAGGGACATATCATGGTTCCAGCCTCAGGAGAAAGAGTGTCCAGGTTTGTGCACAGAGCAGACATTACTGAAGTCCATCAGCAGGCTGCATGGCGTAGGAGTAAAACCAGGTTCTGAGAACGAGCCTGACAAGATAGAGTCCTAGTATCAAGGACATGGACTTGGGAACAACGCCCAGACAAGCATCATGGCCAGAAAGCAAATTCCAGGGAATATGGAATTTCAAACACAGAAGAGTCCTTTATTACTGGAGCTATTAGAGGTTAGTCTATAGTTACTAAAGCCACAACCCGAGGTTAGAAGGAGAATTGATCTAAAATCAGTCCTGATGACACAGAGTGCCAGGATGGGTCTGTTGAGGGGCTGCTGGTGAGGCAGAAAGAGCCCTGTGGAGGCAGGAACCAGGCAAGGCCAGGCCCAACAATCTAGAGTCTATCAACCACCCTCATCCTTGTTGCTACCTCCTAACTAGTTCTTCATCCACAAAATGAGGTTCGACCTCCTTCTCTGTCAAGTCCCTTCCAAATCTAATTACCTAACCTTCCTTCCTGAAATCAATTGTTCTTTCATTTTTCCAGTTGATAGTTGCAAATGAACATATCTATAATCTGACTTTATTACTCTACTCTGCAACATCTATGTGCATGCAGAATTCTGCAGGGCCCTAGTACTATACCTGGAGCCCTCCACTCCGCATTCAAGGCTAACATGATGCTGCCAAACTAATTCTCAGAAATGTTACTGTGTGTTGAACTGTGTCTCCCCAAAAGATTAAGTGAATCTCTAGTCCCTGGAAACTACATATTCCTTTACATGGAGATAAAATGTCTGGGGATGTTTTTATGATGTATGTTGAGATGAGTTCACAGTGGAATAGTGTGAGCCCCTGATCCAATATAAATGCTGTCCTTAGAAGGAAAAAATACACTAAGACATTTGTGCCCAGAAAGATGACAAGAGAAGAGACATAGGAAGAATGCCGTGGACGACAGAATCAGGCTGGAGTGATGCATGCACAAGCCATGGACACTAAGAATCACCACAACCATGAGAAGCTCCATAGTAGAAAGGCAGAGAGCAGTTCTCCCTCAGAGGCTTCAGAGAGAATGCACAGTGTGGTTAACAACTTAGTTTTGGACTTCTGGACTCAGTAACTGAGAGAATACATTTCAGGTATTTTTAAGTCACCTAGTCATAGAGCTTTGTTACAGCAGCCCTAGGAAAAAAACACAAAGGTCTTTAGCTTTTCTCCTTCCCTCAGCAGTTTCTCTGTGGTACTGCACCTGCCTCCCTCTCCTTTTCCATGAACCTCCTATGTTTCCTGTGGGCCCACGTGAATTGGTTCTTGATCCAGAGTCTTCCTCGAGTCATCACACCTGCTTCGATCTGTTACCTCTTTGAACTTGTCATCCATGCTCTGCACAATTATCCTCCTGACAGTCACATGTGTGTGGGTCCTTTCTCCTCAGATGGACTGAAGGTCCCTCAGTATTAAATGTGCATTTTACTTTTCTCTTAGTCTACTGTGAATCCAAAGTGTAGATTTATGGTGTCATAGAAAAATATTTGGATTTTTTCCCAGTTCCTGCAACATACGTCCTAAAATCACTGGAATTCCTGAGTGTCGAGTGTGACAGGACAATCTTCTCTCCTAATGAGGTGACTCTTGAGGCTCTGAGCCCCTAAGTAGCTTCATGATTACAGCTGGACCCTATAAATACCAAGGCTTGATTAGAAGCTTGAAACTTTTAGCTCTCCTACCCCTACCTCTATACACACAACCTCCAGGAAAGGAAGAGTAAGCTAGAGATTGAGTGAATCACCAATGGCTAATGATTTAACCAAGCATGCCTATGTAATGAACCCTTCACAAAAACCCTTTCAGAGAATGCTAGATTGATGACCACATAGGAGTTCTTTGAAGTGGTGCACCCTAGTGACACAGGGGCAAAAATGCCTGTACTAAGGACGCTTCTCTGACCTTACACTATGTACCTATTCATCTGGCTGATCATATATATATTTTATAATGAACTATTAAGCATAGGTACTTTTCTCAGTTCTATAAACTATCTTAGCAAGTTATTGAACATGAAGATGTGGGAACCACTGGTTTATAGCCTATTAGTCAGAAATATGTGTTAACCTGGGCCTTGTGATTGGCACCTACAGTAGGGGACTCTGATGAACTGAGCCTTTGAACTTGTGGGATACAATGTTGATGCCAGGTGGAGTCAGAAGTGACTTGCTGAAATCCAGTCAGACAGTTGAAGAAGTTGTGTTGGAAAAGACATCACATGTTTTCTTTCAAGGAATGGAAAGAACTCATCTTATTTGGTGTCAAAAGTGATGTGAGAAAAAAATTCTCTCAAGAGTCAAGAAGCAACGCACGATTCAGTAGTATTAAAGGGATACTAATGTCAAGAAATAATAAGAAAAATATACATACACCCATGTGTATAGCAGCACAGTTTGTAATAGCTAAAACATGGAAACAGCCCAATCGCCCATCAACAGGAGACTGGATAAAAAAGATGTGGAGTTTTTTTTAATAAAATGGAGTATTACTCAGCCATAAAGAACAAGAAACTAGAGACATTTTTTAGCTAAATGGATGCATGATGAGGCCATACTCTTAAGTGAAATAAATAGGACACACATGTGTAAATACCAAATAGTTTCTCTGGTGTGAAAAACTAAAAGTGTAAATAAGGTTCAAATTGTATAATTAATAATGTGAAATAGGAAGAAAAGGTCTAAAGGAGTAGGGGAAGTGGGAAGGGTAGGGGAAAGGAATAAATATGAGAAAAGGATAAAATGGAAACAAAGTCTTTGTAAATAAGGAAGGGTGAAGGGGGTGAAGCAAGGTCAGGGGAATGGGAAAAAAATAAGAACCAAGATTCATGATGTAAAGGCACAAGATCCCAGTGATGAATGTAACTGTATTGTATACTTTAAAAGTACCAATAAAACTTAATGAGAAAAAAAAGAAGTGACAAGAAAAACACTCCATGACTGTTCATTGAACACTCCAAAGTATGTTCAATATCTCTAATGCAATGAAAAAAATCCTATTTCAAATTTGAAATGGATTTCTTTTTAATTATAAAATTCATGGTAAAACAAGTAATAGAGAGTTTACTCTAAAGTAGTGAATTCAATGCTAATACATAAACTGGCTCCTGAAACCAAATGTAAACTATACATGAATCTTAAAGAATACCTCATTTTGCATATTATACATAAAAAGCAATCTAAAATAATCATCACTTGAACTCTAATACCAATAGATTTAGAAAATCTGACAATATCCAGCCATTTTGGAGGTGTTATTCAATTAGGAAAACTGAGTGGAAATTTATCCATAGATCAGCATTAATATCATCTGATTTACCTAGACACCTATTTCTTTCTTATTAAATTATTTGAGAAGTAGTGCAGATCCTATAATCAAATCTGTTAGCGAAGACCTTGCAATTCATATCATCCAATCTATCGTCCAGTGTAGAATCTTCTCCACTTCCCTCCTGGCTTAGCCATCTGATCTTTGCCTGATATAACTTACAAAACAACAAAAAAAGCTTTCTGCTCTGAAGAGCACCTATTCGATTTCTGGATTCATAGCAAAAAGGACTCTAGAACCTCTTCTAATTGGTGTCCGTGCCAAAGAAGAACACCTAATGAGAAGACTCTCGATGTCTTCTGGTCCTCAGCTTTCGACCTTCCATAATAGGTTTCACATCAGAACAAAGATGAGTAGTGATTCTCCACCAGAACTGCTTTCACTATCCAAGTTAGTCCTCATTTCAGTAACCCTGTAAGACCTCAGACCCGCTTTTCTAACAGTGCAGCTCAGCATTTTTTTTCATGCAAAGTAATCCCAAGCCTTATCGCTAAGATCAGCGCTTCCTGAAAATACCAAGTGCTTGGCCTTTGCTCTCAGCATGAGCATCTTGCACTCACTCACTTGTAGGGCTTGAACTTAATAGGTTTGAGGATAACTGCAACCGGGCCATTTCATAGGCATTCAGATACTTAGTGAAGTAATTTATACCTCTTCACCTCAAAATGAGGCCATAAGTAAGGTAAAGTTTTAAAGAGAAAAATGCAACAGCGCTTATAATAGTTTCAATGCTCAAAAAAAACCCTTATAAATTTAGCAGCTTAAAACCCACATTTTTGTTATCTCACTACATCTATAGTGTAGGAATCTGGACAAAGTTTATGCAAGCCTGTTCCCTGGTGTCAGCCAGGACTTAGCCTCCTTTGGAGGCACAATTTGCCACAAACCTGGTTCTAAATTCACTGAGACTGTTAGCAGAATTCATGGTCTTTGCAGGAACAATCTGCTCAGTTTCTAAACATAGTTACTCTCTGTTTCTACAGGACACTAACAGCTCCTTGCCATATGGCCCTCCCATAGGTCTTCTCACAACATGGCCAAGTGATTCTTCAAAGGCAGAAAAAAGAAAAGAGCAAGTCTACTAGCAAGGAGTCTTGCATAAACGAATATAAAAACCAAATGACACTCATCACCTTGACCATATTCTGTAGGTTACAAACAAGCCACAGATTGTTCATGCTCACAGAGACTGAGTTGCAAGGTATGATACTAAAAGCTGGAATCAGTAGGTATTATCTTAGGAACTGTCCACCTCAACCCCAAGAATCTGTATTTTTTAAAACATCCTAGTGATGTTGATGTTCATGAAACAGAACAATTATTATAAGATAAAATAAAGAAGGCAAAATAAGCCATGCATGGTTGCATATGCCTGTAAACCCAGCACTCACTGGGGCTAAGGAGGGAGAAACAAGTTCAATGCCAGCCAGAGGTATACAGTAAGTTCAAGGCCAGCCTAAACTACATAGAGAGACCCTCTCTCAAACAAACAGACACAAATACTGAGGGAAGAGGACTGTAAATTTGAGCCCTGTCTGGGAAACTTAGTGAATTAGCAAGACCCTTACCCAAAATTAAAGTTAAAATTAAAATCAAAATTCAAGCTGGGTAGGGCCAGGGATTTAGCTCAGTAGTGCTGCTGCCTGCCTCTCAAATGCAGACACTAGAGTTCAATCCCCAGTACCAAAAAAAAAAAAAAAA
>NW_022900950.1:48760738-48772090 GCF_012274545.1 Fukomys damarensis | reverse complement strand
AAAAAAAAAAAAAAAAAATTCAACGCAGGTGTAGCTCAGTGTGAAGGCCTTGAGGCTCAATCCCCAATTCCTCTCCAACTCCTCCCCCCACACCACCAAAAAACAGACGCAAACAAGGAAGGGATTCTCTTGTGATTTTCAGCCTTGAGTATGCCTGAGAACCATCCGGGGAGTTTTTAGAAATCCTCTCCTTTCCTCTCTTCTCTTTGTATGCTTTTGTTTCTTAGGACTATTCAGCACTAAGGAGAAATGGATCACCAAATTGCAAAAAGACATGAAAGAATTTTAAGTATATATTAGTAAGTGGGGGGAAAAAAGACAATCTGTGTCAGAAGCAATTCTACATAATTTGGGGGAAAATATTTCACAATTAAATTTTGATTAGACCTAGTTCTCCTGCCTACAGGCTGGCTATGGCATGTCTAGACATAACTCCATTTTTGCCCCCAATCACAGCTAAAACCTCAATGGTCTGTGATTCCGTGATGCTCCAGGGCAGGATTACATCAGTTGAAGACACTGTGGTTCCTTGAGAAACAAGTGGTAAGAGAAAGGTTTCACCTGGGGAGGGACAAATTCCTAATCCATGTAAATTCCTCCTCAACCTAGGATCTTCATCAGAATAAATTCCTCATCATCCTAGGATTATCACTGCCCTCTGAGTCATCTGTTACTCCTGATGAACTGAATAAAGGTGTGGTAAGCTCCAGGTGCCTGCATCTTTGCTGCCCAGAGCAGCATTGATCAAGCCAAAAGCTCAGCTTCTTTTCTAAATCTTGTTTCCTGTCTTTATTCATTAATTCACCTTGTGCTATTATGGCTCAAGGAGACCAGCACCCACTGCAGGAGTTCTGGTAATATCCCCTTTCCCTGTTCACTACAAATCTGAAAAGTCTAACTATTATATAATTCTAATTACATGATATTCTGGAAAAGACATAGACATGTAAACATTTAAATGATCAGTGGTTGCCAGAAGTTGGAAGAGAGAGAGAGATTCCATATGATCTATTGAAAAATATCTTGTATGCTATAATCATGGGCACATGTCAGTGTACATTTGTTAAAACCCCTAGAATGTACAACACCAAGTAAACCCTAATGTAAATTATGGACTTCGGGTAATAATGACATGTCACGTATATTACCAAATGTATCAAACATACCAGTCTAGTGAGGAATGTTTGTAGGAAAGGGACCGTGTATGTGTGGGGAAAGGGGGCGTGTGGAAGTTCTCAACACCTCCTACTCAATTTTGATGTGAATCTAAAACCTCTCTAACAAATGAAGTTTATTAAATAAATGCTTATAATAAACACACATACATGCATGAATGCAAATATATGTATAACTGTTGAGAGAGAATATCAAAACTCTTATTTTTGAGATCCCAGCATCAGTACTAGTAGTTGCAAACAATTTTCTAACTGACTTAAACAGAAAACTATGTATTACGTGTTACTTATTAACTTGCAGAATTTCTAGGGAAAGCAGAGAACTTGATCTTAATAGTTCACCTTGAAACTACAGAGAAGCAATGCACAGCTCCAGGAAAGACTGGTCACCGCTGCCACCAACAACTTGGCTCTAAATACACAGGGGGACAGATGCCAGAATCTGGCCCAGGAGCCCCAGAAGGACCAGATGCCTCCACTAGCACTTGCCAAATGGCCAGTCCCCCGACAGCTGTCTCCTTATGTTGCTTTCTTTTCTATTCAAATCTTATATACCAATGTGTCTGATTGTCAGTACCTACATCATAATCTCCCTGAAAGACTAAAAACCATTTTAATTTGATCATGAGATGGAGCTACCAATGTGAAAAACTATCAAAATGCTACAAACCTAGAAAGGATCTCAGGTGCCAACTTAACAGCAATTACTCTTAGTATGGGACAAGTTGAAATAGCAAAATCCAAAAGGGTTTAACAGATAACTATATGGAGAGGTCAGTATAAAGATATATAGACAAGAAAGCATACTATAAGGTGCTGGTTAGAGCAATGAGATTATATGAGGGGGGCCAGGGAGAAAATGTGGTAAAAGAGCAAAGGGCCAGGACGAAGCCTTCACCATCATCA
Source organism: Fukomys damarensis (assembly GCF_012274545.1). Classification (NCBI taxonomy): domain Eukaryota; kingdom Metazoa; phylum Chordata; class Mammalia; order Rodentia; family Bathyergidae; genus Fukomys; species Fukomys damarensis. The sequence continues at coordinate 48,770,009 of NW_022900950.1, read as the reverse complement.
ATGTTTAGGATTAGGATGGAATCAGAGCAAATCAGGAAGGAAGTGAAAAATGAATAAAGGTCATCAACTTTCAAGAAGCAAGGATTGTCAGGGTTGGAAATCAACTATTAATTACTATAAAATAAGGATTTAAAAATCTCATGGGTAGTCTAGAGACTGCTGTCAACCACCGCAACTGTAAGTCTATTCTAACACTCTCTAACACTCCGTAAATTAAAATAGTTGTTGGTTCCTCTTTTAGCCAATTAGCTTCTAAAGCACACGAATGATGTTTAATTTATCTCAGAATCCCAGTGCTTGCTGCAGTACTTACAAGAAGGATTTCAGTTAATACTAATCTGCACAAACTGAGATCTGAAGTTTATCTTTTAAAGTTTATATAGGAGCCAAAGGTTGAGATTTATAAGCACTCAGATTTGCAATCTTCTTGGCACCATGACTTCTTGACACCTCTAACCCAGAATCACTCATGTTTACTTTTTTGAGGTCACCAGTTTAGATGAAATTTCTTTCCTCATTTTTTGGAACTATCACCTTTCATACAAAATAGTTCCCTTCTCTTAACAAAGCAATGATAATAACAACAACAACACAAGCAAATTATTTGTAGAAAGTACTTTTCAAAACATGTCAATACTCCTAACTCCCATAAAATATAAACAACAGAACTGTGAAATTTTTATTTTTACTGTCTTATAAGGTGGTGACATGGCTGGCCTAAAAGTCCGTCCTACTTAGAAAAAGGTTTCCTCTGGATTCACCAAGATCCTCTATTTCAAATCCCAAGCTCAGTTCTCCGCCACACTAGCTAGGTTGACCCACAGAAATTTGGACTGTAACGTTTCATGCCTCCAACCTCCTGTGTGATTAGCATTTTGCTAGCTCGCGTTTATCATGTTGGCATCTGTTGTCAAAGCTGGTGAAGGTGGACCTTAGTCATTTCAAGGGATTCAAATCTGGGGAGATGGCTTCTTAAAATTTCAAAGATTTACATCTTGATCCACAGAGTAAGAAGGGGATCTTTTCTATGTATCTGGGGATCAGAATTCCAACCTATCTAGTTTATTTGACATCTAAATCCCTCCTACATTTGGAAGAGTGCAGGTGTGATTAGGACCTGCGGTAAATCATAGTGTTGAGGCAGCTTCTGCAACACTAGGTTCTGATGATGCTGCAACTATCCAAGCAACACAAAAGAATATTGAGGCTGCAGCAGTAGAGATAGAAAAAGAAACAGCTACTGTGTGTTTTCCCCAACCTTTACAAATGCTCTCTCTCTCACATATGCACACACATATACACACATACACATGCATGCACACAGATATGTACAAACTCATGAACAGGCACACACACACTCAAATTTGAACAGAGAACTCAATTTCCAGACTCTGTGGACCTATTCCTAATGGCCCATCCGCAAAAAGCATAAGCAGCTAAATAATTTTTCTCCAAGTAAATCAATAAAACCTGATCTGAGTTATTTTTTTCCTTCTCAAATATTCTTTAAATCTTTTAATACCTCAAATGGGTAATAAATTGGGACTACGTTCTTTGGTTTTAAAACATTTAATTCAGTTTCTTTCCAAAATCCAGCTATAGAATGTCTCAGCTCTTGGCACTTTCCTAATGGAACTGAACTCAAAAGCAAGACAAGCTGGTATGGAAGGGAAACTGAGAGACCAGTACACTGAGGCTGTAAGCCAGAAATGGGCAGGGTCAGGACATCGGGCCCAGAGACAAGTGCTAGTGAGAGGGACCTCAGTCAAAAGGCCCAAAGTGTCCAAGAATGAAGTTAGCTTCAGTATGGCCTTGGCTCTCTAATGTGATGGTTAAGAAAAATCATGGAACAAAACTATGGGACAGTGGATAAGACAACATTCCACAGAGCTGTATCACTAACCTGGAAAGGGGTGGAAAAGCAACAGAGTCAAGTGCGGACCTTTACCATAAAGCCAAGGACATGCTTTAAAATTCTGTTTTGCTTCTTAGCTGATTATCTAGGCCTCCTCTTAAACATCTTTCTCTTTTATAATGAGGGACTTTTATGATTGTGAGAGTCTCAGCAAATGTTCATAAAGCACCCTGTGCAATACTTTAGCAAACAGACATGAAATGAACATAAGCAGTTATAATTATTATAATGACCTTTCATTTTACCACAGGACCACTGGCAGCAGCTGAGAATGTGGAGAATACAGAAAAGCTAGTCAAAACTAGCAGGAATGGAACCAGAATTAGGATTTGGGAATTTTAAGAAGTTTTTATTCTATAACTACACAGGTACTGATGGCTCCCACAGATTGGGTTTCTTGTTATTGTTGTCATTGTTTTGTTTTTTCCCATTTGTTTTTCTTAAACACAAAAAAAATACCAAGTTATGTTTAAGAACAGCTATTATCATCTCAAGCATCTTGTTAGTAGCATTTCTTAAAGGTAAATTTCAACTCAGTTAAAAAATAGGAGATTGGTGTACAAAACAAAAGTCACCCACTACAAATAATTTCAGAGAAAAAGTAATGGATAAAGTGAGACCAACCACCACTTTCAAACCACAGATTACTTCAAAAGACATATAAAATTATTAGAAATTAGATAAGAAAGATTATCTGTGAGAAAATACATGTTCTGAGTTGTTTCCCTTATGGGTTTTGATCTGGATTTTTCTGATCAGGTCTCCATTCAGAAAAGCAAACCATCAATACAAGCACTTATCATTTACCTCAAACAGCTGTATTCATCATGGAATCATTTCTTCATCAAAGATAGGCTATAAATAAAAGGAAAATAGAATTCCATTAAGTTTATTCTGTAATTCTACTCAAAGAAGTCAAAATAAATAACAAAAAAGTTTACAAATAGTGAATACCATTTTTCCATGCAACTCTTAGATTCACCAAAGGAAAATAAAAAGGTAGAATATTGCTGAGGTCTAGAAAAATGGTGAAGGCAGCCAACAAATTATACAAGTGCAAAAAATCACAGTAGGAGAAAATATCTGAATCCAAAAAAAGAGGAAATTTGTTCTTCAAAATTTTTGTTCTTTTCTAAAATTAATATTTGAAATGTACCGAAATGTTCTGATGTCCTAGAACTGTTGCAATCATTTGTGGAAGCATAAATCATATTTACTTATGCATTTTTCCCATTTTACTTCCCACATTCATCCTCAAATAAGGGAAGTGGACAGCTGGAGAGCAAAGGGTGCAATCTGCCAGGAGCGTGGCTATAGAGTGAAGCTGATAGACAGTTACTATCTTGGTAAAAGCTGGTATCTTAATGTTCTTCAGAGAAGCAGAACCAATAGAATACAATACAACATAGGTTTTATGGAAATTAGCCCATGAGATTATGGTGGCTAAAAGCCCGCATGATGTGCTGTTTACAACCTGGAAAGCCAGGAAAACTGCTAGTATAATTCATTCCCAGTTGAAGGACCTGATAACAAGAAATACTAGTGTCTGACAGCAGGGAAAAGTGGATGTCCCAGCACAAAAAAGAAGCAAATTCCCCATTCCTCTTCTTTTTTGTGCTTTCAATCCCTAACCTGATTGGTGAGGGAAATCTTCTTTACTCGACCTATCAATTGAAATGCCAATCTCTTCCAGAAACACCCTCACGGACACACCCAGATATAAAGTTCAGATAGCTGTCAGAGCAGCCCCTTAGCCTAGTCAAGTTGACACATAGAATGAATCATCACGGCTAGTAAGAGAACTCATCGTAGTGATAACTTTTATTACTCTTTGGGATAAAGAGATACAATTTTGAAATGTTCCAAGAAAATCTAGGAAATGGAGAAAAGAGCCTCACTAGAGGGGAAGGAAACTGAGAACTTTGGTTGCCACCAGCTGCAGATACAACAGACTTAACTGGTGGAAAATGCCACCATTAATTCATATGGAAAAATCTCCTCTGTGTCCACTATAAAACCTTCTGTGAAATTTTCTTGGTCTACCAGCTTTCCAAGTAAGTAGATTTTCAAGAGACAAAAGGAAGGGTAGAATCTTTATCCTGATGGCTACCATATTAACATACAGAAAGCAGCTGGTGGCTTTGGGAATGTGAGCACAGCTGATATCTAGTTACAGAATGTGGGGAACCCATAAATCAACCCACAGACATGCACCCCACAGCTGCTCCATGTTTCGCAGTTTGCTTGTTGATGTGTGGAAACCAAAGACAAATATTGCAAGGGAAGAGAATCTTGAACAAAGTAAAAACCCACCACTTTGCATGAATAATAAAACAATAGAATAGAGCCTGATTTTCCCAAATATCTTTAGCTCGAAAAGCACCCTGTTTGATAGAATAGCACAGGAATTTAGGGAAATATTGAATTTTTTCTACAAATGTATCAAAATAAAAACATATCAGCTTTTATTTGTCTTTTATATTTTAGGTCTTTCAATTCCCTGTCCTCAACTCTCTCAATCTTTTCTACTTCATCTTTCTACCCAAGAAGACAAGGAAAAAATATATTGTCATGTATGTTGTGGGTATTCATGTCTCAGAATACTGCAGCTTTTCATTCAAGGGTTATCAGATACAGGAATAAAAGAGAGCCATCTCTCATAATATAGACTTATGGTCTACATACTTCCCATCTCACCAATTTTGAGCTAGAAGATGTGAATAATTCATAAATCATTATGGGCTCTTCTCTTAATAAATTGTCTTGTGATGTTAATGTAAATGTTAGTAATATTTTAGAATAACTGCAATAAGCAGTGAAATTCTCTTGTTCCTGGATTTTTCAGGCAATATTTTAGGGGGGAAAAAAATCTATGAACAACAATATCTGTATAAAAACAAGATTAATTTAACACAAGGTACAGAAATGGTTGGAAAGGAACTAAGTTTATATTCAGGAACCTAAAATTTAAAATGGTACTAGAGTAAGAGAAGCAAAAACCAGTGCAGACATTCCTTCTTCAGTAGATTTTGGCCAAGACATGTAAATTAAGTTTCAGGTGCAATCTTTCCAATTTGCAAATTGGATCCCTCCTTGGTGTTAGCTTGCCCCTGCCCCTGTTGATTACTGAATCCTCTGACTGTCCCCTCAGAATTAGTCCCAATCCAAACTCCAGTTAAGTGACTCTTATGGGTCAGGAAATACTTTCCAGCATAAATACCATTTTTATTCCCTAACACTATCTCACAAATGGGATATAAGGTGATACAGTTGGAAGCAGAAAAATAAAAACAACTTCTCAATATGTTAATGATACACCCACCCTCAAATGGGTAAGTACATATCCCATTGGCCTTTTATTCTTCACTTTTCATGCCCTTCCCCCTACGCAAAGGTATGGAACTAATCTATTTAAGTGTTATGGGAAACCAAATAATCAGATTGGAAGGGTTAATAACAAGAAATTTACAGTGAAAATTTTGAATAATTATATGAAACATTTAAAGTGGTAAAGCAAACGAAGACTTGCTAATGGGCAAGCATTTGGCATGCTAGGGGCAATTACAAAATAGATGATCATATCACTGGATTTTTTTATTATATTCATTTTTAGCCAACAATTTTATTTTAAAGTTTCTTTGAGTAGAATAAATTATTAATGTGATTAAAAGTTGAAGTTTGTTCATTTTTAATTTATATCTTACAATTTTTTAAACATTAATATGGCTTTCAAATGGTGCTTAGTCTCTTTGTTTCTTTGTTTCTTTCTTCCTGTGATACTGGGAATTGAACCCACTTATCACTGAGCTATCATTTATCACTGAGCTATATTCCCAGCCACCCCCCTTGTTTGGAGACAGAGTCTCATTATGTTACTCTGGCTGGCTCAAACTTGTAATCCTCCTGCCTCAGCCTCCCAGACTGCAATAATCAGAAGGCAGAACTCTTCTAATGGAATGAACCTTTGATTTGATATTGGTTATCCACAGAAAAATAAGTTTTCTGCAATAGAAATTTTCTTTACAAACTTGGTGCACCAGTTATATTGGGTAATGGATATGTAAATTGTTCATATAAAAGAACGTTAACCAATTTAAGAAATAACTCATTGTGCTTGATACTGAACTTGAGAAGCCACTTGATATAAAAGGAGAGAAAGAAAATCAAAAGAGAGTTAAACAGATTTTAAGTAACAGGTTATGTCTTTCTGGAAAAAAGAAATTTTATTTTATTTTATTGATAAATGCTCTAAGAAAAATGTGGAAGCAGAAATTGAAAAGCTTTGTTAAAATTGTTCAGTTTGCAAGAATGCTGTAAAAGCAGTGGTCTTGCTAATGTGTTTCAATCCAAATAATTACTGTAACTTAAAAAGTATTTTCCTCTGATTCCAAATTTGACTTATTTCCCATTCCACCATTTTGAGATAAATGAGCATAGTACAAGCCCCACAATGTACGGAGATGAACTTTCAAGTGATTCACCATAACACTGCCAGATTTGGGAATTATTAATTATGTTTTATATTCTTACTTGACAATGAAATCTTCTCTTCCGCAACACCTGTAAAAAATGGATCTGTGTGTGTTTGTGTGTGTGTGTGTGTGTGTGTGTGCCGACTATAAGAAGCTCAGTTCAAGAGTATGATTTGATTTGAATCAATTAAGCATAGGATATTGTACAGGATATCTGAATTCTAGCTTACTTACTCCAAAAAAGTTCCCCTATAATACTTCTTCTCATTCTGAAACACAATCCCTACTTTATTTGGGGGTTTTTTGTTATATTTTTTTCTTCTCTTCACAGCATTTATCCCAAGATGATAATGTTAGATTTCTTCATTGATTTTCTTGTTTATCTGTCTTCCCTGATTAGAATGTAGGATCCTCTAGCCTGGTGTTAGTCAACTATCCATTACTGCAACAAATATCTGAAACAAGTCAACTTTAAAAATGTGCAAGCTTTATTTTGGCTCTTGGTCTCAGTAGCTTTGGTCTCTAGAGTCATAGGCCCTGTTACATCTGGACCTGTGGCAAAGGAAAAACATCATGACAGGGAGTTCATGCTGAGACAAGCTGCTCCTGTCCTATTGAGACAGAGGAGAGCCTGGCTCTCATCTTCCCCTGTGCTTGGCCAGCAGCCAGTACATCGCTCCCTTCCCTCCCACACAATGGATTTGGACAACTTGCTTTAGTGTCCTCCCTGGCTATCAAACCACCATTCTGCACTCCCACAAGAGTGCAACCAGACAGTCAGCATGGTGCCCTCCCCAGCTCCCACCACTTAGAATAACATTGCTGAGGAAAGGAGAGGGAGAGAGCATTCTGGAGTGGCTAAAATCCACTTTGCATACTCGACATTCACAGCAAGCTTTCAGCCGTGCCCATCACCGAAACAAGCCTGCAGCTGCTGGACAGGTAAGCAGCACTCTTCAAACACATTGTGGGTTTTAGTCTAGGAGAGTTCCCTCCTGTGTACTGATCCCCTATGCTGCAGCACAGGCCCTGTCAAAATAAGACTCATTTGGATGTCCTATAAACCAGCTCATGATTTATTTCTTGAGTACTGTGAGCTCCAAAAGTCCAATAAATCTACAGTGGTACCTTTGTTCACTAACTCGTCTGTTTACAAATAACTTGGTTCTCCAACAAAAGCATTCAACAAAATTTTGCTTACATTCACAAACTCCACATCATTTGCATACACAACCAAGTCCACCTGGGCTACCTTCCCCTCACAAACATAAATTGGGCCATCTTCCCCGCAATCATAAAACACATTAACTTCATGAACCAAGGTAGCACTATACATGAGGTTTTTATCCTGGGTAGTCTTTTCAAAAGAAAGAGCAATAAACACTCAGAGCTATTAACACAGAAGTGCTCCAGAAACAAGCAGCCCACGAAGATACATTTGAGATGGTAAGGGTGGGGAGGGCAGCAGCTGTGTGTGCCAAATGTTGGCATCCAGCATCCCCTGGTGTCATTTGGTGACATCAGGCCTGCCAGCAGAACCGCATTTCACCAGTTCATGAATAGAGCAAAGTAAAAAAAAAAAAATCACCCTAGGCTGACAGACAGCACTGTTTCATGGCAACTAGGAGGTACAAAAGTGAGAGAGCAAAATACAACACTCCACACTTCCCTTTGAGACCACACACCCACCTACCTAAAACCCTCCTCAGCTCCACATGTAGATTCCACAACTTCCCAAAGGCATCAGTCTAAGGATCAAGCCATTAATGCTTGGGGCTTTAGGGGACATTCCAGAGCCAAACAATAGCAAGCATACACGTACTGTCATTTTTAGTCATTGCCAGAGCCCCAGCATATAGAACAATGTCAGCAATAGTTTCCAAATGAATGATGATGTTTTCCTGAAAAGATGGTTAAGATTCCATTCAGTTCTTAAGAGGAGGTGGTATTCATTTAAATCACTGAAATATTCTTTCAGAATCCTAGTTGTAACGACTGAGAAAGAAAAGAGAAGACCCTGACATCAGGAGCTGGCCTGGCTCTTACGAATAGATCCTGTGATTCTCCCATCAGACATGAACAATCTCAGAATAACTGCTCTGACAAGGCTGCTCTCAAACCATGGTAAAGTAAGATTATAAAAGGCCCCTTCACAGTTTTATCTATACACAGAAAAAGACAGGTCACTGTGCCACACACAAATGCCCCCTTTTTTGGCCAAAGTGAAGATGCTATTTATTTACCAGTTATACTTTCTTCTCATTCTAATCTTTTCTCTAATAGATAAATGAAATAGCTCATCACAGATTGCCCTACTTTCTAATAGTATCCAATTCAGAGTATCCAATTCCTCAGACCCCTCCCTCAAATCACTCATTCAGAGACCCAAACCTGTAAAAGAACTTTCCCATGATTTCCACGGTGTGTGTTTTTCATAGAAGAAACAAACCAAGCTTGTTCACTACAGGTGTGTTTCTGGGGTTCTTTGGCTGAACAGCATTAATGGGGTCTTTTATACACACACACACACACACACACACACACACACACACACACAAAGACCAAAGAAGTTAAAACAGAATGATTATAAAATATCACCTACTGTTACAAATTTTATTAATGAAAGTGATAGTAATAGCTACCATCACTTGAGCCACTACACCATGCCAGGCATTGTGCCATCTCTTATTCAATCCTGATAACAATATTAGGAGATCAGAGGTGCCATCAAAATATCTGGTGACACTTGGGAGGCTGAGTCAGGAGGATCGCTGGGAGTGTGAGACCAGCCTGGGCTACATAGTGAGTTCCAGGTCAGACTCAACCACATAGTGAGACCCTGTCTCAAAAAAACCAAAAAAAAAAAAAAAAAAAAAAAAAAAAA
>NW_022900950.1:48718587-48760719 GCF_012274545.1 Fukomys damarensis | reverse complement strand
AAAAAAAAAAAAAAAAAAAAAAAAAAAAAAAAAAAAAAAATCTGGTGAAAGTTTAAATTTTAAAAAATAATTACAGTGAAAGATATATTGCCATTAGTTCCCATCAAAATAATCCCCCTCACTTTGAATGCATTTGCTTAATCATTCTTGCCACTTTCTCACACAATTCTGGAGGCCCTCTTCCATAAGCATATTTAATAGGTATGATCAAGAAGATGGTGACTACTATGGACCACTGCCCTCCAGTAGAAAGGGAGGCGTGTAAAAACAGTATGTTTTGCCTGCATCCTCCTTATTCACCAGATCTCTATTGTGCAACTTCTAGCACTTCCCCCAAAGTCAAAATGACGATGAAAGGTAAAATAAATGCTTTAGTCATTCAGAACACTGAGGCAGCCACAGCACAGCTAAAGACACTCCTGAAAGAGGACGTCCGAACTGCTTCAGAAAGTGGCAAGAGGATGGATGAGTGTGTCAGAAGTGAGGGCAATTAATTTTGAGGGGAATAAGTGGCAATGTTTCTTTCACTGTAACGTTATTTTAAATTAAACACTCACCATATTTTTCAACAATGCCTCATAGATTATATATCATCTTCCCTCCATTTCACAGATTGGGAAACTGAGGCATAGCAAAGTAACTTGCTCAAGTTCACAAAGCTAATAACTGATGGAACCAGATATTTTGCTGAGCTCTTTCTTGGTGCCTCCTTTTCAGAGGAAGTTAAATTTCAAGTACTATATTTCTAAACTTTCTGCACACTGTGTTCTATATGTGAGAGAAGCAACTTTCAAAACCAAGGAAGATAATTTCTGTTTCTGATCAGAACATCCTGAAGGACTCCATCCTCTGCTAGAGCAAGGCTTCCACTGCTGCGTCTTCAAAGGAGATTAGTCACTGGCTCCAAATTTGCATCACAAAAACAGTTCTCAATTGGTACATTTTTTAAAAGCAAAAGTGACTATCTTTCTGACTGCATAAGTGTTCCTCTGCTAGATAGAATACGGGTTTTCTTTCTGCCAAAGGGAAGATCATCTTTTCAATAATAGAAACAGACTATTTTTCCAACTGTGTTGTGAATGTTCCACAGCCATCACTGAATGAGCTAAATTGACAAAACATTGCTCTCTTTTCTGAACTAATAATAACCAGGAACAGTCACATCTGAAGCTAAAACAGGGCAGAAAACTGCAGGATATGTGCCCTGGAAGAAATCAAAAGATGTATCAACAATGTAATGTCCTCCCAAAATGTGATTCTATTTCTTCTCTCACTTTAGAGGGTGTCATGGTTTGTGTCTAGATGCCTTGCCCCCGAGCCTCGTGCATTCATAGGGCTTTTTTAGAGGGGACTGAATCTACAGTGTGTGATTCTGGGATTAATGATGTGTAATTACTAAATCGCTGCTCTGATGGCTTGGCACCACCCTAATTCCTGTAGTCTGGATAAGACAAAAGGGGCAGAAAGACACTTGTTAAGGGCCCTTGTTTTCTATCTTCAGCACAGCATAAATTGTTGCCCCTCTGCCATGAGCCACCCTGCCTTGGAGCCAGCTGATTAGAGACTAAAGCCTCTACAAACTGTGAGCTAAATAAACCTTTCCCTTTTTAATTTGGGGCTTTGGATATTTTGTCTCAGCAATGAGAGAAGTAACCAAAACAGAGGGTAATCTGCAGGATCTCACCGAACTGAAATTATTGCTCTCAAATCCCAGGCCAGGTGAGTCACTGACTAGATTATGAAGGAATTTCTGAAGCACTTGGCTCATAGGTAATAAAGCTATAAGATGGATTCACAAAACAAAAAGACTAGAGAGGTTCCATAAATAGCCAGATGTGAAGATCTTTTCAGGAGGTGAAAGAGGACCCGTAGGTACACTTGCATTTCCCACAGGAAAAGCCTTTCTCCCCAAGCTGTATCCTCATCTCTAGTAATTAAGTGGCTGCAGCCCCACTGATGTACCAGGGGAAGGAATTATTTCACAGAATCTATTAATCTACGTGCATATTTACTACAGACTCAATAAATTAAACCATTAGTAGGGAAGGGAGGAGGGGGTGCAGGCAGGGCAAGGGTATGGGAAAAAAATGAGAACCAAGACCTGTCATATAAAGGTACAAGATCCCAATGATGACAAGATCCCAATGATACTGTATACCTAAAATGTATGAATAAACTCAATGAAAACAAAATTTCTTTTAAGTAGAGCATTAGTATATGAGAGATCTGTAACATAATTTTACAACATAGATGAGCCATTTCCTTGGATAAGATTAGGAATCACAGGTCTATGCCGTATTTCCTCATTCTATTATTAAAAAGTCCAGGCAAAACAAAATCCAAAAGCCTACTGAAGTCCATGTTTGTTAAACTGCAATTAAATTGCTCTAAATTTGTAATTTTCACAAATTTCCAAAGGGGAAAAAAATAAGAACCAAGATATATCATGTAAAGGTACAAATTCCTAATGATATACCTAAAATGTACCAATAAACTTAATGAATTAAAAAAGAGAATTTCCAGGTCACCTAGATATGGAAAAAAATGTAATGAAAGAGCAGATTCGTTTCAGACAAAGACCCTGGGATTCCTTCAGTAAGAAGCCATCCACTGAGTACTTCTTTACTATGATTCACTGTACAGTCATGTTCACAGGTGTTCACATATTTACAGTCATATTTACTTGTGCCTGGTTCTAGTGTGTTAGTTCTTGCCCATTAATTCTCTTTGTAATGCATTGCTTTTTTTTTGGGGGGGGGACGTACCGGGGATTGAACTCCGGTCCTTGCACTTTCAAGGCAGGCCACCAAATCGCTGAGCTAAATCCCAGGCCCTGTAATGCATTGCTTTTATAGCAGTCTTAAAACAGCAGGAGACCGTGAAGACTCTGAAGTCATGCAGGCTCCATTTATCACTATACTATTAAGATAACAATATACAAAACTACTCCTTAGATTTATTCCAAACTGTTTCTGAGATTCTATGATTCAGCTTTGAGTGTTTCATGTATTACTCTCTTATCTCCTGTTTTATTCTCTTAAATTTTTCTTGTAAAATTCAGATCTCTTTCCCATATATTTCCGAGTCTCCTTGGAATATCCTTTTTTATAATTGCAGGAGGAAATGCAGTACACCATATTGACTGCTCTGGATGATGACATCAGTGTTCACTCTTTTTTACAACAATCAGATGCTGTCATAATGTAAAAATATATTAAAATAAAGATAGAAATAACAATTCTAACTCATTCCATGGAAACTTGCAGACACTACTTCTTTCTCTGACTTTCCCACTCATCAGACATTCTGGCCTCTTAGCGTTCACTCAATGCTTATTAAAAAGCATTTGCAATAGCACTTGATAAAAACAGAAATATCCTAGGTCTGTTTCTTGTTCATACAGATTGCAGAGAACAGCTGGTCCTTCCACCTGTCTTTCTCTTCACACCCTACAAACAAGGATGGGATTTGCTTTTTACTTTTTCTGTCTCATATCCTTTTTCTACCTCTGGGAAGCAGGACTCTCAGCCTCTTTATGGAGGAATGACTCTGCATTTTTATCCCCCAGGTTTAGCTCTTGATCAGTACATGAATCTGAGAAAGCCTCTCTTGCTCAGGCCCATTTTACCTTGGTTGTACTTCAGAGGTGAAGTACAATCTTTTCTTGTTTAAAAGAGATATCTAAATACATTCAATTATTACTTGCAAGTTATTATCTCTGTTGCACATTTATATCTTAGTGATCAATATTTTGAGTATTTTTTAATTGAGATTATTGGTACAATCTAGGTCTATAATACAGTAACATTCATTACTGGGATCCTGTACCTTCACATGCCAGGTCTTGGTTCTCATTTTTTCCCCTTGTCCCTGCCCCCTCCCCATTAACAAACTCTTTATTTCCATTTTTTCATTTTCTCATGTTTTTTCCTTTTCCCTTATTTCCTTGTATTTTGAGTATTTTTAAATTATTAACAGGTGTATTATCTTCTTTTCTTTTCCCTGAGATGCAATACCTGACACTCACAACTTAAAGGAGAAACGGATGATTTTGGCTCACATTTTAGTCCTCAGTTGGAAGAATGGCATGGCAGCGGGGCATGGTGGAGGAAAGCTGCTCACAGCATGAGACAGAAAGCAGAGAGAAAAAGCAGGAGCTTGTGAGGGAGATCAAGCCTTTCAGACCATGGCCCTAGTGATCTGCATATTCCCGACAGGCCCCACCTCCTAATAGCAAGTCAGCTATGAGCCCCCATAATCCAATCATCTTCCAAAGGTACTGCCTCTGATTGCATGAGGCTTTAGGGGGACATCTAGATATAAACCATAATACTGAGTTTCAAGGAATAGAGTTCTAATCTGCGATATTATTTTCAGGAAGCAATAAAGACTTCATGCAATCATAATAGAAGAAGGAATTAGATAGCTTGGAGGCATAAACCCATTTCCTATTTCTACCTTTCTTACCTCCTATTTTAACCTTTCCCTTCTTAAAGCAACGGCAGCCATAATAATTTGGCAAAATAAGCAGAGACCAGTAAGGTTCTGGTTTTCTAGATTGGAAAATATCAAAAGGCTAATGCAGAAATAAAACCATTGATAGTGTTGTCTGCATTTAGAGAAAGAAGATAATCAACAGAATTATGTGCAGGCAAAGCCTCCCCTTCTCATATTGATAAGAAATTATAGCAAGGGTGGTGGCTTACACCTATAACTCCAGAACTCTAGGAGGCTGAGACAGGGGGATCACAAGTTCAAGCTATTTAGCAAGCTAGTGAGATGCTATCTCTAAATAAAAAGACAAAAACAGGCTGGGGATGTTCCTCAGTATGAAAACAAGGCCCTGGATTCAATCCCCAGTACTGCCTATAAGACCACGAGGGACCGTAACCAAGCATTCAGAAGAATTACCGATCAGCAACAGTGAGACAACAACCCAGAGGAACTGAATGAGCAGCACCAAAGAATGGTGTTAAACAGACCTTTATTAGCCTGGCCACACGGCCCCTCCAAGCAACACCTTGGAGAGTGCCCAGAGAACAAGAGGGTTTTATACGTTTCTACACCAGCGGAAGCAAGCAAAATAACAGAAGTGAAATGCAGCGGTTAGAAGGAAGGAACAGAACATATAGTTTGCACAGGAGGAGGCTGTGACAAAGTACAGAGCTGTGGTTAATCTCTACAGGAATGCCACTTTCATGACAGAGTGTAGGGCTATGGTTAATCTTCATGGGAATCATCTATCACTTCGACCTAGAATGTTCACATTTGGTGTTTGTTCCTGACCATTTTCCTGAGCAAACGATGCCTTTTTAGTGACCTTGGGCCTTTCTTGTTCTCTCAAGAGGGCGACCTTGACCTTTAACTAAGGTGGCGTCCATGACCCTGCCAACAGCCCCTCTCCAAAAAAAAAAAGGAAAGAAGGAGAGGGGCAGGGTGGGGCAGACAGAACAGAGAGAAGGAAGGAAGGAAGGAAGGAAGGAAGGAAGGAAGGAAGGAAGGAAGGAAGGAAGGAAGGAAGGAAGGAAGGAAAACAGAGAAAGAAAGAGTGAGAAAATAAGGAAAGAGAGAAATTAGATGTTCTAGAATTAAAGTCCAAAGTCACGATTATTTGACCATGTTTAAAGCTGACAGTGTTGAAAAGGTTCCAGCACAGGTCCAAGACCTGAATGTCATGAAGCATCTCTAAAACTATTTTCTCTCTGTAGGGAGGCCAATAGAATTATTCCGTTGCCCAGAAATCTACTCAGACCAAGAAAGTGACATAGCATCAGGTGACAACCTTTCCTCCCCAGTAGCTCATCCCAATCTCACTTCTTAGCCATTCGACATCTTCCCTAAAAACCAGCCAACACTCCCAGGACCCCTTACCTAACTCTCAGCACACAGCACATCTTTGTTGCATGCATAGATTGCTGTACTTTCTACCTTGCTTTCCCAGTGGTTTATGTTCACAGTCTCCATAAACCTTCATAACGTAGGTACAGGGCACTGCCAGTCTACTCAATATTTAATTCTAAGGAGCAGTGGAGTGATGATGAGGTAGCTGGCATTACCGGATAGTACCTTCCCACCACCTCAGGCTCCCCAGAATCCCCACCCTTTGTGAATATCACCATGGCTATTTAATTCCCTGCACTCAGTTATTCCTCTGCTTGGAAACATGCCACAGTGTACTGTAGGTTATAAAAAACTAGGCTTTTCTCTGGGAGGTATGTTTTGCACCCAGTAATTTGTCATTACTTTCTTTGAAAAGATGATTTCTTGTGGTCTTTGTTTTTTTAGAATGTCAATCAAATCAGAGAGAAGAAAAAAGTAGACAGAAATATCATTATCATCCTTTCGTATGAGAAGTTAGTGAATATTTGTGAAAAGAGAAACATAAGCACACAGATCTAAAGACCATTAGAGGACCTGGGTTTATGATAAAGCTATTTTAAGATGCTAGGAAATGTTTAAAGGTAAAACAAAACCAGAGAGTGTTTGTATAATTGAGATGATAAATGCCCTTTATAAATGCTGCGGACTTCATTTTGAAGGAGAGTATAGATCTATCTGTTAGGATATGTTGCAAGGTAGGTAACAGGAACCGTGTTTCAACTGGCTTAAATAAATAAGGAGGTTTATCAGATAACATATGAGGAAGCCAATAGACAGCAAACTGCACACATGACATGATCAGGATTCCAGTTCTGTTGGCCCATAATTTGTTCTAAAGTCTTCTATGTGTTACACATTTTGTCCCCAAGTTACCTTTCCTCAGCTACAAGATGATCCCATCACAACTGGCACCACTTACTACCTTGTTTAGTTCTGGCAGGAGAGACAATCTCTCCCTATATCATAGAATATAGAGCCGTGCTTGGGCCTTGTTAGCTTTATGCCTTCCTCCAGACTAGCAACAGTGAATGCAGAAATGCCACACGTTTATTGGCTGTGTGAAAACTTAGGATCCACTCAGGAACTGGGGATGGAGTTGGCTCCCCTAAATCTCAGGACTAGGCGAGGAAGACTGATACCTGAAGCAAATTAGGGACTTGGCCTATTATGATGAGTGGAAGGAAAAGACAAGTAACCAGTATTCCCAATGGCAACAACATCATGATTACAAATGCAGGTTCTCATTTTCAACAGAGCAGCACTCAAATCATTGCTTCTGAAGAACACCCTCCAAGGTAAGTACCCTCTTCCAAGGAGCTCCAACAGTCTTGTGTGAACCTTCAGGCCTTGGGAGTATCTCACGTGTTTATCTCTATTCCTGTGTTAGTCAGCTTTCTTTCATTATAACAAGACTGGTGATCAACTTATAAGGACAGAAGTTTTATTTTGGCTCACAGTTTCACAGGCATTAGTCAGTAGTCATTTGCCCTGTTGCTTTAGGCCTGTGGTGGCACAGTACATTATGGGGGGACCGTGTGGAAGAGCAAACTGCTGACCTCATTACCAGCAAACAAAAGAGAGAGATGAAGGAGGCCAGGGTCCCACAATACTCTTCAATGTCACAAGCTCAGTTATCAGAAGACCTTCCACTAGGACCCACCCCTTAAGATCCTACCACCTTTAAATAGCTCCATGGGCCTTTGGACAATAGTTATCTAAACCATAGCAACTCCTGAGTCAACAACACCCCTCAACTTCTCCAAAGCCCTCTGCTTACCACACTGCCTCTATCCCTGGTCTCCCCCATCTAATTTCGCATCAGTTCTAGAACCCACTCTCCTCTTTTATTTCAGTCCTCACTGGTGGCTTCCAAAGGAAATGTCTAAATGAAAAATGGTTTTTCAGTCCACAGCAATATTAGTAGCAAGATGAATAACATTTGGGATTTGAGGAATCAGTCATACTTGTATTCAGAACCCAGCTGTCCCCTAGCTGTGTGGCCTTGGGGAAGTTGCCTAACCTCTCTTAACCTCAATTTATCCATCTGTCCAGTGGCATTTTTTAAAGGTTAGATATGACATAAATGGAATGGGCTAAGCTGAGGTCTTAGCCCAGAAAATGACAGTTTTTAATTGTGATTGTCATAGCACTAACAGAAGGAAGTAGATAAAGAAGATTCTATTTCAGGAGAATTCTCAGACAAGACTGAGGGGTACGTTCTTATCCTGGTCAGGTTATAGCTTAATGAACAAATTGTTTGTATAACATTTTGAAGGAAAACTTCAGTATATCAAGAGGTGAACACCAACAGAAAAAAAATTTACATTAATCCCTTTCATTTTTTACCCTTAGGCTGGTTAATTTCCTCTAGCTGCTCTGGCTAATGTTTCCAGAACTATGTTGAATAGGAGTAGTGATAATGGACATCCTTGTCTTTTCCTGATTTTAGAGTGAAAGCTTTCAGTTTTTGAGCATTTAGTGTTATGTTGGCTGTTGGTTTGTCATAGATGGCCTTTATCAGATTGAGGTAAAGAGCATCAATTCCAATTTTCTATAAGGTTTTTATAATAGGTATTGGACAGCATCTATTGAGCTGATCATGTGATTTTTGTTGGTGAGGATGCAAACTGTTACAACTACTGTGGAAATCAGTGTAGAGACTCCTCAAAAAACTAATATTAGAGATCCTATTTGATCCATGTATTCCCCTTCTGTGTATCTTCCCAAAAGAATTAAAAGCATCATACCACAGCAATATATGCACACCCTGTTTATAGTGGCACAGGTTGTAATAGCTAAATCGTGGAACTCAAATGCCCATCAATCAATGGATAGATAAAAAGATACGGGTTTTTTGCACAATGGAGTACTACTCAACCATAAAGAAGGATAAATTTGAGACATTTATAGCAGGGCACACAGGTATAAAAATCACATTGTCTCTCTGATGTGAGAAGCGGAAAGGGTAAATAGGAACCAAAATGTATAATAGATAATGTGAAATAGGAAGAAATCGTTCAAAAGGAAAGGGGAATTTGGGGTGGAGAAAAATAAGAAAAGAAGGAAAAAAATGAAACAAAGCTTTTGTAAATAAGAACAGGAAAAAATATTGAAGGGAGGGGAGAAGATTAGGAAAAGAGAGGAATCCAGATATAACATGTACAGGTACAAATTCCCTATAATGAAAATGATCATGATGTTTATCTAAATTGTACCAATAAAATTAATTTTAAAAATCAAATCAAATCAAATAAACTTCAACTTAAACTTGGTAGTCCAGAGGGCTCCAGAGCCCTTTTGCCTCACCTTTATGAAATGAAGAATTCTCTGAAATCAGAAAAAGAAACAAAGTATAACTTTGTCCTGCTTCCTTCAGAACCATAATCTCTCCCAACAGGAATTTTGTGGAACATTATGCTTAAAAAAAAAAATCTTCTTGCCAAAAGGAGTGTCTACTAATACAAACATAAGGACCAAGGTAGTAGGCCAGCCTGCTGCTGAGTACCTACCCTATTGGGATAAAAAGTCAGAAAATGTAAGAAGCTGGAAATATATAAACAATAAATATCAAACGGAGTAGATGTCTTTGTTCTTCATATTTTAGAATATCAGGCTTAAAGTATCTCTCTTAATCTTTGAAAGAAATAGGCCAAAGATAAAGTAGAGTAATCACGACAGTATAGAGGGCACTTTATACAATAGTTATTATGGAATTTTCTTTCATTTCCTACCTCAATTGTTAGAAGTTGAATATGAAAAATGGTTATGCAAACTTCTGGTGGCCAGAATCAATACAGAAGCAGTGTTACACAGTGTCAACTCTGAATATCAGCCACCCAATCGAGGGACCAGGGACAGACAGCACTACTGACTGCCCTTTAGCTCCTTGGTTATAATGAAGGCGATAGTTTCTGCCTTGCCTCATTATGGTGAGGTATAAACTAACACATACGAATTACCCGGCAGAACGCACACTTTCAGTCTACAGGAACATCCTAAACATCCACCTCTCCCATCCTCAGAGAAGCTTCATTTGACCCTATTTTCTCCACTCTCTTTAAGCAAAGCTTTTTAGAAGACATTCTGACTGTTTCGAATCCTCTTCTCCATGCTCCCTTGAGCTCACTGCCATCGGGCCTGCCGCCGACCGTTGCCAAATGCAACGCTCACATCTCAGTTCCCACGTTCTACCTGACCTCCTGACCTCCTGACCTCCTTGCCACCCATGCTCTCCTCTCCAGGACATAGCACCCTCTGCTCCTCCTCCTTCCTCAGCCCTTCAGCCGCTTCTCACCGGAGCTGCCCCAGCCTCTAGCGCTGAGTGCTCAGGGCTCCCTGGAGGGCTCTCCTCTGCCACACCTGTCCACTCTTACCAACCTCAAGAATAGCTCTCAAGTCGCCTCTCCAGTGTAGACTTCCTCTTGGAAATTATCAAAAGCCCTCTCTTCTCCCACCTGTCCCCTGCTTCCCCTTTTCAGAGACAACATCCTGCCAGCATTCAGTTCCTGCTTTGGGCCAAATGCGGACACTGTCAACACACCCACGTTAATCCATTTTACACTGATTTGTTATGTTGGAATTTTTGCCTTTTGTCCCTCTTCAGATTCGCCTAACATATTCCATGTTCAGTTGCATTTTTCACTTGTCGCAAGACCCCTGGGCCTTTCTTAAGCAGTCCCGGTTCAGAATCCTTGTCTATTTCTCATCAACAGTTCACCTCTTTGCCCACTGTGTAATTTTGTGAAGTTTAATGACTTCAAAAAATAGAATACAGTATTTAAAAGGGCACAATATTTTTCAAAATTGTGAGACATATTTCAGAAAGTACACCTTTTTAATTATTTTAATTATGAAAAATTATGGGGTATAGATTGTAATTCAATACATATGCACAGTGTGTAGTGATAAAATTAGGATAATTACCAAGAAAGCATATATTGTCTAAAATCATCTTTTAGTGTAGTGTAACCCAAGTGGTTTTAGAAGTACTGTTCTGGTCCCACTGTGGATGGGCAGAAAAGTTGCTAGGGGCCTAGAGGAACAGTCTAGTGAAGAATGATAATGGCCTAAAGTAAGTCAGTAACTTTAAAGATAGAGTAATCAGATTTTCTTCTTTTCTTAAAAGTTTGAATTTATAGGGCCAAAAGAGTGGGCTGGGATAAAATAATGATACAAACAGTTGCAGTTCATAAACCCGAGGAAATATCTTTGAATAAAATTGGAAATACTAGCCAGGCATGGTGACACACACCTGTAATCCCAGCACTCGGGAGGCTAAGTCAGGAGGATCGCTGTGAGTTCGAGACCAGCCTGGGCTACATAGTGAGGTCCAGGTCAGTCTGAAGTACACAGTGAGATCCTGTCTCAAAAAAACAAAAAAAAAAAATTTTGAAATACTAATTAAGTGCACATGGAGGAAACAATTAACAGGCCCCTGTCATCTTAGTTGTTTTTATTTCAGAATCTAGTAACATTTTTCCATCTCACAAGGAAATAGAACCAAAAAGGAGCCATGATAATAAAGTCAGGATAGTCAGGAACAGGCCGTCTATGGCCCTGCCCTCCCCCTGCTGGATGGGGATATTTGAAAACAGACTCTTCAGGAAAATACTCTGAACACTGCAGAGCAACGTGCCATGACAGCAAGACAAGGCACCCTGAGACAAGCCGTGACCCATGCAGGTGCTGATCAATCCCAGCAGGCATGACACACTTCAGGGAGTAAAGGAACTGAGGAGAGTGACAAGTGGCACTGAGAGCAGCTCTCAGGAGACATGAAACAGCTCTGCTTGATAAAGAGATGGGAAGTGGCAGAAGAAGAAAATGACAAGAGTGACTTTAGACCAGAGTTCTTACCTGGGAAACACCTGCCAGATCACGACTGAGTCACTGGTGGTCAGTGAGTCTCAGAGGCTGTGTGCTCCTCATCTCAACTGGCTCATCCCATTTCTTATTCTCGACACCATTTCTATTACTCTGCTTTCAGACTTAAGAAATATGTGTCCTGTTGAAATGGCACTGAACTCAGAGATGGAGGGAAGATGTTCTAGCTATTCATTTATTTCACTAACATTTTTTAAGTCTCTTATCAATTCCTTGCTGGAGAGAACCAAAGCACATATTTTAATATGTATCTTTAATATATATTCAGTTCATGAACTTAATTTTTTCGATGATTATGGTCACAAACCGAACTGGATGAGAATTGAATCAAATTTCCCTAGAAGGTTAACATTGAACCTAATATTGAATTTGATTATATATGTAATCCATGTTGTGTGCTCAAACATTTTTTTAGCTGTTGTCTTTGTGAAGTGCCAAGTTGCAGAACCACTTCAGAGATAGAGATGTAGATTTCTGAGTTTGGTGGCCCCTAGGACAAATTCAGTTGCAATTCTGCTGTCCAGAGCAGACATCAGACCTACCGTCCTTGATGAAGTGTTTCCTGGTCTGAGTTCACTTCTGCTGGATGTGTCATAGTTATTTGAATTAATCCAAGTATAGAAAAACCAAGGTAGTCCTATGTTATAAATGAAATAAAATACAAATGAGCTATGTAGCTCTCCTAAGAGGCAGAGCTGGGTACTGATTCCAGATATCACCATGACCTGAGAGTGTGTGTGTGTGTGTGTGTGTGTGTAGTGTGTAGTGTATCCGAAAGAGATCTGAAAACTTTATGTTGGCCCCATAATAAGAACCACACATCTCCAAATGTATCCCTTCTTCAGACTCATTACCTGAAATCCTATAAGATGTGAGGCTGACTAAAGCTTGTTGTGTGATAAGAGCCCTGGTACCTGGGGAACCAGCTTTGAGATTTATCTCTTAGGTCACCTAGCTTAAACTGTCACCTTCCAGAGGTCAGAGTTTATAATTTGCTTGTACTCTGTCTAGGGTGCCACCCCTCCCATTCTCAAATAGTCTCCTGAATGATGATGGCAAGAAAACTAGTTATGAAACATTTCCAGTTTTCTCCATTGCCACCAGGTTCACATTAACACAAGCCAGGCAGCACCTCGGCACCCCAAGCCACTAATTGCCAAACAAATCACAGTTATACCAGTTTATGTGCCCTCCCATAATTAAATCTCAAAATACTAATTTTAAAAATCTACAAAATTCCAACTTTTAGTTGTGCATGCTCCAACATTTGTTTTATTTTTAAGTCTCAGGCATATATACTGCTCCAAAATCATGTTTCAATGGTTATCTCTTTTTAATGTCTGTAATGAAAATAGTGTGTTTTCTAAAAAGGAAAAGCATCCTTGAATTTTGTCAAATTTTGTCAAAGCAGGTCTCATTGGGAATATAATTGAGAAAGCATATTTCAGACTCCATTATACACTTATCTCCTGTGAACAGACTACTCTAAAAAACCAAAGAGCAATATTTTGACATTAGAGACCTGGTTTCTTTCTTCGTGAGGTGAATGTAGTAGTCCCAGAGAGTGAGAATCATTGCAGTCCTAGAAGACTTGAGTTTAAAACTAAACACTGAAGTGAATGATTGCAAATACTATCATCAGAATCTCTGCAGAAACAGTTTACTAGTTTCCTCAGAAGACAGAAGTAGGAAATAAATAGGCCCGACCAGGTTTTCCATAGTACCCTTCCCATATCCTCTTGGTTCACATATATGTGAAAGATGCCTGTTACACATATATCAAAGCACCACCAAGAAGATCCTTCTTACCTCTCGCTTTTAATCAGATTTGCAACTGGCTGCCACAGCAACAGGGAGACCGATGCTCAAAACTCACCTAACTTTTCTTTCCAATAACCCTTGAAGAGGCCTGTGACTTGTAGAGATCAGAGGATGTTTAAATGCACCTGTGCTCCACGTTAGCAAAACACACCATTCAGCTGGGAGCAATGTCAAGGGAGAATTACACAGTTCCTTAGAGACCCCAGCCCCAAATGGCCATAGTGGCAAGAAGTTTAACCCATAGTCCAGGCCTGGTCCTGTGGTCTCTTGTAAGAAAATCCTTTCTTACAAGAAAGGAAATCCCATTTCCATGAACAATGGAGCTCTATATTGAATATGGAAGTTTAAGTGGGAAATTTACAGTCAAGCAGGGAGGGGGGGAATATTGGCACAAAAAACAATAGTTTTGAATAATCTGACACAGATTTTGAGGAACCTCTCTCTGTAGAACACCAAGTATCCCAAATAAACTTGCATAAAGTAAAACCTAAAGAAATCCTATTCACTATACTCATTGTATTCTTCTGGAAGACTATTGTGGTTTAGATCTAAAATGTCCCTCAAAAGTGTCATAATTTAAATGTAGGGCTTTTAGGGCCGGGGATTTATCTCAGTGGTTCTGGAGCCTGCCTTGCAAGTACAAGGACCCGAGTTTGATCCCCGGTACCAAAAAACAACAAAAACAAATAAATGTAGGGCTTTTAGAAGGTGATTAGATCATGAGGGCACTAACTTCATCAATGGGTTAATCTCTTGATGAGTTCATAGCTAAATATTCTGTTAAGGGGTACAAGCTGATTGGATAAAAATTACCAGAGACATAACCAAAGGATATATTCTTGTCCTCAGCCCTTTCTTCTCTCTCTGGTTCTTGCCTTCTCACTGTGCTTCCTGGCTGCCATGAGTTAAGAGCTCTCCTCTACTATGTCTTTCTACCATATGGAGCCAGGCAGCCACAGACTGAAACCTGTGCCAAAACAAACCTTTTCTTCTTTAAATTGTGTATGTCAAGCACTTGGCCACAATGATGAAAAGCTGACCAATACAGTGATTCACAGACCATTGTCCCAGACAAAGCTCTGAATGGACCTGAAGTAAAGATTCATTCCGCTTTCTCTAATACACGCAAAGCCAACTTCATGAGCATTCAACTGTAAGCTTGTTCAAGTCATTGCAACCCCTGAGGAGTCCTCTAGACGGGAACACAAAATGGGCCAAAAAACAAACAAACCATGCTGGGTGTGGAGGTGCACATCTGTAATAACTGACCTTGTCCCAAAAAGTAAAAAAAAAAAGTAAGGGGCTGATGATTAGAAGAAACTACACTTGGGTTAAAGTGCAAATAAGGACTAAAAGGTGTAATAGATAATATGAAATAGGAAGAAAAGGTGCAAAGGGAAAGTAGGAGGGGTAAGGGAAGAAAAGGGGGAATGGAATTAATATGAGAAAAAGAAAAAATGGAAAGTCTTTGTAGATAGGGAGAGGTGGAGGGGTTGAAGGAAGGGCAGGGGACTGGAGAAAAAACAAGAGCCAAGATGGGTTATGTGAAGGTGCACATTTCCAATGATGAATGTTATTATATTGCACACCTTAAGTATACTAATAAAATTAATTTTTTTAAATACCATAGACTGATGCAAATCAACACACAACAAATTCAAACAACAACCATTCATTGCTCACAGTGCTGGAGGCTAGGAATTCCAAGGTGAATGTGTCAGACAATTGAGTATCTCCTGGTGGCTCTCTTCCTGGCTATAGGTAGCTCCTTTACACTGCAACCTCACATAGCAAAGATAGTAATCATTTCCCTTGTGTCTTTCTTGAAGGACTCCATTTTCATAACCTAATAAACTCCCAATGGTTCCACTTTGAAATACTACCACATTGGTCATTAGATTTTACCATATGAACGTTAAGTAAACACATTCAATCCATAGCAGGCTGCCTGATGAGAAGAACAAATATCTACAACTCCGTGAATTTGTAATAATAACAATGATGATAGGTACATTTGAGCATGAAAGCAAAAGCAGCTGTCTTGGTCACTTTTCTGCCACTGAGACTATGGACTCAACACCCACAATTTAAAGAAAGGGATGTCTATTTTGGCTCATAGTGTCAAAGGGTTTAGTCTATAATTAGTTGGCACCAAGGTAGAAATGGCATGGTGGACGAGAAGGTTGGAGGAAAGCTACTCAGCCTACGGTGACCAGGAAGCAGAGGGAGAAAGAAACTGGGGACAAGTACCTTTTCAGTCCATATCCCTCTCAATTACCTCTTAAAAAAAACTCACTTACTAACAACACATTCAGCTATGAGGTCATCAATGGATCGATTAATCCACTAGAAGAGTGTAGCACCTCCATGATCCAAACATTGTCTAAAAGCCCTATCTGAACATATCAGACTTTGGGGGAACATATCAAGTTTAAACCATATTTTGCCCCCATCTCCCTAGAAGCTTATGTCTATCTCATTATGAAAAATGCAATTAGTCCATCTCTAAGAGATGCCAAAGTCTTAATAGTTTCAGCCTTACCCAAAACTCCAAGTTCAAAATCTCCTTTGAGATTCGATATACACTCTAAACTGTGAGCCCCTATAAAAATAAAAAAAAGAAAGTTAAATACTTTCCACATACAATAGCACAGGATTTGAATTCCCATTCCAAAAGGGAGAAAAGGGATAGAAAGAAATTGGACCAAATCAAAACTGCAAACAAGCAGGAAAAATATTAAATCCTGTAGCTACATGCTCAGTACCCGACAGGTTGTATTAGGATATGAGCTCCAGGGCCAGGGATTTAACTCAGTGGTTCTATCACCTGCCTCACAAGCACTTTTTTTCCCCAAAAAAAAAAAAAAAAAAAAAAAAAAAAAAAAAAGGATATGAGCTCCAAAGGGCTTGAGTATCCCACCTCTATAGTCTAGCAGGTGGCAGTCAAAATGGTCTCTCTCTTAGGCTAGCTCCTCTCACAAATTCTTCATGCTCTTGGCATCTCCAACTTCCTGGGAGGTATACTGCACTGTCAGCTTCATACCCACAGTTTCATGCATACTCTCTCATTTGCACACTGCGTGGCCTCCCAGCTTTTTGAAATATGAATGAAGGCCTCCATAATCCCTTAACTCTTGTATTCTGCATGCCCAAAGAATTAGGCATGGATGATGCCCAAGGTGTGCTACCAGCTCAAGCAATTGCCAGTATACCTTGGACCATGACTGCAGTGGTCTTTAAGTACCTGGCTGGCATAGCTCAAGGAAATATTTTCTTAGGTGCTGTGTGAGCAGGTAACCCTGAGCCTCTCTTCTCACAGCAAAGTCATTTACTATTTTACAGCCTCAGGCCTGAGATCTGGCCAGTTTGAGATACCCTTAAGCCATATTTCCTATTGCTCCAATGTAAAGTACTTGGTTTCTTTTTAAGGGTGCTGTTCTTTTCCATAACCACACTCTCCTTGGCCCCAACTTTTCACTTTCTTTCTGGTCAAGGAGCAAAATATTTACATCTTTTTGCTCCAAGTTTTGCTCCTGATTTTCACTCAAGATGTACCTAAAAGCAACTAGTAATACCTTAGTCGCATGAATTTTAGACTGCCTTTAAATTTTCCCTACACTTTTTTTTTTTTTTTGGTAATGGAGATCAAACTCAGGACCTTGCATTTGCAAGACAAGCACAGTGCCACTGAGCTAAATCTCCAGTCATATACAAATTAATTAATTCACCATTAAATTTAGCTTCACATTTTGGGTGTGATGGCACATACCTGTAATCCCAGCACTCCGGAGGCTGAGGCAGGAGGATCGCTGTGAGTTCATGACCAGCCTGGGCTACATAGTGAGTTCCAGGTCAGTCTCAACTACACAATGAAACTCTGTCTCAAAACACCAAAAAAAAAAAAAAAAAAAAAAGCTTCACACAAAATATTAGGACATGAACAAAACATACACAAATTCTTTGTCAGAATGAAATGTGTGTTCCCTCAAGTACAATTGCCAGTAGAGCCCTGTGTCCTAATTGAACCCTGAACTTGGCCTGTCTTGCCCTCATTCTTACCAGATTTCTCATCTTCTGAGCTCCTAAACTTGTCTCAGTTACTCTTTCATTGCTGAGACAAAATATCTGACACCTGTGAGTTAGAAGGAAAGGTTTATTTTAGTTCAGTTTGTAGATTTCAGACTACAGTCAGCTGACTCTAAAGCAGGGTAGCATAGCAGAGAAGAAACCGTCCGTGGCATGGCAGGCATAACATAAATTTCATAACAGTTCTGGGACTGTTAAACATTATAAAAATTTGAATATTTTACAGAGTCTGTATCATCTTGGAAGCCTGTATTATCTTTCAGCTCAATCAAATCCCCTCAAAAACTACCAAACTACTAAGACATATTCTTGTGAATCCATTATGTCCTGAGGTTTGCAATAGATAGGCAGTGGCAGAAACTTATGAATAATTCATATTCAAGTAACTGTGGATTTCTTTTGAAATTCTGGCTTCATTTCCATAAAATAGCCCTGAAATTCCACAAAACATGATTCTATTTCACTCAGAATAGTTCATTCATCAGAAGGAAAAGAGTATAATCTCAACTCACCTTCTGCTTAAATAAAGCAGGTGTGAACCAGTGAAGTTGTCGTCAGCAGCTAGGAACAGAAAACAGAATCCAAACTTCCTCAGACATTGCGCAGGACTTACTGACTCAGGTAATTTAAGGTTCAAAGCTAACACAGATTCTAGGCATGGTTTGTTCAAGACCCCAGTTCAACATCTCTTTATTTCCTATAACTTTATCTCTGTTTGAGCGTCTACTGGCTGGCTCCCTAATTTAAGACAGCAGTGGAGCAAGCCCAGACTTCATATCCATATTCTTTGCCTTCCAGTAAAAACAATAACCTGTGTCACAGAACTCCCAGAAAATTTTCCATGTGTCACATTGATTAGGCAACTTTTCAGTAAATTCTTTGGACTATGGAAATGTCATGCATTGAAGCAACAATCTTGCAGGCCAAAGACACAAGAGAAGACTGGGATTTACAACATTTGTCAAATTCCATAGCCCAAGTGTTTTCATCATAGCCAATAAAACATGTGAGAGAGAAGGGAAATAGAAAAACTGTGAAGAATGCCAGGAAAATGTAACATAATACGTTTTTGAGGCACTGAATGAAAAGTAATGCCTTTTCCTAATATGTCTACTTAATAAAATGTTTACATATATAAAGGATGGGAATAATAGGTACTAAAATACTAAGAGTTGTTATTTTTATGGTAGAATTATGAGCAGTTGTCTTTATATATTTTAAAATATACATAGATATGAATAAACATATTACATTTATAATAGGAAAAAATTTATTTTCATAATGCTCTCTACCAAAATAAAACCAAAGCATATCTTCAAGAAATGCCAGTGTTCAGTACTCCTAACACAGCATTCTTTATTTAATTATGTATAATCAATAAGCATTCATCTCATGCAAAGAAATAGAACGAAATAATTTAGTAAAGGAAATGGCTGCTGTTCCACATTATAAGCTTGCCCCTTTGGCAATAATCACTCAAATATGTATTGATTACCCTCTGTCTACCACAAATAGTTTTCAAGAATTGTTCCCAAACAGTTTTGTTGACATTCATCAACAATAATATTCCAAAATTTTAATTGGGGTAAAAACATTACAATGAGCATGTATTTTACAGATTAATCATCTTATTCATCTTATTACTAGGGTGCTTACTTAGAGCCTCAAGTTACAACAGAACAGGAAAAAAAATGAAGTAGATGGACCAGCAAAACTATCATTTAATTATGTGAGACACTTAAATTATCAAAACTTAGTCATTTTTATTACTTTAAAAACAATTATAATGTCTGAGTGGCAGGTTTAATAAAATAAGACAAATTCATCTTTCTTCCTCTTCCCCTCATTCATAAACATTTTTGTTGATTTCAAAATGGAAAATGTGAAGAATTAATGAGACTGTCCTCCTGAAGCATATTCCTCTAAGCCCATATCTATATAAATAAGAAATCCACCAAAATGGTATGAACAATTTCAGTCATTCTTGAAAAAAATTTTATGGTCTCCAAACAACAATCTCCTAAAAGAAATGATACAAAAATATTTAAGAAACAACCATCTGAATCTATATATCATTCTTAAATTTTTTCAAATTGAAGGACTCAGATAAAGTTTTATAAGTCTCTAAGTGCATGCACTCATCTCTACACCTAGCATAAGATCATATTGTTTTGTCACATCAGAAAAGCAGCACTATAGGACCACTATGCTGAAATTCAAATGCCACAGCACATGTATGAAGGCTTTCCCAAGGACTGACCTTGAAAGACGTCTTTTCTCACCAGGCCTGTCCTGCACATGAGGTTAGGGACTTTTTGAGGCAAAAATCTTTCTTTGTGTCATCAACACCTTTGCATATTGATGGTTTTCATTTAGTATAAAACAAGTGAAGAGTTACTGGATGAAGCCTGATTTGTGTGACCTCTCATATTAACTAATCCAGACACAACTTCAACTTTAAATAAGCAGAGATATAAAATTGGATGATGAATCTAGTCACAGGGTGCTTCTCAAGATATACACAGTCCATCAATTCCCAGAACACAAAGGCTCTGTGACACTTTTGGCCACTTTCTAGGTCAAGCAAATAATGGCATCCCCGTGTTATCATAGCTGTTACCTAATTCAAGCTTCAAGCGATCCTTTCAGCAATTTATTAAGACAAACTCCAAGTATCTTATTGGAAATCTGAATCTTGAGGTACGAGTGCCTTTCTGCCAATGAGCTCTTCCTTGTCAAGTCTGTGTTCCTCTGATTCCAAGATTAACATCCTCCAGATCTACCCTACATGTGTTCCCCAGTTCCTGTAAGTACTTACTAGCCAGATCCTGCAATTCCATTTTGGGGACTATGTCATTCTGAAACAGAACTTGACTTCCTCAAATCAGGCTAAGTCCTAAGCCTGATTATCAGCCTACAGCAATGAGGAGCAACCGGGTTGAGGTTGAAAAAAACCAACAGTTGGTCTGCCTCATGAACATAAAGCTTTGTTTGATATCCAGCCAATGAGAGCAGAGATGGATGCTTTCCTTTGCAAAGGGTAAAATTGCTTCTGCCCTTAAGGAGGATACAGGGGAATCAGGGAGTTGGTATTAAAGTTACCCATCTCAAACTCAAGGTCCCCATCTATTCCTATTGTGGTCCTAACTTTGACATAGGAGACCTATTAAGGTGATTCATATTGTCTCACATTTCTACCATTCTTACAATTAAATCATGAGCCTGATTCTCAGCATAGTTTCATGGTATCTGTAAGAAATGAAACCTTCAGGGATACAGCATGATTTAAATGTGTCTATGATTGGATGGGGGGTGGGGCATGCTGGTAATCCAACTAGGGAGGCATGTGTAGGTAAGTGCTCTACCACTGAATTGTAGCCATAACTCCTATTCTGTTTTTGTAAGTCTACTAGTGCCATCCAAAATAGATACTTTGTACCACAATCCTTAAAGTATTCTTCCTTCCAGCACATCTAAATGTGTCAGTAACACATCTTCCAGTGTCTTGTTTTCTAAGTACAGTTCTTAAGTCACAAATGAAAACTTTAGTTATAGAAATGAGTGCTAGGTAAAAGGATATCCTCTGAACACTTCTCCACTGTTGGTGGGAGTGTGATTCCTCAAAAAACTAAAACAAGATACCCTTCCTAGGTATCTTCCTGAAAGAGTTAAGAGCATCATGCCGCTATGATACATGCATACCCATATTTATAGCAGCACAATTTATAATAGTTAAATCTCAGAAACAGCCCATTATGCCCATCAACAGATGAATAAAAAAAGTAATATTTATATACAACGAAGTACTACTCTACCACAAAGATGGATAAACCTGAGTTATTTCTAAGAAAATGGAAGCACCTTGAGGCCATAGTAATAAGCGAAATAAATCAGACACACAAGTTTAAATATCACATTGTTTCCCTTATGTAAGAAACATGAAGGGTAAATAAGGAGTATAAAGGAAGAACATGTTCAAATGGGAAGTGGAAGAAGGCAAGTGGAGGTGGAAGGGAAGGAAGAGAAAAGGAAAAAGAATAGAAGGAAAAATGGAAACAAGGCTTTCATATATGAGGAGAAAAAGGATTAAAGGGAGGAGAAATGGAGAAAGAAGAATGGAGATAAATTATGTACAGATACAAAGTCCTATGGTGTATGTGATTAATAACTATGATAAATATCTACTAATAAAACATATAAAGTTTAAAAATTATATAAGAGCTGAGAATTTAACTCAGTGACACCACACATGCCTCACATGCACAAGGTCCTGTGTTCAATCACTGGTACCAAAACCTAAAAAAATTAAATTAAAGAACAAAAAAAATATGTCTTCCTCTGAAACAATGCCCATATCCTAATCCCAGAACCTGTGACTATATTATTTTACATACAGACAAAAGGGACTCTGCAGGTGTGATGATGAAATATAATATTATCTTACATTATCCAGTGGGCATTCTCTAATCACATGAGTCCTTAAAAAGGAGTGAAGCTTTTCAATGCTGGCCTTTAAATATAGAAGGGGCTGCAAGCCTAGGAATATGGGTGGCTATAAAAATCAAGGAAACACGGGAAGGGGAGAAGGGGGTGAAGGGAGGGCAGGGACAAGGGGAAAAACTGAGAACCAAGACCTGTCATGTAAAGGTACTGGATCCCAATAATGAATGTAACTGTACTGTATACCTAAAATGTACCAATAAACTCAATTTTAAAAAAATCAAGGAAACAGATTAACCCTATAGCTTCCAGAAGGAACATAACTTTACTGACATCTTTATTTGAACCTATGAGACCTCTGTGAAATTTCTAACTTACCAAACTTTAAGATAAATTAATATATTTGTGTAGTTTTAAACCACTGAAATTATGGCAATTTGTCACAACAGCAATAGAAAATTAATTCAGGATGCTGTTATATTCTAGGCTTATTAACATTGCATTCACTACCAGCATCAGAGTTCTTCAGGCTTCAGATAGGTAATTCAACTGCAAAATCCAGTCCTGAGGATCTATTTTCTAGGCCTATTCTCCTGCTACCACTTATCTTACTCTAGCTTTACTAGAAAATAAAGACTGCAGCAGAACTTATATGCTAAGACTTTATGGAGAAATCCTAGGAAAACAAAAGAAAGGGATATAGAGTCAGAAAATACAAAGTAGCATATCCCTTATTTAGCCAAAATTTGACAAGAAAACAGCCAGTTGCTCAGTCATGTGACACATCTTCCAGAGAGATCATATGAAACCCACTTCTCAGAAGTGTCTGTCAAGGAAAAAAAGTGAAATAAATATATCCTCCAGGATACATCTCCTCTCTCTGTTGGTCAGAATGTTCTCATCTCACTTTGAAGGCACTCACCAACTCAGCCACTAGAGAATGTAGGTCACACCTCCTAGATTCAGGGCTTCACAGGATCCAGAAATAATGAGAAGAAGCAAGACTCCCTCCATCTCCTTAGGACCTGGCTAGATTCCGCATTGATGAGGCTCGTACCAAAAACAGATAATGGAGACCAAGGAAGAGTCTAACCCTCAAAAAGCGGGTAGAGAGGATAAGACAGCCAGGGTAGGAGGAGATGAGATTTCCACTGACCAGTTAGCTAAAGACTGAAGTGATGGGGGAACAATATGAATCTAGGAAGACACACACCTGGGTTTCATACAATATATAAATTGTCACAATGGGAGGATTAAAACTGAAGGAGTAGAGACCAGCAGCAAATATAACCTATCCAGACCTAGAATTGAGACACTGGGAAAGCAATAACTTAGTGGGGGAAAAAAAAAAGGAAGCATATCTCCAGGAATCAAAAGGGAGCTGACAGGAAAACAAGAAACTATAGAGAAACTGAAGAAATGGACCATGATGCGGGGGAAAAAAGAATGAAGCAGTTGGAAAAGGAATCCTGGCTCCTGGGGAAGAGAACCTGCTTCCACTGACAAGGTAAGCCCAGACAGATCCAGGAGATCCAGAAAGAAACAATGGAGTGCACCAGCTGATGCAAGAAAAGCCCATTGCTATTGTAAACTGAGAAAACAGTGTGTTTTACTCTGAAAGTGACTCCTCTGCATGGCAGAAGAGTTGAAGAAGAAATCCAGAGCAGCACCTGCCATATTTGGGAGTGTTTAATCAGGAACCATTTGGAGAAGCGAATTCATTGTTTAAGACTGAGCTACAGAAAAACCACATTTCAGGATTTCTTGTTTGCCCAACCACAGTGACTGGGTTGGAGAGAGCCACCGGAGACAGTCCCAGAGAGGGTGCAGGCAAGACACAGATACACTGAGAAGTTAAATCTCAGGCCAGGAAGCTCACAGAGGCCACACAGTCCAAGTTGAGAAGCAAGGCCAGTCATATATGGCTTTTGAAAGGAGCTGGGCCTGAGAGTGTTGGCATTAAGTCCAACAGATTGCTAAGCCTCTCCTATTATTACCCCTGATTGGTGCCTACATCAAATACTGAGCTCAGCAGTCTATTTGATTTTCCCATCTGTCAGTGTGATCAAGGATATTTCATTGCTGATTTTGTTGCTATTGCTGGGATGTTGTATTAATTTGTTGTACTGTATGCCAACATCTGGTTTGCCTTTTTTTTTTCCTCATTAAGTTTATTGGTACTTTTTAGGTATACAGTACAGTTACATTCATCATTGGGATCTTGTACCTTTTCATGACAGATTTGTCTTTGTATCATCAAAAATAATTGTAGTTTATTTCCAGAGAATTGGGTGCTAGAGCAATTACCTTGCAACTCTTCCTTCCTCAAATTAACAGAGGTGGTCCAATCTTGGGACAGAAGCAAAGACTACATTCATTGCAGCACTGAAAAGCAGATACTAAGGAACTTTACACATTAGAAACAAAGTTTTTCCTTGTAATTGACTTGCAAAGTTTACCACACACACATACACACACTCACACACACACCACAGAAATATGAGAACACAAGGCAACAAAATGTATGCAAAAAAACCCAACTTCCCCTAAGCTGATCCATGGCACATCAATGCAGAAGAAATCAAGAGCCACACAGCTGAATTACATGAAATGATAAAAAAGGAGACAAAAAATACCACAGCATAAGGTGTTCAGTGACCTCAAGGTGATATAGCTAAACACTTAATGGACTTCATAAAATGATCAGCAAATTTACAGAAGACACTAATTAAAAGGTAGCTGAGCTAAACGAGATGGTGTAAAACATGAACAGTTTAACAAAGAATTAGAGTCCATAAAAATGAACCAAGCAGACACCCAGGAGATAAAAAACTCTGCTGAAAGTATGGACAGCAAAAGTGACTGATGTGAGGGGAAAGCATCAGAACTAGAAGATAAAGCTGATGCAGGTGTCCATATACTAAGCAAACCTTTAAAGGCAACAAGAAAACATGGAAAACGCATCCAACAGCTGCTACATAGTTCAAAAGAAGACTAAGACTAATCAGAATTAGTCAAATATCAGAAGACACCAATGATTAACATCAAAAAACGTATTTACAGAAATGACAGCAATAGATTTTCCAAGTATGAGAAGAGAATTTGACATACAGAGAAGTGAGGAATACAGAAGCCCAAAAGCCACATTCAGAAAAGAACTTCCCACATCATAGTCAAAATCCCAGAAGTTCAACACAACAGAATCTTAAAAGACTGTTAGAGAAATGCAACAAATCACAAATAAAGGTAAATCCAGGTGAAGTCACAATGGAAACCACCAAAATCCAGAAGATTATTAGTAACTATTTTGAAATCTTGTACTCCAATAAATTAGAGAATCCAGAAGAAATGAATAGCTTCTTAGATGCATGTTACTTACCTAAACAGACCCAATAAGATATGAAACTGAGATATAAAAGAAGATATAAACCCCTGAATAATCTAATAATAGGCAATGAAATCAAGGCAGTCATTTTTTAAAAACCTGACAACTAAGAAAAATCGAGGATCCGATTAGTTCACTGATGAATTCTATAAGAATTTCAGGAAAGATTAAAATACCTATATTCCTCAAATTCCTTAATGACATTTAAAGAGGAGTGCTTCCAAACACATTCATAAAAGTTAGCATTACCCTGATTCCAAAAACAGACAAGGACCCCAATAAAAAGAAAACTACAGACCAATCTCTTTCAGGAACATAGTACAAAAATCCTCAACAAAATACCAGCAAACAGAACACTACAAATCATCAAAAAGATCATACAATATGACTAATTCAGTTTCAACCCAGGGATACAAAGATGGTTGGACATACACAAATCAATAAATGCAATACATCACATAAAAAGATGCAAGCACAAAACATATATGACCATCTCAATAATGCAGAAAAAGCCTCTGATTAAAAAAATATCAGGAATAAGACAAAGATCTCCATTACTACCACTTCTGCTAAATATAGTACTTGAAACATTAGTCCAGGCAATCATGCAGAAGAATGAGATCAAAGGGAAATACATAGGAAGGAAAGAAGTCAAACTATCCTTATTTGCAATGGCATGATCATTTACATGGAAGAGCCAAAAAATCCCACCAAGAGTCCTAGAATTAATAAATTTGGCAAAATTACAGGATACAAAATCAATATCATAAAAGC
Source organism: Fukomys damarensis (assembly GCF_012274545.1). Lineage (NCBI taxonomy): Eukaryota > Metazoa > Chordata > Mammalia > Rodentia > Bathyergidae > Fukomys > Fukomys damarensis. The sequence continues at coordinate 48,734,450 of NW_022900950.1, read as the reverse complement.
AAAAAAATAGAAAAAAATTCCTGTAACCTAGTAATAAACCCACCAAAAAAATGATGAAAACAATATAATTCACAGCAGTTTCAAAAATAATTAAATAGCCTCAATATGCATCCATTTTCCTATGAATGACTCTAGTTTCTCATTCTTTATGGCTGAGTAGTACTCCATTTTACAGAAAAACCACATCTTCTTTACCCAATCTCCAACTGATGGGAATCTGGGCTATTTCTAAGTTTTAGCTATTACAAACATATTGAGGCCATAAGTGAAATAAATAAGACACACATGTGTAAATACTGAATAGTTTTTCTGCTGTGAAAAACTAAAAGTATAACTGTATAACTGTATACAAATTGTATAATTGATAAATGAAATAGGAAGTAAAGGGCTAAAGGTGTAGGGGAAGTGGGAAGGGTAGGGAAAGGAAATGAGGGACAAAAAAATATAAGAAAAGGAAAAAATGGAAACATAGTCTTTGTAAATAAAGGAGGATGGAAGGGTGAAGGGAGGGCAGGGGTATGGGGAAAAATGAGAACCAAGATCTGTCATGTAAAGGTACAAGATCCCAATGATGAATGTAACTGTACTGTGTACTTTAAAAGTACCAATAAATTCAATAAGATTTTAAAATAATAATAATAATTAAATATTTAGGAATTAACCTAACCAAGAAAGTTTTCAATGAAAACTACAGTACTCTGAAAAAAGAGATCAAATGGGACATGAGAAAATGGAAAGATACCCCTCTCCTGCATAGGCTGAAAATTGTCAAAATGGTCATACTTCCATATTGACATCTAGTGATTTATTTAATGCAATTCCAATCAAAATACCAACTGTGCTTGGGCTGGGGATTTAGCTCAGTGGTTCTGCCACCTGCCTCTCTAACACAAGGACCCAAGTCCAATCCCTGGAACAAAAAAAAAAAATACACAACAACTGTGCTCCTCACGGAACTTAAGAAAACAATCCTAAAATGTACGTGGAACAAGAAGAGATTCAGAGTACCAAAAGCAATCCTGATCAATGAAAGCAAAGCAGGAAGCATCACAATCCCAGATTTTTTTTTAAAAAAAAGCATGGTACTGACACAAAAACAGACATGTGGATCAGTGGAGCAAAATACAGGATGCAGAAACAATATCAGGTACATTCAACCATCTGATTTTTTACAAAAGAGCCACATAGAGGGCCCAAATTTCCCACCTCTGCTGGAGAAAAAGATAAACTCTTTTAAAAATGGTGCTGGGAAAGCTGGTTATGTACATACAGAAAATTGAAGCTAGACCCATGTCACTCACCATGTACTAAATTAAAATAAAAATGAATCAAAGATCTAAATATTAAAACTCTTAATCTGCTGGAAAATAAATTAGGTAAAACTCTTGAAGACAGAGGCATAGGCAAAGAATTTCTAAACAGAACTCCAACTGCAGAAGAAATAATAGTGAGAAACAAATGGGATTATATCACATTATAAAGCTTCTGCCCAGCAAACAACCAAATCAATGAATGTCATTATATTGTATACATTAGATGTACCAAAATTAAGATGCTAATAAAAAAAATGGTGCCAGGTACAACAACAGCAACAGAACTTTGCTGTTTTCTGGATATTATTCTTTTCTTTGGTTTTTTTGTTTTGTTTTGTTTTGTTTAATGGAATGTGCTGAATGTCTATAATTTTGTTCAGATGACTGCAGAGCCTGGAAAAGCTGTTGCTGCTATAGATGCATAACATACTGCTATTATTAGTCTTTTTATATAAATATAAATATATATACATATATTTATAAATTGAATTTTGGGAAACTTTAACAGTGCTGTCAACTCTGGAAAAAGTTATCCCAATTTACTGTGTTGAGTTGTCATTGTACAGAAATGGACAGCCATATTGGTCTAGAAATGTTAATTTTTTATTTTTATTTTTTATTTTTCCATTTGTACATGGGTAACACACTGTACTAAATATGTAAGGTCATATCTATGTGGATTTGATTACAGAAACTAACAAAGTATTCTCTAAATAATGAAAAAAAGAATAAGATAAGACTACAAGAGCAAGAAGCAATTTAAATATATTAAGGGACCATTTTCATCTCCAGAATTAAGGATTATTTTGATGTTACATCATTGCCTTTTCTCTTTTACTTTCCTTTTTAGTTTTATTTTAGGATTTCCTATTTTTAATGTTCATACAGATTTCTTTAACTGAAATACCGAATAGCTTCTCTGGTGTGAAAAACTATAATATTACACAGAATCCTAATGAGATAATTAATAATGTGAAATAGGAAGTAAAGGGCAAGGTGTAGGTACGAGAAACTGAAAAAATGGAAATAAAGTGTTTGTAAATGGGGAGGGGGGGAGGGGGTGAAGGGAGGGCAGGAACAAGGGGGAAAAATGATAACCAAGACCTATCATGTAAAGGTACAAGATCCCAATGGTGAATGTAACTGTACTGTATACCTAGATTGTACCAATAAACTCAATAAAAAGAAAATAAATAAGAAATAAAAAAAGAAAACAACTAAGTGAAGAGACAACCTACAAAATGAGGAGAAAGTTTTCCAGCCACACCATGGATAGAATACTAATACCTAGAATATATAAAGAACTCAAAATAATTGGAATCTCCAAATTAAAAGGCTGAATCAAAAAATTGGCAACTGAAGTGAATAGACACATCTCAGAAGAATTACAAATGACCAATAATACATTTTAAAAAGTTCAACATTTTTTGACCATTAAAGAAGTGCAAACTAAAACAACGCTCATAGTCCATCTTACTCCATAAAGAATGGCTATCACTAAGAAATCAAATAATAACAAATTCTGGTGAAGCTCTTAGGAAAATGCAACCCTTCTACACTGTCAATGGAAATGCAAACTAGTACAGTCATTACGGAAATTGTAGTAATACCTCAACTCACAAATGCTTCTGTTTGTGAACAACTTGGTTCTCCAACAGGAGAAAAATTTTGCTCCTGCATCAGGTAACAAAAATGACCACAGCCACCTTCCCTGCATGAACATGAATTTAGCCATCTTCCCTTCTGTAACACATGATCATAGCTCCCTTTAGTCGAGACCATGGTTGAAACAGCTGTGAAGATTTTATGTGCTTTTAAACACATATAGCACTGTACAGTATTATTCTATCCAGCATGGCTTCAAAGAAAGTGCAGAGCAAATATGGTGATAAAAAGTGCAAAGCAATAACGAAGGTGAAGAGAAACTGCAGAGCAAAAAAAGGTTTTGAAGAAAAGAACCGTGAATTGAAGAAAGAAATTACAGAAAGGCATGAAGATGGTATTCACGTGACTGATCTGACCTCAGAGTACAAGACAGAAAAGTGGGCAATACTGACTACTTTGAAGAATAAAGATGCCATCAAAGGAACTTATGTGGCAAAGGGAGTAATGATGTTAACCAAGTAGAGAATACAAGTGCTGGAAGGGGTGGCAAAACTTTTGTTAGTGTGGTTGAATAAGAAACAGCTGGCTGGTGATAGCATTAGTGAAGCTATGATCTGTCAAAAAGCTAGGAAATTGTGCGGTGATTTACCCCCCCCCAAAAAAAACCCTCAAAATGTGTCACAAGCAATGAATTTAAAGCCAGTACAGAGTAGATTGACAAATTCCACAACAGAAGTGGCCGATGTCCACCAACAGATGAATGGATAAAGAAGATGCGGCATTTGCACGCAACAGAGTACCACTCAGCTGAAAGAACAATAAATTTGAACCATTTGTAGGAAAATGGATACACCTGAAAACCATAATATTAAGTGAACTCAATCAGACACACAAGCTTAAATTTTGTATGTTTTTTTAATATGGGAAATCCAAAGTATTAGGTAAACTAAAGAATAAAACAAAAAAAAATAATAGGAAATGGGAAGATAGATCTTTTGCATATAGGAAGAAGACCAAGAGATGGCGGAGGGCAAGGGAAGGGAAAGGGAAGTGAAAATAATTGATATGTGTTATGTACACATACCAATTCTCCATGGTGAATGCAGTCATTGTATACTACAAACTAATGCTTTAGTTTTTCCAGCTTTAATTGAGTTTATTGGTACATTTTAGGGATACAATACAGTTACATTCATCGTTGGGATCTTGTACCTCTACATGACAGGTCTTGGTTCTCATTTTTTCCCCTTGTCCCTGCCCTCCCTTCACCCCCTCCTCCTCTCCCCATCTGAAAGCACTTTATTTCCATCCTTTCTTTATCTCACATTTTTTTCTTTTCCCTTATTACCCTTCCTCTATCCATCCCACCTTCCCTAAACCTTTAGCCCCTTTCCAAACTAGTACTTTAAAAAGTAAAAATTTAAAATAATTGTAACAGTGTGAGACCTAAGCCACAATGCTACATAAATGGAAAACTGGAGAAATTTCTAGTTTTAAAAGTTTTTTAATAACAGAATTCCATCTGTATTCACAAATACCCCTAATTTTTTAGATTTATATGTTGATAAACAAACTTTGGGCTTGACCATCCATAAGCAGTGAATTCTTGGACTTCCCTGGAAAAGCTTCACTTTTTTTGGTCTACTGTTTTTGTGTTTCTATGGATAGGCAATATGAATACTGGGCAAGACCAGATATCTTGTTGAGGTCTTATTTGAATGGCTGCCCTGGGGCTGTAACTTAGCTCAGTGGTTCCACCGCCTGCCTCACAAGTGCAATAAAAAAAAAAAAAAAAAAAAAAAAAAAAGTTGAATGGCTGCACTTGCTGTCTATTAACCCTTTAATTCTAGGGTATCTTAACTGTCAATGATTATAGCAGCAAAAGTGAAAGTTGATATCCTTCAGTGATTTCTTCCTGCATGATTTCTTATATACATATCCCTCTCCTTACTGGTTTAACTCTAAACTATTTTCATGTCACTGTTATAATAATTAACCTAGTATTTATAGCTAGAAAAATCAAAATTAGTTACAATTAAGTTATAGAATACCATCTTAAGACGTTTATCTACCACTGGGTTTAAGTTTCAGAAAAAGAAGCCCAGGCTATAGCAAAGGACTCATTAAAAGCATAATAAGTCCAAGGCCTGCAAATATTGGTAAGGTTTGCTGAGGAAAATTATAAACCACGCTTCCTGTAAATATTCAAACTGCTTAAAGGACTAGACTGCCCCCTTATGTAGACAAATATGAATCACTGTGCGTTCTCCCAATTTAAAAGAAGAAATCAGAATTAACTCATGTGTCCTCATAAACTTCTTCTTCTGCAGACTTAAAGCCTCTTTTCACTCTAACTATAAATCTATGAAACTATAAACATTACCTTCTTCATAATCAGTTCTTCCTCAGGTTTCTGGGCAATGCCCAGGTAGTGCAGACTACAGGTTCCAGAAAACTGATCCTGTAAGATCATTTCATGGCTTTGAAGAAATTTATTCAAGTAATGGGTGACAACAAAAGAATGTTTCTGTAACAGCTAAACTCAAAGTAAATGTATTCCAGTGGGATCCATATATGTAGTTCAGTTGTACAGCACTTGCCTAGCATGCAGGAGGACCTTAATTCAAGCACAAGCACCAAAAAAAAAAAAGATATAAAATAAAAGGTACTCAAATATCAAAAGTAACTTCAGTACTTACTATTTCAAGTGAAATGTAGTCAGTGGATTTAAATGGTAATATCCTATGAGCATTTTTTAAATATATTGAGCCTGTTAGGCAAATTACTTTGTAAAGAAATTACGTGCGTGTCTGTATAGTATTTTAATATGTTAAGGAGGATTTATAAATTTAATAGGGTTTTATGTTCTCTTAGTGATTCTTATTATTACAGTGTTTAAGAATAACCTGGGTCTGTGTTAATTATGCTGGGTTCCCGTTCTCAGGGATTTTTCAGTCAGTATGCCTGAGGTAGAGCCTAGAAATCTACATTTTAACTAGCCCTCACTTCCTTTGATTAATTCTAACACAATCTACAAAGAACTCTTAAATGAACCAGGAAGGACTCTATAGCTTGACCTGCTACTGTGACACCCCTGTGGGACATCAGAAAGGCAAGTTGGTAAGTTGTGGGCATTGTGTACTAGAGAACTCAGCCCTCATCTGTCACAGAGAGACTAGTGGTCTGTTTTCCATGAACTAAGACCAATTTAACAGGGTCATAATGCACCACAATCCAGTTGCATGCCTGCGCCTTTCATTCTTCCCAGATGACTTTGCTATTGACATGGAGACATGAGACATCATGAGACCCTCTTGGCACCCAAAAGTATGGAGGAATTAATGTCCCATGAAACAAAACTGTGACTGATGGCAATGGTGACAGTAGAGAAAGTCTTTGCTATCTTCTCCCAATGGACAATTTCCATAACTCACTGATACAGCCTCTGGGAAGATGGTCCTCTTGAGATCAAGTGATAGTCGACTTTGATATGTCAAATAGTCCCTCTCCTTCCCTTTCTCACTCCTCTTGTCCCAAGGTATGCTCTTTTATAACATAAAAAGACTTGCTCTTTGCCCCAGGGTCTGCTTTCTGGGAAGCATGAATTATGATATATTATATAATTAAGTTATTTTACTTCAGTGCAACAAAGAAGCATGGATCCATGAGTTCCTATTCTAACCATTTCGCATTTTACCTTCACTGCACATGGCCAAGACCATTGAGTTTTGCCTGAACTTCTCCATGAGACACAATGGATACACCAAAAAGCAACACCCTCCTACACTTGCTTGATCTTGTGTGTGCCTCCTTCACTGCTTGCTAGCAAAATAAAATAAAATAAAATAAAATAAAACACCTCAGCCAAGTCTAATCTAAAACTTGTCATTTTCGCCAATCTTGAGTGGCTAAGCTTTATAGTTTAGCATGGCTCCAGTAGCTTACACCAAACTCTACTATATTCAAAGATTTATCTGTTGAGCTAGAATGTAATTTGGGTTAGAGCTTATCCCAGTAAAGCTTAGTTCCATATCTCATCTATATAGATTTTATGACCTAGCCTGAGACATCACTTCCACTGCAATCTGTTAATTAAAAGTGAGTTACACCAAGTACAACTCAATGCTCACATTCACAAGGAAGAAAATTCAACTTCACCTTTTGCATGGAGGAATAGCAAAGAACATACAATCTCCATCTGGCTCAGTATCACATTCACACAGCAGAAACTTTAGTGAAACTACTACTTACCACTTCCTAGTGCAAAGGTATATCTGCCATAGACCCAAAATATTTGCCTCAAAACTAACTGAAAAGTTATTATCTTTCTGATTGCCTGAACTTCAGTTATTTCAGTCATCATAAGAGGCAGATATTTACTCACATCAAAGGTCTCCACTGACATCAAAAGTAGAAGATTAAGGCACTTAGCTGAGTAAGTCAAGGACGCGTAGCCCTTTCACTTCTATTACTTGCTAGGATAGTACAGGAGATGTTTGTCTTGAGTAAAATATTTTTCTCCATTGAAGCAGCAGATTTTCTCCTAAGATTTTTCCTCCCTCAGTCATTTTTCTTCTAAATGGCTCTGGGCATTCCTAGAAGCAATCTGTCACCATTCCTCTTATTGAAGGTGTGAAGCAGTGCTCCAGTATTAACTAGTCCCAGAGGAGAAGTATCTTAGCAAGCACTGATGCCTTCATTAACTTGTTACAGACTGAGGCTCCACATCTTCTATGTTTCAATTAAAGAAATCAGCAAATCATTTAGCATTCACAGTGAAGCATGCATCAGACATATGCAGCCAGATCTGTATACTTTAAATCCGTAGTTTCTAAGGTCAAGGACAAAAGATGCCCCTCAGCCTTATAGAGGAGGATAAGTATACTTATACTTCTGCCAAAGTGCTTCCACTCATTCCATTTTCCCAGGATCAACCAAAAAAATTTTTTTTAATTTTAAAAAGTCAAAATGTTCTCAAAAAGAAAAGAATCTGAAGCATAATTTATTCAATTTACATCATCCAGTTACAGCCAATGTTCAAACTGACTTTCAAGCAATAGTAAGCCTTTTATTATACATGGCAATGGTTCAAGAATATAATTCAGCCTCTTTGAAGAACCACTTCTTCCACCTACTATAAACTCACCCTTTTCTAACTTAAGCAATATGCCATTTTAATTACAGAGGAGGTGACTGTGAAAATTCAAGCTTTGCCTATTTTTGTAAACCGAAACCTCCTAAGACACAAATTACCAGTGTGGCCCACATGCGCTGTGCTAACAATAGACCAGGCTAGCAAGAAAAGAACATCACTGAGACACAAATATAGAGCAAAGATATTAGTGGCAATGAAGAAACAAAGCAAAATGCATCTGGCCTTTTCCCCCCTTACAAGTCCCACTACTATGATAGTTAATAGAGATACACTCATTTTTCTTAGCATTTTAAAATGAGATGACACATTACTGTATTTACTTGCAGAATATAAGATGTGCTATAAATAAGATGCTAAAATTTGTTCTACTGAGAAGTGAACAACTCTGGCTCTTTTAATCCACACCTTATACACGAATCATTACAGCACTAAGAGAACATCTGGTCTTTCTGCTCAGATGTTTAGATATGGATAGAATTCTCAGCTCCGGGAGATACACAAAGAGTAGAACAGAGGTAGTGTGGGTGGCATGGAGATGAGATACTGGTTTAGTTGCAGAAATGCCCGAGTATGAGAAGTGCCCGTAATCTGAGCTGTGCTAGATCTGCCGTGTTGACAGGTGAAAGAAAAAGACAGTGAGACTAGGAAATATAAGAAATCAGAAGAGTCCACACGGACAATCAATCATAGGATAACGTGGCCTCTTTTCAGCCACAGATCTGACAGTCTTGAAGCAGCTGCATTCTGAAAGCACCCACCTTTATGTTTCTAACCTTTCACCCATGCTTCATCGCTCTGCTGTGGCATAGGCTTCCATCTAGAGCCGCACAAACTCACCATTCCCAGATGTCTTTGAAAATGAGAAAAATACCCATCAATCAAAGAGAAATGGGGATGACAAGATGAATTTCCACAGCCCTCCAGGTTTCTGCTTTCCGATAGCCTCCAAATGGAATTACCACCTCCATCCACCCACCAGCACAGCACATCTGCTTTGTGATCTGCAAGCCTCCCCGACAGCAATAAAGCTGCAGTATTGATTTCACCCAAGTACAAACTAACCAAAGGGCATCAGGGATAGATAATACTGAGAATCAGAACCAGAAAATTCCACAATTACATGATGAAAATTGAGATTCTTAGAAGATCGGATTGAGATTGTGTCAGGAATACATTTGTTCTGTGGTCACCAGCCATGTCCCAGGAACCCTGCTGCTTATGAGAAGATGAGAATGAAATTTATTTATGATCTCAAGGACCATCAAGTCATTACAACACAATGTGCTTCTCTTATGGCTTGAATAGGATTTTCGCATTCAACTCATGCAGCAGTTTAAACTCTAGTCATAAAATGATGGTATCAAGAGGGTACAGACTCAATAGGACCTTTAGGGAGTGATTAGATTCAGTTCCTAGGGTAAGCCTCATGACTGAATCCTGGTAGCTTTATAGGAAGAGAGAGCACATATTAATAGAGATACACCTATACGCGTATTCCATCATACAACGCGGTGTTCTGTGTCACCTCAGGATTCTGCCAGAAAACAGGCCATCACCAGAGGCCAAGGCCACAGAACCAACCTCATATCTTGGACTTTGAAGCTCCAGAACCACAAGACAAGACAAAATAAACCTCTTTTCTTGATAAAGACACGTTAAGCATTTCTTTCAGGTAATGAAAAGCTAACAGTTACTAATTATACCACTAGAAAATGCTAGAGATATATGAAGGAGAAGACAAACAACTGTTGAACAGATTTCATAAAGGATTCCTATTCCAAAGAAATAGATCTCAAAAACAGAACAGAAATTCCAAGAAGGGAAAATGGGTAATCCAAGAAGGACTGGTGGGTGAAGTCTTTCAAAGAAAAAAAATATTCTTGACAAAGAATTCTCCCTGCAGAGGACTGGAAGGTAGCAAGCTTAGCTACCTTCCTGAAAGTTGTCCAACGAAAGAAGAGCAAAACCCCGGACTCTCAGTAGGAAGTGTTAGGAGCACACCAAGGCAGCAAAAATGACAGCCTCTCTTCTCCTTTAGCATCGCTGGTTAGCAGTGTTTAGAGTAATTTGTCAGTCAGCTCATGAAAGGCTAAAATTAATATTTACACTTGAGTAGATAAAAGGCTAATATTGGTATTTCTGTAATCCACAAGACTTAGATAATTGTGTTAATTTGGAATCTGAAAATAAATATGATTAATAATCAACACCACCAATATTGCTTCACAAAAATTACTTCAGAGAGAGTATTCTCTGTCATGTTGAATCTTACAGGAGTCCATCTCTTGCCAGTCTCTGGGGAAATGTGAACAACTGCAAGCCAACAGAACCATTATCCTGGGAGGGAAGCCCTGCCCCTATCACTGGGGGAGGACGAAACTTCTGATGGGTTGGCACATAAAAAGCACCAGGAAATAGGGTATCCCTGTCTAATATCACAAGACTCTCTTCTTTGCTGGTATGTGCAAAAACATGCACCTTGAATTTGATAGATCCTGAATCCCAAATTATCATCATTTTGTCCTTAAAACTTTATCTGTCATGAAAATAAAATGCAATTTATTATCCTAGATGAGATACTGAATCAGAGCGGGGGAATCTGATATAAAGTAGATATTGGAACAATTGAAGAAATTTAATTAAGGAGTAGATTAATCCTGTATCAGTGCCAAATTTCCTGATGTTGTTAACCACTGTGGCCATGTAAGAGAATGTCCTTATTCTTAGTAATTCTTCTCTGAAGTATTTAGGCATGTGAGGCTTGATTTCTGTAACTTATTCCTAAGTGGTTCAGAAAAATAATATATACAGTGAAAAAATGACAAAGTAAATGTGTCAAAATATTAGCAAATGACAAATTGAAGTGTATAGAAGAGTACTGTCATTATCACATTTCTGAAAGCCCGGAATTTCAAGCTACAATTTAAGAAGCGGTGTATCTGATCTCTTGTAGAGCACTGAGTAACTTAATGTTTGCTTCCTACCATTAGCAGTACTCCTTCCATCTACTTCCTCCCATGTGATATTAGTTATCACTCAGGGAGCATTATTAGACACATGTGGTGAACTTTGGGGAAAACAGGCTCATGCCATAACAGCCCACCCTCAGTCCAGGGGCCGGGGAGTCCCATGATCACCTGTGAGCAGGAAGTAAAGATTCCAGGAAGGACAGAACAGGGGTGAAAAGACACAGAGGCTGGTTGAGACCACAGAAGATTTCATGTAGAGGACAAGTAAGGTCAGCCATGAGGGTACATAAGATTTTGGCGGAATGTCAAGAGTACAGGACAAGCGGCAAAAATACGAAGCAGTAGGAGTGTCTAAGAAGACGACCCCAAGTGTCAGAAAGGCAGAATGGATTTGCTCTGGGTGAGGACTCTGAGAATGTGATAAACAAGTGCAGGAAGTAAGGCCAGAAAAAAGGCAGAGTCAATTGCTGAGTGGCCTTAAATGGTAAGAAAGGTATTTTGAATTTTATTCTAGACAATAGGGAGCTAAGATTTTTGAGAAAGTGGTTGCTTCCTTTTGACAATGAGAACCGTATCTTGTGTATCCTTTGTAGAATTTTATTTCATCCATAATTGAGACCAAATAAGGTAAAAATATGCCACTCCGATATGTGCACTGTTTTTAATTAAAGACACTTAAAAATCATCAGGTGCAAGATTATCCCAATCTCTTTTCTGTTTCTTAAAAATAGTAGATGAAATTTCCATGTGAAAGGCCCTCATCCTATATCAGAAGGAAAGCAAGATTCTTATCTTCAAAGACAGGAAGTCAAGACAAAAAGGATTCTGTGCAGACCTTGTTAAAATAGTTATCTTTTAAGCCTCCCCACAAGATATACAAGAGGTGATCAAAATGAATGGTGAATGTTTACATTTTATAACAAGTTATTACAGTAAAAGACGCAGTACCAAATTCCTCTCAAAATATTCTCCCTCACTGCAAACACACTTTCCCCATTGTTCTGGTCACTTTCTGAAGCAGTTCTGGAAGTCTTTTGCAAGTGCTTAGTGAATGCTGTTGCCAAGTGCCATTGAAGAGAAGGCAAGCTTATAAAAACACTACAGTGTGTCCCCACACAACTTATTCCTTGGATCTGGTACCATATGACTTCTATCTCTTCTTCAAAGTAAGAACGACCACACAATGTACACATTTTGAAGCAATTCAAGACGTGGAGCAATGACAGTACAACGAAAGACGCTCACAAAAGAGAACTTGCAGAACTTACTGTGGCGTAAGTGTATTTGAACCGAGGTGGAATATTTTCAAGGGGATTCATGGTAATAATGTGTCTTTTACTGTAATAAGTTTTTTAATTTAACCATTCAGTGTATATTTTGTAGTTGCTTCTTTACAACTTACTATTTATTATCCATTCAAGACAATAAGTAATTTTCTACCTGCTTCTTTGGTTCTTAACTTCCTTATAAGGGATCTTGTGCTACCTGAAACCTGTATTAAATAAATCTGTATGTTTTTCTCCTTTTAATCCATCTTATGTCTAATCCTCAGGTTAATGGACATGGAATTTTACTGACCCTACAAACATACAATAAAGAATAGGGATGTGATGTGTTTGTGAAAATAAATATTTACAACCTCATGCAATTTTATTCTTACTCACAGGTCAGACATGTATGTATTTGAAATATGACATCAATTTTGAAGGGGAAAAATTATTGGTCACCACACTTGTATCAAATGTTTAACATATTCATTCATCTACAACCCCTGCTATGTCCCATAGCTAACAAGTAGAGCAAAACAAATTAGGTAAACATTCAAAAATCATAGTTGAAGAGTCAGTGTGCTTTGATTTCAAGCAATGAAAATAACACTTGGTTAACGTCAACAGGAATATGAATAATTTAAGAACTGAAGGGAAAATTTGGGAACCAGCTTCAGAAATTTCAATCATGAACCAACAGAGTTGCTTCTAAGATAAATCACATTCATTGTTTTTCATGTCTTGGTCACTTTCCCCAAGATATAAATTCTAGAGATAGAAATCATTCACAGATTGCTTTGCTAAAGAAAGGTGCAGCACCCCAATTTATATTCCCATCGACTCTTGCCATAGAGCAGTGAAAAGTAATGTTTCTAGAAGCTGTAGTAGCCATCGAAATGAGCTGCACAGACCTCTTGCTGCAAGGATGTGGCTGACTGGCAGCTCCAGCTGCTGACATCAAGATCCACATCTTTCTCTCCAAGGCCACACACAGCCAGTGATTGTGGCCAGTAAGGACCTCAGTGATGATGCACATGGGGTCATTCCAGGGCTCAGGACATATGATCCTCCACTTGGGCACCTTTAGTTTGAGGGTTTCCACAGAACTCTGGCCAAACCTCTATTTCAGCACCACAGTTTAAATTCTCCCATGCAGTCCTCCTTGCTTTTCTTTCTTCAGGTGTCAGACTTACCTAGAATCTGAAAGTCAGCTTCCTTTGCTTCCATAACAAAACTCTGTATGCCTAATACAGTCTTAGTGTCTGCTTCTCAACAGATCAGATCCAATGCAGAGGCAAAGCCAAGAGTTTAGTTCGCATCTATGCATTCTCCAATCTGTATATCATAAATTTAATAGGCAATGAAAAAGGTGGTTACCCTAACAATTACAATGAACAAGACCCCACTGTCTCTTAGGTGTCAAGTAGAGGATGGACTTACTATAAAAGCTAGAAATGAAAATCTTCAAAAATCAGCCAAGGGGTAATTTTTATTATTTCTCAAGTTATTTGACTACTTGGAGGATTGCTTTCAAGTACTGAGTTCTCTACTCTCCTAGATTCCTTCCATATGGCAACTAAGCTCCTGTTGTAAGGAGAGGAGAAAGAGTTTGGTGGTATCTCTCCTCTCCAAAGTCTCATCCCAAACTGCACAGATGCAAGAACTGAGTCCCATTGACAACAAAGAAACAAAATTATATGTCTAAAGCCATTATAAATAAAAACACCACAATCTTCTCACTTAATTCAGTAGACCCCAGGACAAGAAAATTATCTTTCATTAGCCCAATGGGACCTATGCTAAAATAAGACATTTTAATTTTGTCAGTTCTTTCCGTAGCACCCAACTAATAAAAGATATTTGTATACTACTAGAACTATTCCTTAAGGAAAACTGAAGATATTTATACAGAACAAAGTAGAATCTAGAAGTATCAAAGGGAAAAACATCACTGAAATCAAGAATCTTCTATCCATCCATTTACTTAGCAAATATTTAATGAGTAACTCCTAAGAGTATTGCTTATCTATTAAAGGCTTCTTTCTGAAAAGAATTTACCAATCAAATAAGAAAATGCAGAATGGTGAATAGAATTCACATGTATTAAGTACTTTCTATGTGCCAGATAAAAAATATGTATACATAAAAATTTTAATAGCAATATGAGGTGAAAGGTCTATTCCAAGATATATGCAATTAAGAGTAAAATACAAGGTCTGTAGATCAATGATTCTCAAAAGTATGATCCTAACAATGACAGCAAATAGCATTGCTGAGGAATTGGTTAGAAATACACAGTCTCTAGCACTACCCCAGGTCTCCTGAATACTTCAGGGGTGGAACCTAGAAATCTGTGTTTTTACAAGCTTTCTGGATGCTTCTGATGCACATTAAAGGGTGTAAACCACTGATAGAGGTAATAAGGACTCTGAGGCCTCAGAGGGCTGAGGAGTCTCAGAAGACATCTCAAATTAGACCTTAGGAAATAGGTGAGAATGAGGGAGATAGAGGACCAGGCAGTATAATGGCGAAAGGCCCCAGAGCAGGGAGGAGTTGGGGTGTGCACATACAGTCAAATCATCTGTCGCTGTTTTCCCTGGTGACTTCAATGCTTTATTTTCATAACTAGGGAAAATCACTGCTTTTTAGTTATAAAGATGGATTTGAGACAGTTTTGACATAATCTTATCAGTGAATAATTCAGTCATGTACTGGGCCCTGATTCTTGATCCAGTTTAATATCTCACTTAACACAGTTTCATCAGTCTTAGATTCTTAACAAGATGATATTATTAATTCCTAACTCCACAGATACAACTTTCTCTAGACAGCCCCTTTCAGGCTAATGTTACTGTGATTATCTTGCAAACTCTTTGTGATATGTATCGATCTCCCTACTACATGCAGAAGTAGCTTTTGAAAGGAACATTTCACAAAGTATTTGAAAAAAGAGAACATGAATTTTAATCTATCATTCCATAGAGAATTGCACATTCCAAAGAACTATTTAAAGCTTGAATAGCAGATTGTTCCACCACTGCAGTTGCAACTTAACAACCAATCACAGTATGGCACTATGTGGAAATTTCTACAAGTTTTACAAATAGTTCTAAGATTTATCAAACTGCTTCCCAACATGCCTTTCTGTTTTCCTAGAAAAAATTGCGTTTCATCTGCCAGTATTCGACCCTCCTACACAC
Organism: Fukomys damarensis; assembly: GCF_012274545.1. NCBI lineage: Eukaryota > Metazoa > Chordata > Mammalia > Rodentia > Bathyergidae > Fukomys > Fukomys damarensis. Next base: position 48,718,940 of record NW_022900950.1, on the reverse strand, counting down.
CCATATATCTTCCTAGCATTTTTCAAGTTCCCAAGTATAGTGAGAACAAGTTATAGTTAACCACATAGTTAAAACATGATGACAGAAACAAGTTTGCCACACCAAGCCACCACATTAAGTCTAATAAAGACCTGTCACTGTAAGCAGAGCCCACTACCCTGCTCATTTATTCATAAAACAAACTGTACATCTCCCACTGAGAGAGGACACCCCCATAGATCCTGCAAAATCTTGTTGACTGCCAGACTGAAAAGTTCATCTATCTCCTGATAGTGAAGTAGATCAAGAGCCATTGTGTAACTACCACATAACTTCTCCCTGGAGTATGTTTCTTTTTTTTTTTTTTTTTTTTT
>NW_022900950.1:48624108-48718003 GCF_012274545.1 Fukomys damarensis | reverse complement strand
TTAGTTTCTCAAATGGAACTTATTTTTTTTCAGCTTTAATTGAGTTTATTGGTACATTTTAAGGATACAGCACAGTTACATTCATTGTTGGGATCTTGTACCTCTACATGACAGGTCTTGGTTCTCATTTTTTCCCCTTGTCCCTGCCCTCCCTTCACAAGCACTTTATTTCCATCTTTTCTTTATCTCACATTTTTTTCTTTTCCCTTATTACCCTTCCCCTTCCACCTTCCCTACACCTTTAGCGCCTTTCTTCCCATTTCACAATGTCAGTAATCTTATTAGGATCTCATGTATTATTGCAGTTTATTCACACCAGAGAAACTATTCGGTATTTATACATGTGTAACTTATTTATTTCACTTAGGAGTATATCTTCAATATTTATCCATTTTCCTATAAATGAATCGATTTTCTTATTCTTTATGGCTGAGTAGTATTCCATCTTCTAGAAAAACTACATCTTCATTATCCAGTTTCCAAATGATGGGCAAATGGGCTGTTTCCAAGTTTTAGCTATTACAAACTGTGCCGCTATAAACATGGGTGCTCAGACATCTCTGTAATATGATTCTTTTAGTTATTTTGGAAAGATACCCAGCAGAGGGATGGCTAGGTCAAATGGAACCTCCAGTCCAAGCTCTTTGAGGTATCTCCATATTGATTTCCACAGTGGTTGCACCAGTCTACACTCCCACCAACAATGGAGAAGGGTCCCTTTCCCCCCCACAACCTCACCAACATTTGTTATTGTGTGATTTCTTGATAGCAGCCATTCTTTGTGGGGTGAGGTGGAATCTCGGTGTTTTTTTCATCTGCATCTCTTGAATGACCAGTGATGTGGAGCATTTTTTCATATATTTACTTGCTGCTTTTACTTCTTTGTCTGAGAAATGTCTGTTCATTTAGGATACCCATTTATGAATGGCCATACTACTAAAACTGCTATACAGATTCAATGCAATGCCAATTGAAATTCCAACACTATATTTCACAGAACTAGAAAAAAGAATCCAAAAATTCATATGGAACCATAAGAGACCCAGAATAGCAAAAGCCATCCTAGACAACAGACACATGGCAGCAGGTATAACAATTCCCAATTTGAAACTATACTACAAAGCCACTGTGATTAAAAAAAAAAAAAAAAAAAGCTTGGTACTGGCAAAGAAACAGGCCTGAGGATCAGTGGAACAAATTGGAAGACACAAAAACAAATCCAGATGTACTCAGCTACCTCATCTTTGACAAAGGAGCTGACCACCCCCACTGGAGGAAAGATAGCCTCTTTAATAAATGGTGTTGGATAAACTGGATCTCAACCTGCCACAGATTAAAACTGGACCTTTGTCTTTCACCATGCACTAAATTAAAATCCAAGTGGATTAAAGATCTAAATATTAAAATACAAACACTAAACTTGCTGGAAGGTAAGTTAGGCAGAACTCTGGAAGACAGTGGCATAAGAAAAGACTTTATGAACAAATACTCAGTAGCACGAGAACTAGCAGAAAGAATCAACAACTGGGATCTCATCTTATTAAAAAGCTTCTGTACTGCAAAAGAAACCATCAGCAGAACTAAGAGACAACCTATAATGTGGGAAAAAATGTGTACCAGCTGCTCCTCAAAGGACTATTATCTAGAATATATAAAGAATTCAAAACAATCAGCCCCCGCAAACATGGAGTTTGTTTCTTGCTACAATATTTGATGCCTACTCTAAAAGTTCAAGCCCTCTGGTGTGTAGTACCCATCTGAACCCATCACTCCCCTGAAGGACTTGGATAGTACTTTGCTAATGCTCATGTGGTTTGTTCTTCAATGAGTAATAACTGTACTGCTTTCATCACTGAATTTTTATTGCCTACTTTGGCAAGAGAGAGGCACCCGCCTACCTAGTCATCCTCATGAGACTGGGTCTCTTCCTGACACCTATAATGTGATAGGATCTATGATGTGTCATCATTGCTCTATATCTCAGCAAAGAAGGGCCACAGGTCCCACTGTGTACCACAAGGGATGGTTGACTGAGACTTAACTGATAGACAGTTTTTAAGTCTTTTAAGTCTTATGGCAACATTTTTAATGTGTGTTGTTGATTTATTAATATTGAACTAGCAACCAAAGTGCTGTCAGTCATGCTTCAAGGAAGCTTATCTAATACACATATTTTCTCCATATGGCACATGACAGGCTTTCTACAGAGAGAAACACAAGACAGCACTTCAGCACTTAACTTGGAGTCATTTTAAGTAGCAAATATGCATAAATATGCAAAATAATGGCACAAAAGACCACAAGGTGGTATTGCCTTGCAGATCTTCATCTGTGACTATGCATGTTGGGTGATTTAAATTTTTTGTCACCCTCTACATGTCCACTAGTGACCATGAAAGCACCTTGAGTATTGATTTGGAAGTTATAAATAAATCTTAGCAAGCAGGCAGATTCACAAATATGAAATACATGAGTAATGAGAGTGGCTTTACCAGATTATGCATGATTTTTTAATTTAATTGGGTTAATGTGCTAACCTGCGATTGGTAAATCTCTGTCTTGAGGAAATCCAGTTCTGTTCTGACTTGTAGGGAGAGATCACAGGAAAATAGCAACAACTAGACCAAGTGCTTGTTTTGTGAATCTAAATCACTGCATAACAGCAAAGGTCCTTTCTCTAGGCCAGGTATTAAAAAGCTCAGTCTGAGTGATGGCTATCTCATAAGCCCTGCCACTCTACTAGTGAGAACTCACACAGGCCTAATCCATCTTTTGCTTTCCTGCATCACATAGAACAATTGGGCCATGTGTAGTATGGTAGGGTCTTAAATTTGAGATAGAACTTCCATCACAGGAGAGTAAAAAACACTGGATATACTGCCACCTGCTTATAATTCTAGCATTCTGTGAGGCTGAGCCAAGAGGATTTCCAGTTTAAGACCAGCCTGGGAAACTTATCAATTTATCAAGACTCTGTCTCAAACTTTAAAAAAAAAAAAACTTTAAGTGATGGGGCTCAGTGTAGAAGCCATAGGGACCATCTCCATTAGGTACCATCTCCAATGCCAAGAAGGGGGGAAGAGGAGGGGAGAGGGGGAGAGGGGGAGAGGAGGGGAGAGAGGGAGGAAAGGAAGGAAGGAAGGGACAAAGCTAAACTTCTCTGACTCCTGTCCTTCCACATCTCTTGAGACTAGACCACCAAATAAGCAGCCTGCAAGGGTAAACAGATGCTCTTTGATGCCACCCAGGGATTTAGACCCAGGCACAAATAGACCATATGAACAGTTTCCTGCCTGAAACATCTTGCAAAGACAGAAGCTGGCTGTGACTTAGTAAAACCTAACAGTTCTTGTAATATTATTCCATATCACTGGTGACATTATGGTGATTTTAAACCAGATGAACAAGACTAGCATGGGAAAGGCCTTAGTAAGACACACCAATATGATTTGGCAATATAAGTCAAGCCTTGCAAAGATTTAAGGGCAAACTAACTGCATAAAATATTTAGAGATTTAATAACCACGGATGTGCTGAGTCATCCTGTTAAAGTAAGAGTCAAAATTGTTGCATCTTATGCTACATTCCATGAAGAAAGCAACCTAATGCCTGGTGGGTATCTTCTGGTTTGGGAAGCAGCCTGTTCCACATTTAGGACTACTGCTCTGGACAGATTCCAAAAGATATAAAACTCTATTAGTTTTAAGTAAGACTTGAAGCAAAGAACATCCCAGCAAATGACGCAAGAAAACCTAACACTTAGTCATGTGATCTGACAGTCCCATAGGTGGTGATAGACAATTAAGTGGTCAGAAAAATGCCACATGGAATTTACAGTAAGCCTTGATGAGTCACAGTCTGACCCTGTTCAACTGACCCCCTTGTTGATCCCGAAGCAAAGCGCATGTTGTCTGCAGTGGAGAATCATCCACCTTTAAAAAATAGCTCTTGGTGTAGTGCTAGGTCCTGAAAGAAATAGAACACAGGGCCATAGGACACCAAATGACCATATGGCCAGAAGAGCCCACCACACAGAGTCCTGTCAGACCTCAAAAGTCATACATTTAGGGCTGGGATTTATCTCAGTGTGCCACTGCCTTATTGAAAGTAAAAGGTCCAGAGGTCAGACAAAAATTTAAAAAAAGAGTCACACATTAGGCAATCCTAGTAATAATCCAACTGGATTTGAAAATGTCATCAGAGAAATGAAAATTAAAACTACAATGAGATACTGCTTCACATCCACTGGCAAACTGATGCATGTTCATGACACATCCAACTCCTTTTCTCATCCTGTTTCCTCCCCTCTGTTAAGCTCCCTCCATCTCTTGATCCCTTTCCTTTTTTAGTACATGTTCACAAGACATAATGTTTACATTCTTTGTGTGGAGTTGGCACATATACATAACACAACATGATTCCTTTTTTCTACCCATCATAAAATTAAAGAGCAAAATTAAAGATAGATAATATGAAAAAGGGAGATAGATCATTCTCAAAAGGATGGAGTATCAAGAGATACAGGGAAGGGGAAGGAGGGGGATATTATTTATCCTTCTTCATGTTTCTTGTATGAAGTCTACTATGTCTGATATTAATACAACCACTCCAACTTTCTTCTAATTAGTGTTCTTTTTCTGTCCCTTGACTTTTGACATTGTCATCATATATAGAGTGAAATTCTAGTAGATAAAAAATAATTGAGTTGTGTAATTTTTCAAGGCTTACATTTATATTTATGTAATCATTAATGTAGTTGATTTTTAGATACCATCTTATTATTAGTTTTATATTTATGTCAAATCTTTTTGTTCATTTTTCCTTTTTCTTTCTTTTTTGGCTTTTTTGAGGAATTGTTTTTAAGACTCTTTTTCACTACTGGCTAGCTACTCATCATTTTTTTCTTTCTTCTGAGGTCTCTGGTTTAAATTGTACATATTTAAGTTATCACAGTCTATTTCCAAATAATATTCTATTCAACTATAGTACTTTAGCCTAATAACATTCCCTCATTCTTTATGTTCTCATATACTTTACTTCTGTATACAGTATAATCTTCTCAATTCATCTTTTATTTAAATAGTTAATTATTCTTTAAAGAAATATGTGCTACTAGCTCATAGAACAGGTTTGAATAAATGCAAGGGAATCGAAGTTAGCCCCTGTATATTATAAGATCACAGCACAATCAAGCAGGAGATTAATAGCATAAGAAACCATAAGAGTTTCACAAATACGTGAAAATTGAACAACACTCTCCTGAACAATCAATGGATCACAGAGGAAATTAAAGAACAAATTAGATATTTTTTACAAATAAATGGTAATGGCAATACAACATACAGGAATCTATGGGACACAACGAAAGCAGTTCTATGTGGAAAATTCATAATTTTCCTAATGCCCACACTAGGAAAACAGAGTGAGTTCAAATAAACAACCTAAGGATGAATCTTAGACTCCTAGAAAAAACAAGAGCAAGAAAAACCCAAAGCTGGAACAGAGAAGAAATTATAAAGATTGGAGCAGAAATCAATGCAATGGAAACTAAGAAAGTGATACAAAAAATAAATGAAACAAAGAGTTGGTTTTTTGAAAGAATAAATAAAATTATAAACCCTTAGCTAATGTTATTGAAAAAAGGAAAGAAAAGGCTAAGATGCATGCAATTAGGAATGAAAATGGCGAAGTCACAACAGATCCCACAGAAATCCAGAGGATCATTAATACATACTATGAGAACCTGTACACTAATAAAATGGAAAACAGAAGAAATGGACAGATTTCTAGATACTTATGAATTATCAATTTTGAATGAAGAAGATAAAAACATTTAAAACACCCCAATTACAATCAGTGAAATTGAAAATGTAATTAAAAGTTTACCAACATAGAAAAGCCCAGGTCCTGATGGATTCACTGCTGAATTTTACAAGACATATAGAGAAGAACTACTGCCACTACTCTTTGAACTTTTCAATGAAATTTGAAATTGAAATTCATTCCTGAAAGCAAGTATCACTTTGATTCCCAAATCAGGGAAAGATGCAACTAAAAAAGAGAACTACAGGCCAATCTCCTTAATGAATATAGATGCAGAAATCCTTAATAAGATACTAGCAAACAGAATACAGAGGTTCATCAAGAAGATCATACATTTTGAACAAGTCAGATTTATTCCAGAGATGCAAGGACTGTTCAACATATGTAAATAAATAAATGTAACACACTATATTAACAGAGTCAAGGACAAAAACCATATGATCCTCTTGATAGATGCAGAAAAAGCATTTCACAAAATTTTACACCCATTCATAATAAAAACTCTGTAAAAAAATGGAATAGATGGTCTATATCTCAACTTAACAAAGGCCATCTATGAAAAACCAACAGCCAACATCATATTAAATGACCAAAAACTGAAATCCTTCACGTTAAAGTCAGGCACAAGACAAGGATGCCCACTATCCCCACTGCTCTTTAATACAGTTCTGGAAATATTAGCCACAGCAATTAGACAAGAGAAAGAAATTAAAGCAATAAAGATAGGAAAGGAAGAAGTTAAACTGTCCTTATTTGCTGAAGATATGATACTCTACATTGAAGACCCCAAAAATTCCACCAATAGACTTCTAGACTTAATTGACACTTTTAGCAGAGTAGCTGGATACAAGATCAGCACTCAACTTTTACACAAATAACAGACTCACTGAGAGAGAAATTAGGGAAACAATTTCTTTCACAACAGCATCCAAAAAAATAAAATATCTAGGAATCAATCTCACAAAAGGAACAAAAGACCACTACACTGAAAACTACAGCACTCTGAAAAAAGAGATCAAAGAGGCTATAAGAAAATGGAAAGATATCCCCTGCTCCTGGGTAGGAAGAAGCAACATAGTGAAAATGGCCATACTTCCAAAACTGCTATACAGATTCAATGCAATGCCAATTGAAATTCCAACACTATATTTCACAGAACTAGAAAAAAGAATCCAAAATTCATTTGGAATCATAAGAGACCTAGAATAGCAAAATCCATCCTAGGCAACAGACATATGGCAGCAGGTATAACAATTCCCAATTTGAAACTATACTACAAAGCCACTGTGATAAAAACAGCTTGGTACTGGCAAAGAAACAGGCCTGAGAATCAGTGGAACAGATTGGAAGACACAAAAACAACTCCAGATGCACTCAGCTACCTCATCTTTGACAGAGGAGCTAACTGACAGTCCCCACTGGAGGAAAGATAGCCTCTTTAATAAATGGTGTTGGAAAAACTGGATCTCAACCTGCCAAAGATTAAAACTAGACCCTTATCTGTCACCATGCACTAAATTAAAATCCAAGTGGATTAAAGATCTAAATATTAAAACACAAACACTAAACCTGCTGGAAGATAAGTTAGGCAGAACTCTGGAAGACATTGGCATAAGAAAAGACTTTATGAACAAATCCTCAGTAGCACGAGAACTAGCAGAAAGAATCAACAACTGGGATCTCATCTTATTAAAAAGCTTCTGTACTGCAAAAGAAACCATCAACAGAACTAAGAGACAGCCTACAATGTGGGAAAAAATGTTTACTAGCTGCTCCTCAGACAAAGGGCTCTTATCTACAATGTATAAAGAACTCAAAATAATCAGTCCCTCCAAATATAAGGACCCAATTCAAAAATGGGCATCTGAAATGACAGACATTTCTCAGACAAAGGAGTAAAAGCAGCAAGTAAATATATGAAAAAATGTTCCACATCACTGGTCATTCAAGAGATGCAGATGAAAACAACACTGAGATTCCACCTCACCCCACAAAGACTGGCTGCTATCAAGAAACCACACAATAACAAATGTTGGCGGGGTTGTGGGGAGAGAGGAACCCTTCTCTGGTGGTGGGAGTTGTTGGTGGGAGTGCAGACTGGTGCAGCCCCTATGGATCTCATTTCTAATTTTTTCAACAATAAGTCTTTGATAATATTTTTTGGTTTTGCTTCTGCAATATATTTCACCTTCAACTGCTTTTAAATTATTATCATTATTAGTGATTTAAGAAATTTGATTGTAATATGGCTTGCTGTGGTTTTCTTTTTATCTTGCTTTCTATATTTTTTTAATTTCTTTTATTGTTTTGTATTAGTACATGTTTGCAGTGCATAATGTTTACATTCCTGGTGGAGAATGTACATGTACATAACACATCTTAATTCCTTTTTCTTCCTCCTCTTTCTCTTCCATCCCTCCCCACTTTATCCATCTCTTATTTCTTTGTTTTTCTGACCCCTCACCCTTTTCTGGGACTCCAATTTCATATGTGAAACAAGTTGAGACTTTTCTGTAAGTCAGGGAGTCTTTGTTTATTTTTTCTTTATTCCTGTCTTTATTTTTAGTCTTTATCTCTCTGTGCTTCACTTTAGAGAGTTTCAATTATGTGTTTAAATTTACTGGTACTGTTTTGCATTGTTTAATGTGCTCCAACTAGTGAAATTTTCATCTTAGATATGATGTTTTTCATCCCTGGAAGTTCTTAATTCGTATTTCCATATTTTTCCACTATATTCTTGTTTTACTTTTTAAAAGGGATAATTAATAATAGTCATAGTAGCTGCTTTACTCTTTCCATCTGCTAATTCTATGATTTCTGTATTTCTGGGTTCATCTATACCAGTGGATTTTCCTTCTGGTTCTAGTCTAGTCATTTCTTAATGAAGGCTACCCCCTTTATATTTTTTTAAATCTGTACCTTTTCTTTTAGAGAACATTGGTCTTTGTTCTGGTAATCTTTTAAGGTTATTTTAGAATATTTTGAACATTTAGAGCCTTGTGTTTAAGCTTCCCTGTGGCAGAAAGCTAGATTGTTGTTTATTCTAATGTTAGTTACTAAATTATTAAGCTGTGGCTCTTCTGGGGTCTCTACTGTATGGCACCAGTGATAACCAAGTACTCTCCAATCTATTAGACAACTGAAATGTCTACCATCCTGATGTATTCAGATCACATCCGTCTTGTCATGTTGCCCTCTTCATAACATTTCATGATGTACCTACATGCCTTAGTATTCAGCAAAGATGAAAAGAAATCCTGTACAAATTTATGGAGTTATTTTTCTGCCTAGCTCCCTGTTTGGGACCATCCTACTGATTGTGCCCAAAGCAGACTGTAAGCAGTGCTGGTTATAAAGAGCCTCTCAATTGGCTCAGTTTACAAAGCAAGTCTAACCAAAGCTTACATGACTCATAGAAGCACCTCACAAGCACTGTAGTAGAGTGCAGGTTAGCATGACCTTCCTGCTAAAGGCCACAGCAAAGAGAGATTGCCTGTGAAGCTGTGGGGATCAACATGAGATAACATGGTAACTGAGGTCATGATAACTCACATCCAAATTCTATTCCCACTATTAAAATCTTCTTTAGAAGAACAAGGTTCTAATTACAACCCTATATTTTGTCTGTTCTGTTCCTAATTTGAGATTGTTTTGTCTGTTCCTTTACAAGCCTTACTTGCAATAGTAATAGCAACTTCATGACTGCACATCCTCACACATAGATCCCCTTTACCCCAATTTGATTACCAATAAAAATCAGTGGCTTGGATTGATCAGGGGCTGTGCTGGTTGCCCAGCACTGGCCATCCTGGCTCCTCATTTCTGTTTCTTTAATTCTATTTTTGAGTCTTTCTTCAACCCTGCATGGTACCCTGGGCAGGAAATTGAAACCTACCACAGAGATCTACAAGTAGCTCCTCACAAATTAGAGCTGCTTTTGCCTCTGTCAACTCTGATCACTGAATCCCAAACTCAGTTAGTCACTATTCCTTGCTTAGATGCACCACACCATCACCTAGCTCCATAAAAAGTATCTCCAGGGAGAAAACTGGAGTGATAATACCAGTCATCTCATTTGTTTTCCTTCTATCAAAGATCTAAGCCATGTGTCATTTGTTATCTGATATTTTATATGTATTTCCAGTTTTCTACTTATTGAGAGGATGAATACATTTTGAAAAGTAATAAACTCCATATATGAATGTAAGTTTTCACTATTCTTTTACATCACATTTTTTAGACAAGGTCTCTACATAGTTTAGGCTGGCTTTTAACTTATTATGTAACCCAGGTTGGCCTCAGACTTACAGTGATGCACCTGCCTCAGCCTCCCAATGATAGATTACAAGCATGGGCCATCATGCCTAGCTTTTATACCATTACTTTCAACCAACATTTGTTGAACTCAACCTATACACAACAATACTGCAATGTACCCATGATTAGAGACCTTCTCTTGATGGAATTTTAATCTCTTGCAAGAGATAGACCTATACACTGGTGACAAAACATGTTAATAACTGTAACTGAAGTGTTTAATCAGTATAGTGAATGAAGGAGGAACTAACAGGTTTAGAGATGATTTAAAGGAGAGTGTAACATAGCAGACTAATTAACCTGGTAAAAGAAATTTCAAGGCAATCTAACGTTGAGGCTGTGGCGTGACTACTGATACTGACTTTTAGCCAGATTTATGCTCAGAACCAAAAGCAAAGAGTCCAGCAGAATGGTTTAAAATATTATGACTTTGGCCAGAAGGGAAGCTCCAGTAAATTTGCCATCTTCAAAAATGGAACAGAGGAGAAACTGGTGGATAAAAAGATTAGCAAGTAAAGCCAAATATTTTGGAAAAGGAAAATAGAAAAGATGGCCTGAAGACCAAGAACTGGCAAAACTCCACCCTTTGCAGCCTCAAAATTGCAAAACTGACTTTGTTTTAAGAAGGGAGCCTCAGAGCATCATGTTCCACAATGGTGACAGCCTAGGGTATCTGTTCCTTGGGATTGAGTTCATAGGCACTTGACTCATACAGCCAGGAGAGAAGGAAGACTGGTTACTACTCCAATGGACAGCAGACCTTGGCATCATCCAAATGGTGCTAGTTTTAGGTGCAGAATGCATGAGTTGTGGGGTCAGGAAGTCTTCCACCCAGATTTCAGAGAAAAATTGGAAGGCCAGGCAGTGTACCCATAAGACGGCAGTGTGGTGAACCTGTGAATATAAAGCCAAAGGTGCAGCAGAGACCCCAGAAGTTTGGAAAATCCAGGAACACAGATCATCTGAGGAAAACTGCAAAGGAGGGAACAGAACCATCCCAAGAGAAATATCCAAAGGAGCTACAACCACTAGCAGTGCCATAGGGGCAGAGGCACCCAAGCCCTTTGGAGTTCACATCTTGCCTCAGATGCTGGACAGAGAACTACAGAACTTAATGTTTACCCTACTGGATTTTGGACTTGCTTTTTCCCCCTTTCTTTGTATTCCTGTTTGTAATTTTTCCAATGTAAATGTATATCTTGTGCTACTAAATGCTGGAAGTGTCTAACTTTCTTTTCATTTGTACAGGGGTTGGAAGCTAAGAGATTGCCTTCAATCTGAGAGGAGACTTTGGACTTGGACTTTTCAGAAATGCTGAAATTGATAGGACTCCAGCAACTCTTAGAGATAAACTAAATGCCTTTTTAATAAAGGGATGTGTGTAGCTCTTGGGAGGCCTGGGGTAGGATGTTATGGTTCATGACTGGATGTCTGCAACAAGCCTCATTTGATCATAGGTAGGACTTTTCAAAGTTGGCTAGATCTAAGCTGTGTAATACTGGGATCAAGGATGTGAATCTGAAATTGATTCACAGTGTAGCCTCAATAAGAATATAAGGGATAATGGGGAGGGGAGGAGGGGGTGAAGGGAGGTCAGGGACAAGGGGAAAAAATGAGAACCAAGACCTATCATGTAAAGGTACAGGATCCCAGTAATGAATGTAACTGTATTGTATACCTAGACTGTACCAATAAACTCAATTTAAAAAAAGATTATAAGAGACAGAAGAGGACTGATGTGGCAGCTTGTTGCCTTTTGTCTGCCATGAACTGTTTCTCCTCTGCAATGCCCCTCCTGCCATGTCACCCTACCTTGGAGCCAGCCAACTATGAACTGAAACCTCTACAAAGTAAATTTAATAAACATTTCATCCTTTTAAAGAATAGAAATGAGAAAACATTCAAGTAAGGCACAAACACAAACTTCACCAAAACTTCACGTATTCACCAAAGGCAAATTCTTGGGAAAATGAGATGGGAAAGTCTGATAATCAACCACCAGTACACCTTGAACTGATAGCACAGGAAGTAACAAAACACATGAATGAGGCTCTAGAAAAATTCAAAACAGACATACTTTTCCAGATAACTACAGAGATGGTGAGCAGAATGAAAGACATGATTAGAGACTCTAGAACAGAAACAGATTAAAATAAATAAATAAATGAGTTCAGGACCATGATAGAAGCCATGAATGCCCAACATAGGAAAGAAATGGAATCCATGAAACAGATTCAAACAGATATCCAGGGGATTAAAAACTCTATTGAAAGCATGCACAACAGACTGACCCAATCTGAAGACAGAATATCAGAACTAGAAGATAGGAAGCAGTGAGTGACCATGAAAAGAGAGATCTCTTAAAAATAGTACAGAACCATGAGAAATCAATCTAATAGCTCCTAGATGACACAAAGAAAAATAATATAAGACAAGTAGGAGTCCATGAAAAGGCAAGAAAAACTACAAATGACATTTTTAAAAAAACTCTTCACAGAAAATTTCCCAGAGAAAAAGAACTTGACATATAGATAAGTGAGGGATATAGGACTCCAACTAGCCATGATCAAAAAAAAAAAAAAATCTGCACCTAAACATATAATAATCAAGATCCCAGAAACCCAACAGAAGAACAAAATACTATAAGCAGTTAAAGAAACAAATCACATGCAAAGGAAATCCCATCAGAATCACAGCAGGTTTTTCAACACAAACCCTCAAGTCAAGGAGAGCCTGGAGTGAGGTAATTCAAGCCCTAAAACAAAATAACCTCCAACCTAGAGTTATGGATCCTTTGAAATTATCTTTCAAAATTGACGGGGAAATAAGATGCTCCCATGACAAAGAACATCTGAGAAACTTCATGAATACCAAACCACCCCCCTCAAACAATTCTAAACAATAGCCTAGAAAAAGATAAGGAAGGTCACAACTCCATGAGGCCAAACATACAATAAGAGCAAATCTATCAGGCAAGGCAAGAAATTAAAGGGAGAGGGGGAAAAATTAAACAGAGCCAACAACAGGACAATAACATGACAATGATAATTCAATACATATTAGTTATAAGCATCAGTGTTAATGGCCTTAATTTACCAATCAAAGAAATAGACTGGCAGAATAGATGAAGAAGTAAAATCCAACAATATGCTGTACATAAAAAACGCACCAAGTTCAAAAAGAAATTCATAGACTGAAAGTAAAAGGATGGAAAACAGTTCTCCATGAAACAAGAATGCAGAAAAAAGCAGGGATAGCTATATTATTTGAAGATAAAGTAAATTTCAAACAAAACTAATTAATAGGGATAAAGAAGGTCACTACATCCATGTGAAGGGAACAATCCAAGAGGAAGAGATGACAATCATAAATATATATGCACCAAATACTAATGACCCCAACTATACAAAACAAATATTAAGGGACATGCAAAAACCAAGTAAGTACTAATACAAATGTAATGAGGGAACTCAATACCCCACTGTCACAAAAAGATAGATCATCTAGACAGAAAATAACAAAGAAATACTAGAACTGAACTAAACTTTTGAACAAATGGACTTAATACACATCTACAGAGTGTTCCACCCCACCAAACCTGAATATACATTCTTTTGGGCTGCACATGGTCATTTCCCAAAATAGAACACATACTAGCTCAAAGAACATGTTTAAACAAATGCAAGGGAACTGAAGTTATCTCATGTATATTATAAGGCCACAGTGCAATTAAAGTGGAGATCAAAAGTCCCAGAAACTGCAAAAACTTCACAAACACAGGATAATTGAATAACTCTCCTGAACAACCAATGGGTCACAAAGGAAATTAAAGAAGAAATTAGACAGTTTTTACAAATAAATAATAATTCTAATACAACATACAGGAATCTATGGGACACAGTAAAAGCAGTTCTATGTGGAAAATTCATAGCAGTGAATGCCCATACTAAGAAAACAAAGGAACTCAAATAAACAACCTAATGCTAAATCTTACACTCCTAGAAAAAGAAGAGCAAGACAAACCCAAAGATCATATAAGGGAGGAAATTATAAAGATCAGAGTAGAAATCAATGCAATGGAGACTAAGAGAATCATACAAAAAATAAATCAATGAAAGAGTTGGTTTTTTTCTAAAGAATAAATAAAATCAATAAACCCTTACCCAACCTTATCAAAAAAAGGAAAGAAAAGGCTCAAATCCATGCAATTAGAAAAAAAAAGTGAAGTCATAACAGATCCAACAGAAATGCAGGATACCATCAATACCTACTTTGAGAACCTGTACTCTAATAAAATGGAAAGCAGAGAAGAAACAGACAGGTTTCTAGATGCATATGAATTACCAAAGTGGAACAAAGAAGATATAAAAATTCTAAGCACCCCATTTACAATCAGTAAAGTTGAAAATGTAATGTAAAATTTACCAACAAAGAAAAGCCCAGGTCCTGTATGTTTCACTGCTGAATTTTACAAGACATTTAGAGAACTATTGCCACTACTCTTTAAACTTTTCAATGAAATTGAAAGGGAAGCAATGCTTCTAATTCATTGCAGAAAGCAAGTGTTATTTGATTCCAAAACCAGGGAAAGACCCAATGAAGAAAGAAAACTACATGCCAATCTCCCTAATGAACATAGATGCAAAAATCCTCAATAAGATACTGGCAAACAGAATACAGAGGGTCATCAAGAGGATCAGACACTCCGACCAAGTCAGATTTATCCCAGGGATGCAAGGAGAGTTCAACATAGAAAAATCAATAAATATAATAAACTATATTAACAGAGTCAAGGAAAAAACCATATGATCATCTCAATAGATGTAGAAAAGGCATTCAACAAAATTCAGCACTTATTCATGATAACAACCTGGCAAAAATTGAAACAGATGGTCTTTATATCAACTTGATAAAGGCTATCTATGAAAAAGCAATAGCCAACATCTTACTAAATGGTCAAAAACTAAGAAACTTCATGCTAAAACCTGTAACAAGACAAGGATATCCAGTATCACTACTCCTGTTTAATACAGTTCTGGAAACATTAGCCACAGCAATTAGACAAGAGAAAGTAATTAAAGCAATAAAGATAAGAAAGGAAGAAGTTAAACTGTCATTATTTGCTGACAATATGATACTCTACAGAGAAGACCCAAAAAATTCCACCAAAAGATTTCTAGACTTAATTGACAGATTCAGTGAAGTAGCTGGATACAAAAGTCAATAACCTTCTTGTAGAGAAATAACAGACTCATTGAAAAGAAATTAGGGAAACAATTATTTCACAGTAGCATCAAAAAAATTAAATATCTATGAATTAATGTAATGAAGGAAGCAAAAGACCTCACACTGAAAACTATAGCACTCTGAAAAAAAGAGATTGAAGTTGATATAAGTAGATGAAAAGATATCCCTTTCTTCTGGGTAGGAAGAACCAACAGTGAAAATGGCCATATTTCCAAAACTGCTATACAGATTCAATGCAATCTGTATTAAAATCCCAATGGTATATTTCACAGAACTTGAGAAGACAATACAAAAATTCATTTGGAACCAGAAAAAACCTACAATAGCAAAAGCCATTCTAGACAACAGAGATATGACAGAGGGTATCACAATCTCCAAATTGAAACTATACATGAAGCCACTGTGATTAAAAACAGCATGGTACTGGCAAAGAAACAGACCTGAGGATCAGTGAATTAGAAGATGCAGAAACAACTCCAGATATACTCAACTACCTCATCTTTGACAAAAGAGCAACCAACTTCAGTGAAGAAAACATAGCCTCTTCAATAAATTGTGTTGGAAAAACTGGATTTCAACCCACCAAAGATTAAAACTAGAACCCTTTCTTTCACCATGCACTAAACTAAAATCCAACTAGATTAAAGATCTAAATATTAAAACAAAAATCACTAAACTTGCTGAAAGATTAGTTAGGTATAACTCTCAAAGACACCGGCATAGGGAAAGGATTTATGAACAAATCATCAGTAGCATGGGAACTAGAGCAAAGAATCAACAACTAGATCTCATCTTATTAAAAAACTTCTGCACTGCAAGAGAAACCACCAACAGAGCTAAAAGACAACCTACAATGTGGGGAAAAAATTTTACTAGCTATTGCTCAGAGAAAGGTCTACTATCTAGAATATATAAAGAACTTAAAAAATCAGACCCCCCAAATATAAAGACCCAATTCAAAAATGGGCACCTGAAATGAATAGACATTTCTCAAAAAAATATATGAAAAAATGTTCAATATCACTGGTTATTCAAGAGATGCAAATGAAAACAACACTGAGATGCTACCTCATCCCAGAAAGAATGGCTGCAATCAAGAAATTAACCAATAACAAATCTTGGCAGGGTTGTGGGGAGAAAGGAACCCTTCTCCGTTGTTGGTGGGAGTGCAGGCTGTTGCTACCACTGTGGAAATCAAAATGGAGATACCGCAAAGACTTTTAGGGACAGGAAATTTCAAATTTTCCTGTCACTTTGAATGTTAGGATTAGAGGTTCCATCTGACCCATGCTGGGTATCTTTCCAAAAGAATTAAAAGAACCATACCACAGTGACATATGAACACCCATGTTTATAGCAGCACAGTTTGTAATAGCTAAAACTTGGAAACAACCAAAATGCCCATCAGCTGGAGACCTGATAAAGAAGATGCTGTTTTTCTATAAAATGGAGTACTACTTAGCCATAAAGAATGAAAAACTAGAGACATTTATAGCTAAATGGATACACATTGAGGCTATACTCTTAAGTGAAATAAATAGGACACATGTAAATACCAAATAGTTTCTCTGGTGTGAAAAACTAAAAGTGTAAGTAAGGCTCAAATTCTATAATTGATCGTGTGCTATAGGAAGAAGTGGGCTCCAGGAGTAGGGGAAGTGGGAAGGGTAGAGGAAAGGAAAGAAGGGAAAATAAAAATATGAGAAAAGGAAAAAATGGAAACAAAGGCTTTGTAAATAGGGAAGGGTGGAGAGTTTGAAGGGAGGGTGGTGGAGTGGGGAAAAAATAAGAACAAGTTACATCGTGTAAAGGTACAAGATACCAATGTGAACATAACTGTATTGTATACCTAAATGTACCATAAACTTAATGAAGAAAATAAAATTTAATAATAATTAATCAATAAATCTCATTTGCACTTAAAAAGAAAAAATAAAAACCCCAATATATGATGTGTGAGCTTAGGATTAGGGTGATGGTAGAAAAGTTCTCAAAATCAGGCCCTTTCTTAGTCTTTTGCACAACCAGGCACATGTCAGTAAAGATCCCAGGTCATAGATCCCTCATAAAGGTACCAAAATAGAAACATTGTGAGCATAGAAGGGTTGTAAACACCATAACTATAGTGCATGTCCCTTTCCATTGTGTAAGGAGTGTCCTGAATAAGTTTTGTCCGCATTGGAAGAAATTTCCTGTCCCTTTGAGAGATACTTCAGTGGTCCACCGCTGTCCTCAACTATGTTTTTAGAGAGCTAAATCCTAAATCTGAAGGAAATACAGCTGAACCCCAAGCTATCCATGTACTGTGGAACCATAGTCAAGTGCCCAAATAATAATTACCCAAGCATACAGCATGGTATACAACAAGGAAGTCTCTCCATTTTGTTGTGTAAGCTATGATGTCTCATATTTCTGTAAATTAAGGGAAGCAGATTGATGTGGTCTGTTATTATGTTTCCTTCTCCTGTTCATTTCAAAGGAATCCTGTTTTAATTATCCTGAAGTTATTTATGTTATTTCATCCCATAGCTTAAAGAATTCAGGTGCCCAAGAAAATGCTCTGTTATTCCCTGTTACCCTCCAAAAATGTATTCAGTTTCAGTCAGGTTTGAGATCAGGAAAAGTTCTTCTGAGGTGTCATTGTACTCTACAATGTTGTTAAACAAGGAGGTGTGAAAATCACCGTTTTAAGGCCAAATCACATAGAGATGTCTGAAACATAGAGATGCCTTATCTGTCAAAACTTGGAGCAGCTTAAATTATTAGGAGGGACATCAGAAGCAACTTAGAGCAGATTTCTGGGGTCTTGTGGCACCATTTGGCTAAGGTTTGCATAAGAGTATAATTGGGTTTTTTCCTATTTTTTCTGAGGACTTTGGATGCCAATTATGCTACTAATAAAGGAAATTCAGTTATTTTCCTTTTGTTATGCCACTGACCTCATAGCCAGGTAGTACTCTTCCTTCTACCCTCATTTTGGGCACGTTACTGTAGAGAACATGAGAGAACTCACTGTATGATACCTTTTCTGTTAGTACATATCTTAGTTACTTTTCTCATTGCTGAGACAAAATACCCAAAGTTATAAGAGAAAAGGGTTATTTCAGCTCACAGCTTATGAAGGTTTCACTCTATAGTCAGCTGGTTCCAAAGTAGGGCAGCATCTCAGAGGAGAAATACTCCATGGCAAGCAGACAAGAGACAGCAAAGCAGCAAGCAGCAGCAGCAGTAGACTGCCTTTTATCCCTTCCAGGCTACCTGCATTTGGGTGGTGCCACTCACACTCAGCCTGGGCCATCCCATTATCCACACCCAGAATTACACTAAACCAATCAGTGGACTAATTTAATAGTCATGCACCTTTAATCCCAGTATCACATCCTTGACCACTTAACAGTTTACTCCAGACATCACTTGGGCAGTGTGTTTGTTTATGTACTGATTATCCCAAGTATCACTTAGGCAGGTATCATTTCAACCAGTTGATTTATATATTGAATAAATTTGATAAAACTCATTTTTATAGCTCCCATTATAAAAATTAATAAAAAATATGCCATTTTTGGTTGTCCTCTATTTAAATAATTGGACTAGTAAATTGTTAATCTCAACATCACACCCTTAATCCCAATATCACACACCCTAGATCCAGCCACCTCTGAAAAGCCTCACCTATGTCTGCATGAGGTTTTGGGGCACATCTAGAATTAAGTCATTATGGTATGTATACTAGTGAGGGTTCATCTCTTGTGTAGTTCCTACAGGTGCATATCAGCAATTAGGAGATTGGCAACTTGGACTTCTTGTGACATAAATGATACCCATAAGTGTCCGGTATATGAGCACCTAGAAGAAACCTCAACAAAGACACAATAAGCCTGAGGTGAGTCACACCATTTTAAACTGAGATCCAGCACAGGGAAAAGAGGTTCTTTCCTGGAGGAGGGGTTCAAAGCAACCAGGGAGCAGCAGTACAAGGAAAACAAACACAAATGGGGTCCCTGGGAGAGTCCACCATGTTACTTATTGGGCTGCTACACTAATTCTCTTGAACATGTACTCACTTTCCTCTGCAGGTTCACAAATACATTCCTGTGAATCCAGAGAACCCTGTGGGAGATCAGGT
Source organism: Fukomys damarensis (assembly GCF_012274545.1). Classification (NCBI taxonomy): domain Eukaryota; kingdom Metazoa; phylum Chordata; class Mammalia; order Rodentia; family Bathyergidae; genus Fukomys; species Fukomys damarensis. The sequence continues at coordinate 48,698,490 of NW_022900950.1, read as the reverse complement.
GGAGCAAATTTTACTTTTGTTATTTGGGCCCAACCAAGGATCACTGATGGATCCCTGGTTTTAGCACTAGAAGTGGCTAAAATAACTTGGTAAGGTCCTTCCCACTTGTGCTGAAGTTGGTCTTCTAGTTACCTTGCCTTCTGTGTTTTAAGCATATCCCTGTCTTCTGGAAGCACTCTTGAAGAACAGTAGGATTCTGAGTCAGATCTGGAAAGATTTTTCCATAGTCCCAGAGAACCTGCTGAGTTTTACCTAAGTTAATGACATGTTTTAAGATATGGCTTCCATCTTCATCAAACTAGAAAGTAATAGTCAAGAAGGGTCTGCCATTCAGCATCTCAAAGGGGTTCAGGCGATCCTTTGAACTATCTTGGATTATTAGGGATATCAGAAGCAATTTAGTGCAGGGTTCTTGAGTCTCAGCATGGTCTGGTAAGATTTGCATAAGAGTATAATTGGGTTTTTTCCCATTTTTTCCAAGGACTTGGGGTGTCAAGCTAAATGTGGCTAACAATTTAACTGCAAAGGCTGTAGAAAAGTTTTAGATATTCTTGCTATAAGTGAAGCCCCTTTATCACTTTGAAGGTCTTCTGGGAGCCTGAATTGAGGGATAATTTCTTTTGAGAGATATTTATTTATTTTCATGAACTGTCTGCTCTTAGGAAGGTTTCTATCCATCCTGTGAAAGTATCCATAAATATTAGCAGATATTTATATCCATCTTTAGAGAGCATTTGGGCAAAATCAACTTACTAGTCTTCCCCTAGATATGTATCCTGATGCTGACCGGCCTTAAAAGTAAGGGTCACTGGATGGGTCTGAGTGTTATTTTAAATGCAAATTTGACAGTGCTGAACAATCTGTCTGATGATCTCATGAAGTCCTCTTCCGATAAGAGTAGTGCTTACCAAGTCCCAGAAGAGTGTTTCCATGATGAAAATGTTTAATAAGTTTGCATTGATCACTCTCAGGAATCACAGTCTTTTGCCTGACTGTGAGCCATCCTGCCTCATTCACACACTGTCCCTATTTAGCCCATTTCTGTACTTCTGTGAAGGCATATCTAGATATTTTGATTAGATCAGGAGGATTTAGGACTAGAGTCATAACCTTATGTACCTGCATGGGCTCCTCCAAGAGGGCTTGTGTTTGGTTACATGTTTTACATTCATTTTTGCCTTGCTGCTGCCTTGGCTTATGAGGGATCCTTTTGATGTCCTTTACAATGGATTACTGCCACTTGTTTAGAAAATTATACTACCTCAAGAAGTTGTAAGATCAGATCCTTATACTTTACTGGGGAGTTTTAGTTTCCTCCTTTCACTCCAGATAGCATGGGCAGTCTGTGCAGATATTTAATATTCTTTCTTGATCTAATTTCATGGCCTAAACAAGGACAATAAATTCTGCTTTGCTTCCATGGTATTGTTGTAGCTGACCACTGCATACCCTGCCTTTCTGATATCTCATTTGTTAAAACTGCTTTCATTTGTAAACCATTCATCCTCAAGGTTATCTAGAGTCATATCTTTTAAATCTGATTTTCAGGAGTAAGTTTGTTCAATGATCTCTACACACTGATGCACTAGAGATGCTTAAGCTGAGATTAGGGTAGCTGGATTTAAGGTATGGCATAACTGTAACTTGGTGTAAGGAATACCCAAGAGGAGGGCCTGATATTTTGTCATTTTCCCCCCATAAGCCAGTGATGCTCCTTAACATTAAGAACTTTCTGGACTTGATGAGATGCCTGAACATCCATATGTTATCCTGAGGTTAATTCAGAGGCCTCATTAACTAGCAAAGCAGCTGCCATCCCTTGGCCACTGAGTCTAAGTGTTTGGTGAAATGGATCCTGTCTTAGTTACTTTTCTCTTTGCTGAGACAAAATACCTGGCACCCAAAGTTAAAAAGAGGAAAGGTTTATTTGGCTTACAGTTCATAGATGTTTCAGTCCATAGTTGGCTGGCTCCAAGACAGGGTGGCATGGCAGAGGGGCACGACAGAGAATTAAATGGTCCATGGCAAAGCAAGCAGCAAGCAAGCAATAAACACCCACACTAGTCCTCTTTCTGTCCCTTATATTTTACTCTTAATCCTACCCACAAATGTGCCAAGCCAGCAGTGGGCTACTTGAGTAATCACATACCCTTGATCCCAGCATCACACACTTGATCCCAGTATCACACAGTCTAGACTCTGCTACCTCTGAAAAGCCCCACCTACAACTATAGAAGACTTTGGAGAGACATCTAAACACAAGCCATGACAGGTCCCAAATTTTGGGGTCAGTCCCTTAGAGCCAAATCCAGCCTTTTGTGTACATAGTGTAAAAGATTTTTTTCAAGGCAGAGGCATAACCTAACTCAGGCTTTCCCTGGTCAAATGTCCCTAAACATTCTTTTGGTCAGTAGACAAGCTTCTTTTAATGCCTCATGTAAAAGTTTTGCATTTAAGCCATAATTTGGGATCCATATCTGGCAGAAACCTACCATACCTAATAACTCTCAGCAGTCTTTTGGACTTGCAGTTAGACAGTGAGGTAGGTAATATCCAGTTTCCAGTTGGGAACCAATATATGGATTGCTAGGGTGAGGGCAAATCCCAAGTACTAGATTTTTTGAGGGATATCCAGGCCTTGTGTAGGAAACCTTATGTCCTTGATCAGCAAGACAATCAAGAGTGGTTACAGAGTTGTCTGAGTCTTGCTTGATAGTACTAACAAGCAATAAGTCATTGACATATTACAAAATCCCATTTTTTAAGTTATTTTCTTAGGAAATGACATTACTAAACAAATGAGGACTGTTTCTTAATCCCTGAGGTAACATCATCCAGGTATACTGAGTGGCCTCTTCACTCTTGGGATCTCCTCATTCCAAAGCAAAAAGATACTGTAAATCTGGGTTAGTAGTTTGTGAAAAAGTCATTATTTAAGTACAAAACAGCAAGATGCTGAGCTTGGTATGTAAATAAGGTATAATATTGGGGTCTATGGGATGAATGAGGACAACAGCTTAATTTCTGTCCCTAAGATCCTATACTAATTGATATTCTCCAGAAGGATTTTTAAACTGGGAGAACTGGGGTGATTGGCATGACTTAAGTAAATCGGTAGCCAAGAATTTTTGCAGTAAGGCTGTATTCTCCAAAAGGCTCCGGCTTTAACAGGTATTGGTTTTTTCCAATGGTACTTGACCTCAGGCTTCAATCTGAATTAGGGTGGTATTAAAAGCATCTCCTTGCCTTGCAAGCACAAGGACCTGAGTTTGATCCCCGGTACCAAAAAAAAAAAAAAAAAAAAAAAAGCATCTCCTGAAGTTAGAGTATCCCAAACTGTGGTTTTTCTTAAGTCAAGCACTTCTTGAGGAACAATAGATGAGAGGTGTATAAAAAGACTAAAAACAAATTCTGGGACACCTCAGCCTGAGTTTGGCTCCCAACCAATGAAATGCTTGCTCCTAATTTGTTCCTAACTTGGTCAGAAAGTCCCTTCCTACTAGAGAAATGAGACACTCTGGGACATAGCAAAAGAAGTGGAAGATAGTTTAGGAGCTGATTTTATAAGGAAAAGGGAAAGGGAAGCATTTTACATTAAGCCTAATGTCTTAAGGCCCAATGGGTTATGATAAGTTAGAATAGGCAGGTCCAGTATCAATACCAAATGTTGTTTTCCTACCTGCCAGATCGAGAGTGACCTGAGGCTTTCTATCTAAGGGACACATGAGGTACTCAAAGCCTGTGATGCTTAAACTTAACAGGAAGATATTGGCTCAGTATATATTACTTCTGGTATTGAGTGAGTCAGTTGTTATCTGGTATAGCTCAGGTTGCATTTTCATTGCCAAATTGATTCTTACACCCATTTTAGATCCTCTGTTGCCAAACATTTATTTTATGCCCTGTGTTGCATTTACAGAACTTGTAAATGCATGCCTATTTGCTTCCAAAGTGAGTTTATATGAGAAGAAAAACAAAAAAAAAGAGAGAAGGGAAAAAGAGGAAAGGAGAAAAGGTAGGGTGAAAGTGAAGATTGTAATGCATGAATAATATACGTATGTATACATATGAATATTAATATACATGTATGAAAGCCTCAGAAGGCTCAGGTCTCTGTTCTTATCACCAAAAAGCAATTTCAAATAGCTTCACAAATAGGTTCTTAGGGGAAGGAAAATCCTCCCTTTAAGCCGGAAAGGCTCTCTATATCTTTCACTGTCAGTGTGGCAGCACAATCTGAATCTCGAAGCTATTAAATGTGGTGCTGCCATGTAGTATAATTATAAATTGCCCATTGGGATATCACCCAGCATTGAGCTGCAAAATAAGGGGAAAGAGCTTAGTAAGTCTAAAATCCAGGAAGGTGTTGGCTCAGTAACATGAAGACATCCAAGGGAGGTGGGGGGGCGCACTTTAAATTCTAATCTCGTGACCCATTAAAGAACTACATTCTGGGAATACATGATTTTAAATTTTTTGCTTACTTATTAAACAGGTAATTCATGCTCATGATATAAATATAAAAGGCTCCAGTGCAGAGATAGGTCTCCTCATTTATAGAATACAAGTCTCCTAGTAACCCTGTTACTATTCCAGAAGGTTTTGATGGTAAACTTCAGAGATATTCTAGACTTCTGCAGATAAATGTGTGCTCATGTACAGATGTTTGTGAGTATATCAGTAATGTATATTCTAAGTGTGGAAACACAGGAAATTGTTCTGCACATTGTTTTTATTTCTATTTTCTCTTAATGCTTGTTCCTCCTCAATGTACAAAAGAGTTATTTCATTTTTAATTGAACACATATGTAATGTTTTATTTAACCCAACCCATCCTGGTAGACATTTTTTTGTTGTTGTTAAATTTTTATTGAGTTTATTGGTACAATCTAGGTATACAATACAGTTACATTCATTATTGGGATCCTGTACCTTTACATGATAGGTCTTGATTATCATTTTTCCCCCTTGTTCCTGCCCTCCCTTCACCCCCTCCCCCTCCCCATTTACAAACACTTTATTTCCATTTTTTCAATTTCTCATATTTTTTTCCTCTTCCTTATTACCTTTCCCCCACCCTTCCCACTTTCCCTACACCTTTAGCCCTTTACTTCCTATTTCACATTATTAATTATCTCATTAGGATCCTATGTACTATTGTAGTTTTTCACACCAGAGAAACTATTCGGTATTTCAGTTTTAAAAATATCTACATGAACATTAAAAATAGGGAAGCCTAACATAAAACTAAAAAGGAAAGTAAAAGAGAAAAGGCAATGATGTAAGATTAAAATAATCCTTAATTCTGAAGATGAAAATGGTCCTTGAACATATTTAAGTTGCTTCTTGCTCTTGTAGTATTATATTATTCTCTTTTTCTTCATTTTTTAGAGTATACTTTATTAGTTTCTGTAATCAAACCCACGTAGATATGACCTTACATATTTAATACAGTGCATTACCCCTGTAGAAATGGAAAAAAAATTAACTATCTAGACCAATATGGCTGTTAATTTCTGTACAATGCCAACTCAATACAGTAAATTGGGATAACTTTTTCCAAAGTCGACAGCACAAAGTTTCCAAAAATTCAAATTATATATATATTATATATATGTGTGTGTGTGTGTGTGTATTTATTTACTTATTTATTTATTTATTTATTTATTTATTTATATTTATATAAAAAGACCAGTAATAGCATGGCCTCAGTATTCTATACCATGCTTCAATTAAGGCTCTTATATAACTGTCACTTTATCTCTGGTGTGAATAAACTGCAATAATACAGATAATCCTAATAAGATTACTGACATTGAGAAATGGGAAGAAAGGAGCCAAAGGTGTAGGGAAGGTGGGATGGATAGGGGAAGGGTAATAAGGGAAAAGAAAAAAATGTGAGATAATGAAAAGATGGAAATAAAGTGTTTATAGATGGGGAGGGGAGGAGGGGGTAAAGGGAGGGCAGGGAAAAGGGGAAAAAATGAGAACTAAGGCTTGTCATGTAGAGGTACAAGATCCCAACAATGAATGTAACTGTACTGTATCCCTAAAATATACCAATAAACTTAATTAAAGCTGAAAAAATAACTGTCACTTTATATTTGTCTGAATAAATTGTAAGCTGAAGTCCTAAGTGTCTAAAAATGGCATTGCTGGCCAAAAGACATATGTGTTTGTAGTAGAGATTAATATTGGCACATTGGTCTCCATGTACCATCTCTCACCTTGATGAACCTCCATTGCCAAGCTATAAGAGTGACTGATTGCCTGTAATTCCAGCTACTCAAGATGTGGAATCAGGAGAATTGCAAGCTCAAGGCCATTCTGGGAAATTTAGCAAGACCTGATTCAAAAATATTTTTAAAGAGCTGGAGATATAACTTAGTGCCAGAATGCTTACCTAATACATGTAAACCCCTTGGACCTATCCCCAGTACTGGAAACAGAAAGGAAAAAAAAAGTGTCTATTTCCCATGCTCTCTCTAATAAGTGTGTAACCATACTTTTTATATTTTCCAGTGCAATAAGTGAAAGCAATGTCCTAGTGTTGTTTTGGTCAGCATTCTCTTATTAAGGGTAAGCTTGTCCTAAAAAGTACCAATAAACTCAATGAGAAGACAAAAAAAGAGTAAGTTTGAAAGAAAAAGAATAAATATGAGAAAAGGAACAAACAGAAATATAGTCTTGTAAATAGAGAAGGGTAGAGGGGTTGAAGGGAAGGCAGGAGAATGGAGAAAAAAAATAAGAACCAAGATATCATGTAAAGGTACAAGGTCCCAATGATCAATGTCATCATACCGTATACCTAAAATGTACTGACAATGAATTTTTAAAAATTGCCCTCCAAAGCTGTTACTTTAACCCCAGAATTGCAATTCTAAATCTCTATTGTATTCTTAAAATAAAATTTAATGAAAAAAAGAAATAAAACAGCAGTATTTATAATACAAAAAACAGTAAGCTGGAGCATCTGTCTATACATCTGAGCCTCTTCCATTTCCTTCACTTCCATTCCCTTTCCTGTTGATTCATTCATACCCTTTGTACATGTTTCTGTAGGCTTCTTTTATTAAATTGTAGGACCCCATATAAATTATGGAAAAGGCATTTAGTCTGTAATATGGCTCACATATTTATCTCTTGTTTTTAGATATAAAATGTAAAAGGTTCAAGGCAACAGAGTAAATTTTGATTTTGGTTATGAAGGACTTTGCCCAGAAGAAATGTTATCTTTTCATTTATTTAAATATGTCACCAATATCTTCTGATTCTGCACTTTGTGTCACACTTTAAAAAGTTTTTCCAAGAGGTGAGGATGAGAGCAAGGGGACATAAGTACAAAAAAGGTATGCTATGTACAGGAACTTAATAAGCTCAATTGATGTAAACATTATAGGCCATATCATGACCTAAGATTAAGGGAATTGGAGGAGAAGAGGATTTTTTTTAAAAAAAAGCCATGGTATGTACACAAAACCACTCCTTAACATGACTGTAAACTACATGAACTGAAAAGGTGTAATACTAAAATTTTTAAAGAATTTTTTAAGTTTTCCCACTAAAATGATTTTTTTCTTGTTGAGTTTATTGGTACATTTTAGGTATACAGTAGCATTACATTCCTTATTGATCTTGTACCTTTACATAACAGGTCTTGGTTCTCCTTTTATTCCCCTTGTCCCTTCCCTTCCTTCATTCATTCCTCCCCTCTCCATTTACAAATGCTTTATTTCAATTTTTTTCACTTTCTCATATTTTTTTCTTTTCCCATATTACCTTTCCTCTAACCTTCCCACTTTCCCTACACATTTAGCCCTTCTCTTCCCATTTCACAATTTCAGTTATCTCATGAGGATCTTATGTACTATTATAGTTTTTCACACCAGAAACTATTTGGTATTTGTACATTTGTGACTTATTTCACTTGGGAGTATTTCCTCAACATGTAACCATTTTCCTATGAGTGAATCTAACTTCTCATTCTTTATGGCTGAGTAGTATTCCATTTTATAGAAAAACCACATCTGCTTTATCCAGTTTCCAACTGATGGGCAAATGGGCTGTTTCCAAGTTTTAGCTATTACAAACTGTGCTGCTATAAACATAGGTGTGCATATATATTGTGATATGATTCTTTTAATTCTTTTGGAAAGGTGCCCAGCAGAGGGATGGCTGGATCAAATGGAACCTCTATTCCCAGCTCTTTGAGGTATCTCCATATTGATTTCCATAGTGGTTGCACCAGTCTGCACTCCCACCAACAATGGAGAAGGGTTCCTTTCTCCCCACAACCCCACCAACATTTGTTATTGTGTGATTTCTTGATAGCAGCCATTCTTTGTAGGGTGAGGTAGAATCTCAGTGTTGTTTTCTTCTGCATCTCTCAAATGAACAGTGAGGAGATGGAACATTTTTTCATATATTTACTTGCTGATTTTACTTCTTTGTCTGAGAAATGTCTGTTTCATATAACCATTTTTTAATCAGGTCTTTATATTTGGGGGGGGCTGCTTGTTTTGAGTTCTTCATATAATCTAGATAAGAGCCCTTCGTCTGAGGAGCAGCTAGTAAACATTTTTTCACACATTGAAGGTTGTCTTTTAGTTTAGTTGATGGTTTCTTTTGTAGTGCAGAAGCTTTTTAATAAGATGAGATCCCAGTTGTTTATTCTTTCTGCTAGTCCCCATCCTACTGAGGATTTGTTCATAAAGTCCTTTCCTATGCCAATGTCTTCAAAAGATCTACCTAACTTATCTTCCAGCAAGTTTAGTGTTTCTGTTTTAATATTTAGATCTTTAATCCACTTGGAATTTAGTTTAGTGCATTATGAAAGATAAGGGTCTAGTTTTAAGCCTTGGCAGGTTGAAATCCAGTTTTTCCAACACCATTTATTAAAGAGACTATCATGCCTCCAGTGGGGACAGTCAGCTCCTTTGTCAAAGATAAGGTAGCTGAGTGCATCTGGAGTTGTTTTTGTCTTCCAGTCTGTTCCACTGATCCTCATGTCTTTCTTTGCCAGTACCATGCTGTTTTTATCACAGTGGCTTTGTAGTATAGTTTCAAATTGGGAATTGTTATACCTGCTGCCATGTGTCTGTTGCCTAGGATGGATTTTGCTATTCTAGGTCTCTTATGGTTCCAAATGAATTTGGATTCTTTTTTCTAGTTCTGTAAAATATAGTATTGGAATTTCAATTGGCATTGCATTGAATCTGTATAGCAGTTTTGGAAGTATGGCCATTTTCACTATGTTGATTATTCCCACCCAGGAGCAGGGGATATCTTTCCATTTTCTTATATCCTCTTGAATCTCTTCTTTTGAGTAATGTAGTTTTCTGTAGAGGTCTTTTGCTCCTTTTATGAGATTGATTCCTTGATACTTCATTTTTTTGGATGCTATTGTGAAAGAAATTGTTTCCCTAATTTCTCTCTCAGTGAGTCTGTTATTTGTGTAAAAGAAGGCTATTGATTTTTGAGTGCTGATCTTGTATCCACCTACTCTGCTAAAAGTGTCAATTAAGTCGAGAAGTCTTTTGGTAGAGTTTTTTGGGTCTTTAATGTAGAGTATCTTATCATCAGCAAATAATGACAGTTTAACTTCTTCCTTTCCTATCTTTATTGCTTTAATTTCTTTCTCTTGTCTAATTGCTATGGCTAATGTTTCCAGAACTATATCAAAAAGGAGTGGAGATAGTGGGCATCCTTGTCTTATTCCTGGTTTTAATGTGAATGTTTTCAGCTTTTGGCCATTTAATGATGTTGGGTGCTGTTGGTTTTTCATAGATAGCCTTTATTAAGTTGAGATATAGACCATCTATTCCAATATTTGCAGGATTTCTATCACAAATGGGTTTTGAATTTTGTCAAATGCTTTTTCTGCATCTATCGAGAGGATCATATGGTTTTTGTCCTTGACTCTGTTAGTATAGTGTATTACATTTATTTATTTACATATGTTGAACCATCCTTGCATCCCTGGAATAAATCTGACTTGGTCAGGATGTATGATCTTCTTGATGAACCTCTGTATTCTGTGTGCTAGTATCTTATTAAGGGTTTTTGAATCTATATTCATTAAGGAGATTGGCCTGTAGTTCTCTTTTTTAGTTGCATCTTTCCCTGGTTTAGGAATCAAAGTGATACTTGCTTCCAGGAATGAGTTTGGAAGTATTGCTTCTCTTTCAATTTCATTGAAAAGTTTGAAGAGTAATGGCAGTAGTTCTTCTCTAAATGTCTTGTGAAATTCAGCAGTGAATCCATTAGGACCTGGGCTTTTCTTTTTGGTAAATTTTTAATTACATTTTCAATTTCCTTTATTGTAATTGGGGTGTTTAAAATATTTTTATCTTCTTCGTTCAACATTGGTAATTCATAAGTATCTAGAAATCTGTCCATTTCTCCTGTGTTTTCCATTTTATTAGAGTACAGGTTCTCCAAGTAGGTATTGATTATGCTCTTGATTTCTGTTGGATCTATTGTGACTTCACCTTTTTCACTCCTAATTGCATGGATCTGAGCCTTTTCTTTCCTTTCTTTGATAGGGTTAGCTAAGGGTTTATCAATTTTGTTTATTCTTTCAAAAAACCAACTCTTTGATTCTCTTATTTTTTGTATCATTTTCTTAGGCCATTGCATTGATTTCTGCTCTTATCTTTACAATTTCCTCTCTTGTTTGAGCTTTGGGTTTTTCTTGCTCTTGTTTTTCTAGGAGTCTAAGATTCATCATTAGGTTTTTTATTTGAGCTCACTCTGTTTTCCTGGTGTGGCATTCACTGCTATGAATTTTCCAGCTATAAATGCTTTCATTGTGTCCCATAGAATCCTCTATGTTGTATTGGCATTTTCATTTATTTGTAAAAACTGTCTGATTGCTTCTTTAATTTCCTCTGTGATCCATTGATTGTTCAGAAGAGTGCTATTCAATTTCCATGTGTTTGTTACATTCCTATGGTTTCTTGTGCTATTAATCTCAAGCTTGATTGCACTATAATTTGATAATATACAGGGAATAACTTCGATTCTTTTGAATTTATTCAAACCTGTTCTGTGAGCTAGTATGTGATCTATCTTGGAGAATGACCTATGTGCAAGTGAAAAAGAATGTATATTCTGATTTTGTGGGGTGGAACACTCTATAGATGTCTATTAAGTCCACGCTTTCAAAAGTTTGATTCAGTTCTAGTATTTTGTTGTTGATTTTTTGCCTAGATGACCTGTCTATTTGTGAAAGTGGGATATTTAGATACCCCTCTACAATTTTATTAGTGCTTATTTTGTTTTTCATGTTTCTTAATATTTCTTTTATATAGTGGGGGGCGTTAATATTTGGGGCATATATGTTTATGATTGGCATATCTTCCTCTTGAATTGTTCCCTTTACAAGGATGTAGTGGCCTTTTTTGTCTCTTTTAATCAGTTTTGGTTGAAATTTACTTTGTCTGCGAATAAGATTGCTACACCTGCTTTTTTCTGGGCTCCTCTCACATGGAGAATTGTTTTCTGTCCTTTCACTTTCAGTCTATGGGCTTCTTTTTGTACTAGGTGTGTTTCTTGTATACAACATATTGCTGGATTTTGCTTCTTAATCCATTCTGCCAGTCTATTTCTCTTGATTGGTGAATTGAGGCCATTGACATTGCTGATTATAACTGATATGTACTGACTTATTATTGACATGTTATTGGCCTTTTGTTGACTCTTTTTACTTTTTATCCTTCTCCTTTAAGTTTCATGCCTTGCCTATTTGATTTGCTCTGTTGGGCCTCATGGTGTTGTTACCTTCATTGTCTTTTTCTAGGATCTTGTTTAGAATTCCTTGTAGTGCTGGTTTGGTATTCATAAAGTTTCTCAGGTGTTCTTTGTCATGGAAGTATCTTATTTCCCCATCCATTTTGAAAGAGAGTTTTGCTGAATACATCACATCAGTCTAGGTTGGAGGTTGTTTTCTTTTAGTACTTGAAATACCTCACTCCAAGCTCTCCTTGACCTAAGGGTTTGTGAAGAAAAGTCTCCTGTGATTCTGATGGGCTTTCCTTTGCATGTGATTTGTTTCTTGTCTCTTACTGCTTGTAGTATTTTGTTCTTCTGTTGGGTTTCTGGGATCTTGATTATTATATGTCTAGGTGTAGATTTTTTTTTATCATGGCTAGTTGGAGTCCTCTATGCCTCATTAATTTGTTTGTCAAATTCTTCCCCTCTGGGAAATTTTCTGTCATTAATTCTGTGAACAGCTTTTTTAAGTCATTTGTATTTTCTCCTGCTACTTCATGTATTCCTATCAGTCTTATGTTATTCTTCTTTGCATCATCTAGGAGTTGTTGGATCGATTTCTCATGATCTCTTACTGTTTCTAAGACACCTCTCTTTTCATGGTCACTGACTGCAATCTTATCTTCTATGTCTGAGAGTCTATCTTCGCATTCTTTTATTCTGTTGCATACACTTTCTATGCAGTGTTTAATCTCCTGGATATCTGTTTGAATCTGTTTTATGGATTCCATTTCTTTCCTATGTTGGGCATTTACTGTTTGCATTTCTTTCTCATGCTGTGCCTTCATGGCTTCTATCATGGTCCTGAGCTCATCTATTTTTTTGTCAATTTTTGTTCTAGAGTCTCCAATCATGACATTCATTTTGCTCATGATCTTTATAATTATCTGGGAAATTAATTCTGTTTTGAATTTTTCTAGAGCCTGACTGATCTGCTTTGTTACTTCCTATGCTTTGAGTTCAGGGTGTCCTGGTGGTTCACTATCAGCCTTTTCATCCTCATTTGCCCTACTGTTTGCCATTGGTGAACTGGAAGTTTGTCTTTGTGTCTTCTTTAAGTTAAGTGTTTTCTCATTTTTATTTTTGTTGTTGGGTTGTCCTTGGTTTAATCTCTGGGTTAAAATCTTCCTGATATAGTTGCACCCTCACTTCTGGGTCTCTAACGACCCATAGACATTCTCATCTTCATAACATCAGAGAAAACAGCTCATCAAATCAACCACAATCCTTTATCCCAACTGATACAATCAGTAACACAATATGATCAAGCACAACTTGGAAACTCACTCTTAAACGATGTGAATTAAATTGAAATCAAGAAGAAGTCCAAAACATGTCTGCAGTGAACAAACTTTTCTTTTTTTTTTTTTTCCTTATTGAGTTTATTGGTACATTTTAGGTATACAGTACAATTACGTTCATTATTGGGATCTTGTACCTTTACATGACAGGTCTTAGTTCTCATTTTTCTCTCCTTGTCCATGCCCTCCCTTCCATTTCAACATAGCATATTTACCATTTAGGATGGGGGCTCAGACAGAGCTAGGATGAGAGGAGTAGATAAGTACAAGAATTGGAGAAGGTTAGAAGTGAAGCCAGAGCACATAGAGTGACCACACAATCTTCGGAAAACTGTTAAATTCAAAAGGGATAGACAGAGTAAAAGTATAAGGACAAGAATATATCCCCTTAATAGTAATAGGGGTCCACTTTCCCTTGAAACCACTGACCCCTGTGTGAGGTACAATGACAGAAGAAAAGAACATAAAGAAAAGAGAAAAAATGATAAAAGAAGAAATCTGAGTTAGGGCAGGAGCAGAAACAGAAAGGGAGATGAGGGATAATATGGTGGAGCAAGAGACTGAGTTGGAGAAAGAGGACAGAAAAAAGAAAGAATTTGCAGAGTGGAATGAGGAAAAGAAAGAAAAAAGATGGATTTGAAGGGCCTCTTTCACGCTATGTCTCTGCTGTCAAATATACAACTTCTGCAGCCATGTGCAGAATTGAGACCCCTGATCTCAGCTAGCTGCTGCCAGAACCCCATGACGCAGACTGACCTAGGGCTGCAAGGCCAGATTGAGTTCTCCAACCTTCTAAATGGTTGAACTCCACACCGTTCTACTACAGGCTTTCCATGCCCTTTCTTTAAAGATGTTCAAATTTGGGAGCTCATAAAAATACCCTTTATGACCACCTCTGCCTCTGCAGAGTGGGTCCAAAGACTGGCACAATCAGGAGGTCTAAGAGCATGGGGGGGGTTGGAGCGGGGTTCAGGGGTGCCCACATAGCTACCTTCCTGAAACTGGAGCGATGGTGGGGGTCCAGTAGGGGAGGGTGCAGCTACCCATCCCATGGACTGGGACTGGACAGGAAAGTTTTTAAAGACTATTGACCCTCAACACAAGAACCCTTCCTTCACACCTCTATTATTTAATTTATTTATTTATTTACTTACTTTATTGGTAAAGTTTTTCTCCCCATTTAGACTATCAATCTTCTAAGTACATTTTCCATGATCCTCACAAATTTTTAACCCTAAATTTACCAAAAGCCTTCATTTAGCTTGCTTCCTAATCAGAAAATTGGCTTTAGGATATAGACTCTCAAGAGCATTTTCCATGCCACCCAAACAGAGAATACCTGGAAAAGCCTCCTTATGGCTTACTAAAGCTTTTCCTTGCTCTTTTATAAATTACAGGCTTCAGACATTTCGGAAAATTTTATAAGGAAATATTTTTTTAATGGAGATCAAACTCAGGACCTTGCACTTACAAGGCAAGTGGGATGCCACTGAGCTAAATCCTCAGCCCCAATAAGGAAATGTTATAAGGATTCTAGAGTCTATAGATCATCAATTATGGTTCTAATTGTTCTGTTCACTGTAAGTTTCCAAACATTGTCCCCTTTGAAATAAAGAACTGCAAGCATTGAGTTTCTAAGAAATTCCTATTGAAAAAGTGTATGCATGTGGGTGAGAAAACAGGAAGATGCCTGCCTAGAAGAAACCCACTTGGGATTTTATGAGTTGGTCATAGGATGATTAGAAACCTTCATTATGAATTATTTCAGTCCTCTTAAGAAGAGGATAATGTAAAGTAGTGGGTTTAAAAACAGAGTGTCTCAGGCCAGAGATTTAGCTCAGTAGTGCCACTGCCTACCTCAAAAGCGCAAGGTCCCAAGTTTGATCTCTGAAAAAAAAAAAAAAAAAGAACAGAGTGTCTCCAGCTATTGTCTACTACAGTCCAAATTTGTTTCATTTTATTTCAATTTCTCCTCTGCTGTTAATAAGGAGAAAGAGAAATATTTGTGAACTCTCAGAGCACTCTTTATGGGAAGTTAAAGGGATCATCTTGGCAAGATTTTTTAAACAAGGAAGGTTTGCTGGTCATGGTGGTGCATGCTTGTAATTCCAGCACTCAGGAGGCTGAGGCAGGAGTATCACCTCAAGTTGGAAGCCAGCCTGGGCAACATAGCAAGATCCTGTCTCAAAGAAAAGGGGGGGACAGTGGAAGCTACAGCTTTCTGTCGAGGTTAGCAAAAGTCATCATGGTTTGCTAACAGAATTGAACCCAGATCATGGCCGCAAGCACTAAATCCCAACCATTAGGCTGCCAGTGAACTACAGGGGCTATAGGAGTAAGATGTAAACAATTTTAAAGAATCTATGTTTTTATTTTACTAATAAATTAATAATTAAAATTCATTTGCAAGTCTCAAGCAGAACTAGACCAAATTTTTTTTTTAATTTCATATTGTTTTTCCTTTTCTCAGTCTTAAATGAGTTTAGGAGCTAACTTTTAGATGCTTACAGTTTAGCTAGGATTGATTGAAAAAAATTCTCATGCAGAAATTCAACAGATTCAAAATAAGCAAGAGTTAGCAGCCCTTTACATGCTAATACTGTAATTGCAGTTTTTAAATAATCTTAAATTTTTTCTCAAGAAATTTTTAAATTAAGCTCACACACATAAATATATTAATATATCAATTTAAATAGAAGTCAGATGATAGATAGACAAGATAGATAAATAGATAACAGACAGATAGACAGACAGACATTCCAACGTGAATTTACCAGAAAAAAAAGAAATCACTTCCAAACAAAAGAAGACTGGTCAAAGGAACACCCACCAAAGCTATTCCAAGGAATTCTGCGAGTAGTTTACCTTATAGATTTGGATTAAATTCTGCTTGATTAAATTTGGCCATCTCCAGAACCTAATTTTGTCAGGTCATTCCTCTCCTATTCCAAAGGATACTGAGGCAAGGCAGTAGCTGCAAGTCATTCAGTTTTGGAGAATACAATCCAATATGCTTCAGGTAGGGACAAAATTAATATTTCCCATCTCTTCAGAGTTTAGACATTGCTAGTCAGAAGTACATACTTAGGTTACTTATACTGTAACTAGAGCCAGACTTTGGAAACCAATCAAAGCCAAGAGAACATCTGTGAACCAAGATTCCTTAACCTTTCTCTAGCATCAGATATTCCTGAACCAAGACCCTCACATCAAAGTCAAAACCACAGGGAAGAAGGAAATAGAATTCAGTAACTATACCAGCGTTACCCAGTAAGATGTTTTCCAAACACAGAAACTATTTCTCTATTGCAAAAATGAAATTAAGTCAGCTGCTCTAAGCTGAGGGAAGTCCTAAGGACAATCCTTGGAACAAGTGGTCCAGGCAGCTGCTTGTACTCACACCGAGTCACAGACAAAATGCCAATCTGGACTTGCCTCCCAAATGGCTCACCAAATCGCTACTGAACCAGGCCCATTGTGCTGGACAGTACATGAATCACTGAAAGGATGAGCCTTTGTAGGGCTGATCAACATCTTGAACAACTTGGCTTCGTGATACCATATCGAAATGGCATTTTCAAAAAAACAAAAACAACAGATGTTGACTTTTAATATCATGTGCCAGGGATTTCAGGGAGTGTCTTCTTAAGAGAAGACTCTTAAAGTCTATGCACTGACATATTTTGTCTTAGGATACCCAAGACTTTACATCAGTATCTGGGATAATTCCCATTACCTGAGGCTTAATGAGGAAGGCCAGAAAAACTGCTCCACTTACAGTATTTGCTAAAAATTTATGCATGTGTGTCTGTAATACTCAGACTTAGAGTAGCATTTTGTTTATAAAGATTTGTAAGCAACAATACACATGTAATTAACATCTTATATTGTTCTTTTGGGAGATAATAAATTTATCTGCCACCTAAAATTTTAGTTCACACTTTATGATGT
Source organism: Fukomys damarensis (assembly GCF_012274545.1). Classification (NCBI taxonomy): domain Eukaryota; kingdom Metazoa; phylum Chordata; class Mammalia; order Rodentia; family Bathyergidae; genus Fukomys; species Fukomys damarensis. The sequence goes on along the minus strand of NW_022900950.1, from coordinate 48,681,466 downwards.
GAAAACACTCAATGCTTCTTTAAATGGTCTTAAATTGACAAGGTGGGCATTTACTCTTTATCACCATGAAAAACAGTAGGCCATATGCATGTCATGGAGACCCACCCATGCTGAGCAAGAAATTCCTTTACAGTTACTCCTATAAATGATAGTATACCTTCCCAATGAATTCCCTCAGATCACAGCAAGAAACTCAGAAGCTTGCAAGGTATCCTGGCCTTCACATGTTTAATTCCTCTTTCTACCCATTGGCACATAGCATGCTTCTGAAGCAAAACAGAACAACCCACCCTCTGTAACAAATTGGTCTTTCAAAGATGTCACAATAGTCATGGGGTCTATCATATCTTCTTTATACCAAGCTAAACTTTTTCAGCACTCACAGCGAGATTTTGTTTTTAAGCCCCTTAACATCTGGCACATTTTGCTCTAATCTGTGGTCGTCCCTCCTGAAACTCCACATTGACAACTGAACTGGACCCCCTGTGAGATATGCGGGAACTTTCTGATTGTGGGACACACTGTGAGGTTGCTTTAGAAACTACATCACATCAGTGGCTACTGCTTTTAAAACATTATAAAATAAACCGTGTTCTCCAACACGTGATACTTCATTCACAGCAGAATGCTTTATTTCCATTTTCATTCTTCTTTAAGGTTGTATGCATTGGAGTTGTTCAATTGTAGACCAGCAGAGGCATCTATCATGGAGGAGCTGATACCTCTTGCTGGTCAGGAAATGGTTCTATAGTTGGCCCAAAAAGTCACAGAGGGCTCTTATTAGATGCAAACTAAAGAAAATGTCCTTTAAATCAAACATTTTGTTCAAGAAAGAAGGAGGATAAAAAAGTATGTGGATGGTACTGGATCAAGAATAATGAGCTACAAAAAGAGGCAAAGTCACATAAAATTACATTCATTGTGTTAAGTTACACACTGCATCAAAGCCTGACTAAAAAAAAAAGAAAAGCACCACATCATTTTCCTTTTTTTAACTTGACATAAAGTAACTGTACATATTTGTCAAGTATAGTGTGATAACTTGATACACATAGGCAGTGATCGAATCATAGCAACTAGCACTTCATCTCCTGAAATGAAAACAAACCACTTCTCCTCACCATCTGATTTTAAGATGAAGGAGCTCAGCTGCCTCTCATTAAGAGTGAGCGCTTCAAAGAGAGATACAGAGAGAGACGCTGGCTTTCTAATAAAGCTTCAGACAATCATCCACATGGTCCTGCAGAAGACTTACAAGTGAGAAGGATTCTCTTGGGGACTACTCTCCAATTCATTTAAAAATTGTAAGTATTCCCATTCCTGTTTCTCCTTAAACATATCTCAGCCACAACTAGTGAAACTAGATAAAAGGACAAAAACTATTCTTCAAAGAAGGGTACCTGTGGGGCATGAAAATCAAAATGATTGTTACTTGTTGGCAAGATATCATGGACCTTATGGCACAGGAGAAATACAACTCTCAACCTGTTAGATGTCAAATGTGCCGAGTTCATGGTCCCACAACATTAAGGAATGAAGTTGTGGATCAAAGGAAGAAGTTAGGAGAGTTTTATAAAAAATAATGGATACATATTGAGGATATACTCCTAAGTGAAATAAATAGTCACACATGTGTAAATACCGAATAGTTTCTCTGGTGTGAATAAACTATAATAGTACATAAGATCCTAATGATATAAAAGACAATGTGAAATAGGAAGAAAGGGGCAAAAGGTGTAGAGAAAGAGGGAAGGGTAGGGGAAAGCTAATAAGGGAAAAGAAAAAAATATGAGAAAATGAAAAAATGGAAATGTAGTGTTTGTAAAGGGGGAGAGAAGGAGGGGTGAAGGAAGGGCAGGGACAAGGGGAAAAAATGAAAACCAAAACCTGTCATGTAAGGTACAAGATCCCAATGATGAATGTAACTGTACTGTCTACCTAAAATCTACCAATAAACTCAAGGAGGGGGGGGGGGAAGAAAGAAAATAAGGAGAGAATGGCTCCTGTACTTCCAGATGTCTTGAACCCTGGGAGGCAACTGAGGCCCTCTGTCAGGGGTAATTTATACAACAAAGTCATAATGTGGGTACAACATGGATTTTGAGAAACAAAAAGTAAGAATTGAGGCCCAGTTAACCTTTCCTGTGGACACAAAGGAGGGAACAGTAAGCTGAACCTCCTTTGGCAACACCCCAGCAGGCTGGCATTGCAAGTTCCAGAGAAAAAGTCAACAACAGCTGAGGTCTAGTTTAGAGAAGTACTTACCTGGGCATGTCTTGTAAATAATGAAAAACAGATGAAATTTCATTTAACCTAATTGCTTGCTCCCTTGCCTAAATTGAATAAAAGCAAGATGAGCCAGACACTCAGGCTTTTTGTCCACTAGGTCCACTAGACCACCCCTGGCCCCTCTTTCAAAATTATCTCTGCATCTTGTCTTTAATCTCTGTTCACTCTTTCTAGTTAGGCATTCCTAGCAGGCTAGTTTCCTGCAATGGGTCAAACTACAGTCAACCTATAGGATTATAAGTACAGCTGCTTAGCTAATATTGATCTAATGGGAAAATGATTCACATATCAAGGGTACATGGAAAAAACAAAGGCATTTGGGGAAGTGAAGGGTCTGGATGCTCTGGTCACCCACTTGGGTGTCTGATGCCTATCTGAATTTACTGGTACAGGTGCTAATTACAAAATAATCTCAACTTATTGTTTCTAAGCAATTACTTGATGCTGTACTGTAATTGTTATCACCTGGTCTGATAAAGGCTAGATGGACATCAGTCACCCAGGTAGGTTACCAGAACCTCCATATCCATTCCTTCCTAAAAATTATTTTGTTCTTTCCATGTACTCTTGCTATGTGACCTGCTTCCCTGTTGCGTTAATATTTCCTAAGCAGCTATGTGTGTCATCTTGTTGATCATAATTTAAGCCATGTTATACCTAACTCATGATTTTGTACCCACCCTGTGATTTTGCTCTATAAAACATTCTCAGAGAAGTGCGTTTTTTGGTAACCCACTTTCGGATCATCTCCCCTCAGGAGCTCTCTCTCAATAGATTTTTTCCTACTCTTAACCTCTGTTGTTCTTTAGAATTCATTCTTTGATTTCAAGGAGCATGACCTCAGCATATCTAACATCTAGCAGGTTGGGGTTACATTTTTACCCTACAACAGTACAAATTTCCTCTGGTTATTATTGGGGAAAATACCTTTGCCCTCTCCCCACACACATTCAAAAACACTTTTTAGCACTTCAAACAAGGCATATTTGAAGTTTCAGAAAAAACTTGTATAGCATGAATAATTTCAAGAACTAAAACTAGTATACATTATTTGGGAATGATAGAAAAGGTGAAGTTCATGCTCTATATTCACACTGGGAATTCTTGGATCACCTAGGTAGGTAGCATCATCTCTTTGTCATACTATTCCCTCCCAAATATCAGTCCCCACGACCTCTGTCACAGTCACTCTCCTCTGGCACTAATCTTTCTGGCTGGGTGCCTATACCACAGCCCAATACATGAAAGTTCTTGTGTCCCTGTAGACCCTACATACATAAATATTTTTCTGGTTGCATTTCTGAAGTCATGGATTTCAACCCAGTGACATATTAAAAGCAATTGGAGTGCTTGTTAAAATTGCTTAGCCCCAGCCTCACCCTGAGAGATTCTAATTTCATCGAGGGTCTTTACACCAATAATTCTTAAGATTTCAGGTGATTATAATCTATAGCTAAGGTTAGGAATTATTGTTCTAATGCTGCCCCAGCACACCCAGAAGATGTGATGCACATTGTCAATAAGAGGTCTTAGTCACTGCAGCTATTTTTAAATTTTTATTAGTATATGTTTGTAGTTCACACAGTTTACAAGAATCATCTTGGGAAACCATATGATCATCTCAATAGACATAGAAAAAGCATTCAACAAAATTCAGCACTTATTCATGATAAAAAAAAACCTACAGAAAATTGTAATACATGGCCTTTATTTCAACCTGATAAAGGCTATTTATGAAAAACCAACAGACAATATCATTGTAAATGGTCAAAATCTGAAGACCTTCATGCTAAAATCAGGAACAGGACAATCACTATCACCACTCCTGTTAAATATAGCTCTAGAAACATTAGCCACAGCAATTAGACAAGAAAAAAATTAAAGAAATAAAGATAGGAAGAGAAGAAGGTAAACTGTCAACTATTTGCTGATATGACACTCTACATAGAAGACCCAAAAAACCCTGCCAAAAGATGGCTAGACTTAATTGACAGATTCAGTAGATTAGCTGGATACAAAGTCAACACAAAAATCAATAGCTTTCTTGTACACAAATAAAAGACTCACTGAGAGAGAAATTAGGGAATCAATTTCTTTTATAATAACATCCAAAAATATGAAACATCTAGGAATCAATCTAACCAAGGAGACAAAAGACCTCTACACTGAAAATTACAGCACTCAGAAAAAAAGAGATAGAAGAGGATGTAAGAAGATGGAAAGACATCCCTTGCTTCTGGGTAGGAAGAATCAACATAGTGAAATTGGCCATACTTCCAAAACTGCTATACTGATTTAATGCAATTCCTATTAAAATCCCAACACTATATTTCACAGAACTAGAGAACACAATAAAAAAAATCATTTGGAACCAGAAGAGACCTAAAATAGCAAAAATCATTCTAGGCAACAGAGACATGGCAGGGGATATCACAATTCCCACCTTGAAACTATAATACAAAGCCATTATGATAAAAACAGCATGGTGCTGGCAAAGAAAAAGACCCAAGGATCAACGGAATAGATTAAAAGATGCAGAAACAACACCAGATGTACTCAGCTACCTCATCCTTGAAAAAAGAGCCAACCATCCTCACTGGAGGAAAGATAAATTCTTGAATAAATGGTGCTGGAAAAACTGGATTTCAACTTGCCAAAGATTAAAACTAGATCCCTATCTTTCATCATGCACTAAACTAAAATCCGTGGAGTAAAGATCTAACTATAAAAAGAGAAACACTAAAACTACTGAAAAGTAAATTAGGTAGAACTCTCAAAAATATTGGCATAGGACAAGACTTTATGAACAAATCCTCAGCAGCATGAGAACTTGCACAAAGAATCAACAACTGGAATCTCATAGTATTAAAAAGTTTTTGCAGTACAAGAGAAATCACCACCGTGCTTTATCAAAGCTATTTTAATGATATTACTCTAGAATGTTATATTTCAAGATGATGATTAAGATGCTTAAAAAAAATGGTGCCAGATATCACAACGGCAACAGAACTTTGCTATTTTCTGGATATTATTCTTTTCTTCATTTTTTTTGTTTTTGTTTTTTTAATGGAATGTGCTAAATGTCTATAATTTTGTTCAGATGACTGCAGAACCTGGAAAAGCTGTTGCTGCTATTGATGCATAACATACTGCTATTATTGGTCTTTTTATATAAATATAAACATATATATACATACATATATATAATTTGAATTTTTGGAAACTTTAACTCTGCTGTCAACTTTGGAAAAAGTTATCCCAATTTACTGTGTTGAGTTGGCATTGTACAGAAATTGACAGCCATATTGGTCTAGAAATGTTAATTTGTTTTTAAATTTTAATGTTTTTTAACTTTTTTTCCATTTGTACAGGGGTAATGCACTGTATTAAATATGTAAGGTCATATCTACATGGGTTTGATTACAGAAACTAATAAAGTATTCTCTAAATAGTGAAAAAAAGAATAAGATAAGACTACAAGAGCAAGAAGCAATTTAAATATGGTAAGGGACCATTTTCATCTTCAGAATTAAGGATTATTTTAATCTTACATCATTGCCTTTTCTCTTTTACTTTCCTTTTTAGTTTTATTTTAGGATTCCCTATTCTTAATGTTCATGCAGAGATTTCTTTAACTGAAATACTGAATAGTATCTCTGGTGTGAAAAACTGTAATAGTACACAGGATCCTAATGAGATAATTAATAATATGAAATAGGAAGTAAAGGGCTAAAGGTGTAGGTAAAGTGGAAAGGGTGGGGAAAGGTAATAAGGGAGAGGAAAAAATATGAGAAATTGAAAAAATGGAAATAAAGTGTTTGTAAATGGGGAGGAGAGGAGGGGGTGAAGGGAGGGCAGGAACAAGGGGAAAAAATGAGAATCAAGACCTATCACATAAAGGTACAGGATTCTAATAATGAATGTAACTGTATTGTATACCTAGATTGTACCAATAAACTCAATAAAAATAAAAAATAATTTAAAACGAGAGAAATCACCAACAGAGCTAAGAGATAACCTACAAAGTGGGGAAAAAATTTTACCAGCTATTTCTCAGACAAAGGATTACTATCTAGAATATATAAAGAACTAAAAAAAAATCAGACCCCCCCAAACAAAAGACCCAATTCAAAAATGGGCATCTGAAATGAACAGACATTTCTCAGACAAAGAAGTAAAAGCAGCAAGTAAATATATGAAAAAATGTTCAACCTCTCTGGTCATTTGAGAGATGCAGAAGAAAGTAACAGTAAGATTCCATCTTACCCCAGAAATAATGGCTGCTGTCAAGAAATCAACAAATAACAAAAGCTGGGAGGGCTTCGGGGAGAAAGGAAACCTTCTCCATTGGTGGGAGTGCAGGCTGTTGCTACCACTGTGGAAATCAGTATGGAGATATCTCAGGGAACTAGGATTAGAGGTTCCATTTTACCCAGCTCTCCTGCTGGGTATCTTTCCAAAAGAATTAAAAGAATCATACCACAGTTATATATGTGCATTCATGTTTAGCTAGAGGCACAGTTTGTAATAGCTAAAACTTGGAAACAACCAAAATGTCCATCAACTGCAGACTGGATAAAGAAAATACGGTTTTTCTATAAAATGGAGTACTACTCAGCCATAAAGAATGAGAAACTAGAGACATTTATAGCTAAATGTGTGCACATTGAGGCTATATTCTTAAGTGAAATAAATAGGACACACGAGTAAGTACCAAATAGTTTCTCTAGTGTGAAAAACTGAAAGTGTAAATAAGGTTCAAATGGTGTAACTGAGAGGGTGAAATAGGAAGAAAATGGCTAATGGGGAAGTGGGAAGGGGGGAAGGAAGTAAGGAAAAAGAAAAAATATGAAAAAGTGCAAACAAAGTCTTTGTAAATAGGGAAGGGTGAAGGGGTTGAAGGGAGGTCAGCCATATGGGAAAAAACAAGAACCAAGATATATCATGTAAAGGTGCAAGATCCCAATGATAAATGTGACTATATTGTTTTCTGTAAATGTATCAATAAACTTAATGGGAAAAAAGACTCATCTTGGGGAGTGGTTATATGTATATGCCACAGCCTGTATCTTTTTAAACACTCTTCCCCTTCTCTCCCTCTCTTCTCCTCCAATTTCTCTATCTCTTTTTTTATTCTTGTTGACATTATTAATCCTAGGTAATGTTATGGCATATAATGTTTACATCAAGTGAGGTTATTAGATTCCTATGCATGGTATATCTTTATTCTACTTGTTTCCCCTTCCCCTTCTCCTCATCCCTTGCACTTTTTCCCTTAGACTACTTCCCTATTGCAAGTGTTCATCTCCCCATCCCATTTTATCCATCCTTATTATTCATTTTGTATTTTTCTCACTCAAATAAATACCGTGCAGCCTTAAGCTTATGTGTCTCATTTATTTCTCTGAACATAATAAGGTCCAGGCGCATCTATGTTCCTACAAATGTCTCAAATCTATCATTCTTTTTACCAGAGTAATATTCCTTTATATAAAGATACCACATTTTCTTTATCCAGTCATCTGCTGATAGGTACACAGGCTGTTTTAGTATTTAGCTATTACAACTTATTCTGCCTTAAATGTTAGTATGCATGCATTGCAGGAGTATGATGTCTTAAGCTCTTTGGGGAAGATACCTAGCAGGGGGATTGCTGGATCAATGAAATTTCTAATTTCATTTCTTGAGAAATCACCACACTGATTTCCATAATGGTTGTACTAGTTTACATTCCCACCAACAATGAAAGGGGGTTCCTTTTACATCACAGCCTAGCCAGCATTTGTTTTTGTTTGATTTGTAATGGTTGCCATTCTTTCTTGAGTAAGGTGGAATCTTAACATTGTTTTAACTTGCATTTTTCTGATGGCCGGAGATGTTGAACATTTTCCAATATATTTAACTGATTATTTGTATTCCTCTTCCCCATTTCTTGACTGGATCTTTAATTTTAGGGTTTCATGGTTTTTGTTTTGTTCTATTTTGTTTTGGTCTTTGTTTATTCTAGATATTAGTCTTCTGTCTGAGGAGTATCTGGCAAAAATTTTTCCCCATTTTATACATTTACTCTGCTGATTGATTCTTTTTTTCTTTTTTCTTTTTTTTGTACTGGGGATCAATCTCAGGATCTTGTGCTTGCATTGCAAGCCACTGAGCTAAATCCCTGATCCTGCTGATTCATCTTCTGCTGTACAGAATCTTTTTAGTCTGATATAATCCCATTTTTTCATTCTTGATGTTATTTCTTCTGCAATTGAGGTTCTGTTTACAAAATCTTTTCCTACACTTATGTTGTCGAGCATTTTATCTATTTTGTCTTCCAGTAAGTTTAATATTTCTGCTTTAATGTTTAGATCTTTGATTCATTTTAATTTTAATTTAGTATAAGGGGAGAGATAAAGGTTCAATTTCAATCTTCTGTGCACATATAACCAGTTTTTCCAGCACCACTTGTTGAATAGGCTGTCTTTCCTCCAGCATATGCTTTTGGCCCCTTTCTCAAAACTCAAATAGCTAAATGCATCTGGAAAAGTTTCTGTATCCTCAATTCTGTTCCATTGATTCACATATCTATTTTTGTTCCAGTACCATGCCAACTTTATCACTATTGCTTTGTAGTATACCTTGAAGTCAGGTACTGCTATGCCTCCTGCTTTGCTCTTGTTACCCAAAATTGCTTTGGCTATTCTGGATCTCTTCTGGCTCCATACAAATTTTAAGATTGGTTTTTCTAGATCTGCAAAATACAGTGTTGGTATTTTTATTGGGACCCCACTAATTCTGTAGAACGCTTTTAGGATTATGGACATTTTGACAATACTGATTCTGCCTATCCAGGCGCAGGGGACATCTTTCCATTTTCTTATATCTTCTTCAATCTTCTTTTTCAGAATACTTTAGTTTTCTTTATAGAGGTCTTTCACTTCCTTCATTAAATTAATTCCTAGGTATTTCATTATTCTTGAAGCTACTGTGAATGGCATTATTTTCAAAATTTCCTTCTCATCCCACTTGTTGTTGGTGTACACAGATGCTAATGATTTTCATGTGTTGATCTCATATCTTGCTACATTGTTGAAGTTCATTATTAATTCTAAGAGTTTTGGGTGGAGTTCTTTTAGTCTTCTATGTAGAGTATCACATCATCTGAAAATAATGATAACCTGAGTTCTTCCTTTCCTATGTGTATCCCTTTTATTTTTTTCTCTTGCCTAATTTCCCTGATTAATGTTTCAACTACTGTGTTGAATAGGGGAGGCCTTAAGGGATATTCTGGTCTTGTTCCTGTTTGGGGGGAATGTTTTTAGCTTTTCCCCATGTAGTATGATGCTGGCTTCTGGTTTATCATATATAGCTTTTATCATAGTCAGGTGCAGTCCTTCTGTACCTGTTTTCTTCAGAGTTTTTAACATGAAAGGGTGTTGGATTTTTTTGAAAGTCTTTTCTGCATCTATTGGAGTAAACATATTTTTTACCTTGCTTGTGTCTATGTGATGTATCACATTTATTGACTTACATCCTTGCATCTCTGATTTGAAACTTACTTGATCATTATGTGTGATCTTTTTGATAATATGCTGCATTCTATTTGCTAATATCTTCCCCCACCCCACTACCACAAATTATGCAGTTGAATTTCCCACATTTGGGGAAATCGCAGGGGTCTGCACATCTGGAGTGCAATAGATGATCCTCACCCTGGGAAAACCACCTTCATGATCATGGTATCTTCCCTGCCAGGTATTGCTAATATCTTTTTGAGAGTTTTAGCACCTATGATTATTAAGGAGATTGACCTATAGTTTGGGGAGTGTTTTTTATTTGGGTCTTTATCTAGTTTTTGGATCAGGGTGATAGTGGCTTCCATAAAAGAGTCTGGGAGCACTCCATTCATTTCAATTTCTTTGAAGAACTTGAGGAGTATTGGTGATATAGTATCTTTAAATGTTTTGTACAATTCAGCAATGAATCCATCTGGTCCTGGGCTTTTTTTAATTGGCAGATTCTTTATTACTGTGTCAATTTCATTGCTTGTTATTAGGTTGTTAGCATATTTATGTCTTCTTGGGTTAGTTTTGGTAGTTTGTATGTGTCTAAGAAACTGTCTATTTCCTCAATATTTGCTAATTTTTTGGAATATAATTTTTTGAAGTAATTACTATGCTCTGGATTTTCAGTGTCTGTTGTGATTTTACCTTTTTCATTTCTAATTGCATTGATGTGAGCCTTTTCTCTCCTTCTCTTGGAAAGTCTATGGTTAGGCATTTATCTATTTATTCTTTCAAAGAACTAGCTCTTCAATTTGTTTCTTTACTTTTAACTTTTTTTGTTTGTCTTAATTTCATTAATTTCCATTTTCATCTTTATAATTTCCCTCCCCAATTTGGTTTATTGCTGTTTTGTTGCTGTTTCTTAAGAATCTTAAGATTTCTCATAAGGTTGTTTCTCTATTTGAGCTTGGTCTATTTTTCTAATGTGAGGATTGATTGTGATGAATTTTCCTCTTAGAACTGCTTTCATAGTGTCCCAGAGGTTTCAATGAGTTGTACCATCTTTGTCATTAACTTTCAGAAATTTTTAAAAATTTCTTCTTTGATTCCTTCTGTGACCCATTGGTTGTTTAGCTTGTTTAATATTGCAAGAGCTCTTTCCTTTCTGAAATTTCATCTGCCATTGATTTCTATTTTCATTGCACAATAGTATGATAGTAGACATGGGATAATCATAACCAAGAAATGTCTGATAAAAGATGATCCTAAAGTTCACACATAAAAATAAACACACAAGAATAATTAAGAAAAAATAGGCAATAGAGAGCTCAAAGGAGACTAATTCAACCAGATATTGTCATATTAAAAGTCTCTAATGAAACCATTATAGCATTGGCACATGGCTAGACAATCAGAAAAAGTCCAGAAATGGATACAACTACAAAGATCAATCAGATAACAAAAATGTCACATCAAATCACTTTGCAGTAAATAATGCTGAAACAACTAGATAGCCATTTGGAAAAAAATAAAATAAAATTAGACCTGTTCTTCATACCATAAAGGTACTCTGAGCCCTGTGCCTTCCTGGCTGCCAGGAATCTCAGAGTTAAGTCAAGAAACATGCCTGCCTTCTTGTTCCAACCTAGGTGCTGCCTCCTCCTTGGCTCATCGTCACATTCTTGTTCCAAGTGAGTCCGTATCTCCACATTTATGTTGACTATGCCTATCCTGCAGGGCCTCACTTTCCAGATGAGCACAGGCCACGCCCTCACCAGGAATACCCTTCAACCTAGCTGTCTTCACCTGGGAGATTCCTTCTCCTCTTTATGAAGGTCGAAGTTCAAAAGTCTTCCCTGATCTCCCAGGGTGGTGAAGTGCTGCTCCCTCTCTCTGCTTGTCCAGGACCCTCCCCATCTAAGGGCAGTGAGACAGAGACCAACATAAAGACCTTTACTAGTCCATTAAAAGCAGGATTTGTGTTTTCTTCCAGGATATCAGAGATTTGAAAGCAGATTTTGCTAAAATTCTTTGGGCCCACAACATGCCCAGAGAGTAACTAAAAGCAGAACAAGGCTTGATCTCCATTTTGTATCTGTTTCCTATATTACCTTACAATTTTGTCTTAGCTCTGCATACAGCATACTAATCATTTAGGAAATGTATTTCTAAAAGTTGGCAATATCACTTTACATATCCTCATCTACATTCAAGACTGAGAATACCAACATAAGAGTTTGACAGAGACATTCAACTATAATAGTGAAATGAAAAAAAAAAAAAAAAAAAAAAAAATAAAAAAAAAAAAAAAAAAAAAAAAAAAAAAAAAAAAAAAAAAAAAAACAGAAGACAGAGCAAAGACTGACAGTCTCAAAGTTTGCCAGAGACCGACAGTCTCAAGGCTGACAGTCTAAGATTTGCCCCTCCTAAACACATGGAGGTCACTGTGCAAGGAAGATGAACTGCTAAAACACAGCTGCCTACCTCCCTATGTCTTAAAGATAAACTGTAAAAAAATAACCTCCACTTCCCTACCCTTGCCTAAATTCTGCTTCTATAAAATTCTGCTTGCTCCCCTGCCCTGGCTAAGGAACAGATAAATGTGAAAACAAACTTTGAAATGGGGCTCAGATTCTATAAGGTGACTTCTGCTGGGACTACTAGCTAGCAAATAACCCTGCCTTTCCCTTCAATTCTCTGAGTGCCACTCTCTTCTTCATTCTGTCTGCCCTCTGAGTGCCACTTTAATAGTGCCCAGAGGTCTTCAGTCTTTGCCTTAAGCCTATGGTCACAATGGAGTCCAGCAGAGACTCCACAAATCTGAGACTGCTCCCAAGCAAAAACAATCATTTCATGGAAATAGATTAAATAACAAGAACTTCTTCCAGAGCCATCTTGCAAAACCCCAACTGAAATAATGGTCAGCCAGACTCCAGCCTACCCTAACTCCTTAAAAGAAATCTCTTCCCCTCCTTTTGTTGATGGGCCAATCTGACTCATCCCATCAGAGCTGTGCCCCCTTCAGCTCCTCAAGCTGAAGTCCCTTCCCCATTTTCTCTTACTTTGAACTCTGCCTACTACATCGGCCTATGCTTGTCACTGACTAATCCTGAAATGATTTTCTGTAATGATGTCAAGAACCTTCCCTGGCCAAGTTGAGGTCTCCTTCTCCTCTTTAGAATAACAGTGTGGAAACTACAAGCTAGTGAAGGCAGAATTTTTTGTCCTGCTTTCCCTTCTAATCTCCTAAAGGACAAACATTCCTCAGCCATCTTTGTATCTAAAGTTGTTACTAATACAATTAACCTGAACTTCATTTTTATTGTAAACCACCAAAAGTCCTCTTGTAGAGAGAGAATATAAATAAAACTAAAATATGAAGTACAATGGGCAGTAAGCAGCAGCTCTCCTCAGAAAAAAAAAAAGGAGCTATCTTTCCTGCAAATGCCCTTTTGTTGAATCTTAGGTGTTACATTAGGAAATAAGGAAGGGACTTTTAACTAATAATGAACTACATGGTTTGACATGAGGAAATAAACCAGTGGTGCTGTTTTGCAGGGTGACTGAAATTTTCATGTGGGAAAAAGCAGCTAATTATTGGGTGCTTGATTATAGCACTGATTTGTCAAAGAATGGAAAAAGCAGTAAATTGAACACACTGACCTAAAGTGACTGTTTGTAGTAGCATGAAGGCAAAATTTAACCACAAATCATACTCCCCATAACTTATTTACTTCCCAGACTCATGTCATTTGCTGACAAAGGGTATGGGAGCAGTGAACTAGAGTTACTTTCAGTCTGAAGAGATTTCTTATCCCTGCAAATTAAGGGTTATTCTTCTGTTGGGTTTCTGGAATCTTAATTATTATATGCCTATGTGTAGATATTTTTTATCATGGGTAGTTGGAGTCTTATATGCCCCACTTATCTGTAAGTCAAATTGTTTTCCCCTACTTGGGAAGTTTCCTGCCATTACTTCTGTGAACAGTTTTCTATATCATCTGCACTTTCTCCATTTCACTCAGCCACTTTCTCCATTTACCCTGCTGAGTATGTTCCCTAAAGAAATAAAAGAATCATACCACAGTAATATATGTGCACCCATGTTCATAGCAGCACAATTTGTAATAGCTAAACCTTGGAAGCAGCCCAACTGCCCATCAACAGGAGACTGGATAAAGAAAATGTGGGTTTTTTTTTTTCTAAAATGTAATACTACTCAGTCATAAAAAATGAGAAATTAGAGACATTTATAGCTAAATGAATGCACATTGAGGTGATATTTTGTTTGTTTGTTTGTTTGAGACAGGGTCTCACTATATAGTTGAGACTGACCTGGAAGTCACTATGTAGCCCAGGCTGGTCTCAAACTCACAGAGATCCTCCTGCCTCAGCCTACCAAGTGCTGGGATTATAGGCATGCACCACCACACCCAGCTTGAGGTGATATTCTTAAGTGACATAATTAGGATACACATGTGTAAATACCAAATAGTTTCTCTAGTGTGAGAAACTGAAAGTCTAATAAGGATTAAAAGGTATAATAGATAATGTGAAATAGCAAAAAAAAGGGACAAAGAGAAGGGGGAACAGGAGGGGTAGGGGAAAGGAAAGAAGGGAATGAAATTAATATGAGAAAATGAAAAATAATGGAAACAAAGTCTTTGAAGATAGGGAGGGGTTGAAAGGAGGCCAGGGGAATGGGGAAAAAATAAGAACCAAGACTGATTAAGCTACAAATTTCCAACAGTGAATGTCATTATATTGTATACATTAAATGTATCGATTTTCCCCCCCTTTGGTACCCGGGATTGAACTCGGGTCCTTGTGCTTCAAGGCAGGCCACCAAACTGCTGAGCTAAATCCCCAGCCCAATAAAATTATTTTTTTTAAAAAGTAAGGGTTACTTGATTTTGCCACCTCTAGAGAGTTCATGTCACACTTCTCTCCTCATGAGGGGTGGTGTTCTACTCCTGTGCAGTGTTAACAGCCTTTTTTGCATATGAGTATAAAAATATCAAATTATAAATTTTGTCAGTATCCTTAACAAATACTCCAGCTTTCTGTAGCTTACCAAGAAGCATCTTTCCCTTTGTGTGAATTTTTCTCGCCATCTCCTAACCTGGGGCATGAAATCCATTGGTGAAACAATTTCTATGAGGTACTTTCCAATTTGATGACTTAATAGGCATGTGTCTCTCTCCCCAGTCTCCTGCTCCTGCATATTCAGAAGTGCTTAGAGTCTGGCCCCTGCTTCATCAATGACAGAGAATGCTTTAGTGCTTAGATTGCCCCTTTCAGTCCATAGGATTAAAGCCAATGGAGCAGAAGAGAAGAACAAAAGGCAAAACAGAGAGGAAAGGGAAACAAACAAAAGAAAAGAGAAAACCTGAAAAAAAGCACAGATGTGATAAGGCAGTGTACTGTCAATCCGAGAAGTGTCCCACTCTAGTTCTCTTAACACTAGTAGAAAGGGTACTGATTGAGTTCAGGATTCCTCCAGCAACTAATATCAAAAAATAGAATAAATCTAAAGCCTAACATCATTATCAGCAAGGATATGGAGGATGTGTATAACAGTACAATATGAAATATACAGAATCCAGATGCTCAAAGCCTGGTTCTGTTTTAGTCATGAGACTTTAGGTACATGACTTCACTTTTGCATCTCAGGGTTCTCATCTATTAAGTAGGGATAATAACTCATGCCACATAAGGTCAGAATGGTTGTGAGCACCAAAGGACTATGCACAGAAAAGGTTAAGTATATGCCTGGACTTCAGAGATTCTGAGAACTACAGAACAAACATGCTCAACAAGCAAAATCAAAATGCCACTGATTTACTTGATTAAGTTATGTCCATGTACTCATTTATCTTCACATACTTATACACATCAAGTAACAATATGGGGAGCCTTCACAGAAACATAGGTATTTTTAAAATTTGAATTATTTCCACATAAAAGAGGAATTAGTTGTATTTACAGTTGCTCCAAGATAGAACTTCACTTATACCAGCAGATAACAGCTGCAGGCAAACAAATCTAGGATAATAAAGATCTTGCCAATACTTATAACTGTTTGAAAATAGGATAATTCACAGTTAAAGGAATGAAATCCCTGAGCGAAAATGTTTAAATTGAAAAGAATAATCAACTATCCAGAAAAGATTAGATGTTGGGTCAGAACACAAGTTCCACTGAGGGCGTGGATGTATGTTTTGTTCCTTGATGTGACTGTGCCCAAACAGTGCCTGGCACTTTAGAAGGTACCCAGATATAAATAATAAAGAAATGAGTATTGGGCCACGGATTTAGCTCAGTGGTTCTGCCACCTGCCTCGCAAGCACTAAGACCTGAGTTCGATCCCCAGTACCAAAAAAATAAAAAGAAAAAAGAAATGAGTATAGCCTGTGATCAGTTTGAACCTAAGACCACAATTTTATGACAGATGTTTGTAGAGCCCAAACTGACTCCATTTTGAAAAAGTTACTCCATTCTGTGATCAGGTCACCACCCAGTTACTAGAAAAACCCCAAAGCACCCTTTTGACCAAATTGCAAGCCCATGCTAAATGACAAAGGGCCTAGGAGACAGTGCTCTAACCCTCTCCCATTGTAGCCATAGCCCCAACCTTTGTTCTAACCCTGACTTAGGAATGTAAGGCAATCTTGTACTGTTTGAAGTCCTAACATGTAAGTTAGTGGTTCTAGACATAGAGACCCCAAGTTAATTGTCAAACTGTTTGCTCATCCTGAATGTCTTGGTGGCCTTTAAACCATCCTATAGGTATCTGTTAATTATCAACGTGTGACTGCCAACTACGTGACTGCTGACCATCAACTCAAGTCAGCAGACCTTTGTCCCCTGCCTGCATTTTCAAAATGTTAACCAATCAGGCACTGACCCATCTAGAAAGCCCCTAGATCTGCTTCTTTGCTGATAAAAAGACTGTTTGAAACCAGGTTTGGGGCTCTCGGTATGAATCCACTACATCGGTGAGGTCTGAGAGTCCAGGCTCGAGCTTGCAATAAACTCCTCATGGAATTACATCGGACTCGACTCCTTGGTGGTCTTTGGGATATCGCAATCTGGGCAAAACATGTTCAACATTAATTCTCAATTCTGCTCATTCTATGTCAATTCAGCAGCTCATTTGGTGAGGCATAGGCTCAAGGAAACAATCGTTTAAACATTTTCAAGTCAAATTCACAAATACTCGAGTGATTCTGCATCCAGAAGTGGGTATCAGAAAACCCTACCTCACAGTTACACACTGATAAAAAAAATCAAATGGGAATTATGGACAAGCATGAGTGTTATTCAGGTACAGTTCTAAGTGGACATGAGGACAAGAATGTTTTCCCCATTATTTGTATCTCCAATACTAAGTATAGTACCTAGTACAAAGATACTTAAAAACATACATACATACAGAGATGCTTAAAACTGCTAATCAATTAAACTGAAATTTATACCTGATGATTACTATTTACCTTTTCTCTTTAAGGTCACAATTCATGGTTAGATATTTATTCATATGTTGATTTTAACCATTTGATGTCTAGATCTCCCATTAAATCATAAACATTAATGAGGGATCATGTATCTCATTCTCATGTTTGGTGTCATAAGTAGGATCAGTGTGAAACTTTCTGCCACTTTTGACCACCGTTATGTAGCACATAAGAGGCTTTTAACAGTTGTTGAATGAACTGGATACTGGAAGTCATCTTTGAAATAATGATGTAATTGAAACAATTCTAGAACAGTAAGATCTTTCATCAGAAAGCATTTACTCACAAGTCCCCCAAATGAGTGGCTTGCCAAACACAGTTCAAGGACCAATAAAAGTAACAGAAGTTGAATTATTTGGCACTGTAGTGATAACAGGAAATTGAGAGCTCTCCAAAATGAATACTAGACCAAGTACCCACTTGACTGCTGTGCTGTTAGACATGGCTGTTCATGTCCACAAAGGTCAACAGTGGCATAAGGTTTCACGCTGACCGTGCCGACGTATGACACCAAACATGAGAAGCAAGAGCCTGGCAAAATTAAATCTATGGTTTTCAAAAAGTTGATCCATAATGAAATGACTCTACCAGACTGAAAAATAATATACACAAATCACAATTTTAAAAAACCCATGACCAGTTTGCTTAACACTGCTCCTTTTGGCTGTCCCTCTTCAATATCCTTCCCAAAGGAAAAAACTAGATAAAAAGATTCAGATTGGGCTGTAGGTGCAGCCTTCCTGGTAAAGCACTTGCCTAGTACGTGCAAGGGGCCAGCATGGCAAAATCAACCAACTAACTAACCAGTCAATCATTAGACAAACCAATGTTTCCACCTATCATCTCATACTGACATGCATCTGATATTACAAAGTTAAACCTTATATGTTTTCAAAGTTCAATTTTTCCTAGATGACTGAGGGAGAAAACAATGCTTTGTCTGAGATACCTTCTGTCATAGTCTCAATAGATCACTTTCCTAACCTGTAAGTAGAGGTTAATAAAGACTATCTGTGTATATGTGCATTGCATACACACCCAAGAGCAAACAGAAAGTCAGTATACAATAAAGATGGAATTTCAAAATTTATGAGGTAGGATGAAATTTGCAAGTAACTGGTGTTTGGGAAAATGGCTAGCCATATGGGTAGCAAAAGCATTCATGGCTCAAGTTTAGACTTTATGCCAAACAAGTTAATCCTTTCAACGTATGTTATGAAAACCAGAAATCACAAAACCTAAGATACCTGATATTAAAAACATGACATGTGTAATATGTGATAGACAAATGGTTAATCTCAAATATACAAAAAGTTCTTAAGAATGAAATCAGTAAAAAAAAAATTTAAAAATGAAGTCACACTTCTACAAATGTCCCACAAACAGATGAAAGTCAAATCAATAGTAAACACTAAAGAAATGGTGTCAATTGTTAATTAAAATGCAGTGTTATTGAAGTCATGGAAATACTTTTGAATGTAAGAGTAAACAATACAGACTTTCAGCAAGTGCCATGAAAATGTGAAGGGTAGTTAGTTATACTTTCACATAGCTGTCCTACTTCATATACAGGTTGCTACTATGAGTAGAAATTACTCAGGTGCTGAAAGATGTACACAACATATGTGCTTATTTTAAAAATGTAGAAACCAAATGTAACAAATACAAGATTGGATTAAATAAATGATACATTCTATGTGCATAGCTATCAACAGTTATGTAGATCTATATTTGATGTCACGGAAAGATGTCTAAACCCTTTACTGTAATCCTCTGCATCTTTCTGTGACATCAAATATATACATAATTGTTGATACCTGTGCACCAAAGACATTAATGGATGTTAGTGTTCAATTAGCAACAAACCAGACCAGAAAGCTCCCGCATTGCCATGAAGTCATTTCCTCCTCCCCACCTCTCCTCTCCCCTCATTCTGTGTACTGTGGTAATAGCCCACACACTGATGGCAAACCTTTTAGAGCTTTTAAGGATACAAATAGCCCCTTGAGATATATATACCACAGGTTTCGCGAACTAGGGTATCCCACCAGATGGGATAAGATGAAATACAGGAGTCAGCAAGTATTCACACGAGGCAGGTATGACACTTTTTTCTTTTTCCTGGTACTAGAGATCAAATTCGGGACAGTGTGCTTACGAGGCAGGTGTGGCACCACTGAGCTAAATCCCCAGGTTTGGTTTTGTTTTGTTTTGTTTTTGGTACTGGGGATCAAACTCAGGACCTTGTGTTTACAAGGCAGGTGCAGTGCCACGGAGCTAAACGTATTCACATAAGAACCTAAAGACTAGCCAAAGGAATGAAGGATTTAATGACAACGTGAGAGATGAAGATGAAACAGGGAATCAATCAAATGCCCACAGACAACAGGCTGGCTGCTGGGAGAGTCAGTCCTGCCAATGTCACTGGCTACATAGTGAACACAAGTGCCCAGATGACTGCATCCCCAATGAGAATATCAGGTCATCATGACAGGGATCTATCCCACTAACCATTCATAAAAGGACAGAAAAAGACAGCACAAGAATGTGCGGATAAGAAATGAAAAACAAGCTGGTTAGTTGTGAAGGAAAAGGTGAAGAAACAATAAGTTGACTATGGTCTTACTCATTGGGAGGTGAAGTCTGTTCATGAACAGCAAAAGGCTTTAAATGTCTTCAGATGGGGCTGGGGATTTAGCTCAGTGGTGCTGCTGCCTGTCTCACAGACACAAGGACCTGAGTTCAATCCCCAGTACAAAAAAGAAAAAAGAAAAAAAAAAGTCTTCAGAGTAGAGGAGGAAGCTGAGAGAGCAGGCTGAAGACATGGTCCCCAAAAGATCAGTGGGTCCAAGCCTGGCATTCAAGGACACAGGGCTGTATTTCTTCTGTGTCATTACTGACATGCCTTCTTTTCCCATTTTCTCTTCAGGCTGTCACCTGGGTCACAAATGTTTAAATCAGTATTAATGTCCTACTCCTTCACTTTCACCTCATTTTAAATCAATCAAAATTAAGCAAAAATTGATTTACCGGCCTTTTCCTATTCCTTATTCTATATTACAAACCTCAAAATATTTTACTACTGCCCATTAAATTATGTACATCTGAAAATTGACTTTACCATAGGACTTTCCTTATCCCTTTATATTTCCACAGAACAAAAGTATGATTCTAATTACAGTCCCAGTAGCACACTCATGATTTTAAAATTCCTTCCAACAGAATTCTTCACCAGACAGAAATGAAATCACCAAAACATTAACAGCTTCAATGTCCAGGTGCAGTTGTGAGGGATTTTGTTTTGTTTTGTTTTTTACTTGCTTTCCCTGTAACATGTTTATCTGCTATGAAGCACCAACCTAAAGTGGTCTCAGGATCCAGGGCTTTGTAACTGTGAAGTTGAAATAATCATCAAAAGGGACGCAGCTCAGTGGTAGAGTACTTGCCTAACAAGCACAAGGCCCTCAGTTTAATTCCTAACACCACACAGTCAAAATTGGTTATATTCTCTATAGAAATTCTGATAATCTACTGGATCTACTCAACTATAAATTTGAGAATTTGAATGTTAAACATTACTGAGTTTTTTCAAAGCAGATGGTGTTATAGGAAAAAAAGTACCAGGCCTACATAGATGCTTAGAGGATGAGGTGGGAGAGTATATAAGCAAATTCTAGATGTGGTTTCAGCTTTCCATTCTCTACAACATTGACTTTTCTCTCTCCCATCATTTCAGTATAATCGTTCTTACCAAGATGTTATACCCCATCTCAATCTCACTTCGTAACTTTTACTCCTATCTTGACTTTCCAGCTTTATGGCACTATGGATTGCTCCCTCCTTGAAAAATTCTTTCCTTGCCTCCCCTAATACAGGTTCTTACAGTTTTCCCCAAGCATCAGTACTCTTCCAAGCTCCTAAATTCAGATTTCTTAGTTCTAGCAGTTACAAATCTCCACGTTAACTGAACATGTATTGTTGGTGTTTTCAGCTTCCCAGCATGAATTGTGAGTTCTGAAACATGATACAAATTCTCTCCTACATCTCCCTTCAAGAAGTGGAGCTTAATTTTTCATCCCTTGTGACTTAAAAGACATTTCTAATAAACTGTGGCATGAGAGTGAGATTAGAACACAAAAGGCACACTATGGCTTTCCTTTTGTTCCCTTGGATCACACACCGGGGAAAGCCAGCTGTCATGTACAAAGCACTGAAGCAGTCTGGTAGATAGGCCTACATGCTGAGAAACTGTGGCCTCTGCCAGCAGCCATGTAAATAAGTCATCTTAGAAGTGAGTTCTCCGAGCAGCAGAACTACCCTCCTAAAAAGCCTCCAAATTTTGACCAAATAACAAATGTTCAAAACTTACTAAGTTTTTATAACATCTGTTATATACAAATAATTAAAACACTAGTATAGGGCCGGAGGCTTGGCTCACTGGTTCTGTCACCTGCCTTGCAAGCACAAAGGCCAGAATTTGATTCCTGGTGCAAAAAAAAAAAACACAAAACACTAGTATAATCAATAGTGTATATCCTCTCTGAAATACCAAGCCTTGTTTTAAATTTCTGGCATAACCCCAAATAATACAAATGGGAATGTTTTCTGAGCTAATGAGTGGAAGGCATTCTTCAGAACTAATTTTTTAAAATATTTTATGTTTCTAAATGTTTATTAGTACGTTTGCAATACATAATAGTGACATTCATCATAGGGAGTTGGTAAATGTACATAACACATCTTAATTCCTTCCCTCATTTTTAAAAAATGCTAAAAGATCAAAGTTCTAATTATAACTTTAT
The DNA here is from genome assembly GCF_012274545.1 of Fukomys damarensis. NCBI lineage: Eukaryota > Metazoa > Chordata > Mammalia > Rodentia > Bathyergidae > Fukomys > Fukomys damarensis. The sequence continues at coordinate 48,659,368 of NW_022900950.1, read as the reverse complement.
TACAATTTTAAATGGTTTATGGCACACACCATTCAACTTTTCATTCTTCACAGTATATGTCAACCTACCAAGTAGATATTTGGCTTAAATATTTTGTGTTTTCAATAAATAAATTATTTCATGTGTTCCTGCTCTCTCATTAGCTTTCACTATCTCTCTTTTTCCCCAGCTAAATAATTCCAAGAATAAGAAAACTGAGGTACACTATCACTTGACCTAATTCATACAGCTAGTAGGTAGCAGAGCCAAGACTCAAACCATATAGTTTCAAGTCACTATGCTATCCTGTCTCTCACAGCACACACATCTGATCACACTTTAAGAATATCAAAGTAGGAAGATGTTCTCAAATTCACCTGTTAAAATTCACAAATTCACCTGGTCAAATATTCTGATCCTTGGCTAATACAGTTTTAGTTAAATATCATCATTGTTTTACATAGTGAACAAAAAGTGTGTTTGTACACACTCACACACACACACACACACACATCTTTGAAGGATGGACCAGGTGGCACACACAAACTGCAAGATTCCAGTGAATTCTCTAGAGTAGCATTATATGTGCTGTTATATCCAGGTATATAATCTACAAATTGGTTTCTCAGACCCATATTCTAAAATGATGAACACATCCTCTATTGTGGGGGGAGGGACCAAACTGAAATCCAAAACAAAGAAACATTAATCAAAAGCACATTGGGAAATTTTTATTAACATACATTGACATTTTTAATTTTGTCTGCCAAGTCTTATTAACTTAATATAGACCTATCGGTGCTTAATACCACAGAATCATGAAAACTTGCAGTTATCAGGGTTGTGTAATGATTAAACCAACATTCATTCAAACAATAAGTTACTTCACTGAAATACTTAAAAGACAGAATCTTCTGAGGAGTGTTTGAAAAGCTCTGTTTATAAATAGTGATTGATACATCTATTATGTATTTGGTACTGAAGATAAACACTTCTTATATAAAACATTGTTTTAACACACTTCTCTACTAATGAGGCTAGTTATTAGATATATTTTAATACTAAAGAATAAAGCTTTATCTTCATATTTATTTTATTTATAGGAATCTTATCAATGAAGAACTTTGTATTAAACAGTAAACAGGTACACTGCAAGTGACATTCTGCAGAACCAAAAAAGATGATGCAAAAAGAAACTTGGTACCTGCAGCATACATTCTTTACATAGATGGTTCTGAACAACAGAATTTAATGCAGACCAAATGCTTTCAACGGTCTGTGTGCCTATATGACAATTAAAATCTCCATACACTAGAAAGGAAAAGAACAATACAGAACACAGTATTTTCAAAGATTATAGCACATTTAACACCTTCAGCCATCCAATGGGTTCTCAGATCAGATTGGCAACTGAAATTTCACATCTACATGGGCTTGCTTGGCTAAGGTCACTATTTCAGAGAGCTTTACAACCTGAAAGGAAAGAACAGTGTACTTTAATCTTGATTTTTCATAAAATCCCAAATTCAGAACTATACATCAATGTAAAATTAATGTGCAGTCTTCTCTGTTTAAAACATCAGGAGAACTCATATTGTTACAAATCACATTACTTTCTTATAAGGAACTAATTCAGTACTCTTTAAGGATAGTGAAGTCTGATATTCTCCTTAACCTAAACTTCAATTAACTACTTTCTGATAAAGATATAGATAGATGAATAGGTATATATCTATCTTATCTAAGTTTTACTTATTTTAAAGACAAAAACAGTGTCTTTGTTGTTAGATATACCATAATTCAGTGCACATTTAAATAAACATTTATTTTGAAAAAGTACACAATTTTAACTTCTAATACTATAACCAAGTTTGGGTATAACAGTTAGTGTTTTACTTTCTATCAGTAAGTGAACAAGTGTCAACCAAAATTTCAATTCCTTCTATACTTTGACAATATCTACCTGTTTCTATGCAAAACATAAATTAGACGTGTCTGAAAGCAAAAAAAAACACAAACGAGTAACAAAAGAAACAAATTCAGTTTCTCTATTTCCCAGTAGAGGAGTTGCAAAAAATTGGTTTGGGCTGGAGCTATACCCCAATGCTACAGTACCTGCTTGCCTACTATGTGTGAAGCCTTAAGCATGATACCCTTTACTGCAAGAAAAGGAGACTGGGGTTTGAAATTAGGCTTTTTAATTCAAATCACCACTCTGATACTCATGACAGATGACTTTGAAAAAATTAACTTATCTAGCCTGTTTCCTCACACATGAAGATGGAAGTTTGTCAACAAACATTAAATGAGGGAATCCTTGAAGAAAAGAATTTACACATGTAAATACTCAAAAAGTATAGCAACTGCTAATATCATCATCATATTTAATACTTTTGCTGTCATGATTCCCACAAGTAAAAAAATTTCTAGTCAGCTGGAGATTTAGCTCAATGGTGCCGCACCTGCCTCACAAGTGCAAGGTCCTGAGTTTAATCCCCAGTGTGGCAAAAAAAAAAAAAGTTCTAGTCAGTGAGTCAGTGTTACTTCTGTATGTAAGCAAAACAAAAACAAAAACAAAATAACTCCCAGTCAGTAAAAGCCACTAAAACTGCAATTCAAATCAACTGCTTACTTTTATCTCATGGACTACTTGATCAAGATCCTATCGATTCTTCTCCTCTGTTTGCATGGGCACCAAGCTTTTTGCAATTCAGGCTTTCATTGTAAGCAAGAATTATTTTCAGAGGTGAGTTACAGCCTATTCATTACCTTTACCTTACATCATATCTAATTATTATATTAGATAAACTGCTACTATTACTCATCTCATCTCCAATTTATCCCACATCTCAAAGTCAAAACGGGCTTCTGAGCGCTTGCCACAACAGCACATATACAAAACAGGTTTCTGAAACATTTTCTACCTACCAATCCCTGTTCAAAATCTTTAATTTTATTTCAGGATGAAGTATAAATTCTAGTTTGTTTGTTTTGCTAATAAGTACTTTCTCAAAGAAAGACATATGACCTCTTGTGAAATAATACCACATTAACTCAACAAATGTCCAGGGACTATTATTAATTAAACCGCACAGTCCCAAAGTGTATTCAACAAAATATTTACAAAGGTAGAAGATAATCAAAAGCTACAAGTATTTCTGTACCTACTATGAAGTGTTCTCTGAGATATATTACTTTAAAGAAAAAGAAAAAGAAACAAAGAAAAGTACTTGCTACCACTCATCTAAAGTATAGGAGGGTTTCTCATACATGCACAAGCACCACATAAAATGCTCGTGTTTAAAAATAGGTAGAAGGGTTCGGGATTTAACTCAGTGGTACCTCCCCTGCCTGGCAAGCTCAAGGTTCTAAGTTCAATTCCCAATAACAACAACAACAGAAAAAAGGTGAACACATAAACCAAAAACTACTTTTAAAAAATGGCTACCTGTGGGAATGGGGAACTAAGAAAGGTTACAAAAGCTAGAATATATATTTCAAAGAATATATCATTTTATGATAGACTTTGGATCCATGTAATATAAAACAAATGGTTTTATTTTTTTAAAAAGTAACTTTAAAAAATGAACTATATTAATAGCTGGGGTAAAACATACAAACTATTCCACATGAATTTTAAAATCCAGTAAGTTGTGAGAAATACAATAAAGGGCAGAAAGAACTGCTTTCTTCTTCTTTCTTTTTTTTTCCAGTACCAGGGATCAAACTCAGGACCTTGTGCTTGTGAGGCAGGCGTGGCACCACTGAGCTAAATCCCCAGCCCAAGAAGTGCTTTCTTAAGCGGCTTTCAGTACTTATATTATGGGTATATTTATTGTAAAACTGTCATATCTGTACCAAGGGACAAAGCAAATGAGTAATTATAGTATGGTATAGGAAAAGGAAGAAACACATGTCAGATAAGGAAATAACTGTACTCCCAGTTTGCACTGAAAATACAAGTATGAACTTATGTTATCTCTTTTGAAAACACACATTTTCCTAGGTTTAAAAAGTCCAGAAATAATAACCAACTCAGTAGTCCTGAATATCCAAAAGCCCAAGTTATGGCCTCTAAAAACTATTTGCCTCATTCCAGATCTGAGCCAAAATCATAAAGATGAGACTGAACATTTTATGTTGTTTTACTATACAATTACATTTCACTATTATTTCATAATAATTAAATATAAGAAAGCAAAGCCAGGCATAGTGGTGCATGCCTGTCATCCCAGCACTCAGGAGGCTGAGGCAGGAGAATCGCTGTGAGTTCAAGACCAGCCTGGGCTACATAGTGAGCTCCAGGTCAGTCTCAACTACATAGTGAGATCCTGTCTCAAAAAACCAAAAGGAAAAAGAAAGACTTAAGAATCAACTTGAAGACATTCCTCATTCCTTCTGACCAAAGAGACAATGGGAATTGTTAAGAAAAAAATGAAATGAACTGAACCACATCAAATATGTTTAATCCATGAGTTCAAAATAGATACCAGTAGACATGCATACATTTATGCAAAAATAAGGAAACAAAATATTAAAAATAAAAGTAAAAATCCTGGTCACCTACAAGACATAATGGAACAAATTATTTTGAGAATCAGTCAATAAAAGCAAAGAATCAAGTAATTATTCTGCTTTTCCTACACATAATGTACTTCATGCTAAGAAATAGTTGATACAGGGAGGTTACATGTTTTAGACATATAGTATTCTAAAAGAATGACAGAACTAGAATTTCTTTACTTTGCAACCATAAATGAAATACTGGATCTAAGATATGATTAACAGCTACTACCTCCAAAAGATAGAGTCTGACATTATATACCTCCTTACTAGGCAACATCTACTTGAAGTATTGTTTTTCTCAAATCTAATCTTGCCCCCAAAAATCTAATATGAATATATTCATTACTGTAAATTGAACTGCCAGTTTAAAGAAAATGAAGAGAGCAGAGAAGCATGCTAAATGAATGACAACCAAAGATACAATCCAAATCAAGACTATGAGAAATTAGAAGATCAACTAGGTTTTTTGCCGCCCCTCCAAAAAAATAACTAAAGAAGTTAAGAAAACATATACACAACGGGGAGGCTATAGAGTAAGATATATACTGATATTATTAACCAGCTGCAATGAAAAAACGTATTTTGGTCCTAAATCTAACAAAGAACCTAGATAATGATATGAGATCATTGGGGAAATTTCAATACTGACTACATTCTTTGGAAAAAAAAAATAATATCCCACTTACAACAAACAACAGTAATTATCTTTTATAGATGTATGATAAAACGTATCATACATCTGGAATTTACTTCAAAATAATCCTGAAGAAGTAGGTAAGAATACAGATGAGGTCAGACATGAACTGACCACTTTTGAAATGGATCACAGGTATAAGATATTCTCAAAGGGATTCTCTTCACCAAAATCTGACCTCTGGACTTCTGTGTCTAAATCTGCCTTGTCTAATTTTAACAAGAATCTTGCTTAGGTCATTTTAGCCAAGAATCCTTCCTGATTTGTGATGTTTCTTCTTAGTAATTTTCCATCAACTCACTCCCATCTACTGACTCCAAACCTATCAATTTCCACTATTCCAGGTTGTATTCAGAGTTGAGCACAATCCTTCTCCCCTACTGCAAAACCTTTTTTTTTTTTCTCATGAGTTTATTGGTACATTTTAGGTATACAGTAAAGTTATATTCATTATTGAGATCTTGTACCTTTACATGACAGGTCTTGGTTCTCATTTTTCCCCTTGTCCCTGCCCTCCCTTCACTCCCTCCTCCCATCCCCCTTTACAAGCACTTCATTTCCATTCTTTCATTTTCTCATATTTTTTCCTTTCCCTTATTACCTTTCCCCTACCCTTCCCACTTTCCCTACAACTTTACTTTAGCCCCTTTCTTCCTATTTCACATGGTCAATTATCTCATTAGGATCTTATGTACTATTATAGCTTTTCACACCAGAGAAACTATTCAGTATTTACACATGTGTGACTTATTTATTTCACTTAGGATTACATCCTCAATATGTATCCATTTTCCTATGAATGAGTCTAATTTCTCATTCTTCATGGCTGAGTAGTATTCCATTTTATAAAAAAACAACATCTTCTTTATCCAGTTTCCAACTGATGGGCAAATGGGCTGTTTCCAAGTTTTAGCTATGACAAACTGCCATTATAAACATAGGTGTGCATATATCTCTGTGATATGATTCTTTTAATTCTTTTGGAAAGATACCCAGCAGAGGGATGGCTGGGTCAAATGGAACCTCTGGGTCAAATGGAACCTCTTGTCCCAGCTCTTTGAGGTATCTCCATATTCCCCACTGCAAAACCTTCACCAGTCTCTGTACCTATTGCAATCATCCTCCTGAGTAGTTTGCCTTAGTATTAACAAGTATGAATATTTTTAACAGTTCATTACTGTATATGCATAATGCTGTACTTAGTTAAAGCACAATTAGCGGTACAGTATTTAATTTGCTGGTTCATATTAGAGTCTGAAGTTTTTTATTTTGTTTTTGTTTTTGTACCGGGGATCAAACTTGGGTCCTTGCGCTTGCTGGTGAGGCAGGTGGCAGAACCACTGAGCTAAATCCCCGGCCTGAGTCGGACGTTTTATAAATTCTTTATGACTCAAATTGTCCTAAGATTAGTATAGCTCATTTACCATTTTGGCAGCTTCATCCAAGTCATCACAAGCTAAAATTTTAAGCCCACTGTCTGCTATCAGTGCCTTGGCATCATCAACTCGTGTACCTAGAAATGATTTAAGAGATTATAAATAAATATTTTAAAGATACACATAAAAAGTATTTAAAATCTTTGCCACAGTACTAATATACTTCAACATAGCCATACGTTTGGCATTTAACATAAATACTTCTGAGGTAAAGAAAATACAAAAGCCTGATATTACCTTGTAAAATATTTCACCTTACCATATCCATGATAATTAAGGCAAGTCAGAATTACAAATACATCACAACAAATAAAGTTTCAAATTACACCAAGCAAAACTATGAAAATTCTTGCCCCAATGTTATAATTTTTTTTTTAATTTTTAAAATTTCATATAATACTTTCACTTGTAAGACAGCTATTTGCAAACTATGTCTTAAATGAGCTAATGAGCTCCTCGGGACTTACGAACTTTGACACAATCACAAACAACTGCAAAATATCTTAACACTCACCTTGTAATCGTACCACAACAGGTATTTTAATTTCCAAGTCTTTTACTGCCATGACTATACCCTGTGCAATAACATCACATCGCATGATTCCTCCAAAAATGTTGACCAGAATAGCCAGTACCTGTCAACAAAGCATTTTTGGTAGATTAAAATTTTAAAGGAATGAGTACTATCCACCCCCTAAAAAAATTAAGATTTGTGTCTTTTAAAAATTAATGCAATGTAAACATTTTCAGACCAAATAACCTTACTTCCTTCCAGTTCAGTCCACTGTCCACTAGTGCTTACTTCCATTTTCTTGGATAATTTCAATACCTCACTCATATTCTCTTTCTACTGTATCCATACAAATAAGACTTTCTAATTCTACTTTTTCCAACAGTAAGATCTCAACTAGTGTTCATTATCTATCATCTGTGCATCTATCCCCATCAATGCAACCAATTTTTTTTAATTGAGTTTACTGGTACATTTTAGGTATACAGTAGTTACATTCATCATTGGGATCTTGTACCTTTACATGACATATCTTGGTTCTTATTTTTTCCTCACACCCCGGCCCTCCTTTTACCCTCTTCACTTTTCCCTATTTACAAAGACTTGCAACCAATTTTTGACACAAGCCCTCCTCAGAATCACTCAGCTTCCAAATGCTCACTTCTGGCTACACGTTTGACCTTCACCATCATATTGACAGTTCTGAATCATTGTTCTATCCTTCCCCATTCCCAAAACTACAGATATTCTCAAATACTGTTTCAACTCTCAGTGCAGTTACAAAGGTTCTAGTACAACTGGAGCCTTTGGGCCAACAGTCTCTGCAACCTTCTCCATCTACATCCTAAGCCCACTGAAATATTTCCTGTGAACACTATAAGGTGAAAACAGTTGATACAGTGAGCTATCCTAAACATCCCTTTTCTTAACCCACTGTTATATCTGGATTTTCAATAAATGAAGCTGTAGCATTCACAACAGTCTCAAACACTTAGCGGACTTTAACTTATCACCATCTTTTCCCCTTCTTTTTTTTTGGTACCAGGGATTGAACTCAGGACTTTGAACTTTCGAGGCAGGTGGTGGAATCACTGAACTAATTCCCTGGTCCTCCCCTTCATTTTAGATAGTTTCAATATTCACCAAAAAGCATCATCCAATACTCTAGCCTTAAAGTTACTGAATCCTTACCAACCCACTTTTACTCCATCTATTTCAATTGATTACTACGAAGGATAAACATTACACTTCACCAGAATGAATATCAAGCGTGTAAATCTCACTCTGCTCAATTTCCTCCCCTTTTGCCTTTAATGCCTTTCACCTTTAGCTCCATGAAACCCAATCTTTTCTTTTTAAAAAGCCTCTTTATAGCCCCTCAGTCCCTTTTTAATACACAGTCTATCAGTTCTCAACTGGTTATTTCTTTCCTATAGAGCCAGCATCCTAAAGTTATGCTATTCAATGACACTCTTTTGCCAGTTCAATTTTGCCACATCTGTCCCTCTGCCATCCCTGCTCAAACAATGCATCTCTGGATGACTCTGGCCATATTTTATCCACCCCAACACTAAGGAAAAGTAGGATGAAGTTTTTTAAAAAAAAATAAAAGCCTAATCATGAGCATAAGCTGAGTAAAACAATCCCCTCCTTAGCATTCTGCCTCATATCTTAACTCTCTCTATATAAGCCTCCTGTCCCACTCAACCTCTTTAATTTTTAGCATGATCATCCTTTCTCCCCTAACAATTCAAAAAAGGAGTAACCTCCCCTCCTAATGGTGCATCTAATTACTATACTATTTCTCCACCTCATTACTGTATCTCCTCCAGGTGTTTACCTTTTTAACCATACTACTTTCAAAGCTTTTCTCCTCTTAACTAGAAATAGGCCATCTTCCTTCTAAACAAATAAGCAATCAAACATATACCATAACACTTTCCTCGACTCTACAAACCTTCAAACGGCAACGTTATGCTTTCCCACACTGTGTTTTCCCAATCATAACTTAATCCTTTACACAGTGGTTTCTGTAATCCTTTACGTAGTGGTTTCTGTACTTTTCCTCTACTGTTTTCACTAAGGTTCCCTATCAGTTCTTTCCATCATGTAGGCTTCATCACTCCTACAGTATCTGATGTTGTCATACATCACCTACTTCTCAAAACTCTTCTCCTTAGACTTCAGTATCACCATCTTTTCCTGGTGTGCACCTACCTCTGTCTGTTTGTTCCCTTTCTCTTGCAACATGTCTTCCTTTTCTCTCCAACCATCAGCACTGAATGACCACATTCCACTCTTGGTTTCTTCAGCTCACTTGAACAAACCATCTCAGCAATTCCTAAGACTTCAACTTTTTTCTGTATTCTGAGGACTCTCAACTGTGCCCTCAACCAGAGTAAGAAGTATAACATCTTTACAACCATGTGTCTGCTCTATATAGTCATCACAACCTAAACTTAACAAATCATTCAGAAATACCTATTCTTCTACTTTGTCTCTGCAGCATAACATCAAATGAAATATCATCAAATGAAATTTGTATCTCATTTTAGTTGAATCTTCTTTGTAAAATCAGTGACTATGGTAAATAACCCTATAGGACAGTGGTGGCCAACCTATGGCACACATCCTTCAGCGGGCTATATCACTGAAAGATCTAAAAGGTTCGCCATCACTGCTACAGGAGCAACAATAAAATGCACTGAAAAAATTTTAAGCAATTCTACAATCTAACACCACAACAGACACTGGACACTGTCAACAACACTATGATAAGTATTTATTTATAACTTATGCAAGCACTGGGCATTGTGCCAGCCACTGGGAGGCAACAATGAATAAGATATGATCCCTACCAATGAGGAATTCTCCATCTAAATTCAATAAGACTAGCTCCTTGGAGGCCATTATTTTATTTTTCTATAAGTATTAACAAATACCAGCCATACAACAGATATATTCCTTCAGAAATGAATGGTAATAATACACGTGTCTTTTTATTATGATGCTTATAAATGCATAATAATTGTAAAAATTAATGGATTTCACTGTGACATTTCCAAACAGTCTACGTCTTTGAGTATGACACTTCACAACTCATGTATTCTGATAATCACTTATAAATGCATAGTTGTAAATTACAGTATAGCTGTAAGATAATTTATGCAAACTTCAAAATGAGTACTATAGAAGAATAATGAATTACAAAGAATGTTCAAGGTACATTAGTAAAAAATATTCAAAATACTTCTATTAAAAGATACATATAAAAAAATATGAGAAAATGGAAATAAAGTGCTTGTAAATAGGGAAGGGAGGAGGGGGTGAAAGGAGGGTAGGGACAAGAGGAAAAAATGAGAACCAAGACCTGTCATGTAAAGGTACAAGATCCCAATGATGAATGCAACTGTACTGTATACTTAAAATGTACCAATAAACTCAATGAGAGAAAAACAAGATACATATGAATCTGTACAGCATGTGTGTATACATATATCCATTAATAAGTCTTCAAAAATTAAAGCTATCCCTGAAAAGAATTAAAGGTGGTTTTTAATTTTCATCTTTGTAGTTTTATATTTATTGATTCCCATGTTTCTGTGGAACTTTATTCCATATAAATGGCTCCCAGTATCATTTCCTCATCACCATTTATAGTATCATCTAATACCATCTAATACTCCGTCACCTTGCTTGCTAACTCACAAAGATAACTAGTCAATTTTGTCAAAAGCTCTCCAGTTAACTTCTACAGTATGGATTTCAACTCCTCTTTCCAAACTACTGAGGTCTTTTTAATTTAATCCTCAACTAACATTATGCTAGTTGTACAAATATTAATCAAGTTACTTTTCACAATTACAATTCAAAAGCATAAATGCTACCTTACCTTTTTATCTGAAGTGATAAGCTTAAATGCTTCTGTTACTTGATGAACTGTGGCACCACCACCAACATCAAGGAAGTTGGCTGGAGTCCCTCCATGAAGTTTTATTATATCCATTGTGGCCATAGCCAAACCAGCACCATTTACTATCAAGAAGGGAAAATGCTTTGTATAAGCAACAAATATAGACAAAATAAATTAAGCTCAGTAAATTAAGTCTAACAAAAAAACATGTGGTACCTAGACAGCCTATATTTCCATCAAGGCCAATATAGTTGAGATTTGCCTTAGCTGCATCTCTGTCCCTTTCATCTTCCTGGGTCCAGTCCTGAAGATCAAAGATTTTCTTTTGACGATAGGCTGAATTTGAATCAAAATTGATCTTTGCATCCATACAAAGCACTTTGAAAAGACAAAGAAAGTGATCTTAATGTCAAGAAAAACACAAATCATTGTTTATTTAGTTTAAGAGAAAAAAATTTAATTCTGAAAGTATTTCAACTCATGTTCATAATATAAACTGTTTCTTTAAAAAGAATAATTGAAGAGCTGGAGATTTAGCTCAGTGGTTCTGCTGCCTGCCTTTCAAGTGCAAGGACCTGAGTTCGATCCCTGGTGCTAAAAAAAAAGAATAATTGAGGAATTTAAAATGTCCCAAAGTTACAGTTCCTACATCCGTACTAGGTACTAAAGAACAAGAACACAAATAAAAACACCTCAAAGACAAGGATGTCTACTATCGTCACTCTTGTTCAAATCAGTAACTGAACGTTAGCCAGAGCAATCAGACAAAAGAAATAAAAGCCATTTTTATAGGAAAGAAGCAAAATTATCATTACTTGCAAACAAATGATACTCTACAAAGACCCAAACATTTTTACCAAAAGATTCCTAGAATTGGGCCAGGGATTTAACTTAGTAGCACCATGCCTGCCTCACAAGCACAAGGTCCTGAATTCATTCCCCAGTACAAAAAAAAAAAAGATTTCTAGAATTAATAATCAAATTTATCAATATAGCAGGATATAAAATCAACAGGCAAAAAATTTCCTTACACCAACAATGAACTTACTGAGAATAACATTAGGAAAATAATATAGTTCACAAAAGCATCGAGAAATTAAATACTTAGGAAATACACTAACCAAGGAAGCAAAAGGCCTCTACAATGAAAACTATAATATTCTGAAAAAGGAGAAAGAAGAAAATATCAGAAAATGGAAAGTTTTCCCCCGTTCCTGCACTGGTAGAACCAATATTGTCAAAATGGCCAGACTTCCAAATCTGATAAAGTGATTTAATGCAACTCCAATCAAAACACTAACAGAATTCCTCACAGTACTAGAGAAAACAATATTTAAATTCATATAGAACCAGAAGAGACCCAGAAGAACAAAAGCAATCCTAGACAACAACAAAGTAGGAGAAATCACCATCCTGGATTTCAAGTTATATTACAAAGCTATAGTTATTTTTTTAAAAATGCAGGGTACTGACCCAAAAACAGAAATGTGGATCAATGGAACAAAACAGAGAGTGCAAAAATAACTTGAGGCACATTCAGCTATCTGATCCTTGACAAAGGGGCCAAAAACATACAGTGGAGGAAAGGCAAGTCTCTTTAATAAATGGTGCTGGGGAAAAAAAATTTTTAATACATGGTGCCAGGAAAACTGGCTATCTGCATGCAGAAGATTGAGTCTCTAAAATCAAATTTTAAAAAAAATTTTTTTTGAGACAGGGTCTCACTGTGTAGTTGAGACTGACCTGGAACTCACTATGTAGCCCAGGCTGGTCTTGAACTCACAGCGATCCTCCTGCCTCAGCCTCCCGAGTTCTGGGATTACAGGCATGAACCATCACGCTCGACTTCAAATCAAATTTTAAATTAAAACCAAAATGGTTTATAGATCTGAATAACAGAAAAAAATCTTCTATAAGATAAAATAGGTAAAACTCTTGAAGACATAGATATAGGCAAAGACTTTCTGAACAAAGCCACAGTTGCACAAGAAAGAACACCAAGAATCAAGAAATCAGATCACATCAAATTAAAAAGCTTCTTCACAGAAAAGCAAACAGTGAGAGACAACCTACAGAATGGGGGGAGGGACTGCCAGCTATTCTTCAGACAGAACTAATAACTAGAAATATAAAGAACCAAAAAGAATAGTCCCACCAAAATAAAAGACCAAATCAAAACAATGTACAAGTGAAATGAATAGATCCTTCTCAGAAGAAGTACAAAATGGCCAACAAGTACACAGAAAAATATTCAGCATTGCTGGCCATTAAAGAAATGCTAATTAAAGCAAAACTGAGATTCTATATTACTCCAGAGAGAATGGCTATCATCAAGAAATCAAATAATAAATACTGGTGAGTCTGTGGAGAAAAAGGAACTCTACTATATTGTTGGTAAGAAGGTAAACTAGAACAACTACGGAAATCAGTATGGAGAGTTCTCAAAAAACTCAAATTAGAAATTCTATTTGACTAAGCTATTTCCCTTCTAGGTATCTTTCTGAAAGAGTTAAATATATTATACTGTAATGATACATGCATATCCATTTTTATAGCAGCACAACTCCTACTAGCTAAATCTGCCCATCAACAGATGAATGGAAAAAGTAAATGCGGTATGTACGCACAATGGAGTATTTGCCATTGATATGGCCTGCTTTGCCATAAAGGATAAACTTAATTCATTTGTAGGAAAATGGATGTATCTTGAGACCCTAATGTTAAGTGAAATAAATCACATACACAAGCTTAAATATCACATGGTTTCTCTAATATGAAAAATCCAAAATATAAAGAGCAAAATAAAAGATAGATAATAAGAAAGATTAGATTAGATAATAGGAAATAGGGAGATAAACCTTTTGCAAATGGGATGGGGCCTGAGATGAAAGGAGAGAGACAAAGGAGTGGGAAAGCAGATGAAAAAAGAACTGAAATGTGTTAAACATATGTACCAACTCCGCACAAGGAGTGTAATCTCTAAACACATACTAATAAAAAGTTGGAAAAAAGAAAGACTTTTTAAACTTTCTAAGAACTGTCCATATTCCAAGCTAACTAACCCCAGGTCCCATTCTTTCACACCATTCAAGGACACTCCTGCAACAATTCTGTCTTTGCTAAATTATAAATTCTCTCCCCCTACTTTTCTAGGGGGAGGGTATTTCTTTGATTTGTTAAATCCCACTATTTGCAAAAATACTGTTATTTCTCCACCTTGAAACCTCCTTAACCCCACCTCCCCCTTATTCTTTACTTCCTAAAAAGCAGAACTCCAGACTTGTCTATTTAAGAGGGTCAGCAAACTGGCCCAAGAGCCAGATTTGACCTGTGTCTGTTTTTCATTATGACTTGTGAGATAAAAATGGATTTTACATTTTTAAAGAACTGTGAAGAAGAAAAAAGTGAGGAGATTAAAAGAGTAAGAAAAAAAGCAATAGAACCAAACATCATATGTGGCCCACAAAGTCTAAAATATTTAACTACCAACCTACATGCTTAAACTCCTTGAACCAAATTTTCCTCCTGGAATTCTCTTTTATACTCATTGCAATCAGCTTCTACCTGGACCAAATGGCTTTTATCAAGATTATGCCTCTGACTTCATTTTTCAGCATTCTATCCCTGCCAATCTAACCACTAATCCTTACAGATCCTGAACAGAGAGATGTCTGGAAGACATGAGCTCAAGGGTCATAACATGTAGAAACTTGGAACATAGCAGTGATTCTCAAACATGGCAGTTTAGTGTCATAAGGGGCATCTCACAATGTCTGGAAACATTTACGGATGTTGCAACTGGAGGTAACCTGAGTGCTATTAGGAAAAAATTCTGTTAAATACCTAAATTTTAGGTATTTTTTAAAATACAGACTCACAAGAAATTGCAAAAATAGTACAAAGGGTCTTATGTACCCTTCACCCAGTGGTGGCAAGATATAGCTGTATATTTCCAAATAGCTGTCAGTTTTCACTATTTTTATTCTATTTTAAATTTTATTAGTACATATGTGTAGGACACAATGTATATATTCCTTGCAGAAACACAATACATGTCCACAACACACCTCAAGTCCTTTTTTTCATCCCTTATCTCTTGCTTCAGTCCACTCTCCCTCCTTCTCTTGATCCCTTTCCCCTCAGAGAACAATGTTCCTCTCTACTTCCTATTATCTTTTATTTTGTTCTTTATTTTTACTCTAGGTTTCTCATATGAGAGAAACATAGTTTTCGCCATTTTTTAAAACCTGCAATCATTTGTACACATAGGTATGCATATGTATAATTTTATCCCATACACAGATTTATGTAACTGCCATCACAATCACAACATAGAACTTTCTATCACCACAAAAGATCTCTCCTCTACCTCTTTGTGTTTATATCCTTAACCCTATTATTTCCTACCTTGTCCCTGTGCCCTAAAAGCCAGTCCATTCTCCATTCTCTATAGTTGTTATTTTGAGAATGTTACATAAATGCAGTCTTACAATACATATTTTGAGAATGACTGTTTTACTATACATAATGCCTCTGAGGTCCACCTAGGTTGTTCTATATGTCAATAGTTTATCCCTTTTCAATGCACAGCAGTATTCCAATGTATAGATATCTGTTACAGCTTGTGTCTAGGTACCCCCCTAAAGCTACATGTCATTATAGGTGGGGCTTTCAGAGGTGGCTGGACCTACAGTGTGTATTGCTGGAATTAAGGGTATGTGCTTACTAAACTAGTCCACTGAGTGGTTTAGCACAGTTCTGAGTGTAGACAATGGGAAGGCCCACCTTGTGTGTGCTATTTCCCCCTCAGGGTGTGTAGTCTGGATAGAACATAAGGAATAGAAAGAGGGCTGCTGTTGCTGCTTGGCTACTTTACCACATGCTTCCTTGCTGCCTTTTGGCTGCCTTGAACTGTTTCTCTTCTGCATCGCCATCCTACTGTGGAGCCAGCCAACTATAAATTGAAACCTGCACAAACTATGAGCTTCAATAAACTTTTCCTCCTTAAACTTTGCATGTTGGGTATTTTGTCTCGGCAATGAGAAAAGTAACTAATATACTTGCATTTTCTCAACCACTTCCCCTTTGAAGAATATTTGTGTTATTTTAAATATTCTACAAGTACTAATAAGCAACTGTGAATATTCATGTATAAATTTTACATGACCAAAGTTCTCCCTCTGTCCTTCTGACATATCACTGTCACTCTTGTAAGTATTTCTCCATTTTTATGCAACAAAATGTTCCAGGCTTTTTCACTTTCCTCCTCACAGCTCAGGAATTAGCCTATTCTCCAAAGAGCCCTTGCTCCTTTTTGCAGAAAATGATATTTAGGCACCAAGATATGTATACTACTCATAATTACTCCTATAAATATCACTGCTTCTGGGGCTTTTCAGCAAACAGAGCCAAAAAATACGTGTGTGTGTGTATATATGTACATCAAAATGCACATTTATGTTTATTTCTATTTTTTTAATCTCCAAATTTATGCCGATAACCTCTTATTCCACTCTAATACATCAAAATTCACTCAAATTCTGCATTTTGTATATTGGTAATTCTCTTATCCACCATTCAAAAACCTTTTTTTTTTTTTCATACTGGTACATATACAGTGCATTTATTTCAGAACATTTCTCTTTTTATTCAATGAGTTATAATCCATTTTTCTGCTACTTAGAAGGCTGAGGAAGGAGGATTGCTTTAGCCCAGGAGTTTGAGTCTAGCCTGGGCAACTCAGGAAGATCCTGTCAGGAAAAAAATCTGCAGCTTATACTGTCTTGTATTTGTCCAGTAGAGGACCCAAACTGAAGTGCATTCTATGAAAAAAAAAGGTCCTTTCTCTTAAAAAAAGATTCAAGATGAAGTCAAATGGACATGACAACTAAATTCAAGGTGTGATCTTGGACTAGGATCCTAGATGAGGAGCAAAAGGTATAAAGGACATTAGGATGATACCTGTCTACATCTGAATATGTATTGTGGATTAGATAACAGTATTTTATAATACTACATTTTCTGGTTTTCATAAATGTACTCAGGTTATATAAGAAAATGTACTAGTTTTAGAAAACAAAATATTTAAGAGTAATGGAGAATAACATCTCCAATTACTCTTGTTGTTTTTTTTGTTGTTGTTGTTTTAAGTGTGTTTGGGGGTTTTTTGCAGTACCAGGGATAGAACTCAGTATCTTGTGTTTGCAAGGCAGGCGCAGTGCCACTGAGCTAAATCCTGGCCCTACAATTACTCTTAAATGGATCCAAAAGTATGTATTTTTACATACACACAAGAGAGATGAGAAGGATCAAACAAATCAGGTAAATGTAAACAACTGGCAAAGCTGAGTAAAGAATATATAGGCGTTCCTTGTACTATCAAAGCAAAAACTTAAGAAGGGGAAAAACCTACACAGGCCACATTCACAGTAAGTTGTATGATTTAATTCAGCAAAACATAATTCATCATATTAATGCTGTTGATTGGAAACCATACTGACAATCCTAACCTTTTATTTTTCTCTATGAATTGCAAAATGATCTATTCTTACATAATCTTTAGATACTTACATTTGTCATGTATTAACAAAAAGTAACTGAGCAATTTTGATATTAAGTCATTCTCACAGTGAGCACAATATACCTGCCATGAACTTTGATAAAACAAAATATAAAGTTCTTGAAACATAATTATCCCCCGGATAACTGGGAGACGAGTACTCTTAACAATAAGCTACATCCTCAGCCCAAAATATTTTCAAAACTAAGGGAAATAAATACAACAACAAATTAGAACAGAATTAAAACCTATGAGATTAAAATCAACAGCCACTCTACACTAGAGAGTAGCAGAAAAGATCCCAATCAAAATAGTAACCAAAAATATAGCCCTAGAAATAAATCTAAGAAGAAATACACTTACATAAAAAAAATGGTAAATACCATTTAAGTGTATAAACAAATACATAAGAGGAAAAATAATGTTTCTTCTAGCTTGAAAAATGCTGCCACAAAGATGTTAATTTTCCCAACTACTTTAAAGAATTAGTTCAATTTCCATAAAACTTCAGCATGATGTTTTGAAATCTCAAAACATGATTGTATAGTTTACCTAGCAATAGATGCTTTACAGCCTCTGAATGAGTCTCCCAAAGGTTTACATACTGGACGCTTGGTTCCCAGTATGATGGTGATAAGGAAAAAAACCTTTAAGAGGTAGGACCTTGTCCCAAGAAAATTAGGTCACTGAGGTTGCCAACCCCTGAAGGGATTAATATCACTCTCATAGAACATTGGGAGTTCCTGCAAATTCAAGTCTGGCCCGAAACACTCTGGTTTCCTGTCTTGCCATGTGATCTCTTCCAAACACACTATACCACTATAATGTCATCTGCCATAAGGCTCTCATCAAAAGCCAAACAGATGGAGCTATCCAATCTTGAACTTTTAATCTCTAAAACTGTGAACTAAATAAACCTCACTTTACATATTCAGCATCAGGTATTTTGTTACAGTTACGTAAAAAGGACTGATACAAGGGGCTAGTAATTCTATATCCAAGAACACGTAGCAGAAATAAATATTTCAGGAGGCTTGTGGATGTGAACATGCTCACATAAGAACTACGATGCATTCTCGAGTGGGGGCTACTCATTTTTGTGTAATTTTCACTGCACATTCACTTCTCAAAAGAAACTAAAAGAACCCAATCTATTTGTTTAATCAGGTAAAAAGTACCTCTCTTAAAAAGTTTTTAATTTGGTTGGCTTTGGTTTTTGTTTATCTTTTCCAGCTTTATGGACATAAAAACTGACAAAAACTGTACACAATTTAAAGTACATACCTTAAACTATTTTGATAGAGGTATGCATTGTAAAATAATCAAGATAATTAATATATCCATCATTTCACACAGTTAACTTTTTTCTTTTTTTTGGTAGCATGGATTGAACTCTGGACCTTATGCTTACAAAAGCAGGTGGCAGAACCACTGAGCTAAATCCCCAGCCCCTCACATAGTTAACTTTTAAGTATTGTGAGAATATTTAAGATCTATTATCCAAGCAAATTTCAACTATACAATATTACTAACTATTCGGCCAGGGGTGGTGGCGAATGCCTGTAATCCCAGCACTCAGGAGGCTGAGGTAGGAGGATCACTGTGAGTTTGAGACCAGCCTGGCCTACACAGTGAGTTCCAGGTCAGTCTCAACTACATAGTGAGACCCTGTCTCAAAAAACAAAACAACAACAACAACAAATATTATATATTACTAACTATTCATGCTGCACATTAAATGGTCTCCATATTTATTCAACTAATAACTGAAAGTTTGTCTTTGACCAGCAATTCCCAATATCCCTCACCCTCAACCCTGTTAACATCCCTTCTTAACTTTGTTTCTGTGACTTCAACATTTTGAGATCACATAACTAAAATCATACAGTATTTGTCTCTCTGTATCTGACTTATTCCACTTAGCATAATGTACTACATGTTTATACATGATGTCAAAAATAGCAGGATTAAAAATAAGAATTGAAAAAAACTAAGAACTGATTACGTAAAGGTACAAATTTCCAACAATGAATGTCATGATATTGTATACACTAAATGTAGCAATAAAATTAATTTTTAAAATGGTAGGATTTCCTTTTAAAAAAGTATTGATACAAAGAATAATCAGATCCACATAATCAGATACTTGAATATGTGGTGGCTCACCCCAATAATCCAGCTAATCAGGAGGCTGAAGCAGAATGAGCACACTTTGAGACCAGCCTGGGCAACTTAGCAAGATCTTATCTCAAAATAGAATAATAAGGGGTGGGGATTAACTCAGTACTTCCTGGGTTCATGCCCAGTATTACAAAGAAAAAAAAAGGAAGGGGAGAAGAGAAGGGAGGGGACACTTTATTTAATGACAATAGAAAAACAAACTCTCTGGAAAAAAAGAAGCCAAAGTAAAATCTTGACTGATTAAAGACTTAAAAAGTAAAAATTATGAAACAATAAAAGTAGAACATACTGTAGATGAATAGTTACTAATCAAGACAGAGAAAAAACTCTGAACATAAAAGTAATGGAAGCTAAAAATGAGATTTTACTACATGCAAAAACAAAAAGTATGTTTAAAAAAATCAAACAAAATTTTAAAAAGTATTCATGGCAAGTGCCAGACAAGAAAAGTAATATCCTTAATATATAAAAAGCCCAAATACATGGAGAAATTACCAAGACATGTTCTTAGGTAAATAAAACAAGATGCAAAATGTATAGAGCTGGCAATCTTTTCTGTAAGGCGGTAATTAAGAACATATTTTCAAACTTGTTTTACTTGCAAAATAAACAAACTCTAGCATTTTTAATTCTTTTTCTAAAAACAAACATAACACCAAAAACTAAGGACTGAAAGAGAATAGATGAAGATGAAGAGAAAGCAAAAATTCTGAGTAAAGGAATAAGGGAAGAAATACTTTGCTACAAAGTTTTAGTTTCTGAATCATTTAAAAAATTAACTATAAAAATACACAGACTTCATCAAATTAATAAGAAAAACTAGCCAGGCGTGGTGGCGCATGCCTGTAATCCCAGCACTCGGGAGCCTGAGGCAGGAGGATCGCTGTGAGTTCGAGGCCAACCTGGGCAATATATAGTGAGTCAAAGTTCACTCTCAACTACATAGTGAGACCTTGCCTCAAAAAAACCAAAAAAAAAAAAGGCCACCCAAAGATAACAGGTCCTAACCCATAGATTCTTTGAATGTTACTTTTTATGGTTAAAATTTATACAAATGTGATTAAGAATTTTAAGATAAAGATTATCGTGCCCTGAATTATACTGTAAGGGCGCTCATAGGAGAGACGTAAATTGGGTGTAGTGGTGCAGCCCTGAATTCCAAATTTTTGTAGGTTGAGGCATAAGGATTACAAAATCAAGCCCAGCCTGGGCAACTTACCAAGACCCTAAATCAAGCAATCAAATGATTTGGAGATGTAGCTCAGTACAGAGGCCCTAGGTTCCACCTCCAGTACTGAGAGGAGGAGAGAGAGGCAGAGAGGGAAACTGCGAGAGAGGAAGAAAGGGAAAGAAAGGGAGAGAGAGAGAGAGAGGAAAGGAGATGAAAGGGGGACGGGGAGTGGGGGAGAGAGAGAGAGAGACAGACACACAGACAGACAGACAGGAAGGTAGGCAGAGAGAGACTGGATACATACAGAAGGTTAAAGACAAGGTGCCCACACAGCCAGAGATTAAAGTTAGCACAGGCGAAGGAATGCCAACCAAAGCAGTGGTTGGATTCTCAGCTACAGCCACCTGCATGAGGGGATCTCTGCTATACTGACTTTGAAATTAGAACTTTGCTGTAGGTCACTTGTAATTTGTTGCAGAAGCTACTGGAAACTAATAAAGGGAGCAAAGAATAACAAAGAAAATTTGCAGAAGAAAAACATGCTTAATAAATAAAAAACTTAATTATCGCTAGTTATCAAAGAACTAAAAACCAAAACAAGCACCATTTCTTCATTATCAGTTTGACAGAAATAACACTTTTGGCAAATTATGCAATGAGACAGACGCTCTATTAGAACAGAATAGGAGAAAAGAGAAGAGGAAAGGGGATTAGGGGAGCAAACTACCTGGCATAAAGTATCTCAAAATGTACCTCTCTAACCATCAGAACACATATTACAAATACTACCACTCTTTGACCCAAAAATCCTACTTATAAGAATCTATATGAAAGACAATCAGAGTTGCTGACATATAATAAAATACAAATCTTTTTAAATTATCTTTTGAAAAATATTTAACATGAAAGCATTTTATTATATAATTTTAAAGGTGAAACATTAAAAGCATACTGGTGTTGGGATTATAGAGGGTTTTTTTTCCTTTTATACCTGTATTTCTTTGTACCTTGAAAATTTTCTATACTAAGTATAAAATCTCATTAATAAAGAAAAAAATTACTTCTAAACATATATAAATGATACTAAGAAAACCTGAATATACAGAAAAAGTTATTAAGAGACAGAAGACACTCCTTTAAGAGAATATGACTGTTGAGTTTCAAAGTGAGAAAGAATTCAGTAGGTTTACTTTCAAAATTAGTCCCTCTTAAGTTATATAATCAGGAAAATAATATACTTCTTCACTGAATACATATTTAAAATGTACATCAGCTCCAATGTTTCAAAAAAGTTAAATTCAGTTTACTTACTCATTAAAAATGTAAAAGTGAAAAATGGATCCTTAGTAAGATTAAAATTATCATGAGACTTAAAACAAAATCATATAAATTGCAGCAAAAGCAGTTAATGTAAGATGTAAAGAAAAATTTGGACGAAAATAAAATGGCTTATACTTATACCTGGAAGGCATAATGATTCAAATCTGATTTTCTTTTTAAGCATATGCAAAATGAAAACCATCAAAGTGAGAAGCTAATCTTATTCTCTAAGTGGCTAAAATACTAAAACAACTCAAATATCAGAGAATATCCTTTCACACAATAAAGACCCATCATGTCTCCAGGGTCTGAAACTTCTAGAGAACCATGCAGTTAATTCCCAAAAACTACAACTATTTACTTACCACCACTCTCGATACTTTAACCCAGCACCTCCCAATAGAGCTTTCTGCAATTATGGAAATGCTCTCTATACACATGCGATCCAATGTGGAAACTACATGTGGCCACTTTATACTATTATTCTTTATCATATAAATTACCAACCAAAAATTGATTTATTTGATAAACAAAAGGTAATCAATCAGAAGAACGGTACAAAATAGACTACCAGTATTTAATAAGATTAGAGTTATCTAAAGAGATTTGAAATACGGCCGGGGGGATTTTAGCTCAGTGGTTTAGCCACCTGCCTTGCAAGCACAAGGGACCAAGTTCAATCCCTGGCACCAAAAAAAAAACAGAGAGAGAGATTTGAAACAAATCAGATAAATTACATCAACAAGATATACACTATTGAGAAAATTTTAAATTAATGTAGTCATATTAATAATGTAATTAATTTAGCTACATTAATTAGTATAGGCTCTTGAAATGTGACTACTGTGACTAAGGCACTGAATTTTAGATTTTTATATACTTTAATTGAAATAGCCACAGGTGACCAATGAATGGTTACCCTATGAAAAAGTACAACTCTAACCCCTACATGTCTATGTGTAAAATGCTTGTTTTAGTGGGGGTTTTCCTATTTTTTCACATTCAGTTCATAAAGTAAGCTTCTACACAGGAATCAGTTTACTTCTCTTATGAATTCACCTTTCTTAGTGAAGCACATGATAGACAAATGCATAACCAATATTTGATAAAAGAAGATACTTTACCAGCTCCATCTGAATCTTCTACCATTGGATTTATTTCTACCATGGTTGCATCATATTTCATAAAAAGGTTATAAAGCTTGACCATGTTTTCTGCTGCAGAATCCACAATATTAGGTGGAAATCCCATCTTCTGTGCAAGCTGAAAACAATTTCTCTCTTATTAGAAGTAGTTTGACTATGTCTAATCGATATTAACGTAATAAAAACCTGTAGCTTATCACTTAAAAAATAAGCATGAGTCACTCAAACATTAATCACTGAAATAGTATTTACTATTACTAAATAAGTAACAAAATTTTTATTCAGGATCCTCAAGGTATTATGGCCATTTACAGATGACAAAAAGATGCAGAGAGGCCAAGTAACATGCCATTCACCAAGATTACAGTTTCAGTGCTTTTCTCATAGCCTCCAACTGCCTCTAACACTTATGACCATCCTGATCTGAGAAAAAGAGGCTAATATTTTTTAAAACAACATATAAAAGGTGGATTGACAACCTCAATGGTTCAAACAATGGCTAAGTGTCTATCAGGCAATAAGAACATATGAAGTTATCAAATATTACCCCATTCAAGCTGATATAAATACTATATATCACAAACAATAATTTTTTTTTAAATCTATAAAACACTTAGTATATGCCAAGTTGTGTGCCAGACTCAAAAGACACAAGCCTCTAATCCAGTACAGGAGTTTTACAGTCTCGAGCAGAGATTCCTAATTAGAGTGATCTGTAAAACTTTTTACATGACAAAATATCAAGATCACAGCCTAAAAGTTCTGGTTCACATTCTATCTGGACCAAGCATCTAATACTTTTAAAGTATCATAAGCAATTCTGAAACCAAGGATATGTATCAGTATGTTTATTCTAACAGTGTTGCCACTGCTCAGGAACACTAGAGGAAATTTTTCCCTCTTTTTTCAGTTACTATCTGCAGCATATTTTTCTGATTTTCAAAGACAGAAAATTGTAAATTCTTTGAGGGTGAATATATTTTTTGCAGTCAAATGTCAATTAATAAACTGGCTGATCAAGAAAAGGAATAAAATTTTTAGTTAAAATCTATTTCAAATAAAGAATAATGAAGTATCATTTCATTACGAAAGATTTTCAGGTTATCATGTATTACTCTTATAGACATAAGCATGTGAGAATTGCAACATACTTCTAGTCAATCCAGTATGACATTAATTTACTGAATGAGGCATCATTTCTGCTCATCAGTCAAAATGCTATAATCTTGGTACATTATTCTTTCAAGCATTCTTCTAAATCAAGTATTTCTTCCTCATCTAAATTTCACTCTCCAGTCATCACTCTCCTATGAATGCCTAATGAGTCAAATCTCTGTCCCCTTTAAATATTTATACCATTCATTTGCCTAAATAATTTGCTCCACTATTCATCAGGAAAAGTTCCCTATCTCCATTAAACTTTATGCCAGTCAAATTCTTGCTCCTGCTGTACTTCAATATCATAAACTTATACTGGCATTATTTTTCTAACAGATGGTTCATTTCATTTAAAGTTTAACATTCAAATTTTTAAAATGAGTCCCTTGTATATCCAAATCAAATACTTTAATTCAACATCAGCATGTCAAATATTACCAAGGAATTCTCAAAATACATGGTATTCAACTCCATAGTTTTTGGGTGGGAGAATGTGGGGTGAGGCTGGAGAAGAGGGAGTAGGGACTGACGGAAAATACAGAAAACCAGTGAAACTGTATGCAAAATTTATTGTATATGTATATGCACTGAAGGAAATTCATAGCATTCGTTAGCTTATTAAAAGTTTATAAATGCCCCCAAAATAGAACCATTCATCTATCTTAGACATATAAGACTCCTGACTATTCCATAAAACTCAAAGGATTACAAGCTCAAGGCCAGCCCAGACAACTTGGTAAGACCTTGTCTCATGGATGGATGGATGGATGGATGCACAGACAGATGGACAGATGGACAGGAAGGCTAGGTAGCTAGATGGGAATGGTGCTCAGTGTAAAGGTCATGTATTCAATCCCCAGTACAGAAAAAACAGAAGAAAAGAGAAGTATTAACCATATAATAATGGATCCTGACTCAAATAAACGGTAAAGAATAATTCAACAATTAAGAAAATTTAAGTGAGTGGATGCTATTAAGGAATTGTTATCAATGTTACTAGATACAGTAATGATATAGTGACACTTTTTTAAAAAATGTTTTCTCTGAAGATACATATTAAAATATTTATGGAAGATAAAGAAATATATAGATATTTCAAAAAACATCAACTTCCAACAAGATAATAATTTTTTTAAGTTTTGACAATCATTCACACAAAGTTAATTATCTTTCCTTAAGTATTATAATTCTGCAATTCCAAACTAAAAAATTTTCAGAATACAACATACCAGGACAGCTTGTTCCTTTTTGATGCCTTCTACAATATCAACAGGTTCTTTAACTATAGCATCAGGAGTCTCAGCAGCAACATCTTCAATGTTAACACCACCTTGCGAACTTCCTATTAATACAGGACCCTAGCACAGGGGGAAACAGCCAAAAAAATCTGGATTTTATTTTAGGCTCGTGGACAAAATTTTAATACTTATTTAGGCACACTACAGACTCAAGCATTACTATTTCCTTTGTTTTGTTGTGTGTTTTGGTAATGCGGATTGAACTCTGGTCCTTGCACTTGCAAGGCAGGCCATCGAACCGCTGAGCTAAATCCCCAGCCCTCTATTTCCTTTTCTTATTCTGAAGTTTTCTTGAGAATTTGTATTTCTAGCACAGTGCCCCCTTATAAGTGTTCAACTTATAAACAATGGAAAAGAAATTTTTTTTAAAAAGCATGACAAAGATAATGACTGCATATGAGGGAAAAGGACCAACACAGAAAAACTTATACCAAATAAGTAAATATAATCATTTGTGTAACTATAACTATATATTTTCATAAGAACTGAAGAAATAGTAAAGTACTATACTGTATTGCTTAAAGTAGTAACTAGAAAATTATAAAAACAGACTGCTGATATTTGAAAGAGAAAATCTAAGGAAAAAATAAGTTTTCATAGCTCTAGCTGAACTATTATTCAATTAAAAAATAAATGAAAACTACCCTCAGCTATTATTATGCAAAATATAAGATGATAAGAAACGAGTACAAATAATTACATTAACTTTTAAGTCCTCTGAAATCAGTAAGAGTAAATTAATAAACTTACTAAGGAATTTATAAATGAAATAATTTTAACAAGCAAAAACAGAAAAATGGTAAAATTATTATTAAATGGCATAGGAAAATACTAATCAACAGTGGGTTGACTCTATGTAGTGTTATATATGAAAAAATGATGCAAAATTCTAGATAGTATTCTCAATCCTTTTTTAACATAAAGTGTGACATAAGCAACACAATAAAAGGCAGCAAAGAAAAAATAAAAAGGCTAGGTTTTTTAATTTACAATTAAAAAGCTATTCTTACATTCAGAAAAGAACATGACCTTCACTTTAAAACTCTAAAGACTAATTCCACTTTTCTATCCTAACACTTAGTGTCTCAGTAATACACTCATACAAGGTATAGTTCAAAGAAATAGAGCTGGTTAGAAATTCGCCGCTGTTTGGAAAACACTACCATTCTTCAAATGCTTAAAATAATAACTAAAGAGGAAAAAAAAATCTACTAGTTTTTAAGAGATATTTAGAGAAAATGACTTTGTACTATGTGATTAGATATCAATACACATGTTAAAAAAAATTCACTGGCCTTGCTCCCCGGCCTCGGGAAATAACTTCTAAACTCTCCAACCACTTGCATCTATGCTAACAAGAAGACTCATGATTTGTACCTAGACAGTTTATGCTAAGAAGATGGTTCAACTGAGCAATGACCATGCCAGAAAGGCCTATCATGTGATTGATGAGTGGGCTAAGGTTTTGGACCAGTGATAGAGACACCCTACAGGGCAGGGCAGGGAGAGGGAAGACCCTAAAGATTGAGTCAACTGAAAAGATGATGATTCAATAAATAATGCCTGTATCATAAATCCCCAGTAAAAACTCTGAACACCAGGAACAGCAATATGGCAAGATTGGAGATCCAAGACTTTAGTCCTCCTACACAAAAACACTGACTTTTAACAAGAATATTCAGTTCAAAAGTCCTTACAACCAAGTTGCTAATCCCAGGAAAGCTCAACGTCAAGAACTTCAGTACTGAAACTGGTAAGAAAAGCCATTCCATTTCAATCACATCAGCTTCCCACTCTCCCCCAAACACAATTTGGGATTATGAGGAAAATCACAAGCCACAAGAGAAGAGTGGAACATATTTCCAACATCCTGGCTTCTTCTCAGGGAGTTGTTCAAGGAACTATTTCTGTCTCACCTGGCTCCACATGCAGGTAGGAAAGCAGCATACTTTGGATGTCTGAGGGACACTGAGAACAAAAAAGAATGCAAAGGTTTGTGGCAGCACCAGAAAACTTGCAGTACCCTAGACAAAAGCTAACACAGCTTACAACAACTGAGAAAAAGCTCCAATATGTGACTTTATTACTACCACAAGGAATTAGAAAATGAACTATTAAACCCAAAGTTGGCAAGTAAGCTTAAGAAGACAATGGGGAAAAAAAATCAGCAAACTTAAGAGTTGTTTCTTAAAACACCAACAAAATCAACAAATTACTGTATAACTGGGGGGGAGATCAAATAACAAAAGTCAAAAATGAAAGACAAAGGATTAT
Organism: Fukomys damarensis; assembly: GCF_012274545.1. Lineage (NCBI taxonomy): Eukaryota > Metazoa > Chordata > Mammalia > Rodentia > Bathyergidae > Fukomys > Fukomys damarensis. The sequence continues at coordinate 48,631,163 of NW_022900950.1, read as the reverse complement.
AACTGGTGACACAATGACAATGGCTAAGGGACTACTATGAATAATTATGCACCAATAAATTGCATATCTAAAAGAAATATATAAGTTTCTAAAAACATACCCCATTACTATTGCCTGGATGAACATTCCCCAAAGGTCTATGTGTTAAATGATCTCTGATGAGCTTTCCAAGATGGGTGACCACTCCTAGTCTGTTTGGAGTCCCTCGAGCCAGGGCTTTTGCCCTAACTCCAGTAACAGTTTGGTATATAAAAATCAAATGCAATATACTATCTTAACAGAATGAAGAACTAAACCACAATCACCTCAACTGATGCAGAAAAAGCCTTTGACAGAATTCATCTCTTTTAGGATATAAAAATACTCAAATTGAACTGAAAGAAATTATCCCAACAAAAAAAAGGCCATACATGAAAACCTGCACGAAAAGCACATTCAATAGTGAAAAACTAAAAAAAAAAGTGAATAACTGAAAGGTTTTCCTCTAACACCAGAAACAAAGATGCTCACTCTTGCTACTTCTATTTAACACAGTACTAGAAGTCCTAGCCAAAAGAAAGAAAAAAAATATCCAAAGAGTAAAGAAAATCGTTATTACAGTATCTTGGTTCACAGATGAAATGACCTTCTATACAAAAACCCTAGAGATTCCTCAAAAAGAAAAGCTGTTAGAAAAAAGAAGTTCAACAAAAATGCAAAATAAAAATCAACCACCAAAAATCAGTTGCATTTCAATAAACAATGAACAATCCAGAAAGAAAATTAAGGACACAATCCCATTTATAATAGCATCAAAGAGAATAAAATATTTTAAAATAAACCCACAGGTTTATGTACTGAAATAACAAAATATCAGTGAAAAAACAATATGAAATTAAGGAATATTGGAATGCATCCAGTGTGCACAGTGTCTAAGACATAAAAAGATTCACAATGTTAAAAAACTGCATTTGTGTAAGTAATGTGGTAAATACTTCAGAAGTTCTAGTTTTATTTTACTCCATGAAAGGACTCACACTGGAGAAAAAAATCTTTAAGAAATGGTGGGGGGAGTATTCAATTTTTCCAGTTTCTCAAAGATATAAAAAAGAAGACTTACAGGGCCAGGAATTTAGCTCAGTGCTGTCACCACTTGCCTGGAAAGCGCAAGGACCTGAGTTCAATCCTGGCACCAAAATAAAAAGGAGACTTACAGAAAAACTTTATGATTTTAAGAGCTGTGGTAAAGCTTTCGCAACACTGGATGAAAGTCTCATGAATATAAGAAATGTGGTAAGGCCTTCAATTTTTCCAATTTCATCAAAAGACATTAAAGAACTGATTCTTGAGAAATACCCTAGAATATAGGGAATGTGGATATTCCTTCATTTCTCTCATATCTATTCAAGGATAAATAACAATCCACACAGGGAATAAATGTGTGTATTACCCCGATTTTTAAGGTACAAATACAACATTACTTTTCTAGGTTAAATTTCTTGTCTTGGAGTGTAAGTCTTTTTATATTGGTAGATTAAATTTTCTACTGTTTGACTTAAGTTTTTGAATCTATATTAAAGAGATATTCGTACTCAGGTGTATTATGTAGCAAAATGTAATCTAGTAGGTTATGTGTGTAATATATACTAAACAGTTTTGTATATAAGTAATACATATAAGTAGTTTATGTGATTTGTATTTGAAAAGTATATAACCAGTGTTAAAGTATATAGCTTTTTATAATATGACAATATACTAAAGTCTTGGTAATCTCCAAGAAAAAAAACAATATAATAATGGCATAAAGATACAGGTATAGACAAATGGAACAGAACAGAGACTTCAGAAATAACCTCTCACATAGTACAGTTAAATGAGCTCAACAATGATGGCAAAGCTATACAATAACAAAAAGATCATTTCTTCAACAAATGATGCTGGAAATTCTGGATACCCACATGCAAAAAAATGAAGCTAGACCTTACACTATACACAAAAAAAACAGACTCAAAACTATTGAAGACTTAAAACATAAGACCTGAAACTATAAAACTAGAAGAAAACAAATCTTCATGACACTGGATTTGATAATGATTTCTTACACAAGGCACCAAAAACAAGGCAACAAAAGCAACAGACAAATGGGACTATATCAAATTTTAAAACTCCTGTATAGCAAAGAAAATACTCAACAAAGTAAAAAAGCAATCTACAGAATGAAAGAAAGTATTAGAAAATCACGGAATCCAATTCAAAACATGAGCAAAGGCCTTGAACAGACACTTCTCAAAAGGCGAAAAACCACACAAAAGAATCAAAGGACAATGACACTAATCTCAGGGAAATATAAATTTAAACCACAGTGAGATATCATCTCACACTCTTTAGAACTGCCACTGTCAAAAAAAGAGAAAATGAATTATGGCAAGGATTTGAAGTTGGAATCTTTGTAGACTGTTGATGTAGCTCCTATAGAAAACTCTTCAAAGTTCCACAATTAAACATAGAATTACTATATGACCCAGTGATTCCACTTTTAGGTATATGTCCAAAACAACTGAAAACAAGATCGCCAAGGTGCCCATGTTCACTGAAGCACTATTCACAACAGCCACAAGGTGGAAGCAGCCTGAATATCCATCAAAAGAGAAATAATGAAGAAAACACACTCTATACACATAATAGAATATTAACCTTTAAAAATGAAACACTTCTGGGTGCAGTGGCATATGCCTGTAATCCCAGCTACTCAAGCAGGAGGATCACAAGTTAGAGACCAGCCTGTGCAATATAGTGAGACCCTTTCTCAAAAAGGGGAAGGGGTCATCCCCAGTTCTGGGGAAAAAAAACCTATACATTTATTAATGGACCTTAAAGACATTATGCTAAGTGAAATAAAACACTACCACAAAACTTATAACAAAACATAAAAACACTACCTGGTTCCAAAGGTATCTAAAAGAGTCAAACTCTTTAGAAACTAGAAGAGCAGCAGTTACTAGGAACTTGGGGGTGGGGGGAGAAAGGGGAGTTATTCCATGAACAGTTTCAATTTTGCTCAATGAAAAAGTTCTAAAGATCTGTTACAAAGAATGTGGATATAAGTAACATTATGATAAGATACACTCAAAAATAGGGCAATAAAAGATGTTTTTTACTACACCTTTAAAAAATTACTTTTAAATAAGAAGACCCTCTGGTCACTAGAATTTGGCATGTTTCTAGAGGGCAATATTCTGCATTACTGTCACACATCAAGATCCCAGGAGAGTGACACATTCTTGAGAATAATGAAAGTTTCACATATGGGACTCTGCACCTTTTCCTACATATGTCTCCATTTGACCAGTTCCGATATGTGTCCTCAGGCTGTAAAATAACTGTGATCATAACGAGCATTTTCCCATGTTCTGTGAGTTGTTCCAGGGAAATTATCAAGCCAGAGAAAATAGTGGGAATTCCTAAATTCATGACCAACAGAGCAAAAGAAGGAAATGTGGAGACCCCAAAGGTGAGGCTCAAATCTGAAGTGAGAACAGTCATGTGCAAGACTATTTCCTAACCTCTGAAGTTTGGTCTAACTCTGGGTATCAGTGTCAAAACCTGTATTACTAACCCTCCCCAAACATTTTTTAATGAAAGAATTCAATGAACCTCTGAGACTAAGGAAAAAACTTGCAAGTCTTGAACTGTTTGAAATTATAGCCTAATTTTTACATTTCTCTAAAAATTTCAAATGAAAAGTATTCTTCTTTTTCTCTCTAGCAAGGCAGTTCATAATCACAGGTCTTTCACAGCTATTAAGAACAGGAAAGGACTCAGATTTAAGAATCTGTTCAATTATTGTTATGATAGTGAAGGAGAAAATAGATAAATTATATATACAAATATCCATTAACTATATTCAATCTAAGAGGCAGAAACCAACAAATCTTCACAGTACATGAACATTTTAGTTTTACTTTTATTTTATATCAAATGAAAAGAAAAACAGGAAAGTCACAGAGAAGACAGCATTACTGGTGGGAAAAAAAAGACAGTATTAAAGTCTCATTAAAAAAAAATATCCAATAGGCCTGTAAAGTGAAGGAGAAGGTTTAAAAAGAGCACAGAGGCTGGGCATGGTGGTGCACGCCTGTAATCCCAGCACTCGGGAGGCTGAGGCAGGAGGATCGCTGTGAGTTCGAGACCAGCCTGGGCTACACAGTGAGTTCCAGGTCAGCCTCAACTACGTAGTGAGACCCTGTCTCAAAAAACAAAAAACAAAAAACAAAAAAAAAAAGAGAGCACATAAAAATTATACAATATAAAAAAGTAAAGAGCTTTTATTTGTGCTTAATTCAATGACCCATTGCATGGGTCAATCTCAGTAAGAACAATGTTTATAGTTTCATACTTAAAAATCAATACAGAATAAATACTATTTAACTTTTTACAGTATTTTTAAATCAGAGTAAATTTTCAAAACAATTTAGTTTCTAGTTTCAAGCTATAACTTCAAATAAATGATAATGCTATTATTACTTTCTTAACCTAAATTTTTCTTTTCTTCGTATTGTAACATTTTTTTTAACCTTAAAATAGGTTACAATTTTAAGGTATAAAACAAAGCACATACTTATAGAAACTAAATTTCTATATTAAATAAGCTAACATAAAAACTTTTCAAAGTTTGAATTTTTTGTTTTTGTTTTCTTTTGATTTTTGTGTTACTAGGGATTAAGTCCAGGGCCATTGCACTGAGCTACATTCCCAGCTTTTTTTTTTTTTCTTTTTTCAAAATAGGGTCTCACTAAGTTGGCCAGGCTAGCCTCAAACGTGTGCTCTTCCTGCCTCAGCTTCCTAGAATACATGAAGAGCTACTTCTTTAAAAAAGAAACTTATGGAAATTTTTTGGAATTGTTGCAGCACATTTTATGCCTATTTCAAGCAAAGTAAAAACTGATATATATAAATGTGCCACTTACTTTAAGCAGACTGTAATATTTTACTAGAAAAATAAAGTAGTAAATGTGATTTGTCCAAATAGATTTGTCTCAGTCCAGAAGTACCAATAAGCACTAAGAAAATGATAATCAAGAAATCTGATTTAACAAAAATGCCATTTTAAAAAATGATTTTAAAATAATACGTACTAGCCAGGCGTGGTGGCACACACCTGGAATCCCAGCACTCGGGAGGCTGAGGCAGGAGGATCGCTGTGAGTTCGAGACCAGCCTGGGCTACATAGTGAGTTCCCAGTCTCAACTACACAGTGTCTCAAAAAAACAAAAACCAAAAAAGAAGTAGGTACTGACGCAGTAAGAGAACCATGAGTTTGAGGCCAGCCTGGACTACATAGTGAGCTCAAGGCCCACCTGAACTATACAGCAAGACACTGTCTCAAGAAAATAAATAAATAAATAAATAAATGTAAGTATTAAAGGTGACTTTTTTGGCACACCAACCCTATGGTAAATACCTGCCCTGGTATCCTGATGATATCGCTACTAAAAAACACAATGGAATCTATGGTTATCTCCTAAAAACAAGTAAAAAAAGGAAATTTTAGTGATCAGTTAATCTGTATACATAGCATTTCATAAATCAAAAATGTCCTTTACACCATTCGTGGTGGCACACACCTGTAATCTCAGCACTCAGGAAGCTGAGGCAGGAGGATCGCTGTGAGTTCAAGACCAGCCTGGGCTACACAGTGAGTACTGGGTCAGTCTCAAACTACATAGTGAGACCCTGTCTCAAATAAAAAAAAAAAAAAAAAAAAAAAAAGAAAAAAAAGAAAAAGTCCTTTTCTTTTTAAATCACTGGCTTATTTAACAGCAACTGTATCATAGAGATTCCCACAAAAGTTAGATATCCCCCACTTCACTGGTCTCGTGTGATATTAAAGAACAGTACAGGGACAGGGATTTAGCTCAGTGGTGCCACTGCCTGCCTCATAAGCGCAAAGACCCAAGTTTGATCGCAGTACAAAAAAAAATAATAATAATAATCAGTTCAGTACATTTACTACAATGAAGATTAGCTATTCTTTAGGATTCCTTTCTCAATTTGTCCAGAAATTCCTACTTTACTTCTAGCTTAATAAAAAATAAAAACATAACTAAAGAAATGACAGGTGGCAACATATAATACCAACGAAAAGGCAAGGAAAATGTAGTGAAAGGCAAATGTATAAAAACATAACTTCTGTAAATTAATGTGATATATGACTACTGTCCTATAATTTCTAAAATAACTTATAAATCTAAATTCTATCATGTGGAGAAACCTATAAAGATAAATGTATTGCTTAAGAATAAAACAATGCTGTTTATCTTATAATCTTTAGTGGGATTTTACTACCACCTAGTGTTATACCTTAAGAAATACATTTTCATTAAAAAAAAAAAGTTGCAATACAGTTTTACTAAAAAAGTTAACTGTAGGGCCGGGAATTTAGCTCAGTGGTTCTGCTGCCTGCCTCGCAAGTGCAAGGTCCCGAGTTTAATCCCAGTACCAAAAAAAAAAAGCTTTAAACAACAAAGGAAACAATCTACAGAACAGAAGAAGAAAATATCTACCAGCCATTCATCTGAAGGTTCTGAGGCTTAATACTCAGAGTATATACAGAAGTAAGTGAATAAATAAATAACAAGTAATACAATTTTTAAATGAGCAAAAGATATAAATACATATTTCTCAAAATAAGAAATACAAATGGGCAATAAATATATGAAAATGTGCTCAATATCATTAACATCAGGAAAAAGCAAATCAAAACTACAATGAGACACCATTTCACCCCAGTAACTATCAAAAAATTAAAAATAAAAAATGCTGGTAACAACGAGAAGAAAAGGAATGTTATATAAAATACTAGTGGAAATGTAAATTAGTGTAGCTTCTACAGAACACTGTATAGTGGCTCCTCCAAAAACTAAAAGTAGAACTATAATATAATCTAGTTATCCCACTCCTGGATATATATCCAAAGGAAATAAAGTCAGCATATGAAAGAGATACCTACATGCCCACGTTTATAGCAGCACTATTACCAATAGCTATAATACAGAATCAGATTAGGCTCAGCAACA
>NW_022900950.1:48600687-48624072 GCF_012274545.1 Fukomys damarensis | reverse complement strand
GAAAATAATATTATCCAGTCATAAAAAGAATGAAATTCTGCCATTCAAAAATGGAAGGAACTGGAAAACATGTTCAGTGAAATAAGCCAGACAAAAAAACAAGTATCACATAGTATCACATTTTCTTTCTCCTATGAGGAAGCTTAATAAATTTTTTAAATGTCCCCTGAAAGTAGAAGAAGCATTATTAAGGATGGGGAAGTGTGCCTGTGTCCTGGAGTGGAGAAAAAGGATAGACAGACATGATCAGTGCACAGTCTAAGCATATGTGGAAATACCACAATGAATTCCTTTAATTTGTATAATACATGATAATAATAAGTAATTCTACTTACAATAAAAAATTAATAATAATGATCAACATTTATTTAAAGGAAAGAAGCCCAAGTGTTAAGTTTTTTTTAAATGGATTAAAAACTTTTTAAAAAGTTGTTCTATACAAGAAAACTATTCATGGTCCTTAAAATTTATTACTCTAAGTTATACAAAATAATGTTCTCTATCAAATCTTTACAAAAACTTCCAAATATGTAACCCAACTGCTTCAAAAACCAAACTAGTTAACATATAGACTCAGAATGTGAAACCTAATCAATGCACTCAAGTAGCCCAGTAATTATAGTGTAAAATGATTAATATCCTCTCCAAGCAATAGGTTTATTAAAGGACTTTTACAGAACCTGATGCCTATATTAAATGCTAGACTTTTAGGTTCCATAAAAAGAAGAGAGCAGGTAAGTGTCATACTCCTTAAAGCCATATCGTTGGCTACATTAATGTCTCCTTCACCTTACCAAGTACCAAATCATGTGGAAAAGCAAGTAACTTATTTTTTATAAATAGAAAAAAATATTCAAAGCAATGCATATGCACTTTCTTAGTAGATTCAGAGATTTTCTTTTTGGTAAGAATATTTTTTTTACTATGCTAGAAAGTATTTTCTTAGTCTGTGGAATCTACTAGAAAGGATCTAGAGATGATTTAAGCTGCTCTTAGTGAATTAATAATTTGGAAATTCTATGAAATGCAATGCAGCAGGGTATTTTCCTATAGCATTTGGTGGGGGGTACCAGGGATTGAACTCAGGACCTTGTGTTTGCCAGGCAGCATAGTGTCACTAACCTACATCCCTGGACCTCCTATAGCTTTTTAATCATATTATGTATCAATTGTTACGTCATTTCCCATGCTGTTTTTTAAAAAATGATATAAACACCATGCTCATGACATACACAAATGGATTATGGATGGCCCTTTTTTGACTTTTCCTGCACAATACTCAACTTTTGAAACTAACTGCCATAAATTTATTCTCAATGTGTCATGTCTACAATTACTCACTTGAAATGACCTTTCCATTGTTATTGCAAAGTAGTATTCTCTCCTCGGGTATTTTCGCTCACAAATCAAAACTTGATTGCATATTCTGCCCTTTTCTCCAGTTTGCTTGGTAAACAACTTTTTCCCAATCATCTGCGAAGAAACAGCTTTTGCTTCTTCTGGACTAAAAGAAGAAAAAGAACTCAAATTCTTCTGTCTTCCAATTATAATAATTTAGAATAATCTATTTGATAACTAAAATCTTATTTAATATTTAAATTTCAGTATTATCAATTCAATATCTTTAAAAATAGTAATTTTTCTTTAAAAAAATAACTTACGAGAAAACTATCTTCACTCCTCCTTTGAGGCCACTTTCAAATGTTCCTTTTCCTCTACCACCAGCTAACACCTGTGCCTTTATCACAACATCTTTTGAACCTAGAAGAAAAGCTCTGTTATATATGAAGCAAGGAGCTGAATGCAAAACACAGTATTTTATTTAACATATATTATAATCAGTTATGTGTGAATGTATGGATATACCAAGTGAATTCTATCTCCTTTGAGGCCACTTTCAAATGTTCCTTTTCCTCTACCACCAGCTAACACCTGTGCCTTTATCACAACATCTTTTGAACCTAGAAGAAAAGCTCTGTTATATATGAAGCAAGGAGCTGAATGCAAAACACAGTATTTTATTTAACATATATTATAATCAGTTATGTGTGAATGTATGGATATACCAAGTGAATTCTATTAATTTGTACCATCAATATATGTTAATAATAAGTAAAATAATTCTAAATAAGGTCTGATTTATTTACAATCACAAAAAATGAGGCACTGCATGTACAAAGATCTTCTAGATTTGAAAACTAGATGGATCACTCATCATTTAAAAGAACCGTGACTTTAAAAATTAGCAACTCAAATCACTTTTTTTTTTTTTTTGGTACCAGTACTAGAACTCGGGTCCTTGTGCTTGAGAGACTCATGGCAGAACCACTGAACTAAATCCCCAGCCCTCAAATTACTTCCTAAAGTACTATGTACTGAAAAAAATTTAACACTCCTCGATACCTGAAACATCTAGTGCTTTGTAACTTATTAAAAACAAAAATATGACACCTAAATGTTATCTTAATACCTCCTTGGCTCTCTACTCACATGTAAACTTGCTATCCTGTGAAAATTTGAAATATAATTACTACTTTGAGCAGGAATATGCCATGATTTGGAGGTAATAACCAGTGCCAGTATTGATACTGATTGATACTGTCCCACTAACAGAATGTCCTGTTTATATTATTTATCAGTAAGTATTATTATAAAAAGTATTTATCAAGACTTAAGATTTGTGCATAAATGAAACTCTAGACTGCTGTGTTTATATGTCTTATGCATATTTTATAGTCAGTTTTTCTTTAACACACAGACTGATTACTGTCCTTTTTCCTTTTCTTTCTAATTTGCTGTAGAAAACTAGATATTTAGCCTAGATACTATGAACTGTTCAGAATCACGGGTAATACCCTATTTTGCTTCTCAAAGCATCTGCCATACTGGCAACAATGCACCAATTACTACATTACAGAAATAACCCCTTTGAGGTCAGGGTTAACAGCTTCCTCTTGTTAGTTATACCCCAAGCACAAAGCAGTCTCTGGCATATGACAACTACTCTATAAACATATATTTGAACAGGCTGAATCTAGGAAATATAGTATGGGAAAAAGCCATTTCTTAATGCACATATCAAGCAGAATGAACCAACCAACCAATGAGGTAAAAAAAAAAAATGCAGCTTATAATCAAAACAGTTCTTACAAAAGAATATTTAGAAAAGTAATGAAGTAAATCAGTCACACTGAAAATGTTTTATTACTTAAATCAGAAGATGATCCTATGCATCAGTCGAGGTAATATTTTTTAAGAATAATTCTTTTTCATAGCCACACTATTCAGAAACCACAATAGTGCTCATCCTCAAAGTTTACCCAGAATCTTGGCCACTCCTTGCAACTTCTAGTTGGGCCCTGGTCCAACATTATTTCTCACTTGGATGACCCTTCTCCCCAACAGACTATTCTCAAAGCAGTAATCAAAATGAGCAAATCATGCTCTACTTAAACCTTTGTGCTACAGGTAACTGCCCATTTTGCTAACAGTAAAAGCCACAGTATTTTAAATGGCCTACAAGGCTGCTATGGTTTATGTTTTTTGGGGTTGAGGGGGCATCAGAACGGGACCTTGCACTTGCAAGGCAGGCGCAGTACCACTGAGCTAAATCCCTCACCCTAGCTGTTATGGTTCAGATCTAAAATGTCCCCCCAAATTTTTCTGTGTGTGGAAGGTGATTCCACTATATGAGCACTATAGTCATCACTGATGAATCTACAGCTAAATGTGCTGTTAAAAGTTAGGGCCTGGTTACAAAAGGCAGAACTGTGTATCTCCATCATGGGCTCCTCCTCTCTGCTTCCCAGCAACCATGAAGTGAGCAGGCTTCCACCACCAGAAGCTTCAACCATGCCTTTCCTGTCTTGGATGCCGGCCTTGGAACCAGCTGACTATAAGCTCAATATTCTACAAACCATTAGCCAAAATAAATCTGTCATCTTTTAACTGGGTGTGGGGTACTTTGTTCCTACAAGAAAATGACTATGACACAGACCCTACATGACACGTCCAACACCCTTATCCTTTTCAGCTTCTACATCCTTCTCATTGCTTGCTCCACTCTAGCTATCCTAGTCTCTTCACTGTTCCCGGACATGTCTGTGACTTCAGAATTTGGCTTTAGTGTGTCTCTGGCTTTCATACTCTTTAGGAATATATTAGGAAAGGCTCTCATCCCTTTCAGGTTTTTCTTTAAATTTCACGTCATTCATGAGGCCTTCTGATTACACTGTACTGCAATCTGCCTACCTGTAACCAATTCCCCTTCCCTAATCTACATTATTTCCCCACAGAACTCATCACCCTCTAATATAACATATAATTTTTCCATGTATATAATTTGTTGGGTTTTTTCTCACTAAAATACAAACTCTAGGAAAGTAGAATCTTTGTTGAATTCACTGATGTTTACAAGCTTTTAGAAGGATTCCAACACATATTTTGTTGAATGCTGAAAAAAGGAACATTTTTAAATGAACAGAATTGAAAAAAAAATTAGGTCTTTCCACTACTCTTAAAAACAATTTAAAAAGAGAGAGAGAGAGAACTAAAATACGGGGCCAAATGGTCTGCAACCTGAGCTAATTAGAAAAATTGTCTTGATGAGACAAGACTGATTATTCTCAATATGCCACAGTCTCTACCATTCACAGTATATCAACAAAAGTAAAGATCAGAGACAATTTAAAAACCAACAATACTCCTATTCAGAAGGTAGTTTCAAGGATGATGGAAAATTAGAGATAATGCTCAAACTAAAAGAATCACATATCATTTACTTTACCTGTTTCTGGTTAGCTGCCAAGTCCTAGAGTTCTAGTACTTTAAAAATATTAATTTTGGGGCTGGGATTTTAGCTCAGTGGTTCTGGCACCTGCCTCACAGGCACAAAGACCTGAGTTCAATAGCCAGTACCAAAAAAAAAAAATTTATATCCACAGATGATAACTGGAGATTAGGCTAAATGTACCTAGTCTTAATCATTAAATTAGAAATATGTGGATCTACTAAATAATAATAATGCTCTATTTTTTTAGAAACATCTTAAAAGACAAAAGGCTCATTCAGAATATCAATTTCCAATTGGGAAAGTATCAATTTCCTTTGGGAATATAAAGTCTTTCCAGGCAAAATATGACCCTTCAAAACTTTCATCTAAAGGTAGGCCTTTACAACAAAAGTTAAAAATATATATTACATATTCTTCATACTATATATAAGGTCACAGGCTCACTGACTATTAAGAAGGGGAAAAGGTGGGCCAGGGATTTAGCTCAGTGGTACCATGCCTGCCTTGCAAGAACAAAGTCCTGAGTTCGATCCCGGTACCACAAAAAAGTAGGGGAGGGATAAGTTTGAGGACAACTGGTTAAAATAATATTTCATTTAACTCTATTAATTCATTCAATAGATCCATCTACACACCCATTACCATACTGGAACTGCAGATACAATAATGATCAAAAGAGAGCTATCCTGCCTTCCCAGAGCTTATAATCTTATACTCTATCATCAATTTGGCACTATGCTTTAGTCAGAAAAGATCTTTTTCGATCCCAATACTGTCTTTAAAATATAGTTATTCACTATTCTATATAGCTTAGTCTTTCACAAACACATCAAGTATGCCTTGTATAAAGTCATATAACTAATAAAATAATGAAAAGAAGGATAAAGAAGCCAAAGCTATTAGCAATCAAACTCCAGCTGACATTCGTTAATTTGCATATGTTTACTCAACTAAACAGGGATTCTACTTTAATTATACTAGAATCCCAACCATATTTCTTCTATGGTCAATAGGGAAATAATAAAAACTCTGCTAAATGTCCTAAAATCATATTTTCTTTAACTAGCAATTAACTATAAGAGATGGTATATTGCTCTGACAACCGACCTCAAATTTTAACTATCTCATTTCTCTGTGTTTAACAACCACACCTATGATAAACCATTCCAGAAACTTCCCCATGATCTTCTATCTTACTAATCTTCAATTTGTGGATGCATATAGTCTTTTTTTTAAAGCTAGCATTAGATTTCTAATTACTCTTTTATTCTTAATTTCAGTGATTTATACTAGGTAAAAAAAGCATCCTTCAGGACAATGCTTCCCAATTTTTTCAACATCATAAAATGCACAGAAAATGATAGAATTTGGAGGGAATATCGGGGAAAGAGGTCAAGGCTATTTCAGAGAGAGTCACCAGTTGTAGGACTAAGTGGCCCCAGACCCAATGTTAATTCAGCTCCTCCTGCTACCCATAGAATTGAGAGGAAGCAATAGTTTGGTCCTATTTATGCCTAGTATACTATTCGGTGACCAAAGCTCTACCTAAGTTTTTAATAAATAAGAATTAGCATTTTGTAATTGTGGAAGTAACTCAAGAAACAAAATTAATGCTGAAAAAGCTAAAAATCAGCTCTTGGAATTGCTATTCTACTGGATAAAACTGTACCATACTTCATACCATTTAGATCCCAAAATCAATATCTTCTGATATTAATGACTCACCAAAACTACATATTGTCCTCAATGTCTTCTTAGGAGCTACTAATTATGTCCCGTAAAAAGTTTCAGTTCTGCTAGGCATGAAGGCACATGCCTGTAATCTGAGCACTCAGGAGACTAAGGCAGGAAGATTGTCATGTGTTCAAGGCAACCCTGAACTACAAAGAGACCCTGTTTCAAAAAACCCACAAGAGGAATGAGACACTAGAGTCATTTCTAGCTAAGTGGATGCATATTGAAGCCATGTTCAAGTGAAATAAATAGGACACATGTGTAAATATCAAATAGTTTCGCTGGTGTGAAAAACTACAAGTGTAAATAAGATTCAAATTGTGTAACTGATAGTGTGAAATAGGAAGAAAAGGGTTAAAGAAGTAGGGGAAGTAGGAAGTATAGGGAAAAGGAAAAAAGGGGAAAGAAAAAAATATTGGAAAAGGAAAAAATGGAAACAAAGTATTTGTAAATAGGGAAGGGTGGAGGGGGTGAAGGGAAGGCAGGAGAATGGGAAAAAAATAAAAACCAAGATACATCATGTAAAGGTACAAGGTCCTGATGATTAATGTAACTGTACTGTATACCTAAAAAGTAACAATAAACAATGAAAAAAAAACTCAAAAGGAAAAAGTATTTTTCTCTTCTAGATTTAAAGAGTTGCATTAGTAGCTAATCCCCATAATAATCCTTTGCAGTATTTTGTGACAAACCACATTTTCTCAATAAATGAAATATCCCTTGTTCGAAGAGGTTCAAAATCAAATCTCCTACCTGTTCCTTATTACTTACAAGTCCTGGTCTCAGAGAACTTGCCAGGAATACTCATAGCTTATCCTGTACACATTAACTCTTCTTTCTTCTGTACCTAAAACTTATTAACACTTTGTATAGATTGCCATCAAAACAAATAATATTTGTGCGCTAGGGATTTAGCTCAGTGGTTCTTCCGCCTGTCTTGCACGCGCAAGGTCCCGAGTCTGATCCCCGGTACAAAAAAAAAAAAAAGAAAAATCGTATTTGTTTAATGAGAAGATTCCTGCATAAGGGATTTTTTCTGACAAAACAATAAAATTTGTTAAAAGTAGTTCACAACCAATTATAACAATTTGGAAATAAGAAAAATGAGTTTTTACCAATTTCATGATATACTTCAGATCTTCTTAACATTAAGCACACAAATTCAAACTACACATCACCTATAGCTAATAAAATTTCCACCAAAATTAGTAAAAAAATTTTTAAAGTTTGTTTTTAATCTAAATAAAAATAATTTTTTCTAACAAAAAAATTGTAAATAATAGCAACTGAAGGAAATCATTTGCCATTTCATTCAAAAATGTAATTTTCTGAACTTTGACACACCCTCACCTTTAAAAGAAAAATTAATTCCACAAATCAAGATGAAAGCTTTTAATATTTAAATATTTCTTAAATGTTCCAAATCTTCCTTAAAAATACTAATAAAAGTAAAGTCTTCATTAAAGCCTATTTAAAGACACACTAATAAATGTATATTTCAAGAAAGATTAATTGTGCAAATCTACTTAAAATTGGTGGGACTTAAACTATTACATAAAGAAAATGCAGTGTAAGTATTATATTATTTCATTTTCATGTTCTCATGTTAATTCTTTGTAAATTTATTTTATAAAATCAAAATTGGCTCTTAAGAGATTAACACAAGTTCAAATTAACAAAAGTAGTAACTTTTCGATCATCACTAAAGGTTTCAAAAGACTACTAATAAACATGAACAACTTATTTCACTAATTCAAAAAATTATAGTATTTATCAATCACCTACCTGTCGCACACTCTTCTAAGACTTTGGGATAATATCAGTGCACAAATAAGACAAAGTAACCATGTTCTCATGGAGTTTACATTCTAGAGCTCATTTTCCTCCAATTTGGTTCCCTATTTTTTACACCAAAAACACAAAGGAAAGTACTGGACTTATCTTTACAACCACAAAAACTAAGATTTTCCTCCACCATTTCCCTGAAAAATCATCACAGTTACCAATCCTCTAATATACAAAGTAATAAATATAATTTCCTTCCCCATAATTATATGCTAGCTAAAAACAGGATTTCAGTTTCCTTATCAGTATAAGCAACTTTAAAGTCATACTATAGGAGCTTAAAATCATCTCAGCAAATTTACAATTTTAACAATCATAAAGTTCTATCAAGTAAACACAATTTATTTTTTTAAAAATGAAACCTAAAAGTTGTCATCAAACCAAAAGTAAATTTCCCATGTCAAAGTAGCATAAGTTTTTCTTAATTTAGTACCTAATTTTTTGGCAATTGCATAAGCTTCATCTGCTGACTTTGCCACGTATCCTTTGGGAATGGAGACACCAGCTTCTTGCAACAATTCCATACTCATGTATTCATGTAGAGAGAGATTTCTTTGCTGTTGTTGCTGTACTTGGGGTCCATGATTATTAAACAATCCAGAATTTCTCAGGACCTAGAGAAATTGGGGACATATTTATATATGATGGTGACTGGCAGTTATTCTTTTTAAAAACACCTCTTTGAAATACTTTGTTTATAGAGTATGTGGTTCCTATAACTACAACAAATTGTTATATTAAATCATCAGAATAGACTCTTCAGAGTATCTGAAAATGACAGCATAAAATCAAAAGCTAATTTAATCAGCTAAATATCAAATGTTACCCTTGTAGTTTTAACTATTTCCTCATCACCTCTAGTCCTTATCTTACATTTGACCTTTACTACCATATCTCCAATGACCTATAAGGGTTTCTTTTATATCAGTGACAACTTTAGCAGATCTAAGGTCAATCTTATCTTTTCTATCAAACCAAACTCCCTCCAACTTTCTTTTCCCTACCATTCCTCTAACATCCAACATATCACCTGTCAATAGGTAAAAGAATGATTTAATACCACTACTCTTTCATACACTCAAGACTCAAAACCATGACTTCATTTCTAGTGGATACCGAGTCATGGTGCTCAAATCCTCCCTTTAAGAGCAAGGCATTCATCCTTCCACTTGCTGGAGTGCTGAATGGAACAGCTCTCCAGAAAATCCCCACATGGAACTTCCTTGTCAAAGTCACACCTCTTTCCCATTGGCAGGTTTCGTCTACTGACACCCATAGGTGTCATAGGCAGGGAGAGACAAAGAAGCACTTGGCATTTTACTACAAGTTGGGACAACTCAGAAGGGCCATCCTACTTCCAGATCTCACTTAGTAGTGAGTGTTTGTCAGAGCTATGCCACAGTTACATTTCTCTGTCTACGCAGTTCTCCTGCCTTCATTCTCCCACAAGCATTGACCCAGATGGTATTCCAATAAACATTTTCCACACAACTCTTCTTCTCATAGCATACAATACTCATCTCATAGAACTAACCCTCAATATCATCTATAGTATCCCTTCTAAGCAAGTCCTGTAACTGGTACCTTTTACAAGTCAGATTCGGGTGCCTATCCCTCATAATTGCTCTACAATCTCCCAAGATAGCAATGCCAACTACAAATTCTTCACTTTTTCAATCTATTTAGGACATTCATTCATCCTGCCAAATAGGTATTGATTATCTAGTCACTAGAAATAAAGCAATGAACCAAACAAAAATAACTTTACCCCCAAGGCTGACACTGTAGTGAATATATGTAGAAGGGGACATTAAATTAATAACCATGTGCCAAATAGTGGTAAGAAAGAGGAAAGAGATAGAAAATAAAGGGTGATGCTACATTTTTATATAGTAGAAGAGAAAACTATAATATCCCTAAGTAAAGCAGAACCGGAAATACTCTCGCAGAAGAATTAACTAGGAAGCAGCATTTATCTCACTGCTGAAAGAAAGAAGTATGAGGGTTAGCCTTTCAGCTTCCTGTATCATGGCCACATTAAAGCTCTCACATCAATTAGTCCCAAAGCCTCCACTAAATCAAAACATAATCTAAACTCATCATAACAATATACTGAAATGTCTGCCACCCTTTTACAAGCTCCACAACTTCAAAAGACAATATGTAAACAAATTAAATTATATGAAAGCCTTGGAAAACTGCATTGGAATAACATTTCTAAGTTTTATCCATATGTACCTGTTAACTCCACACACAATGCAATATACTTTAACATGATTTATATGAAATACAAACTATCGTAAGAACTGAATTTAAAGAATTCCTATATAATGTTTCTTAAAGTGGGTTCATCATATGTTGCATCAAAATTAAATCTGCTTCTAAAACAGCAAATTTTCAGGCCCCATTCTCATCTACAAAATCAGAATCTCTGAACAAGGTCCAAGGAAATCTCTTCTTAACAATTCACTCTACAATCTGAGAACCTCCAGTCTAAGTCCATTACATGCAATAGCAACCCATTCTTGATTCATTTAGTAAAGTGAAGTCCTGGCTAGTATTTTGATTAATTCCTCAATTTAGTGTCACTTTAATAATAGCTAGCAACCTCCCAAATTATTCTGTGCACCTATTTTCTAACTCAGAAACCCCTTATAACTCAGAAATTCCTAGATATACATGAGCAGAAATGAGTCTTACATCTACCAAAAGATATATGTAAGAATGTCATCACAAGCTTATTCATTAGACAAAAATTTAAATGAACTGACTGTCCATCAACAGAATAAACCGTGCTATATTTATATAACAGGATAATACAGAGCAATAAACTATTTTTCACACATCAATGCATTAATCTCACAAATATGCTGAGAAACCAGACACACAAATATATACTAACACGATCTCTGTTTATATAGCCAGTCAAAATTAAGTCTTTGGTGGCAAAGGTCAGAATAAATGGTTGCTTTCTGTGGGGGAGTACTGATATGCAAAGGGGACAGAAGAGCTTTCTGAGCTGAAAACACTGTGTGTCTTATATGGATGGTCACTACACCGATGTATACAGACATAAAAATCAATCTAGCTACCCAACTAATTTTTATACTTTACTGTGTACAAATTATGCCTCAAAATAATAAAAGTATAGGGGAGGAATACCTAGCAAAAATGGTCACATACTCAAATTTTTTTAATGTCTATATACTATAAAGTATGCTATGGACACTAAAAAACTAAAGCCAACTTGGTCCCTGCCAGAACTCACAGGCATGTAAATAACCAATCCCAGTACATACGGAACACTAAATCAGTAGTATATTAATCACTAATATTGGCATCTAATTCGCTGAATGAATCTGAAGAAACACTATAGAGGCCTAAACGCAATTTCTAAAAATATCTAACAGCTATAAAGAGTTATTTCAAGACAACTTGGGCAAACTGAATCTAATATATATACCTGTATTAGATATTTCTGTTATGACAATGTTAAATTTCCTATGTATGATAATTCATATTCTGGTTATTAGGCAGAATTTTTTTTCAAAACTAGAAATTGAACCCAAGGGCTTACACACTCTAGGGAAGAGCTCTATCACTGAACTACATCCCCAGCCCAGAGCTTGTTTTGACTCATGTTCTAGATGTTTCAGTCCTTGCATAGAAGGTGGCATGGTGGAAGGCACTGGGTGAAGAAAAACTGCTCACTTCATGACAGAAAGGAAGCAGAGAGCCAAGAGAGGAGGGAGAAGGGAGATGCATCCACACAGTCACACTTCCAGTGACCTACCTCCTTTGGCCAAGCCCCTCCTCCCAACATTACATTTTACTATAGAGCTCCCAGATTCAATTACCTTGTTCAAAAGCCCACTTTTGGACACATGAGGCTTTGAGGGGACATCAAGATACAAACATTAAAAGTTTAAGACCTAAAACTTTGAAACTCCTAGAATAAAACATCAGAGGAAGACTTGAGCCACAGGCACAATGACTTCCAGAACAGAATACCAATAGCACTGGAACTAATAGTACGAATCAACAAACAACAAATGAGACTACATCAAATTTTAAGTTTCTCAAAAGCAAGGAAAACAACTCATATAGTGAAGACAAAGCCTGCAGAATGGGAGAAAAACTTTACCAGCTCCTCTTCTGACAGACAAGAGAAATAATATTTAGATTTTATAAAGAATCCAAAACACCCCAAGGAAAAAAATCGAACAACCCAATCAATAAATGGGGCAAATATATTGAACAGATACCTCTCAGAAGAAAAGAACAAATGGCCATTAAGTTTATGAAAAAATGTGTATCATCTTCAGCCATTGTGGAAATGTACATTAAAACTACCTTGAGATTACATCTTACCCTATTCAAATATAAAAAATAATAAATGCTGGCAAGAATGCAGGGGAAAAAGAAAACCTTCCACAACACTAGTGAGAATATAAATTAATACAGCCACTATGGAAATCAATACAGAGGTTTCTCAAAAAACTAAAAACAGAACCATTTGATCTGTACCATTCCCTAGAATATACCCAAAGGAATTAAACTCAGCATACCGTACAGGTATTTGTATACCCATTTCTGCAACACAATTCACAGCAGCCAACATGGAACTATCCTAGGTGCCCAACAACAGATGAAGGGCTTATATACACAATTGAATATTATTCAGCCATAAAAAATAAAATTATGCCATCTGCAGGAATATGGATAACACTGGAGATTACCATGTTAAATGAAATAAGCCAGACTCAGAAAGACAAGTGATACATGTTTAGCAAAAGATTATTATTAGACAAGAGGAAGGGAATAAAGAGGAGTGGGGAAAGAGTATAAGGGAGTATAACAGGTAGAATGGAAAAAAAGAGTTACTATGTTTTTAAGAGATCATGATGTTTATGACAGTTAAGATTCACTGTCAACTTCATTGGCATGGGAGCTGCCTAGAGGGTTAGCAAAGCACACTTTGGATGTGTCCAGATGGATCATGGAGTTGTGACCTTGGGTATCATATATGATCCTGGGCCCTTTCTCTTTCACACTGTTTCCCATTTCTGCTTCCTGGCTGACAGGAACTAAGCAACTCTGTTATACACATTCCCTTCTACTATGATATTCCTGCCTTGAAGCCAGCCTACCATACAATGAATACTCTACAACAGTGAGCCAAATAAACCTCTCCCCCATGAAACAGTGGGTGTCAGGTAACTTGTTCCAGCAACAGGAAAGCTAACTAATGCAATGATAACGTGAATGTACTGAGTAAAAGGTGTCTACCACACTTCATCAAGAAAACAGCAATATGCAAAATAATGTATATGGCATTGCAATTTTTTATTTTCAAAAATGCATTATTATATGATAAAACTGTCTAGAACCATGTTCACTTAACTGTTTTGTTTCTTGGGAGTGAGATGCTGAACACGTTTCAGTTTTTAAAAGTACTGTTTAATTTGTGTTATTGTATAACATTTCTAAATATAAGAAATTTTGTATGAGGTGGTAATTATTAATTAGCTTGATTATAGTAATCACTTCATAACACATATCTCCAAACATGTTGTTTACCTTAAATATATGATACTGTCAGTTACTTGCCATTTATAATTATATATGTGGCAAACCTATATATACTATACAAATAATTTTGTGCCTTTTTATCAACATTTTATCAAGATTTAGTTTTTCTGAGTTTAAAGTATTTCATTTTATGAATATAATTTATTACAAAAAATGTTTTAGTGAATACATGACCTCATATATATATATATATAATATATATATATAAAGTAAATATATGCCAATGCAATTTTAAAAGATAAAACATGTGGCAAAATGTCACATTTAAGCAAAAACAATACTGATACTCACTATACTATTGTTGGGATGTTCCTATTAGCTTGAGATTTTTCCATAAAAAGGAGGTAAACCCCAAGATGCAAAGCTATGTATATTTCAATTTTTTTCAAATACCTCTATTGTCAAAGCATCAGTACATATACAATATTGCTCATAGTTTTTATACCACTTTAAAGATCTAAAGTATTTTCCTCACTTTTTTATTAATACATTATGGTTATTCAGATTAATGGGTTTCATTTTTGCAGACTTATACATGCATATACATACTTTTATCACACCCCTTATCTCTACCCTTTCTCTACCCTGCCCCTTAGTTTCACATGAGGGAGGGAATTCAACACTTTTTTTTTTTTTTTTTTTTTTTTGGTACCAGGGATCGAACTCCGGCCCTTGTACTTGCAAGGCAGGTGGCAGAACCACTGAGTCAAATCCCCAACCCCAATATATATTGATCATATTCATGCCTTACTCACTCTTATACTCCTTCCCCTTCCCTCTTCTTTCTTTCCTCCTAATAATAATCTCCCTTCTACTGGCATCTTTATTAGATTCTACATATTAGGGAAAACATAAATACTTGTCCCTCTGAGTCTGGCTTATGTCATTCTATATTATGATCTCCATCCATTATGATCACCCAAATTCCTACAAATGACATAATTTTGTTCTATTTGTAGCTAAATAATACTTTATTGTGTATGCATAGCACATTTCCTTTATCCAGTCACCTGTTGATGGGCACCTAGGATGGTTCCTACCTTGGCCATGGTGAATTTTGCTGCAATAAACATGGGTTTACAAGTATCCCCTATGGTACATTGAATTTAATTCCTTTGAGTACATACCACAAAATGGTATAGCTGGATCAAACAGTAGTTCTATTTGTAGTTTTTGTGAGGAAACTTCACATTGATTACCATAGTAGCTGTACTAATTTTTAATGTCTAAAGTATTTGATAATACTTTTCTTTTAGAAATTTTAACTTAGCATATTATCATTTTGAATTTTGTCAGCAATAGAAACACCTATAAAATCACAAGGACTCCCACATTTAACTATTCATCTTTCTTCACACTGTCACATAAAAGATTCCTACTGCCAAGGAGATGTGGGCTAACAGGTACAAAGTTACAATTATATAAGAAGTTCTGGTACTCTAATGCAGAGCCAGTCCCGAGACTACAGTTTTTTTCGTTTGGTTGGTTGGTTGGTTTTTTGGTACCAGGGATCAAACTCAGGACCTTGTGCTTGCAAGACAGGAGCAGTGCCAATGAGCTAAAATCCCTTGCCCCAGACTATAGTTTAAATTTTTTTTTTTTAACACCAGGGATTGAACTCAGATCCTTGCATTTCGAGGCAGGCGGTGGAACAATTGAGCTAAATTCCTGGCCTGTAATTTAAATTACAATTTTTTGGGGGGTGTTTCTGAGGATCGAACTCAGGACCTTGCGCTTATGAGCCAGGCCAGCAGCAGCACCACTGAGCTAAATTCCTGGTCCTATTATTTTAAAACAGCTAGAAGAAAGGATTTGAATGTTCTCACCACAAAGAAATGATAAATGTTTGCTGGATAGAAATATTACCTGATTGAATCACTACACAATGTATACATGTGTACATGTATTGAACCATCACACTGAACCTCGTTAACTATGTATATCAACTAAAAAGAAAATAGAAAGATTTCTATTGGCAGTAATTTGCCGATCCTGACCAAATCCAAGAAAATCCCTCAAATACATGCTTATAACATGAATTGTATTCAATAAAGATATAGAAAAACTGAAAAAGGGTCACAGTAGTAACAAAACGTTAAAGAGAATTGTCAAACTCAGTGTATGACCTTGAACAAGTTCCAGAAGACTCTGTATCTCTGTGCCCCCACCTAGGAAAGAAAGTTAGGTAAGGTCTTTTCAAACTCTAAGGCTTTATTTCTTAATGCCAGGGTGGAAAAGAAGAGATGTTGTTAAAAAGACAATATTTTAGAAATCCACATGTAAAGTAACAACGTCTTTTTTAAATAAATAAAGAAAGATAGATTATGACTAGAATGAGAACATTTTTTCACCAAGTCCTCATTCTCTAAAAAACTAGATAGCACTCTTAAAGAAAGTTCAAGGGAAAAAAATCATTTTATTAAGAAACAAACTCCTGGATCTCACTAAACTAAAAGTATAAATAGATCTTTTAAAAAGAAAAAAAAAAAAACCTAAATCTCTTCACATATTGTATGACTAAAGAGTTACTTCAGAACATAACAGAAAACTCCAGAATTGACTTAGGGAGCAG
Organism: Fukomys damarensis; assembly: GCF_012274545.1. Classification (NCBI taxonomy): domain Eukaryota; kingdom Metazoa; phylum Chordata; class Mammalia; order Rodentia; family Bathyergidae; genus Fukomys; species Fukomys damarensis. The sequence continues at coordinate 48,607,537 of NW_022900950.1, read as the reverse complement.
TCATGGCGACACATTTACTTGGTGTCAACATGAGAAAGAAGTCAATTTTTACTGCCAAGCCCTAGAGGAGACTTAAAGCGCAAGGAGACTAACGCACACGGATTTAAGAACTGGATAGTTCTGGAATTAAACTTCACTTTCACATCACCTACTGTGCTAGGCAAACTACTTATTCTCTTAGCCACGGTACTGTATCTGCATCAAAGATGCAGGTCTTAATAACTCCCTCAATGTTGCTGAAAAGCCTAGCGAGCTTATCTCAGTATCTGACACACTATAAATACTCAAAGGGGAGGAGGTTACTATGCTACTCTATCCAGAAATGAAGTGATCCAAAAGATTATATTCTTACTTCCCAAAAATGGTAAATCGGAAGGGATAATCTTATTACCACTACTAATAAACACAGCATGACAAAACTACTTGGAGGGCAAGTCGAAAGCCACTGATGGTCTTAAACCATTCCTACCTATGACAGTTCCCAAGAGGCAGAAAAGTACACTGGAAGGACATTCTCTCCTACCCAAAAACGAGCCAGGAGAGCCTGGGCTGCCTCGCCGGACTCCGGGCAGCAGAAACCGCCCCGACCCCTTCACCTCCACTCAACTGTTCGGTCCCCTCGGAAACTAATGCGGCAGCTGCTGCCAAGCCTTCTCAAGCACCGCGGGCCAAAGCAAAGCAGTGCAAACACGAGCCCGGTCGCAGTCCTGGCGAGCAGCGCTCCGGGCAAGCCGCCCGCGGCCCGGCGCAGAACTCAGGATGTCAGCGCGAGCTCAGTGACCCCGGAGTCCGGGTCCCCTCACCCCTCACCCCTCACCCACAGGCAAAGGGTCCAACCTAGCCATTTCTCCTGCCAAACCTCGAGGTAAGAGCAGGCCGGGCAACAATACCTGGGCGGTGGTCCGCAGTACCGTCCGGGGCCGGCGGCTCCTAAGGGTGGCCGCGGCCAACAACCGGCTATAGAACACAGACACCGCCATTTCTGAATCTGACCCCGTCCCCTCGGCGCCTCGCGCAGGCGCAAAAGTGCTACGCGGACAGCGACGCCGTACAGAGGACGCGCAGGGAACCCCCGTAGTCCCGCCCATTAGGGGCGGAGCCTGAGATTAACCCTGCAGGTGCCAGAGTGGTACTAAACTCGGCTAGGTGAGCACAGGGCAGACTTTGATCTTTGGATTTTCACCACAGTATCAATACTCGAACTGCGGCCAGACTGCGGCCAGACAGCAACGTGAACACTTGGCAAAGTGCCGTGGAAAGGGAACTAGCACTGCCAGTTATGTGACCTTAACTTCTCTGAGCTTCAGTTGCCTCATCTGTAAAGTGGGGTTCATTCAAGAAATGGTTTCCGAATTGACAATGTGAAATAGGAAAAAAAAGGGCTAAAGGTGTACGGAAAGTGGGAAGGGTAGGGGAAAGGTAATAAGGGAAAAGAAAAAAATGTGAGAAAATGAAAAAAATGGAAATAAAGTGTTTTTAAACGGGGAGGGTGAAGGGAAGGCAGGGACAAGGGGAAAAAATGAGAACCAAGACCTGGCATGTAAAGGTACAAGATCCCAGTAATGAATGTAACTGTACTGTATACCTAGAATGTACCAATAAACTCAATTTTTAAAAAATGGTTTCTGAATATCTTCGTTGTGCCAAAAATACTGAGTTGAGTCTTAAAGTTTTAAACAATATTTTTTTAAATAATAAAAAGAGTGGCTTCGGACACCCGAAGAGGGTCGCCCACTCATTATCAAAGCCGAGAGCACACTGAAAGGGCCCCGATCTGAGGAGAGAGGGACATCTATGTGTCTCAGAATTTTCTAAGTGAATCCCGTGCACACACTGAACATCAAAAACGCTTGCCTCCTTCCTAGAATCAACCGCGGGGCCAATGTCTGGGCGCCAGCGGGTTCCGGGATGAGCATCGTCGAGCTTTAAACTCTATGGAAACGATTTCAGTGGGGCTGGATCTTCCCTGTGGGCGTGGCTGAAGACCTTAGCCCGGCTCGAGCACCTGTTTCGGAGTCGCCTCAGCCTAATCTTGGGGTGGGGGGCAAGAGCCTATCGATTTAGTGAATGGAAAAAGACTTTTTCCAGTCTCCAAATCTATGCATTCTTAAAGCACCATAAAAGCAGAACCTCCTAGTGGAAATTTTAGTTCCACTGGCACTAGCGGAGGACTGACCAAAGGGCTCCTTTTCCCACTAATAAATACTTTTGGGCAGTTAGAAACTGGAAAAGGGAACCGGAGTTCGGGAAACTGAAGCAGGAGAATTGCCCCAAATTTGAGAATAACCTGAAGGAGAGAGGGAGGGGAGGGACGGAGGGAGGGACGGAGGGAGGGAAAGGGGTGGGGAGAAACATAATGCTAACTTCTTTGGATAAGCAGATAAATTCTGGATAATCTGGCTAAAGGACTTCAAGGAACCTATTAGTTTCTGGTTTGTGTTAGGAGCACATATCCCATCAAATAAGAAAACGTATGCTTATTGTCAACCTGATCTCTTTTTAAAGTGATTATGAAGACATTAACCATCACATACAACCAACAACCGGAATACGAACCAGGTATCTTAAAGACACATGACTAAAAACAGAATAAGGCTCTGGGCCTCTTGATTAAAAGAATACAGGAAGATAAAATAATGTTGGGCCTCCTACCTGATAACCTTTATATATTATTAGGAAATCAGCCTTAAATATGGTAGTGCAGGGTATTAAGTGAAATAAAACAGATATGGAAAGACAAGCATACATGTTCGCTCTCATATGTCGAAGCTTAAGAAGTCCGCTTTAATGTCGAATACATAGTTATTACTAGAGATTGAGAAGGGGAAAGGAGAGAGGGAAGCTTGGATTTGATCTGCGCAGGTTGTATGCATGTAAAGAAATAGCATGTTGAATCTCATTAATAGGTACAATGAATATGTATTGATTAAAATTTTTAACTGAATTATCTTACCCAGAAATTACTTTTAACATGCCAAAAACTCTTCTAATCCTTACATGTAAGACATTAGCTGTGAGCAGCACAGGATAACAGAAGGTGGTAAAATAGAATATGCACTATGGTTTTGTTTTTTGTTGGGTTTTTTTTTTTTTTTTTTTTTTTTTTTTTTTTTTTGGTACCAGGGATTGAACAGTCCGGTCCTTTCGCTTGCAAGGCAGGCCACCGAACCACTGAGCTAAATCCCCAGCCCTTTTGTTGGGTTTTTTGTTGTTGTTTTGTTTCATTTTGTTTTGGAGGGTAGACCAGTGTGTGGCAAAGAAGAGAAAAAGAATTGTTCTCCGAGTACAGTGTAATTCCTGCCTTTGACCTCTATATCTGCTTTCCACTAACAGTAAGTGTGGACGGTGATGTGCAGGAAAAAAGAAAATAAAGCTTCTGAGAAGAGTGTAATTTTTTCCCAATCCTTAACTTTTTATACCCTTCACATTTTGATGTCCATAGCCAAAGACTTAGCTGATATGTCTGTTCAACTTTATAATTTATAGAAGTACAAAGTGCTAGCCCAAAATCTGCTTAGCCCAAATTCTACTAGGGGTTGAGATGAACAATAGCTATTAATTGAACAGTTAGCCAAATTCTCATATGCATATTTTTGTAATCCTAACAAGAATCCTACATTTTACAGACTGGAAAATGGAGGCTTCAAAACAACAGGTAACTTGTTCAGTGTCCCAATTATTTTGGTTGTTCTCTAATTTGAAATAGTAAAATGAGAATTTGAGATTATAACTTTAGATTCATGCCCCTCTTGTCATTTTCTTAAAACTCGTATCTTTCACCCTGTTTGATCAATAATATTCATCACTGCCTAAAGGAAAAGAATGATAGATCACAGTAGCAGAGGACAGGTTTTAAATTTTAAATAAATTAACAGACCTTGAACTACAAGACAATGAACTGTGAATTTCAAAAGCCAAAACCCAGAATGACTCAAGCAAAGTTTATTGCAGCAGAAATAGAATTAGAATTACCTCACCACTAGAGAGAATGGGGAGAGAAGAATGAGAAACAAAGCAACAAACTTAGTGGTAGGCCCTGGAGAGGACCACGTGTGTACTCCCAAGAGGTACTGTCTCCAGGACAAAGTGCAAGTCCGCCTCTACAGAGATTTGAGAATCTGGAACTAAGAGCATTGGATGGACACTGGGGATCTCAAAATCTCTGGAGGACAGGAAAAGACTAGAAACATCTGTTAGGCTGTTGTGTCCTTGTGAATGAGCTAATCAAATTGTACCTGCCCCAGCAGGGCTCCTAGTACACTCAGGAGCTGTGTAAATCCGGTTTGGTGACACACGCCTGTAATCCCAGCACTGGGGAGGCTGAAGCAGGAGGATTATCCTGAGTTCAAGGCCAGCCTGAATTACATAGCAAGAACCTAGAAGAGAGGGAGGGAAAGAGAGAGAAAGAGAGGGGAGGGAGGGAGGGAGGATGGGAAGGAGGGAAAAAGAGGGAGGGGGACAGGGAACACCACAGGTGGAAATAATATGTAGCAGGTAAAAACAAGAAAGGAGGACAGACCCATAAATGAGAAAAAAGATGAAGGGCTCTATTCTCCCCCACAAAGTACTTTTATTTCTCCTTCTGCAGATGCCCCAAGTGCCCTGAAGCTGGTACAGCTGTGTCAGATGACCCATGGAAGCTCAAGGAGGATTTTGCTTTGGCTGTAGCAATCTTTAGACATAGGTCCATCCCAAATGATTCCACCTAACAGCCTGTCTGGATGATTCTGCCCCTTAGAAGCCATCCCCAAATTACTCTGTGAAGAGCTCCCCTACCATAACTACAGTAATCAGAAAGTCTGACACTGCATATGGTGAGCCCATTTTCCCCCATGTAAGCAACCTCCCCGTAATCTTGATGGGTCAATCCTTGCATTGTTTCCCTCGAAGCTGCAGCATGAATTCTAATACAGCCTATTCACGAAATCTGTCTTGAATAAAACACGTAACATGAAGAGCAGGTAACACCGGAGGCAGACAAGTGGCCAGCAGCTGGGGCTAATAATAATGAAGATGGCTAGCAACAAGATTCAGATGTAGAAAAATCAGCCATATCATCAGCTATGTCATCAATATATAGAATCAGAGCCATCACTCAAGTGCTGGGAAGGTAGGCTGGCCAGATCCACCACGGGAAGGAGAACCACGCCTGCTCCCGACCCAGCAGTCATCGCTCAAGCGTCAGGATGGTAGCAGCGCGGGCAACCCTGAACCCCTATAAACCCCCCGCCACCCCCGCACTCTCAGACCTCCTGACTGTGCAAGTCTTTGGACCCACTCTGCAAAGACAGAGGTGGTCATCAAGGGTATTTTTCTGAGTTCCCAATTTTGAACATCTTTAAAGAAAGGGCATGGGAAACCTGTAATAGAACATTGTGGAGTTCAACCATTCAGAAGGATGGGGAACTCAATCTGGGCCTTGCAGCCCGAGGTCAGTCAGTGTCATGGGGTTCAGCAATCAGCTAAGTGAGATCAGGGGTCTTGCATCCTCGCTCTGTCTGAGCCATTAAATGGTTAATATACTATATTGAAAAGTTTGTTCACTGCAGACATGTTCTGGACTGCTTCTTGATTTCAATTTAATTCAAATGATTTAAGGGTGATAGACTAGTAACTACCACAGCTGGTCAGTGTCCAAGTTGTGCTTGATCTTAATGTGTTGCTGATTGTATCAGTTGGGGTAAAGCATTGCCGTTGATTTGATGAGCTGTTTTCTCTGATGTTATGAAGATGAGAATGTCTGTGGGTCGTTAGAGACACAGAAGCTAGGGCGCAACTATATCAGGAAGATTTGGGTGATAATCCAGAGATTAAACCAAGGACAGTCTGACAACAAAAATTAAAATGTAAAGCACAGGAAGTAACAAAACAGATCAATCAGGCTCTAGAAAAATTCAAAACAGAAATAATTTCCCAGATAACCACAGAGATAGTGAGCAAAATGGAAGTTGTGATTCGAGACTCTAGAGCAGAAACTGACAGAAAAATGAGCTCAGGACCATGATAGAAGCCATGAAGGCCCAGCATAAGAAAGAAATGGAAAAAAATAAACGCCCAACATAGGAAAGAAATGGAATCCATAAAACAGATTCAAACAGAGATCCAGGAGATTAAACACTCTATTGAAAGTGTACGCAACAGAATAAAAGAATGCGAAGATGGGCTCTCAGATATAGAAGATAAGATTGCAGTCAGTGACCATGAAAAGAGAGGTATCTTAAAAACAGTAAGAGATCATGAGAAATTGATCCAACAACTCCTAGATGATGCACAGAAGAATAACATAAGACTGATAAGAATAAGAAAATACAAATGACTTAAAGAAGCTGTTCGCAAAATTAAGAACAGAAAACTTTCCAGAGGGGAAGAATTTGACATTCAGATAACTGAGGCATATAGGACCCCAACTAGCTACAATCAAAAAAAATCTACACCTAGACATATAATAATCAAGATCCCAGAAGAACAAAATACTACAAGCGGTAAGAGAAAAGAAACAAATTACATACAAAGGAAAGCCCATCAGAATCACAGCAGACTTTTCAACACAAACCCTTGGGGCAAGGAGAGCCTGGAATGAGATATTTCAAGTACTAAAAGAGAACAACCTCCAACCTAGACTGAAGTATCCAGTAAAACTCTCATTCAAAATGGATGGGGAAATAAGACACTTCCACAACAAAGAACACCTGAGAAACTACATGAATACCAAACCAGCACTACAAGCAATTCTAAACAAGATTCTAGAAAAAGACAATGAAGGCAACAACACCATGAGGCCCAACAGAGCAAATCAAATAGGCAAGGCAAGAAATTAAAAGGAGAAGGTGAAAAAGTAAAAAGAGTCAAC
>NW_022900950.1:48583979-48599597 GCF_012274545.1 Fukomys damarensis | reverse complement strand
TGTTTGTAAATGGGGAGGGGAGGAGGGGGTGAAGGGAGGGCAGGGACAAGGGGAAAAATGAGAATCAAGACCTATTATGTAAAGGTACAGAATCCCAATGATGAATGTAATTGTACTGTATACCTAGATTGTACCAATAACCTCAATAAAAAGAAAAGAAATATAGTCTCACCTGGGAATAATTTTCTTAGCCCTCATGGCCAAAAAGCATAATTTTAATTGTCTGTGGTAGGACCTAAGTTTCCCTAGCTCTTCTGGGTTTTTTTGTTTGTTTGTTTTTGTTTTTTAGGATTTGGGATTACCAGGGATCTCCCAATGATGAATGTAATTGTACTGTATACCTAGATTGTACCAATAACCTCAATAAAAAGAAAAGAAATATAGAATCACCTGGGAATAATTTTCTTAGCCCTCATGGCCAAAAAGCATAATTTTAATTGTCTGTGGTAGGACCTAAGTTTCCCTAGCTCTTCTGGGTTTTTTTGTTTGTTTGTTTTTGTTTTTTAGGATTTGGGAGGTTACCAGGGATCAAACTCGGGCCCTTATTGCTTGTGAGGCAGACAGTGGAACCACTGAGCTAAATCCCCAGCCCTCCCCTAGCACTTCTAATGAGCACTCTCTTGGTCTTTCTCCTCTCTGTCCCAGTGAAAAGGAGCGGTCAGTGAGACAGAAGCAGCCGCCTCCATGGATGAGTATTGGATTTAATGTCCATAGATCTGTATTTAAATTCAAGCTCTACTACACATTAGCTCTGTGCTCTCAAAGTATTCTCTTCTTGAGTTTCAGGTTCCCCATTTATAAAAATTGAATAACAAACTGCTGCAAACATGGTGACTTTAAAAATAGAAATTTATTCTCTGGAGTGGCACAAGTCCAAACTTGTTATCACTGGGTCCAATTCAGGGTGTGGGCAAAGCAATGCTACCTCTGGAAGCTTTAGGAGAGATCTGTCCCTTGCCTTTCCCTGCTCCTGGTGGCTGCTGGCTTTCCTTTTCTGGTGATTGCTTCACTCTATCTCTACATCCATGGCTGCATTTCTCTTTCTTTTCTGTCTGATTCAAATCTCCTGTTGCCCTCTGATAGGGATGCATGGGGTTCCATTTAGAGTCACTAGAATCTAGTATGGTGTCCCCGCCTGAATATCCTTAAGCCAGTCACATCTGTAAAATCCTTTCTTGCCATAGAAAATAATAGTCACAGGGGCTGGGGATTTGGCTCGGTGGTTCTGCTGCCTGCCTTGCAAGCGCAAGAACCCAAGTTTGATCCCCAGTACAAAAAAAAAAAAGCCAGGTGTCATGGCACACACCTGTAATTCCAGCACTTGAGAGGCTGAGGCAGGAGGATCACTGTGAGTTTGAGACCAGTCTGAACTCACATAGTGAGTTCCAGGTCAGTCTCAACTACACAGTGAGACCCTGTCTCAAAAAAACAAAAAAAAAAAGAAAAGAAAAGAAAATAATAGTCAAAGGTTCCAGGGAATAGGACCTGGATATCATTCAGAAGGCCATCATTAATCCGGCTATAATGGGGTTAATGAACAACAGCTGACCACACAACAGAGTCAGTCAGGAACAAGTAAGGTAAGTACAGTATGTAAAAGTACCTTAAGATGTACTGCCAATGCAAACTGTAATTGTTATTATTGCTTTCCATGAGTCAGATTTTAAATACATAGGGACACATGCTGGGCCCCTAATAGTCTGGCAGTTTCCCTTCCAAATATTCAGAACATCCCTCTTGAAGCAGAACCAGTGGCACTCCAAGTTTATGCAGTCTTTTGCAGGAATTAAAAAGGGGAAGTGATCCTTTTGGCAAGATAACTTTACTTCTAGTTATTCTAGTTATTGGAAAATTGACAAAATATATTCCACAGTCTCTCAAAATACATGTTGTAAAAGGAATAAAGCAAATAAGAAAATTTATTTCTCTTGAAGGAGAGACGTACACAGATGGAAAGAGAAAAATGGAATGAACACTGGTGTTCAATAGGGCTATTGCTTGTTAGTTTAAATTTAGTCTTCGATATATATTTATAGAGATAAATAACAGGTATTGTATCATATTATGTTTTGTATCTATTTCATAATTATAGATATCTTTTCTATTGTTGAGGGTGGGAGCTTTTATTATTTTTTATGAAATGTCAATATCCAATTTTTTCTATACTCTGTTACTGTTGCTAAGCTTGTTGCTATTGTCTGGGTGGCATAGTTGTTCCTAATAAGTAGTTTTGACTGTATACCAAAGTCTGGTTTGTCTTTGTTAGCAACAATAATGCAATACACTTCCAGACAATTGGGTACTAGGCCAATTACAGTGCATCTTCATTTCCAAATTAATGGATGTAGTTACTGGTTAAAGGAACAATGCAATAAGAAGAAAGAACAGTTGTAAATATATGTGCACTGAGTACCAGTGCATACAGCTTAATGAAAAATAGATCAGATAAATATCAATACAATTATGGTGGGGACCTCAATACCGTACTATTACAAATAGATCAACTACACAAAAAAATCAACAAAGAAATATCAGAGTTGAACCACACCTTTGAACAAAAGCATTTAATAGATAATCTACAGGGCTGGGGTGTGGCTCAGTGGTTCCACTCCTGCCGCACGAGTGCAAGGATCTTGAGTTTATCCCCAATACCCCCCACCAAAAATAATCTACAGAGTGTTCTACTCAACAATGGAATATACATTCTTCTCAGCAGCATATGCAACTTTCTCCAAACAGACCACATGCCAGTCCATAACATACTTAAGTAAAGGCTAAAGAATAAAAATTATCCCATGCATATTATCAGGTCATAAAGCAATTAAACCAGAAATCATTGTCAAAAAACCCACAAAAATTATACAAATGCATGAAAATTAAACAATACTCACTTGAATAATAAATGATTAGAAAAAAATCAAGAAATTAGACAATTCCAAAAATCAAACAATAATGCCAATACAACATACCAGAACTTATGGAGCACAGTGAAAGCAATCTGAAGAGAGAAGTTTATAGTTTGAATGCCTAAACAGAAAAACAGTGAAGGCCCAAATAAATGACCTAATGATGCATCTCAAGGTTCTATTAAATCAAGAACAATCCAAATCCAATCGTAGTACAAGGAAGGAAAGTATAAGAATCAGAGCAGAAATTAATGAATTTGAGACTGAAAAAAAAAATACTAACAATGATCCAAAGTATAAACAAAATATACAAACCATTAACCAATATTGCCCAAAAAGGAAAAAAGAAGTGAAAAAGGAGAAATCACTACAGACTCCACATAAATCCAGATTATTAGTAACTACTTTGAAAACCTGGACTCCAATAAATTAGAGAATGCAGAAGAAATTGATAGATTCCTAGAAATGTGAACTAACAAAACCAAGAAGATACTAAAAAAACAAACAAACAAAAAACAAAAAACATAATCCAATAGCAGGCAATAACACTGTAGCAATAATTAAAAACAAAAAACTATAACAAAGAAAAGCCCAGAACTTAATGGATTCACTGCTGAATTCCACCAGAACTTCAGAGAAGATCAAATGCCACACCCCTCAACTCTTTAATGAAATCAAAAGGGAAGATGCACTTCCAAGTCATTCCTAGAAGCTAGTAGTACCCTGATTCCAAAACTAGATAAGGAAGGATTCAACTGAAAAATCAAAAAGCAAAAAGGTCATAGAACATGATTATGTAGAATTCATTCCATAATGTAATACCCCACATAAACAGAAGCAAGGACAAAATACAATATCCACTCATGATAATAAAAACCTGAAAAAAAATAAGTATAGAGGGACCATATCTCAATCTGATAAAGCCACTTATAACAAATCTACTGCCAACATCATATTAAATGGGCAAAAGCTGGAAGCTTTTCCTCTAAAACTCCAGAAAAAGATGAATATGTTCACAATCAGTACATCTGTTCAGTATAATACTCATAACATGATGACGTGATTCTTTCTTTATATAGAAGACCCAAGAAATTCCACCAAAAAACCTTCTAGAATTAATAATGATATTTAACAATGTCATTGTATAAAAAAACACACAAAAAAAAATCAATAATGTTCTTGCACACCAATAATGAACTCACCAAAAAAGAAATTAGGAAAAATATATCATTTATAAGCATCAAGAGAAATTAAATGCATAGGGTTGTGTTCACAACCAAGGAAGTGAAAGATCTCCACAATGAAAGCTATAGTACTCTGAAAAAAGGAAATTGAAGAAGATATCAAAAAATGGAGGGCCAAGAATGCAGCTCAGTGACACTGTCCCTGCCTGGCAAGTTCAATCTCCAGTACTACCCCCCCAAAAAAATGGAAACATATTCTCTATTTCTGGATAGGCAAAACCAATAGTCAAAATGGCCATACTTTCAAAACTGATATATAGATTTATCACAATCCTATTAAAAATAGCAACAGTATTCCTCACAGAACAAGCAAAAATCTTCACTGTAGTCCTCAAACTGATATGGAACCATAAGAGTCCCAGAATAGCAAAAGCAATCCTAAGCAACAAAAGAAAAGCAGGAAACATCACAAACCTGAATTTCAAGTTATGCTACAAAGCTACAGTTTTGGGGGACTCCTTGTTGATTATGCCCAAAGCCCAAAGCCAGCTGTAAGCAATGAAGGCTATAAAGAGTTAAGCCCACATTTGGCTTGTTTTGAGAAACAAGACCAGCTGAAGCTTACATGCCTCCAGATCAGAGAAACTTGCACCCAAATTCCATTCCCAGGACTAAAACCTTCTTAACTAGAAGGACAAAGTTCTAATTATAACCCTATATTGTGTCTTTTCTGTTCCTAATTGAAGAATGCTTTGTCTTTTCCCTTATGAGCCTTCCTGCAGTAGTATCCATAGCAAATGCACAACTGCCTGTCCTTGCACATAATTATGCTTTACCCTAATTTGATTACCAATAAAAAATCATTGGCTTGGACTGATCAGGGCCTTTGCTGGTTGCTCAGCACTGGCCATCCTCTCTCCTCATTTCTGTCTCTTTAATTCTGTCTTTGAATCTTTCTTGAACCCTATGTAGTACACTTGACAGGAGACTGGAACCTACTGTAGAGGTCTCCAGTAATAAAAACAGGAGGATATTAGCACAGAAACAGACACATGGATCAACAGAACAGAACAGGAGATGCAAAAACAACTCCAGGCACATTCAGTTATCTGATCTGTTTGACAAAGGAGCCAGAAACAACCCTGGAGGAAAAATAGCCTCTTTAGCAAATGGTGCTGGGAAAACTGGCTATCCACATGCAGACGCTAGACCAATATCTCTCACATGAACTAAATTAAGATTAAAATTAATCAAAGATCTAAATATTAAAAGAAACACAATCTGCTGCAAAATAAAATAGGTAAATCTCTTTAAGACATAGAGATAGGCAAGAACTTTCTGAACAGAACTCCAGTTACACAAGAAATAACATAAATAATTAACAAATGAGATGATATCAAATTAAAAGTCTTCTGCAAAAGAAATAGCCAACAGAGTAAATAGAGAACCTACAGAAAGGGAAAAAAGTTTTGCCTATTATGCCTCAGAGGACTAACATCTAGAATATATGAAGAACTCATCAAAATTAGATCCCCCAAAACAATGGACCTAATAAAAAAATGGGCAACTGAAATGAACAGACACTTCTTGGAAGAAGTACAAATGGCCTATAAATGCATGAAAAGATATTCACCTTATCTGGCCATCAGACAAAAGCAAATTAAAACAACACTGACATTCCATCTGCCTATACTAAGAATGACTATCATCAATAAATCAAATAAAAACAAATTCTGATGAGGTTGCAGGGGAAAAGGAGCCCTTCTACATTTTTGGTGGGAATGTGAACTAGTATAACCATTATAAAAATAAGTATAAAGATTTCTCAAAAAACTAAAAATAGAGATTCCATTTGACCCAGTTAGTCTCCTATGTATCATCCCAAAAGTGTTGAAGACATCATATTACAATGATAATGTATACCCATGTTTATAGCAGTACAAATGATAGTACATAAATCTTGAAGAGGCCTAATATGTCCACCAACATATGAATGAAGAAAATGTGACATTTATGCACAATGGAGTACTGCTTTGCAATTAAGAGGGATAAATTCAAGTCATTTGTAAGAAAATGGATGTACCTTGAGCACATAATGTTAAGTGAAATAAATCAGACATGGAAGCTTAAATATTACATGGCTTCTCTTATATGAGAAATTCAAAGTATAAATAAACTAAAGAGAAAGGAGCAGAAAAATCTCCTCCCCCAATGGCTGCCATGGAAACCTAGGCCCTGGGTTGTGAAGTGGTAGGGCTCTGCTAGGTTACCTGCAGCTGAGGTCTGCATGATCTTAATTAAAATCCTTTCTCCTGAATTATGGCTTCTCGCTGACCCAATAGGTTGCTTGCTAATTGCACCCAGTCCCAGTGACAGTTTGTTCTATCTGAGCAAGATAAGCAGTCCTTACTTCCTTACAGCTCTGCCTGGCGCCATCATGCCAGTTGTTCCACAGTATTTCACTAGATGCCTTCAAAGCATACCTTGCTCCCTATTCCTTCCCATGGTTGTATTCAATAAATACTGTATGCACTTGAGGGCCTTTGTCTTTGCTGCCATCAACAGCACTGATCAGGACCCAAGACTCAGCTTCTCTACTCTAAGTCTTGTTTCCTGTCTGTTCTTTAATTTGCCTTGTTCTATGGTGGCCCACAGGCCAGAACCCAAAACAGAGGTTCTGATAATGTCCCCTTCCCTGTTCTCTATAGATCCTGTCACTCTTTTGTATCTTAGAGTAATAGTTCTCAGATTTCTTTCAATCCTCCTGCCTTTGTCCATTCAGTGTCATGACCATTGTGTCAGGTCATTTACCAATGCCCATAAATCTGAATGTAGAGTCAAATGTTATAATCTACCTTTGGGATACCTTCTTTCCTTCCCAAAGTAGATGGCTAAAGTTCTGTGCCCATTGAGAAAATTTTCCTCACCACTGCCTTTAATGGCCACCTTTGAAGAAGGCTGTAAAGTGGCCACCATTCATTCTGGGCTTAAGATATAACCCACTCATATACCAAGGCTTGAGCTTTCTTCTGTCCCACTATTTGGTTATACAGCAATAGATGTGGACCAATGGGTGGATCCTGAATTATTTGGTGGTCTGAGATCCTTGCTCACACAGCTTGTTTGTGTTTCTGGTTATTTTGCTCTTCAAAAGCAAAAAAAGAAAATGCAAGCTACACTCTGAAACAAAATATTTGCAAAAAATACCATAAATAAGACCTAGAATATATAAAGAACTCCAAAAGAAGAAGAAAGAAGACCTAGTTTTAAAAATGGGCTGAAGACTTGAAAAGTTGCTTCACTAAAGAAGCTGTATGAATAACAGATAAGAGCCCCTCCCACCTGCAGGAGCCATGCAGCATGCCCCCATACACACATACACGTAGAGCGTCCCAGCCTGTGCCACAGCACTCCTGCCTCCAGTGGCCACCAGGTCCTGCACTTGGGCGGTACTCGAGACCAACCTGGAGATGCTCTTCAACTTCATCATGAACCCCAAGGTGTTTCAGACCCTGCCCAGGAGGCTCCTACTCCTTCAAGCCACTGGAGCACAAATGCAGGCACTGCTGGAACCCTGATTGCACAACATGTTCCAGATCAATCCTCTCCAGGATCCCTGAAACTGGGAGCTGTTTCTCCTGGGATACTGACCACCCATTCCAGTAGTCTCTGGCCCAGCAGCTATGTCCACTGCTCAACATCTTTTTTGTCTTCTTTTTGAGATACCTGACCACATACCTCTGCCAGCAGGCTGGGAGATAGCCAAGACATCTTCTTGCCAGAGATACTTCTTAACGCAAATCAATTAGTTAACATAGCAGGACTCTGGGAAGGCCATGCTCCCACAAATGAATGTTACAGCCTCCTGCAGTCTACCACTGCAGCAGAATTTAATGAACTCAGCCTCAGGTCCTCTACCTGATAGATGGGAACAAGCCATAACTCAGGATGGAGAAATTTACTATATAAATCATAAGAACAAGACCACTCATGTAGCCCCAAGGCTTTGACCCTCATCTTGGAGAAGCTATAAACCACAGAATCAAAGTACTCCAGTAAAATAGCCACCTCCCTTGGCTCCCAGAGCCAACATGGGACTTCATGGGTGGTAGTAACTCCAACCAGCAGCCACAGATTTGTCTCCAACAATAGCAGGTGGAGGAGGAAAGACTGATGGAAACAGTTTCTGCTGGCAATGAAGAATAAAAATTACAGCACAGCAAATTCCCCCAAATGTCAGGCATTAGCTTTCCATGGCCATTTACCAGTACCAGAGCAGGATGGTGGTACTCAAAACCCAGTTTCTTCTTCCTGGATGTCTCAGAAATTAAGAACAATGACAACCAATAAAGGTCATATCCATTTCTTAACAGTGGTACCTATCACTGTTGAGATGAGGGTACAGTGAACTAAGCATGAGCAGCTACAGTGTCCCTTGGACTCCAGATGACTTCCTGAACAGTGTTGATAAAATGGATACAGGATACTATCAGCCAAAGCATCCTGTCCTCACAGCAGAATGGCTTCTCAGACTACCTTAAAGGCATTCCAGGACAAATGTGGACTTTGGAACACTAGAAGGACATGTAATGAGCATAGAAGGAGAGGAGCTGATACCCAGTCTGTGGGAGCTTCAAATTCTGACTTCCTTAATAACATGGAGTCTTTTGGTTGCCACCAAGTTAAATAAAGCAAGCTTTCTTACATAGTTATAGGTCCCTCAAGTAGACTGAATTTTAAATCTATGAAGCACCTATGACATAAGATGTGTATACTTTTATTTTGGTTTATATCTAGATGTCCCCCCAAAGCCTCATAAGTGGGGATTTGGGGAGGTGATTGGATTATGGGTGTGATAGTCATCAGTGGATGAATCCACTGATGAGGTTTTAGCCAAATGTGATGTTAGACGTGTAAATACCATATAGTCTCTCTGGTATGATAAACTAAAAGTGTAAATAAGGGTCAAAATGTATAATTGATATTTTGTCATAGGAAGGAAAGGTCTAAAGGTATTGGGTAAATGGAAGGGGCAGAGGAAAGATTAAAAGGGAAGAAAAAATAAGAGAAGAGGAAACAAAGGCTTCATAAATAGGGAAGGGAGAGGAAGGGAAGCTAGGGGAATGGGGAAAACGTAAGAACCAAGATATGTCATGTAAAGTTACACGATACCAATGATGAACGTAACTGTACTGTATACCTAAAATGTACCAATAAAAATTGTTTATTTTTTTAATGTGATGTTAGGAGGTGGAGCCTGGTCAAAGGAGGTGATTCACTGAAGGTGAGGGCTGGAAAGGTCTGTCTCCTTCCCTCCTCCTTTATAGAGCTCTGCTTCCTGCAGCCATGCCATGAGCTGTTTCTCCTCTCTCTGCCCTGCTGCTGTGTCACCCTGCCTTGGAGCCAGCCAACTGCGGACTGAAACCTCTACAAACTAGGGCACAAAATAAATCTCCCCTTCTTTAAATCGCAGGTGTCAGGTATTTTGTCCCAGTAAAAGTAACTAAGGCAACCTAAAATTTCCAAATAAGCCTGTTATAATGTTCTGCATAATACAGAAAAAGATAAACAAGTGTCCAGCAATATTCTTTCATCCATTATTTTGTTCTTCCTTGTCCATTGCTGCTGTTAAGAACTGCTGATCCCTTTCACAGCTCACCCTAAAGGATAAAAAAAATGGGGGGAGTTGTTTATTTTGCTGCTATAACTATCTGTTTGAGGGGATTGGGTAAATGAGCCTGTTTGGGTGATGGATATAATTTCTTTTGCCCAGTTAGATGTTCACTGATCATTTTAAGTACTTAAAAGTCAAATGTTTCATGTCACAACATTTAGTTTGTTCAAGTAGTTGTTTCTTCAGCTGCCTTTGGCTAGTGGCAAAATGTGTTTCACTGGTCTGACAAGTCAAGAATGTTGCACTTGATATAAATAATGCTGATTTGAAGAGATAGCTTTGACTAACACCATTTTACTTTCAGTGTGTTTTGTTTTTTTCCTGCTCATACTATCATTAGTCACATATTGACCTTGATTTTATTTTAGGAGCTTATAAGACATGGGTTAATTTCCATTGAAATATATTAATTATTGCCACACACTCTAGTATACCTTTGGGTGAATATTTTTCTGGGTTTTTTTTTTATGTTTTTTCAGTTGATTGGTTGGTTGTTTTTGGAACCTTGGCAAATTACTGAGTTAGTGACTCTGTGTATAGTTTTAGCCTAGAAAATCACATACTGTAACATTCTATTAATCAAGAACATCACTATGAGTAGTCCAGATTGAAAAGAAGGGAAGTTAAACTTCATTACTCAATGAAGGAAGTAGAGAAGAATGTGGCTAATGGCATTTTCAATCTACCACCAGCTAATATCCAACTAATATGTTAATGAGGGAGGATTTACATATGATATAGAAGAAAATACCAAGACAGATTATTGTCATACTTAATTTCTAACACTCAAAATAAGTTTGTTTGTTTGTTTGTTTGTTTGTTTGCAGGGGGTGGGGGTTGAGACAGGGTCTTAGACAGGGTTAGTTGAGAATGACCTGGAACGCACTATGTAGCCCAGGCTGGTCTCGAACTCACAGGATCCTTCTGCCTCAGCCTCCCAAGTGCTGGGATTACAGGTGAGCACCACCACGCCTGGCCTCAAAATGTTTGTGTAGCAAGGCAATATGCGTGAACATCAGACCCCGATGTCTCGCCTTTAAGAATAAGAAAGACTAATGCTAGACCATAATTACAGATATTTTTGTGTGTTACTAGAGATTGAACCAGGGTCTTCACACTGAGCTACGTAATGTCACTCCTGTCACAGATTTATTTTTACACTTTTTAAATTCTGATTGAGCATCTTATTAGGTCACTAAATTGCATTATGTGCTAGAAATTATGATCCTCCTACCTCAGCCTCCCAGAGTGCTGAGATTAGAGGTGGGTATCACCACACCCAGCTGAACTATAGATTTTGAAGAGTGAATGGAGGCCGACCATCTCCTTTCTGTCCCTTAAGGATAGTGGTTAATAGAGAAGAAAGGGGTGAAATGTCAGTTGTTCTTCTCTGTGATCTTTATGCTAAAGAAAATGCATCAGATAAGTGAGGAAAAAGTATGCAGAGAAAGATTCTTTTGCTCTTCTCCATCCTTTCACCCTTCATATTTGAGACGAATTACCCAGAAAAGTTTGTACCAGAACCAACCTGACAACATGATATGGCTGGGAGTCTGGGCAGGCTGTGAGAGGGAGGGTTTCTTTGGGCAAATTCTTCTGATCTCTTGCTAATCTGTTGGCACCATGCTGAGTCCACACAGATTCAAGAACCCTGTCTTCCCAAAGACACACAGTGTGGAATGGGTCACAACAGAAACCTCATACACAGGGGATACCAAAAGCAAAGTAGCACACTAGGAAGAAAGCTGACTGACTGAACATTCAACCAGAATGAACATTCAGACTGAACACAATTTAAAAGGACTGAGTAAATTTTTAGATTAGTCCGAATAGAACCATGTTGGACATTAAATTAATTCTACATAGGCACATATCCCAACCAGTGATAAAAAGTGTTGGAGTGAAGAGAGAAGAAGGGAGGGAGAGAGGGAGGCAGAGAATTTTCTTTGGATGTCCGAGTGGCAGTGTGATTTAAATTAGTGATTTGACTATAACAAGTACCATACAGTACTAAATAAAACTTTAAAATAGGTTTTAAGTACATGGAGCTTCAAATATCAAACATAGGAAGTGCCAAGAGGAAACAGGAAATGGAAACTAGGTGAATTCAAATAGAGGTTTAAATGGGAAACGAGCCACACACATCCACTCAGCCAGTTTTGCAGGGTGGATTGAAGGAAGGGTGGGTTGAAGGAACGGACCCCACTGTAAGTGGGTTCTCTCTCAAATCCGCTCCTGAGAAGGCATTAGAGGTGAAGGGAACAGTTAATGGCACCACTTCATCTTATTCTCCAACAATTTATTAGGTATTTTTCAGGAATATAAAGGAAGACCTGTTCGTAATCAATTGTTAGGGGTATATTCAGCTGTACTGTAAATTATGAAATGAGATCGGGTAAGTTTTAGGTTAAAAAGCTGACTTAATAGACAAATAGAAGTGTTATGGAAAAATTCATCAAACAAATAAATTGTTGTTAAAATAAGGATATATTAAGCAGGACAAGTTAGCCAGCTTGATGGGAATCCCAGCATCTTCCAGACTGATGAGTATAATATTTCTCTGTGAATTGGTTGGAGGAGAAGAGGAAAAGGTTTCATTCTTGGAAAAGTTCTGCAGTTGGACAGAAGACTTATATGCCTGGGTTCCCTACCTTTCAGCAGGAAATGTGGATGAACTAGGAAGGAGATGCAGTCCTACAAAGCTGTGTCAGGCTCTACTGTTGCAATAGCTACTGGTACATTTTGTTCAACTGGTTGGGAATCTGCAGAAGGGAATGTGGTATGTGGATTCTCCAATCAGCATAAGATCTAAGTGGGTTGATTTGTGTTTCTCTTAGCTGATTCATAAACATTAACTCAGTGTCTTTTTGCCATATAATCTCCTTGCTTTATGTGATATATAAATACAGATATAGATACAGATACAGATATAGATATCTCATGTTTTACATATATCATAAGGTTTCCAGGAAAAATCATGTTCTAGTTTGTGTAAATACACTGAAACTATTTTGTTACACTGATAAAGAAGAGGGCAGCTTTCACTGAAGTATTCATTTATAAAGCACTATTCTAGGTACTCAGGGTACTGAGATCAAAGATCTCTTTCTTGACCTCAAGCCTTCTCTGAGCTGATTCTCCTTTTTTGGTTGTTCTTTATGAAGGAAGACCCACATCCAACTCTTCAAAGTGCAGTTAATGTCAGGCTGTAACAAGTAGCTAGACTTTGCTGCAGGCTTTGTGATAGTAAAACAGAATTACAGTGAAATAAAGGAAAACTTAAAACTGACAACAAAATGTGACTTATCCTGAATATCTGTCTTCACCTTCCACCTTTTCTTATCCTCTAACTTTTTGCTGTGTTTTAGGAACAGCATAAAATCCTACTAAATCTCTTTAATAGGACTGATCCTGGCCATGTCCTCCCCATAGTGCCAGCCTAATGTTAGCTTCCCCAAAAATATAATCTTCAAAGACATTCACATTGATCACAACTTTTGATATTAAGTAGAGCAGTTTAGTTGTGCACTGCCTTAATGCTCTTCGCTGCTGAACCACATCTTGACTTTTCCTTTCTATAAATACACATTGCATTTTTCTATTTGGGTTTTTTTTTCTTAAACTGTCAGCTATATTAAGGTTTAATACGCATATAGTAAAATTCACTCTTTGAAGTATATAGCCCTATGAGTTACAAACACAGTCATCACCACCATAATCAACATATGTATAGAACCATATACTCACCCAAGAAAGTCTCCATTGTCCTTTTGTAGTAAACTCTTTCCTGTAACCCTGTGCCAGACAAACACTGATCTGTATTCTGTGTGTAATGTTTGGCCTATTCTACAATGTCATATGAATGGAATCATTCAACATGCAGGCTTTTATGTCTGACTTCTTTCACTTGGAGTCCATGTTCAGGTTATTTGAAATGTGTTCTTTTATACTGCTGAGTAATTTTCTGTTTATGACTTATTGCAGTTGATTTATTCATTCACCTATAGAAAAATGTTTGCAGTTTTTGAGGATTATGAATGAAACCACTATAATAGTTACTTACAGCTCTTTATATGAACATAAGCTTTCATTTGTCTCAGATAATATCTAGTAATGCAACTGATGAGTTTTATGATAAACACACTTAACGTTTTATGAGAAAGATGTGGTTTTGTTTTGTTTTGTTTCCAGTATCGGGAATTGAAATCAGGACCTCACACTTGCCAGGCAGTGTACAGCACCAGAGCTACAACCCTGGCACTTAACATTTTATGAAACAGCAATTTGTTTCCCATTTTCTATTCCCTCAAACATTACATAAAAATTCTTATTTGTCTTGTATCCTCATCAGCACTTGGTGTTGCCAAATTGTGTTTGTTTTCATCAGATTCATTCTAATACATATGTACAGTGATAGTGTGATTTAAATTTCCATTTTCCTAACAATTCATGATGTTTAACACCTTTTCATGTACATATTGGCTGTGTCTCTTTCAGATAAAATACCTATTCAGCATGTTTGCACATTTTTTTCAGGTTGTTTGCTTTATGATTGAGTTTTGAAGATTATCTAGATCCATTCCTTCATGAGACACGTGCTCTGCAAATATTTTCTTGAATTCTATAGCTTGTCTTTTCATTACAATCTCAGTTTAAAAATCTGAAGACTTTGTTCCCAGTAGAAACTGATGTGCTGAGTATAAAACTTAAGTAGAAATGCAAAGAAAAAATTGGGGGCCTTCACATCAAAGAAAGCGTCCATCTATACCTGCGGCCATATATGAAAATTAACACAAAATAGACAGTGGTTCTAACTAAAAACACCTAACAGTATAAAAATTTCTACAGAAAGTCTTTGTGATCTTGGGTTGTGGTTAGGCATATTTCTTAGATGTGACACCAAAAGCATGATGCATGAAAGAAAAACTAATAATTTGGACTTCGTAAAAATTGATTCTTGTTCAAAATTAAAAATTGGTTCTTGTTGAAACTGCTACGGGTGGAGTTGTTGTCTTTCCAAATTGAGGCTTACGCCATAAGTTCAAGAGTCTTAACAGGATTAGTGCCCCTCATAAAGAGATTCCCATCTCACCAATGAGGACACAGTATGAAAGAGGTTATCTGCAAGACAGGAAGAAAGCCCTCTGGCAACCAAATCTGTTGACACATTGATTTGGGGTTCCTGACTGTTAAGTCACTAAATCTATAGTATTTTGTTATAACAGCCCAAACTAAGATGCTATTTAAGAGAATGAAAAGACAATAGAGTTTTCTGATCCACAATCATTAATAGAATAAATTTTTTAAAACAAAGTCATCCCAAGATTGTTCATTTGTTTGATCGTTTTAGTGACATTTCTTTGGTTTAGCTGTAATTTTCGTTTTGTGTTTCCTTTTTATTTGGGTTGTGGTGTGCAATATTTGCAGTGGTATGATTTCTTCTCAAGTAACTTGTCCTGGCAGTTTATTGATTAATTCTTATTTACGCTCCAAATTTATGGTTACTCTTCACTCAAAGCTATTTATACTGGATGTTTCTACATCTGCCCTTGCCCTAGTATCTCACTGATGTGACCTATAGTGAGAAGAGTTCACTGTGGTGTAACAGAGTATTACAGGGAAAAAACCTGCAACGATACAGAGGTTTATAAAAACAAGCGACTGGTGCGAAGAAGGATCTAGGAAGGAAACAGTTGAATGTTTAACGTGCACAGTAAGTGATCATAATTACAGCACAATTCCGGTCAAGCTGTCCTTCGGGAGGACCCTAGATGCTTCATTGGCTGACACCGAGGCCGGGGCGAGGGGCGAGGGGCGAGAGGCTCGCGAGCGGGCGTGGGCCGCTGCGCCCGCT
>NW_022900950.1:48548698-48583877 GCF_012274545.1 Fukomys damarensis | reverse complement strand
CGCGATGACCGCCAGCGCTGAGCCCCGAGGGCGACGGCCGGGGGTCGGGGTGGGAGTGATGGTGACCAGCTGCAGACATCCCCGCTGCATCCTGCTGGGGAAGAGGAAAGGGTCGTTTGGAGCCGGCAGCTTCCAGCTACCTGGGGGTCATTTGGAGTTCGGGTGAGCATCTTACACACGCCCAGGTCAATCCGTACACGCACAGGGCGGAGTCCGTGATGTTCGCGCTGTTCGTGCGTACGTACGTGCGCGCGCCCGGCCGGACCGGCTCCCTTCTCTCTTACTTTCCCGCTACCTCTGCGCAGGCTCTGGCCAGGAGGGGGCGCTGTGCGAGTCAAGGGAAGACTCGCTTGCGATCTCCGCTGTCCCTAGGCTGCGGTCGGAGTCGTTTTGTTTTTTTAGTGCTTACATCCAAGAGAAGGAAAATGCGCGTTTCTAAGCCAAGAGCGATCCCGCTTTGGCATGTTTAAACAGTTTTTGTGGGATAGCTATCCATCCAAACATCTCTGTCTCACCTACTGGCTGCATCTCACCCTAAACAAGCAGAAGTGTGCGTCTGTGCCTCAGTTTCTTCATCATTAAAATGGGGACGTTGGACGAACTACTCCAAGGTTCCGTTGTGCCTTGGCGCTTTATGATTGACTAATAGCAGGCCCATGAAACCAGTAGGCCCGCTCACAAGAGGCAGTTCACAATAATGAAAAAAGCCTGGGATTTTGCTAAAAAGTGAACTCTGAAGTAGTGAGAATAACGTTAAAATTAATAAAAGATAAAAGCATAAAGCATCCATCCACTCCAGCTTATGTGCCTTTAGTGCTATATTTAAAAATTTCAAAGGAACGTGAAAGTGGAGAAAGTAGTGAATCTTCACCCATCCCTCAAAGTTTGTTCTTCTTCGCCTCCCTGCTTGCCTCTCACTACCTGGTTTTCTACACCATTTTACACTACCCTTAAATACTTAGGTATGTACCTCAAACAGACTTTTTAAATACATGGTATTGTTTTCCTACCTAACAATTCTGTAGTCTTAACCGGAGAGTCTACTATGGTCTTGCCAGATCATCTTGAAAAGGTCTTTTTACTGTTTTACACCAATGGGGATCAGAGACGCATACATTGCATTGCCCTTCAATTTAGTAGTACTCCTTCATCCCTTTTTTCTCATGCCATTTATTTGTTGAAGAACATGGGTCATTTATCCAGAAGAACATACCTCATTATTACCATGTTCTTCTAATTCGTCTGTATTTATTACAATGTGGTAGTTAGAAGTAAGGCTTAATCCTAGTGCTTTTCAGTCAGACTTTGTCTTTAAAATATGTAATCATAGGCTCTTTTACGTGGAATTTTTAAATGGTCTTAATTTATAAAAGCATCAATAAGTTTATTATTTTCTAATAATTAAGGTAAACCATTAGTAAATAAATCTTCTAAAAATTTTCTTAGACTAAGAATCAAGTTGCTGCTGGGCACAGTAATCCTAGCTCCTTGGGAGGCTGGGACAGGAAGACCACAAGATTGAGGCCAGCTGGACAACCCTGTTTCAAACTAAAAAATCAAGGGCTCAGTTGTAGAGCATCCTTGGGTTCAGCCCACAATGCCACACACACACACGCACACACACACACATGTTGCCCACACAGCTATATATATTGTACTATGTTGATTGTTAATGAAAATTAAACAAACTTAGATCACAAACTAAGCACCACTTAGAATATATAATTACCAGAGCAATGGCTAGAAATAGCAATCTGAATACAAGAAAGTACTGACTCAGTTTTTTAATCACAGCCAGCATTGAACTTTAATGAAGTTTTTGCTAAGTGCTGTATAATACACGAAGCTCTTCACAGGTACCCTTTCACTTGATCTTTTCATAACTGTACAGTGGACTATGCTAGGAAGACAAACAGAAAACTTTTTTCCTTCCATTGTCTTCAAACATGACTCATCTTTTCCCTTCTCTTTCCCTCAATGATATTTTCTAAATATTGCTTATTTTATAAAAATAAATTACATATTGGTCATCACAGTTCAAGTCCATGTGTTTGAAAGTACGATCCCAGTTAAACTTTCAGTCTCCCAGTTTCTGATCCTCTCTGATGTGAGGAGGAGGTAAGAGGCATTGTTTTGCTTGTCGACTTCCTCCTCTCCTCTCCTTTCTGACATTCCTTCCTCCTCCAGTGTGTTAGGAAGATGGGATGTGACGAGGGCTGCTGTCCATTGGTGCCCTCTGTGTGCAATATGCACTATCCTAGTGGGTGCTGTCTTTCTTGGGGTCTGTCAGTTGTTTGGAAGCCCCATAAAGATTTCTGTCCCTGTTGTAGGTGTTATAGGTGTTGCAGGTGCCCTAGCTCTTGTTCCAGCATACTACTCTGCACTTTCTTCCTGTTGGGGTCCTTATTGGGATCCAGCAGTCTTCTGCAGTGTCTGCTTAGCCCAAAGGAAATATGCAGTAGAAAGGTGTTGTTGAATCCAAGGCCTTCCCACTAAGCTACATCCCCAGCCCCTTTTTATTTTTTAATTTTGAGACAAAGTCTCACTAAGCTGCTGAGTTGCCCAGGCTGAACCCAGACTTGTGATCTCCTGCCTCAGCCTCCCAGGGTGTTGGGCTCACAGGCATGTGCCCCCATGCTGTGTTAGAAATGATGCTTTTCCACTACTGCCCTTTTTGCTCACTCAACTCTTGTTGGCTGCTCTAGCCAGTCTCCTAGCTTTTAAATTCCCAAGATGGGAATAAGCAGCAGTCACTGTCCTAAGTGAAAACTGAAACTGCTAGGGACACATTTCAGATTTGTGCAAACACTCTTACCCTCCTGTCCCCACTGCCTCGGTGCACTGTGGAGGCCTGTGAGTTTCTGCAGCGTGGTGTGTCTTGGGTAGGGGAGTGACACACCAGTATCTCCTTCTGGGAGCCACGATTTCCTCTAGCTTGGCTTAGGGGATCAGAGTTGGCTCTTCACAGGAAGGGAAGAAAACATTTCTACTAAGCTGAAAACTCACAACTTCCCTCCCTCTCAGAAATCTCCTGTCTTTTTTATGTAGCCCAGGCAGGATGAGGATCAAAGGACTAGTCTGGTCTTCCTTAGCAAACCCTTGAGCTCAGATTGACATCTGTTTTTGCCATAAACTTGAGAGTTTAGAGGGGCTTATGGCCCAGTCTCAATTTTGAGGCTTAAAGTGAAATTCTGAGACTACTGGAAAAAGACATAGTATATTTTGATACATTTATGACAACTCCATTAGAAAGTAATATTTCAGTTTACTTCTCCAAGGTAGAGCATAACAGACTTCAAGCTTCAGCCTAGGTCTACTTGGCTGCAAAGCCTGTGTTCTTAATTAATGTGATAAACTGCCCCCTAGTTGCACAAACCTGTGAATTAGTGCTAAATTGGCTGCATGTTATTTACTTTTTTTATTTTTTGCTCAATATGTAGTTCTTTTGATCTTAACTAGATATAGGATATACCAAATGTCAGAAGTAGGGTTGTTAATTTATACCTGGTTTTGCTTTGGATTATAAATTTCTAACCAAGAATTTCATTGCAAAAAATTTACAAAAATAGAATTGTAAACGGTGATGTTTCCATTTTCCAGTGAGACCTGGGAAGAATGCGCTCAGAGGGAAACCTGGGAAGAAGCAGCTCTTCACCTGAAAAATGTCCGCTTTGCCTCAGTGGTAAATTCTTTCGTTGAAGAAGAGAATCATCATTATGTTACTATATTAATGAAAGGAGAAGTAGATATGACTCATGAGTCAGAACCAAAGAATGTCGAACCTGAAAAAAACGAAAGTAAGAGAACTGTATATAATAACTCACTTTTCGGACGATGTTGTCAGGAGTATTACGTTGTGTTGCTGTGTGAAAAGAATGAGATTCTCTTCATGTTTGTCCTCGCCTAATTTATATGTTGAAGTCCTAATCCCCAAGGTGATGGTACAAGAGATGGGGCCCGTGGGATGTGGTCCAATCATGAGGGCTTCACCCTCATGAATGGGATTAGTGTCCTTATAAAAGAGACGCCAGGTAGACCCTCAGCCCTTCCTCCACATAAAGATGAAGAGAGAAGGTGGTTGTCTGTGAGACAGGAAATGGGGCATCAGCAAACACTGAAATGGCCTGTGTCTTGGCTTTGCACTTTCAACCTCAAGAACTCTGAGAAAATTTTCTCATCTGTAAGGTATTGTTACAGCAGTCCAAACAGACTAAGATGATATAGATATGTAAATATACTTAAATACTGAGGAACTTGAGAAACCAGACTACTTAGGGTTGGGTCCTGGTCATTCCATTTTGTACTTTGTGGCCTTGGGCAAGTTATTTAATGTCTGGTCCTCTTTTCTCATCTGTGATCATAGTAACTACCTGAGATGGGTTCTCGTAAGAATTAAATGAGTTCATACATACTTATAAGAACTTAGTAAATACAGTAAATGCCAGTAAATCTTTTTTTGTTAGTTTAATTTTTTTTAAGGTAGTGACTTTAAGAAAAATATTTCATGTGTTTCTTCACCCATGAGGGAAAGAGTAAGCCTCCATTTTACAGAGAATGAGTATGCTGATAAAATGAATATGCTGAGTGATTTAATGACAGTAATGTTGCTTTAAGGATTTACAAGTTAGCATCTTTCCTCAGAGTCTCATAAAACTGCAGGAAAAGGAAATAAAATGAAACTATAAAAATTTTTGAAATATGTGAAACTTTATCCAAGTGGTCTCATGTGCTGGAGCTCTCTTCCCCCAAAACATTTAATTTCTTGTTCACTGTGGAAGAATCTTGTCAGCCAACAATACTTGTTGAGTACTTTAAAGACCTAATCACCTCCCTCTAGGCCCCACCTCTTAATTTCCACATCACCACGAAAGGATCAACCTCTGGCATGAGAACCTTTGGGGGACACACTCGGGTCACACCCAGAATAAGCAGTCTGTCTGTTCTGTGTAGTGACGGCCTCTGTGTTGGCTCCTCGGGTCCTAGACCTGGAGAGCCTGCTTCAGTTTACTGTTCACTGCATTCTGCTTTCTGATTGTGATTAGGGGGTTCATCCAGACATCTCATTTGCTGGGAGACAGGATAAACATTTCACAGATAGCTCTCCTGACACCTGCTTAATTCAGCCCGTGCAGTATTATTAGTGTCTGCCTGCCTCCCCCACCACCAGTCCCCTGTTCCTCCTCCTCTTCCCTCTCTCTCTCTCTGTCTTTGTCATTCTCCCTCATTGTCTCTCCCTCATTTGTGCATCCTCACAGTTACTGATCAGCCCTTCCTGTCCTTATTCAATTCCTTGACTTCCCTTTTCCCTCTGACTTCTCAGAGTGAAAATATATACCTGTATTTTATAGGCAGAGAATACTTAGCAAGAGAAATGGTATTTATACTAAG
Organism: Fukomys damarensis; assembly: GCF_012274545.1. NCBI lineage: Eukaryota > Metazoa > Chordata > Mammalia > Rodentia > Bathyergidae > Fukomys > Fukomys damarensis. Next base: position 48,578,489 of record NW_022900950.1, on the reverse strand, counting down.
GTAAAATACGTAAACATAAAGAAACATTTAGAACATAGAGTATATGTCATATAATAATACATAGTATATACTCACCAATCATGAGCATCTGTGCTTTTGTCACTTTGTTTTACAGTACTGGGGCTCAACCCCAGGTCCTTGCACATGCCAGGCAAGCGCTTCACCACTAGCTGTACCCTCAGCCCTAGCATCTGTGCTTTTATGTTGTCTACATTTAAATTATCAAATAAAACAAAAATTTTTCTAGGATTTCACAATTTTTACAATATATTTGCACTGTTAAGGCTTTCTTGTTTCAATGGACTTTTTAAAAATGAGCTCCTTCTTTGTCTTCTATCTAAACAATACCAGGGCCAGGAATTTGGCTCAGTGGTTCTGCTGCCTACCTTCCAAGTTCAAGGTCCTGAGTTTGATCTCTGGTACCAAAAATTTTTTTAAAAAGCAATAAAATATACCAAGGCACAGCCAGGCATGGTGTCCCAAACCTGTAATTCCAGTACCCTGGAAAGCTGAGGCAAGAGGATCATAAGTTCAAGCCCAGCCTGAGTAACTTAGTAACTAAGCAAGACACCCCCCTCTCAAAATTTTTTTTAAAAAAGGTGTGGGGGTACAATCCCCAGTGTACAGTAAAATAAACAAAGGCACAATGATCTTTTCTCTGTACAGCTTCCATTTTTTAAGATGTGGAGGATATCTTTGAAATTTTGTAATCTACTTTATTCTGTAGGTGAAGAAACTTTTATTTTTATAAAGTATAGCCTATAGTATATAAAGTCCTTTACATTTTAAGACAAATATTTAAGTGCACATTGAATAATACTAAATCCAAAGGTTTGTTTTTTTTAATCACCATATGGTCTTTGTAAACTTGGTTTCCTATCCAAATAACACAATGTTTTACGTGATCACCATTTTCTTCTTAAAATCTTCATTCTAAATTCAAATTATACTTGTATAACTAAGTGCTTGCAAAGAAGCATTACTATTGGAGTTTATTTTATTAGCAATAGAGCATTTAAATTTAGTTATTTTTTTCTAAATATTGGTTAGCTTGTCAAAATTAATACCCCTTTTTTTCTGCCAGCCAAACACATGGATTTGATCTCTTTCTTTTCTAGGTTGGGAGTGGGTTCCATGGGAAGAATTTCCTCCACTAGACCAGCTTTTCTGGGCACTGCGTTGTTTAAAGGAGCAAGGCTATGATCCCTTTAAAGAAGATCTGAACCATCTGGTAGGATACAAAGGAAATCATGTCTACATGACCAAGAAGGTTTCTTGATTAAAAATAATAATAAAAACACAAAAATAAGGTCAAGTTAGAGAATGAAAACTATCTACATTTCAGAACAACTCCATATTATCAAAAAAGTTCCATGAGACTAGATTATTTGCATTCTCTTACTATACTCACCACCTCAAGAAAATCTTTCTGGAGTACGTCATTGCATTGTATTTCAGGCACAGAATATATAATAAATAGGGATATTGTGGTTAATCTGCTTTCCATATTTATTTGTAATGTTTGCTGTGTAGTTTGTCATTACAGCTTACTCAGGGTAGAGTGTGATAGGATTTGCTCAGTGTTTCAAATAAGATCCTACTTCAGATAGCATAATGTAGACTTAAACCATTGCCTGTTACAGAATGGATCGTGTTTGGCAATGTTCCTTTTTTATTGTAAGAGAACTGGCAATATATTGTGACAGTCTGTAACTAGTGAGAACAGGCCAGGTCAGCATGCTAAATATTTCCCAGATTTCCAAGGGAGACCCCAAACTAAGCGAAGACAGACAAATCAGCAGGCCAGGTCACTCTGAATGTCTCACACTGCCTGAGATACAGTGTCTTTGTTCGGGCACCAGTCCTCTAAGTGTGGTCTGAAGGACTCCTCAAGAGCTTTTCAGGGTATTAAAGGTCAAAGGTACCTGTTTCTATAATCCTAAAACATCATTTAACTTTTCCACTCTCATGCCTTCATCATACATAGTTTTCTAGAAGCTGCCTGATACATGATATATCAGACAAAATAAAAGCAGATATGAGAATCTAGGTTTCTTCTATTCAGTCAGACATTAAAGAGATTTGCAAAAATTACAGTGACACTTTTCTCACTAATTTTTTAGAAAAATAGTTCTTTTCAAAAAATTATAACAAGCATTAGATTTTCATTTGTAAATGATTAGTGAAAATTTAAGTTAATTTTCAGTTTTTTGTTATTGAGATAGGATTTCATTATTTAGACCAAGCTGACATCAAACTTGCAAACGTCCTGTCTCAACCTCCTAATACATTTTTTAAGGTTTTTTTGTGGGGGGCATACTGAGGATCAAACTCAGGGACATTCTACCACTGAGCTAATCCCCTACCTTTTTTATTTTGCATTTTGAGGGAGGGTCTTGCTATGTAGCCCAGATTGTCCTTGAACTTGTGATTCTCCTGCCTCAGCCTCCTGAATAGCTGATATCATAGGTGTGTGCCACCATGCTTGGCCAGTTTTAATTTCTAATATAAATGTCACTAGATAAAACCCTATGATAACAAAAATCTCTTTGTAATTTTGTAATACAGTTCTTCCGGGAAGATAAAAGGCACACCAGGAGTCTCAGAGGCAAGGTGTAGAATACGCTTTATTCTTAGCACTGGTGGGTCAGTCTGGGTTCACACACCAAGAGACTGACCCCACCTTGAGGTTGAGCAGGGCAGGTTATGCTGGAGGGGAGGGGCTGGCAGGAGTTACAAAGGTACAAGTCATACAGGCTCAGCAAATTCACTGGTTATTAGGCATTACAGACAGCAAGCTCGGCTCAGAGTTACACCTCTTTTACATTTGTTGTGGGGGCGGGGTAACAAAACTGTTAGAGAAGAAAGAAAATTTCTGAGATGTTTCAGAGGAAGTGCTGGGCTAGGCAAGCCTGAACATATTGAGGGAATGGGGACAAACTTCTCTATATGTCTGGCTTTAACTGCAGAGAGGCACATTCCCCCTTCAATCCCATTTCCAGGCCTGAGGGTCTGCCTTCACATCACCTGTGCATGAGAAGCACACATATTTCTTCACAGTTAACAGGCTGGGAGCAAACTACCAGACATCTTGGGTATCAATAATGCAAACCATTGAGTCTCTACAAGGAAACAAATTTCTAAGGTTTCCTGTTGAAGAAAATGGGCCAGCTCATTCATTCTGTGATAAGAGTCAATGAGGAAAAGGCTTCTGATCAAGGTCTAACAGCCCATTGATGTGTGCATACAGCCAGCTGCCAAAAGTGGAGGCAAGCAGCTTGTACCTCTGAGCGATTTTCTCCAAGGAGACCTTACAGTGAGGGCACAGGCAGGTGTGCAATATCCGGCAATCCCAGCCATCTGGAAGTGAAAGATGCCTGTGTTCCATATCTGTAGACAGAGCTGCTCAGCCATGTGGATTAAGGTCTCATCCAAGCCAACCATAAGGACTAGCTTTCCGTTTCGATGTAGTCATTGCTGATCTTCCCTTCCTAGTTGTTCAGCTTGCTGTGAGCTCCCCATTAACTCCAGCATGCCGGGGACCATGGATACCGTCATTGTGATGAGTGGCATCTGCTGCTATCTCCCCCACCCCTCCTTTTTTGGAGACAGGGTCTCACTATGTAGTTCAGGCTGGTCTTAAATTCACTGTGTAGCCAGGCTGGCCTCAAACTCATAGGAATTCTCCTGCCTCAGCCTCTGGTGTACACATATGCACTTACTTCTTTTGGATATGGAGCTAGGAGTGAAAATGATGGGCTGTTAGTACACATTTCTTTTTATAGAGATTTTTAATATGTTTGATTTATAAGCTCCTGCTTCAGGGGCTGGGGATTTAGCTCAGTAGCTCTGGCACCTGTCTCGCAAGCACAAGGCCCCAAGTTCAATCCCAGGTACCAAAAAAAAAACACACCCAAAAATAAGATCCTGCTTTTCTGCTGGGGGTATTTATAACATATGGAATATAAATCCTATTAACCTACTCCCTCAACCCCCTGTCCAAATTCTGAAGTACACTCAGACCTAAAGGTTCTGGAGTAGAGTTTATGGAGCTGCAAACATAAATGCAAAGTTAGCATGCATACAGCAATTTGATTTCTTTTTTCCAATCCACTACCCCAAAAGGCTCATTAGAAGTAACCTGTATATTTACTAGTCCCTATTTTGGGGGGTGTACTTGTTAAGATAGTTGTCGCGAGCCGGTGACACAGAGCACTGTCCAGCAGTGTCTCAAACCTGAAAGAGCATCGGGTGGAGATGGGGCCAGGAGAGAAAGAAGGACGCAAAGACAGGAGTCTGATGCGACGTTTATTATAGGTAGGCATCAGACTTTTAAAGCAAAAAACCACAAACATATGAGGAAGTAGGCTTAACCACAAACTATTATGGGCTAGAATCACCATGACAATCTTAACTGCTGATTTACAAGAATAAAGAACTCATATCAAGAAACAGAAACTTAACTCAAGAAAAGGAAACAACTTACAAGATGGATGAACTTAACAAAATGGAGTTCTAAAGCTAACAATTCTTGCAACTAATAATCATGATTCCCACAGATAGTCTCTTTATTTTTGTTTGTAATTGAAAACTAGTGAAGAAATGCTAAGATTCTCAGATAGTCAATGCAGTCACTGAAAAGGCCTCAGGATACTGAGAGCAAAGCAGCATAAGGCCTCACAAGGAGATCCTTGTGAGCTCGCAGTGAGCAAGTTCTTGAATCCATCTTCCAACAAACTAGCCAGGTGCTTCCAATACTCAGTGCTTGTGGTCACACTTTGAGACATGCCATTTTCAAGTTTAACCAATGTGGCCATTGTGCTTTGCTTGAGTCTGACATCCTTAATATGAGGTGTGCTTTTCCTATGGGCAACTATAGGTTACAAACATATTATTTTATTTATTTATTTCATTTTTCCGGTTTTTTGAGACAGGGTCTGTCTATGTAGTTGAGACTGACCTGGAGGTCACTATGTAGTCCATACTGGTCTCAAACTCACAGCAACCCTCCTGCCTCAGCCTCCTGAGTGCTGGGATTACAGGCGTGCGCCACCATGCCCAGCACAAGCATATTATTTTAGAGTTGGTACATTTTGGAATGGAATTCTGTATCATATAAACCTGACCAAGTATCAACATTACAACTTGCACTTCATCAAAATGAAACCCTAATGTTACACGCTAAGGAGGGACACAGTATTCTGTGTGTATAAAACCTACAAAGGGTAGAAAAAAGGTTGAGTCTAAAAGCAATTCATAGCAATACCTGAGGGTACTTTCATACCAATCTATAGCAAGTGTTTTAGATGACAGGAAAATGAGTAATGCTGGATTGTGACTATATGATTTTGTTGTAAGAGAATAAAAACACTTTGCCTGTGAACTATTGTGATAGCCAACCTGACTCATTTGTGTAGTCAAGTGATCCCTGGCGATCCCCCCATCCCCCCCTTGGGAGCCCCTCAATTAATGTCTGACAGACTGCCTCACCCTGTGTGTCTGCAACTGTGTTATCTTTACAACCTTGTAAACAGGACACTCTGCACCTGTGTGATATTTTGTTTCAACTAAACTGTGTGAAACGTCCTCTGACCACCTCTAGTTTAGCAGTCCTTCCCCTGTGAAATTCTGCTTGCTGTTCCCCTCCCCCTGACCCGCAGTCTTCCCCAATTAGAAGAGCCCCTTAAAAAGACAGCCCATTTGCCCATCCATTGGAAACTGGATAAAGATGTGGTTTTTCTATAAAATGGAATACTACTCAGCCATAAAGAATGAGAAAATAGATTCATTCATAGGAAAATGAATACATATTGAAGATATACTCCTAAGTGAAATAAATAAGTCACACATGTGTAAATACTGAATAGTTTCTCTGGTGTGAATAATCTGCAATAATACAGAAGATCCTGATAAGATTACTAACATTTTGAAAAGGGAAGAAAGGAGCTAAAGGTGTAGGGAAGGTGGGATGAGTAGGGGAAGGGTAATAAGGGAAAAGAAAAAAATGTGAGATAATGAAAAGATGGAAATAAAGTGTTTATAGATGGGGAGGGGAGGAGGGGGTGAAGTGAGGGCAGGGATAAGGGGAAAAAATGAGAATCAAGTCTTGTTATGTGGAGGTACAAGATCCCAACAATGAATGTAACTGTACTGTATCCCTAAAATGTACCAATAAACTCAATTAAAGCTGAAAAAAAATAGGACCACAAAAAAAGACCTCTTAGCCACTTTTTTTCCTAGTTGTGAGCTGCTTTCAAACACCAGCTGACAATGAAGGACTCAAGTTTGGCTGGTGGCACTGTTCTATAACCTCTCTCGATTAAGTATAACACTATAATATTGGACACATTTATTTTCCTTTCAAACAGATTCTTTTCCAACTTGCAGCACACAATAGAATTTTTAAAAAGTCAGGCATATTCATTTTGATAAAAAGAATGCCAGGGAATACCAAACTTTTCCTTTAAGTACCCCAGCTCAAAGAATGAATCTTTCATTGTGGGAAAATTAGCACTCCAAGAGCCTGATGTTACTTATTTTCATTTTTAATATTTATGAAAACTATGTATTGTACTTCATGAAAGACTGATGTGTTTTGGCTATAAAAACTTTTTTCTCATAGGATAGTTTTAATCATAATAAATACTCTGTCTCTGAATATCTTTCTGGTCTCTGCCAACCCTTGGGATGTTTTTTCTTTTGTTGAGAAACAAAAGTGTTGTAATAATTGTTGAAATTGGAACTCCGTTCCTTGTATTTTCTTTCCCTTTTTTACTATACTTGCCAATATCCAGATTCAAATTATGTATGTGCTTATTATGATGTGTCTCTCCTTCTGCCCCTCTGCTTCATAGATGCCAGGAAGGCAGACTCAGTGTATTAGGTAATACTTACAAGAGCTTGCAGGGCTGGGCCAAGGCTCTTCAAAAGACTGCACATGCTCTGAATCAGATTTAACTTAGAACAGAGATTTTCAATATTGGCCTACAGTGGCCACTCACTGAGTCAAATGTACAAGAGTCCCTGCACTAGAGATCTGAAGGATCCAGCCAAAGACCTGGAGCCCACAGCAACGTCCCTTCAAAGTCTGCATCGGGGCCAAAGGATGTGCAATGGAAGGCCTAGGGGTCTGTACCAGGGGCTCAAAGGGGGTCCAGCACTACAAACTAAAGAGTCTTCTCCAGCAGGCCAAAAGGCCAGTGCTGGAAACAAGAATCTGTGCAAAAAAGCCGGAAGACCATGACCCAAAGGTAAAGGCAAAGACCAGAGCGCCTCTGAAGAAAACAGCTGAAGCTCCTCTGGGGAAAATCAGCTGAAACAAAGTTCTTCCAAGGAAAATCAGCAGAATCCTTTCCCTTTTCTACCATTCTGACATTCTACCATTCCACTCCTTAAAGTGGATCTTCCACACCCAGAACCATGCTGACTTAATTCAGGGTGTTCCCCACTCAAGTTGACAATCAATTACTATCACCCTCACTTTTACTCAATGCTCTGTCCTAAGTATGTAACACAGTGCCTGACTCAAACAGGTATGGAGGTGCTCAAAGACAATAAATGAATGGAGCATGAATGATAGCTGGGAGGGCACTAAGTTACATAAGGTATGGCAAACACTCTTCCTCACTGAACCTACGTTCGGCCTACGAGGGCTTTTCAACACAGCAACCAGCACCAACCATTGGGAAATGGTACATAACAAATCTATTCCATATACCTGGACTATACAATTTTGAAGGTCTTTAATGTTAATAATCAGATTCCATGCATCAAAAGATAAGATAGCTAAAACATTCAAAAAGGGACTTTTACACTAAAGATTTTGGGAAAGTATACCTTTTTTAAATCTTTTTTTTTTTTTGTACTGGAGATCGAACTCTGGTCCTTGTGCTTATGAGGCAGCAGAACCACTGAGCTAAATCCCCCCCCCTTTAAAGTATGCCTTATTTAAAGGATTCAATAATAACCTATCTTGAGCAACCAAACTTCCCCTGAAAGGACCATAAAATTAGTTGTGGATTACCTCAATAGATGGCAGGAAAAAAATGACAAATAAATCCAATGTCTATTCGTGATATTAAAAAAACTCTGGAGAAAACAGGAATAAAACATCTTTATCTTGGACTGGGGATTTAGTTCAGTGGTTCTACCACCTGCTTCAAAGGTGCAAGGTCCTGAGTTTGATACCCAGTACCAAAAAAAAAAAAAAAAAGATCTTTATCTCAACCTGATAAAAGCTGTCCATGACAAACCAGTGGCCAATATCAAGCTAAATGGAGAGAAGCTAAAAGTTTTCCCCTCTAAAAATCAAGGATAAGGATGTCTGCTATCAAAACTTCTGTTCAAAATTCTTCTCAAAACATTAGCTGAAGCAATAGATAAGAGAAAGAAAGAAAATGGATATGGATAGGAAAGGAGGAAGTTAAATTATCATTATTTGGTGATGACATGATTCTCCACATAAAAGATCCCAAAAACTCCTAGAAGTAATATTCAAATTCAGTAGTGTAGCAGGATACAAAGTCAACATTGAAAATTCAATAGCAATCCTGTACACCAATAGCAAACTGACTGAGAGGGAAATCAGGGAAACAATACCCTTCACAATAGCATCAAGGAAAACAAAATACATAGGAATTAACCTAATCAAGGAAGTGAAAGACTTTTAGAAAGAAAATTACAGTTCTCTGAAGAAGGAAATTGAAAAGGATAACACAAAATGGAAAGATATCCCCTGCTCTTGGATAGGCAGAACCAATATATTGAAATGGTCATACTTCCAAAACTGTTATATAGATTTAATTCAATCCCAATCAAAATACCAATAATATTCCTTACAGAACCAAAAAAAAAAGTAATCCTAAAATTGACATGGAACTAGAAGAGATCTAGAATAAGAAAAGCAATTCTGGGCAAAGGAAAGAGAGAAAACAATCCCAATCTTCAACTTTTACTACTAAGCTACAGTGATAAAAACAGCATGCTATTGGCAAAAAACCCAAAAAACAAAAACAGATGAATGGATCAATGGAACAGACTAGAAGATACAGAAGCAACTTCAGGCACACTTAATTATCTTTGACAACGGAACCAAGTCCTTTTGCCGGAGGGAAGGTGACCTCTTTAACAAATGGTAATGGGAAAATTGGTTCTCTACATGCTGAATGTTGAACCTAGACCCATATCTCTCACCATGCATTAAACTAAAATCAATATGGATCAAAGATCTAAAATTAGAAGTGTTTCTGTCTAATTTTAGATCTTTGATCCATTTTGATTTTAACTTAATGAAATTCCATCTGATTCAGCTATTCCCCTTCTAGGTATCTTTCCCAAATAGTAAGACATCATACCCAGTAATATATGCATATCCATATTTATAGCAGCATAATTCATAATAGCTAAATCTCACAAACAGTCCATATGTCCATCAACAGATGAATAAAGAAAATGTGGTATTTATACACAATGGAGCACTACACTGCCATAAAGGCTAAACTGAGTCATTTGTAAAAAAATGGATGCACCTTGAAATAATTGTGAAGTAACTCAGACACACAAGCTTAATATTGTATTCTATCTCTTATATGAGAAACTTGGCATTGTAAACCAATTTGGACAATGTATCTAAAAGTGTACTTTGACTTAGTATGATTAACATGTTTTATATGTTGTCTTATTGTTCTGACTTTCAATCTGTATATATGATAATTAACTTTATACAGCCTTATACATAAATGAGCCTGATACTGGAAAAATAAAAGGGGGTTGGAGAGAGGCCAGAGGGGCTATGAGGGGGGGAATTGAAATGTGTTGTGCATACGTACCAATTTCCTACAGTGAATATAATCATTTTGTACTGCAAACATGTGCTAATAAAAATGAAAATAGAAATAAATCAGTTGTTACAAAGAAAATCATTTTTCCATGCAAATATTATAATTAGGGAGATATCACTAACCAAATGTTTGGTCTCCTAAGATTTTGGTCTCATAAGAATTGCTTAAAAAACAAAACAATACCCTTCAGTTAAAAGTGTTAACTTTTTGAAGATGCAATAAATTTTGCTACTTGAAACACTGATTAGCCATTCAGTAAAATGAGGATATACAAGGGACCTCAATAAGAAAATGTATTACAAACTGAGTTTAAAATAAAAAGGTACTTCACCAGGATAAATAACTCAAACATTCATTTAATGGTCTATGTGGGCTGTTAGCTGGTTTTCATGTGAACTGTGTTCCACCAGTTCTACTGTTCTTCAGTATGTGATTGTATTTGGAGATAGGGCTTTGAAAAAGATGAAGTTAAAATTAGGCAGAAAGGGGCTAAAGGTGTAGGGAAAGTGGGAAGGGTAGGGGACAGCTAATAAGGGAAAAGAAAAACATGAGAAAATGAAACAATGGAAATGAAGTGTTTGTAAATGGGGAGGGGAGTAGGGGATGAAGGGAGGGCAGGGACAAGGGGAAAAAATGAGAACCAAGACCTGTCATGTAAAGGTACAAGATCCCAATAATGAATGTAACTGTACTGTATACCTAAAATGTACCAATTAACTCAATGAGGAAAAAAAAAATTAGACTATCAGGGTGAGCCCTGCTCCAAATCATAATCTGTCTTATAAAAAGGAAATCTGAGGGCCGGGGATTTAGCTCAGTGTTTCGGTGGCCTGCCTTGCAAGCACAAGGACCTGAATTCAATCCCCAGTATCAAAAATAAAAATAAAAATAAATAAATAAAAAGGAAATTTGGACAAATGGAGAGATGCATGTGTTCAGAAAAAAAAGATCATAGGAAGACATAGCAAGGAGGCCATCTACAAAACCACCTCAGAAGAAACTAACCCTTCTGACATCTTGATCTCACATTTCTGGCCTTCAGAACAGTGAGAAAACAAATTTCTATTGCTGAAGATCATCCAGCCGGTCATACTTTATTATGGCAGACTTAGCAAACTAATACAGATGGTCTAAATCTCACAGCTGTATTCAGAATACTGCGATGGAATCAACAAAGGTTCACTGGTGAGGTCCTACACCTACTTCCATGTCAGTCGTCCTGAATTAGTTTTGGAAGCATCAAAGGTATATTCTAAAAGAGGCCAACTTTTCCCTGGCATTTTAAAACAAGCTGTGTGTATTTATGTGTGTGTGTGATGGGGAACAGATGTGAAGAACAAAGGTTTTTTAAAAAATATGAAACATTTTAAACATCCCAGAAATAAAAAATAGTACAATGAATTTCCATACCTATCAGCCATCTGACAAGTACTGATTTGTTTCATTTCTTTCCACACTCCCTCCTTCCTTAGCTATTTTAAATGCCTGTTTTAAATAAGTTGTTATTTTCACTGCATAGTATTATGGAATTTATGTATATTGGAATGCCACTAACGCCAATTCATAGTGATTAATACAAAGACATTAACTATGAGAAAGAAAATTAAAACTCTTGACCAAACTGATTTTATGACTTATTCAAGTTATCAGTGTAAAACACAATTTTATTCCTGGGAAGCTGAAAGCCAAGTACTATTCTATGTTGTTTCTCCACATTGACAGTTTCCAAATCCATTTTGCATTTTTTCATTAATATGATGCATACACCATTCTTTTTAAAGTTCAGGATTAAGTACATTCAGAATTATTCAAGCACCATCTAATTTTAAAATGTTTTTGCTGCATCCAAAAGCAACCTATTACCTGTTAGTGTCACTGCCCCCTCACCCATCCCTCTCATTCCCTGAAATCACTGATCTTCTAGCTCTAGACTTGTCTACCCTGGACATTTCATTAAATTGAATCGCACATGGCTGTGTAGGTCTTGCTTCTTTCACTTAGCCTAATGTTCTCTAGGTTTACCCATGTTGTTAAATGTATAAATGTTTGTTTTTTGGTACCAGGTATCAAACTAGGGACCTTGTGCTTGCGAGGCAGGGAGCAGAACCGCTAAGCTAAATCCCCAGCCCACGGGATCATATAGTTTTAACTAGGTTTAATTTTTGAGGACCGGCCAAGTTTATCAAAGTGACTGCTCCACTTCATAGCAACGTATGAGGGTTCTGATTTATCCAGATCTGGCCAACAATTGTCTTTATTATAGCACTTTTGTGTAATTCATCTGCAAAACATTTTTCATTTTCTCGTGTTGAAACGCCACACCCATTAAATGCTAACTGCCCACTTCCACTCCCCCAGGTCCTACGAGCCACCTTTTCATTTTGTCTCTGACTACTCTTAGTAATCTCATACAAGTGAAATCATATAGTAGATCTGTCTATGACTTTACTTCTATAATGTTCTTAAGGTTCGTCCAAATATATAGTTTCTTGTCTCAGAATTTTTTTTTTAGGCTAATATTCCACTGTATCTGTAAACCACATTTTATCCGTTCATCCATCCATCAAGGGACACTTGGGTTGCCTCTACCATTGGCTTTTTGTTCGAGACAGTCTCACTGTGCAGCCCAGGATGGTCTTAGCTTCCCAAGTGCTGGGACTATACGTGTACCAGCTTTCACATTTTGACTATTGTAAAGACAGATGCTCCGGACTTATAATGTTATATCCTGGTGAACCCAGCATAATTTGAAATACTGTACATGAAAAATGTAATGAATATATCCAACCTACTGAACATCAGTTTAAAACATAATAGCAAACAGAATAGTCCCTGGGCCAGGGATTTAGCTTAATGGCACCGTGTCTGCCTTGAAAGCTCATGGTCCAGAGTTCAACCCCTGGTACCAAAAAAAATAGAATAGTCCCTAACCCACTGATTTTAAGGTAAAAAGATTAGCCTAGGTTATCCATTGGGCCTCGTATAATCAAAAGGATTTTTTTTTTTTTAACAGGAAAGAGGTTTAATTACAGGTTTTGTGTTTTTTTTTGCAGTACCAAGAATTAAATTTAGGACCCTGCATTTGTGAGGGAGGTGATTGCACCAGAGCTAAATCTCTGGCCCCCAAGAGGTTTAATTAGAGAAAATGGTAAGACTAGCTCAAGTTGCTGACAAAGATCAAACCAGCCCTTAACAAAGAAGAGTAAGAAAATTAGGAGACAGAAAATTGAGGCTTGGGCTTGAGAAGCCAACAAGTTCAGGCCAGCCCTTAATAAAGCAAAGTAATGAGAATAGCAAAGGGCTCCAGATTGACTAGAGGGGGCACACTGCAGATCAGCCTGGCCCCACAAGGTTTTCTAACCTGGAAAATGTGGGCAACAATGTCAGTGATGAATCATGAGAAATTTTTAAATTTGGAGCCCAGAGCCACAGAACTAAGGCAACCTTCAGAATCTTGGAAAAAGGAGGAAACACTCTCTGCCAGAGCCTCACTTTGGATTTAGCCTAATGAAACCCATTTTGGACTTCGGACCTACAAAACTGTAGGATAAATTTATGTTGTCGTAAGCCAACAGGTCTATGGTAACTTGTTCTCACAGCTAGTACTGTGACACAGCTAGTACAGACAGGGCAAGGTTTTTAAAATTAGATATTATGTTCTCCGTTCACAAATATAAACCTAGAAAGTGATATGTTAAATGCCTTTAATTCCATGCATTGTTGTAAGATTGATTTAACTTCTAACTTTTCAAAGGTCAACAATCATCAAAATGGAAAAACAAGACAGAAAAATGGAATTCTCAACTCATTTGAACAAAAAATACAGCAGCATCTTAGGTAAAAATTTAAAATTATATGTGGATTTTTTAAAAGAAAAAGAATCTATACTGAAATGTTAACTGGCAGTAATTCCACATGGAATGCTGAAATTTTTATTTATGCTTTTAGTATATTTCCTAAATGTTTCAAAATGGATATCATGTTTTAAATAAGGAAAAAAAAAAGTGATAGTCTAAAACTGATAAATCAAAAAATACCGTATAAGGGACCAGGGATTTAGCTCAGTGGTTCCACCGCCTGCCTTGCAAGTGCAAGGACCAGAGTTCAATCCCCACTCCCCGAAAAAAAGAAATACTGTATACACATACTATTTAAACATGGAAGTGCCAGAAGTTAAAAGTGATTCATTCAGGGAAACTGCAGTAAGAGGGAAAAAACTGGAAGAAATGGGTGTGCTGGCTCATGCCTGCAATGCTAGCACTCAGAAGGCTGAGGCAGGTATTGCTAAACAAAAAGAGGAAGAGAAGGAATGTGTGAGGGAAGCAGGTGATTGCTTTCTAAAATCTTTCATACAATGAATCCTTAAAAGCAGACATACGTTTTATTCAATTATTTTAACTTTTTTTAAAAAAAGAATTAAAGAGTGTGGGCCAGAGAAACCTGTTAGCTGTGATTACTAGTTCAAATACTCATTACATCACATGCATTCTCACTCCAGATTCTATTTAAGTAACAAAAATGCAAATGGTTTACAGAAATAATGTCCTACCTACATTGAGGGTATATTTAAATTAAAAAAAGAAATACACAAACAGGAGCAAATTTATTTACAAGTTATAATAATTACAAATAGTACAAACTAAGATAGGTTCTTCTGTTCCTGCAACAGAAGCCAAAAGACTTCACTTTCAAATGAGTTTTTATTCTGAAATATGACAAATATTCAGTAATTCACTGCCCTGTTTTAAAAAATAATTCCTGGAAGCCCATTAATGATATATGCAAGGGTTGTGTCCCTCAAATCTTATTTTTCAGAGCTGTGCAAATGCATCACAACAGGAACAGAACAGGGCAGAAAGTACTGAACTACTGAATAAATTTTGACTAATCCCCAAACATTTGCCTGGAGGATTAAAACTAAAACCACGATTTGGGGCTTTACAAAGTAAATCCACTTTGATTTTTAATGGGCAGCACAATTACATCACAGCCAGTATTTATGTGGCTACTCCATCAGTATGCCTTTGCAGTTTACTCCTTGCTACTGTATAAGAAATAGAATTCTATGGTCTTCAGTTCTGTAGGCTGTCGCACATATTTTATTTTTTTGTGTTTTTTTGGTACCGGGGATTGAACTCGGGACCTTGCACTTGTGAGGCAGGCGGTAGCACACACTACTGAGCTAAATTCCTAGCCCTCACATGTTTAATCAGAATCACTACTACTGCTTGAGGAGTCTGTTGACATAACCTCTACATCATCTTCATTTTCTTTATTATGCCCAGGAGGTTCCAACAAAAAGTCATTACTGTGGTTTGGTGGTAACATATTCACTGACATATCATTTGACTGCCATGGATACTGTGGAGCAAGGACATCTGGAGAAAAGAAAGAAGCATATCAGAGAATAGTTTTCTAAGTAATCTACTTAATTATTCTTTCCTTTTTATAAATAATTTTAACTAAAAAAAATTTTTTGTGGTCCTGGGGATCAAATCCAGGATTTCATACATGTGAAGCATGCACTTTATCACTGGGATACATCTGCAGCCCTTGAAGTAAGTTTTTTTAAGGTTACAAATAAAAATATTTATTTGGCCAAATTAAGGAAGGTCAAAATAAGAAAAGGTCAAGGAATGAAACGTATATTTTAGCAAATAGGAAGTTATTTTATACATATAAAAAACCACACTACCCTAAGAAACTATAGTCTCAATAAGTTTGCTTTTGTAAGGTACATATAAGCTACCATACATGATAAGACAAGTTGACTAGTAATGTATGATAAAAAGTATCATATAAAAAAATTCCAGACCAAGAGAAGGCAGATTTCTAAAGTTATATGAGGGTAGAGGGGGTGAAGGGAGGGCAGGGGTAAGGGGAAAAAATGAGAACCAAGATCTGTCATGTAAAGGTACAAAATCCCAATGATGAATGTAACTGTACTGTAAACCTAAAATGTACCAATAAACAATGAGAAAAATAAATAAATATTTGGATTGAAAAAGCAAAAAAAAAAAGAGTTATATGGTATTATCTAGATAGATGTGCCAGTTGGTTCATATCTATCCTTCTTCCTGGATCTGGAAACCATGTCTCGTCCACCAGCTTCCACAATGTCAAGCTTTTAACAGCAGAAGGCACTGATGGGAGCCTGCAGTAGGATGGTCCTCATTTCTTAGCTCAGGTGTTTTTTATAGTCACTCCTGAAGGGCTAATTGGTATTCAAATCATCAAGTGGGCTCTTCTCTCAGAAACATCTGTAGCATCCCTGAGGATGGGTTCCTAGTCAGTTTCATTATAATCCCAAAAGGTGGCTGTCCAGTAAATCTCCCTAGAATCCCAGTGCATAATTTCCTGCTTGTCGGCACTGGCCTCTGATACCTCATCTTCTCTGACATGGGAGTTGCCATGGCTACCCCCATTCCAGGTTTGGGAGTGGAAAGGATCCCTTTCTAGTCTGTCCTCACCTTGGGTCCCTTGCCCTTGCCTAAGTGTAGTAGCAGCTCTCCATATCCATTACTACTGTACTTTAAAAAAAAAAGTTTTTGCCCCTTAGTAAGTATACTGTTACCAGTTAATAATTATTTCAATTTTCCTGTTCAAATGACTGGTATGGTGTGTCTATTGATTAGATTGAAAATGGCATAGAATTCAGTATAATCACAATGAAAATGATGAAAAATATCAAAGGAAATTAACGTATATGCACACTGAGACCCCCAGTATCTACTTTAGGTAGCTAAGAGAAATGATATGTACAAAGTATTTTTAAATAACACAAGGCTATGCTTAACATGTAATGTCAAGCAAAATATAGACCATATTTTAACAATGTAAAAGTACAGGAATAAAAAGAAAATAAGCTACAATATTTAAAGTTACTACTTCAGAATGTAATTTTTTTTCCTTTTATGTATCTTACAAATGTTCCAATGTCCTATCATAACAAATTACCTACAAAATGTTAATTATTTATATAGCATGCTTCACAATTGCAAAAATGTGGGGTTTAAAGCAGGAAAAAAAAGCATGGGACAAGCCCAATGCCTGAGGAATATGGTGGAATATTAATAAGGAAGATAAAAAGCAGTTTTATCTAATTTCATAACCTTCATTCGGAATTCTTTAAAGGGAGTAACCAGAAAGCAGGATATACTAACTAGCAGAGAACCTAGCTATTAAGATAAGTTGGCTCTGGAATTTCAAATATTTAATTCCCAAAAGCTCATCACTGTCATCTAAATCTTAGTTTGCTTGGAAACATTCTTCTCATCATTACCTGGTAGTCTACCAGCTGCAAGGGCATCCCCTGGTAAATGACCATTCACACCATTTGTGGAAGGATTATTCATCTGACCCAGCAATCCACTTCTCATCTCTAAATCAGTTGGGTACGGTCTTCGTGGGTCTCCTAAACCATAAAGACTGCTTTTAGGTCAATCATATTTAACAACAAAAAGCATCAATGTTCTTCGAAGTACTGATTTTCTTTGGTGCACACTGAAAAACTCAAGCTACATTTTAAATTTTGGAATATGAAACTCATCACTTGTTTTTAACTGTATAATGTATTAATTTTAAAAATACATGTACTTTTATTCTCAATCATCCCAAGAATACAGCATAAAACAAAAAGTTATTTTGCAAACATTTCAAATGACAATTTTAGAAAATTATGATTTCAATTCTTCTAACTGAATTCCATTTTTAATTTATATTTATTTTATTTTATTTTTTGGTACCAGGAATCAAACTCGGGACCTTGCACTTGTGAGGCAGGCAGCAGCACCACTGAGCTAAATCCCCTGCGCTTAATTCCATTTTTTTAGTAAGAAAAATAACAATGATCAGGACACTTATAAGATATAAAGGAATGGAATGTTTACTGAAAGTTATCTAAATTAAAACCTTTTCTAACCAACCTTTTTGTTCTTGTCAAAAGATTAATTCCTGTAATTTTCTAGTGGCTATCAGGAGTGGGCATTCTCATTCCCATCACGAAAACAAACTAAACAGCAGCTTGGCGCTGAAAAAACATGGCCAGGTTTGGACCAACTTTACAGTAACGTTTCTCACCAACTCCAGATTACTCACCTCTAAACCTGTAGTTCTCTCCTTAGTACTTTTAGCGATAGTATTATCGATAGTAAAATCCACCATCAGGAGTGATGGAGCTGAGATAATTCTCACTCCTCCCAATAGGCTACTGTTCCACATTAGGTTTCCTGCCTTTTATTTTATTCACTGTGAATGCAGTTAGAAGATTGTTTCTCTCTTTGCTATTATTTCTAATCCTCCCAGCTCTTCCTGGGCCTGTGTGTTTGCTGTTGGGTGCCAAGCACTTTGTCTAAATGTCGCATCTAAAGCACTGGGACTGTGTGCTTCTCAGGTTCCACCATTTGTGGAAAGCCTAATGGCCCTAAGAGTTGGCTTCTGGCCAATTTTTTTTTTTTTTAAAGGAAAGAAACAATAGTCCCTAGTGCCACTGACTTTGTAGCAAACCAAATTTATAAAAACCATGGCATATATCATCACTCATAAGACATTAAAGATGTAAAAGTATTTTTATTAGTAGATGAGATGTTTCTAAAATATATATTCTATATTTGAATCTTTTGTATATAGAAACCTAAGAATTTTAAAGCTACATATAAAAGAGGGGCTGGGGATTTTGCTCAGTGGTGCCTTTGCTTGACTCACAAGCAAAAGGTCCTAAGTTCGATCCCTGGCGCACATAACACACACACACACACACAAAACTCTCTATATAAAAATGTACTTTTACCTGGAACCCAGGTCAGTGGTGCGCACACAGCATTACTTGCACTAATCCTATGTGCATACTTAATTATTTCTTCAGATGAGATAGCACCTGAGAGAGTTAAAAACAGTTTAAGTTTAGTCTAATAAACATACAAGTTTAGAAGGCATGCATCGTCACACAGTATACTTAATTTTATTTGCTTTCTTTTCCTTTGATACAGGGTTTCTCTATGCAACTCAGGCTGGCCTTAAACCAGAGATCCTCTTGTCTCAATCTCCAGAGTGCTGGGATTACAGGACTGAACCACTACACATAGCTAATTTTAAATTACCTGAAAATAGGATAATTTCAGCCACTTACCTTCCCCAACAATACCTCCATATATATTGTAAACCTAAACTGTATGTATTTCCAAACTGAAGATGACACTCATTCAACAAAATCAGACGAAATAAAGAAACATTATTTAGGAAGCTAGTATACTGCTCAAAACTCTCACTCAATAACTACCATTAAATACTATTACTCTTCAGAAGCAATAGTAAGTAAAACAAAGAAAACAATGTTTTATTTACCAGTGGCATCCAAGTTATGAAATCAGCAGTCTACACTATTCTGTGTGATTAACATGGCCTAGGATCTCAACAGAGCTCAAGATGCATACAATGTATTCATTAGGTTAAAAAAAAAGCTGTTGAATATGCATAGTGTGACTAATTTTTTGCTTTAAAATATACGTACAGGGCCAGGGATTTAGTTCAGTGGTGCCCTTGCCTGCCTCGCAGGCGCTAAGTCCTGAATTCGATTCCCGGTACCAAAAAAATAAAATATATGTACATATGGGTATTTTTATTTTTATTATATACATATTCTCAAATCCAGAAAAAAATAAAAGAACATACAAACATTGGTAGTAGTTACCTCCAAGGAGCGAGAACAGATTTTTTTTTAATGATTGATTTTTCTTTAGATTTGTCTCAATGTAACAAAATACTGTGTATAAAGAGCATAAAGTATTTGAGGGTTAGTAACAAAACAAAAACAGTTTTAGATTTCAAATAGCTGCCTTAGTCATCTCTCCTAGAGACCCATTTACTGCTACAGAAGCCAAGTTCATCTCTCAGAGGATATTAGCTATTTTTCATATTTAACAATCAAAAAGTAGGTTCCCAAAGAAACAGGAAAGAGAAAAGAAAATGAAAGAATTTAAGATAATAACTAAAAGTAATTCAAATCTACAAGTCACTTTTTAATTACAATTCCATTTTTAGTATGCAAAATGAAAGACCCAATAAGATTATAACGTAAGCCTTTTAACAAGAAGAGCAGGACAGGAAGGCATGCTGGGTCTCTGAGCCTCTCAATGTGCTCAATATCCCAAAGTATTTCTAGTACTGATTTTATGATGTTCTTATCCCAGTTTAGTTGTCCAAGGGACATTCTCTTTCATTCTATCCTACCTTCCAGATCCAATTCAAATCCCATTTATTTTTCTTTCTGCCAATAACTTTTATAAACCAATCTCTGTATACTCAAGTACACAGACAAAATTGGTTTCTATTATTGCTTCTTATAACCTGAAAAAGGATGTGATACTTCTACTTCTCTAGGGATGCCTACTACAACACTAGAACAGGACACATTCACAATGAAAATTTATTGAACTCTTTTCAAAAGCAGAAAAAGATTACCAGTAATATTCTTATGAGCCTCTTGAAATAAGAACTTAGGTTTTTCAGAAGGCCATTCAGTTTTTCCATGGTACTAACCTTTTCTTGCTTTTTCTATTGACTTGAGTTTCTCTTTTGCTTGGTAGACAGCTGTTGCCTAATTTAAACAACATAAAAAAAAAAAATATATATATTTTATATATAAAATTTATTGTTACACATATCAAGCATAGCTTTTGGCTTAATTAACACTTATCCACAAAAACAACTTACAAAACTTGGAAATCTCCCAGTTTATCTTTAATGATCTGAAATACTACTCGATATCATTTGTATCAGTTATATTTAATGAAAGAAATATTATATTCATGCACCAGTATCCCACTCTCAAATAGTTGTTTAGAAACTATAAATTCATTCACTAATTTTTTATGTTGCATATCATTAAATATGCAAAAGAGATCCAGACCATTTATCACCTAAAAGCATCCTATTTCTGTATCTAGTTCAAGGATAAAGTACCCAAAATAATGTTTCTCTAGTAAAAGAAACATTCTTGGGCCAGGGATTTAGATCAGTGGTGCTGTCGCCTGCCTTGCAAGACCAAGGTACCTAGTTCAATCCCTGGTACAGATGAAAAAAAAAACAGGAAGAAACACTCTTGAATAGTTAATATGAAGTCAGAGAGATCTAGGTTTAATTTCCATCTCTCTATTTTGTAGCTTCCATTAAGAAATTTAGCTATACGGGCCGGGGATTTAGCTCAGCGGTTCGGTGGCCTGCCTTGCAAGCGCAAGGACCCGAGTTTCTTTTTTAAAGTCTTTTTTTTTTTTTTTTTTTTTTTTTTTTTTTTTTTTTTTTTGTGGTATTGGGAATTGAACTCGGGCCCTTGTGCTTGCGAGGTAGGCAGCAGAACCACTGAGCCAAACCCCTAGCCCCATGTCTTGGTTTCTTCACATTACTAATGGCATTGACTTTATGCATTGAAATAATGCATACAAAGCTAGTATCTAATAAAAAAATTTCCTTCTAATGGTCCTTATGTTCACTCTTTTGGAAATCTGAAGAATACAATCCAAAACAGAGAAGAAAAAATTTTTATCTGCAAAAATATTTATCCAAACATTATTTATACAAACTTGGAAGAAGACATAATTATATAAAAAATGTTTTTAAAATAAGAATTAAAAGGCTATTTGTATTCTTCTAGATTACAATAAGGTTAAAAAAATACACTTTCCTAAGGCTTAAAAAACAAAAAGACCAAACTGTTAAATACTGGCATTGTATGAGCAATAGGAACTAAAGGCAATTTTTCCTTCTCTACTTTTCTGTATTTTCTGAATTTCCTTTTGATAGGCAAATATTACTTTCATAAGGGAAAACATTTTAATATACATATAGTTTTTGGAAAGCATTTACTTAGAATTATTTCCTCAGTAAGAGTTGCTAAATTATCTTGAATCATTAGCCTCCTATGTATTACAACCCATTCTGGCATAATCTGAAGAGGTTCATCAGAGATAAGATGCCAGAAATGTCAGTTCATAAGAAAATCAAACTCAGCTGTTTCTGTCTCTAAGATCACCTGACAGTATTTAGTAAAATAACTAGGCCAATAATGGCTAATAAACTGCCTCTGAAATAGTAACTGTGAGCAAAGAAAAACTAGATTTCCCTAACGTGTATCTTAATCCCATCTGGTTTAAGATGGAAGACCAAATAAATTAATATAAATTTTAATCAATTTATGAAATTAGTACATTTTTTATGATTTCAAAGTATTTTAAAACCTAAAGATTTAGACCACTAAAAATTAAAACCTGTGTTACATCAAGATGAAAGCAAAACTTCCCATTTCTAAAATTTAACATTGTGAAATCACTGAATATAAAAATGTAGTTTAAAAGTAACAGACTATCTGAAAATAAAATGTAAAAAAGCAATGGCCTTTCATTTAACTACTGAAAATGTCCCAAGAGGAAAAGGAAAGTAAAAAGAATTAGGTGAATTATGTACACACGTTATCTTCATATAAAGGCAGGGCATTATCTACACGATGAATATAATCATTATCTACTGCATACTAATAAAAATTAAAATTTTTAAAAAACACCTGACAGAATGTCACTTTTAGACATGGAAAGTCAAATTTTCTGCTCCTCAAAACAGTGATAAAAGGTTTATTTTTCAGAAACAGTTTAAATGCTATCCTTCTTCCCCTTAGGAAGCAATCATCAACTTACCAGTATTTGTTCTGCTTCCTTTAGCTGTTTCTGTAGTTGCTGAATATCACTGTCTCTCTTCTCTACTTCTTTTTCTAAAACTTGCATTTCATGATGGATTTTTCCCTGATTAAGTGCCAATTTCATTAATTCCTGAAATTCCCCATCTCTGTGAATTAACAACTCAAGGACCTGTCAGATAACAGTTGACTAAGTAAGAAAACAGAATATTGAAAGACCACATTCCAACAAGACAAAAGAATTCATACATAAATTATCTAGGTTATAATATTTTAACACCTCCAAAATATTATTCCTAATCTTTGTTAGTAAAGCTGCCAATCATGGTGGTAAACACCTGTAATCCTAGAACAGAGGCAGGTAGATTGCAGGTAGATTTCCCAGCCTGAGAAATTTAACAAGACCCTAACAATTCTCTACTCAGTTTATCAGATTTCTATACTCTCAAAATATGCCCTAAGAGAAAACTAATATAATGATGAGGTAGACAACAGGGAGGTCTACTACATATTGTCTTCTTATTTATTTTTTATTAAAAAGGTTTACCTTCCTAGTTCATTCTCTGTGTCCCCCCACACCCCCACTATCTAGCTCAGGGTGGTCTTGAATTTACTATATAGCCAGGCTGGCCTCAAATTCACAATGATCTTCCTGCCTCAACTTCCTGAGTGCTGGGATCACACATGTGCACCACCATGACTGGTTCATTTTCTTTTCAAAAATTATGGTCAAAGCATTTAATATAAAATTTATCATTTAAATATCCAAAAATTTTCCGAGTCAGGGAAAAAAAACCTGTTCACAGCAGAAAATTAAACAGAAGAGGAAAGTATACGGAAAATAAAAAATACCTGTAAATCTGACACCCATAAAGAGAACATCTATTAACAGTGCTCTTTTATTTCCATTTATTTTCAAGTTGAACTAGGGAAACCAAACCTACAGTAAAGAGCTACATTTATAAGAATATTAACTTTTCCACCGCCTGCCTACAAGCACAAGGAACCAAGTTTGATCCCTGGTACTAAAAATAAAAAAAGAATATTAACTTTTGATTCACTGTTTTAATCTTTATTTACCAAGACTTTGTTGGTTCATTGAAAAACAAAAATGAATAAATGTGTAGCTATAACTGTGAGAAATAATAAAATACTGCTAAACGCTTAGAAAACTATTTCCTGAAGCACATTATTATGCTATGTAAGTGATACAGAAAAATTATCAGGTTTACTTTTAGGTAATACCTTTCTGTTCTCATACAAAGTAAATATAAAGCAGGAATCTTGCAGAAATTATCAGGGTTTTTGTTATATAGTACTGAGGATTAAATTCTAGAGTTTTCAAATTGAGCTATACCCAGCCCTTTTTCTATCTTCAGACAGGATCATGCTAAGTTGCCCAGGATGGGCTCCAAATTGTGATCCTTCTACCACAGACTCAGAGTCCTGGGACTCCTAGTACTGTAATGTGCCACCAGCCCTGGCTAGGTTTTGGTTGTTATTTTAATAAAGAACCAAACTACTTACCTGGTTTTCCTCTCCAGTCTGTGACAACTTTTGGTTTCTTGAAATTGCCAGCATTTCTATAAGTTCCCTGAAAGAAAAACAAACCAAGAAAACCTTTTACAAAATAAATATAATAGAAAATTTCTTTGCTACTCAGTCCATTTGTGGTACTTACAACATGCTGGCTGCTCATGACTACTGCTCTACATTCCTTTCTCTGTACCTCAGCTCTCCCAGTCATGCTGCACTCTCACTAAGACTTACTTGTGCCCATCACTGAAATTATTTATACTGAGTTTTACTATTACCATCACTGTATAAATACCCACTGCATAAATGCTGATGAAATATGACTAGGAACAGAAAGAGTTCTTTCTACAAAATCCTCAGTTTAATGCATGAACACACTCACGCAAGGTTTGAAAAGGCAACTGTAAAGAACCAAGAAAAAGTCTGAAAAATACAGAACGCACTAAGACTACCTGATGAGAGTGTAAGTTCTCATTTCACTTCAAAGAAACCTAGGACAATGGACTATGAGTGATTTATACAAGGAAAACTCCTGCATCACAGTCTGTAGGCCAAATCCAGCACATCTGCAGTTTTGTAAATTGAGGGCTGCTTTTCCTTTACAAGCGTAGAGCTGGGTAGTCACAGCAAAAACCACATGGCCTAAAAAGACAGAAATATTTACTCTTTGACCCTTCACAGAAAAGCTCCTTCATTAATGGGAAGATTGGCAAATGAATATACATTTCAAAGTAAAGCAAAACAACTAAGGAAAGCATGATTCATTTTTAATGATTTAATCATTTTGCACTATTAGCTTAACATCTACCAGCTAACATGGATTCTCTATTTGTTTTTGTTTTTTTTTTTTTTTGGTACTGGTGATCAAACTTGAGACCTTGTGCTTGCAAGGCAGCCGGCGGAACCACTGAGCTAAATTCCTGGCCTTAACATGGACTCTTTACATAATAAAATTCCATTTTCCTAGAATACTCAATAGATACGTGGTTTTCCTGCATGAAAATTAGTATCAGATTAGGATAATCTGATAAAGAAATAGGATCAGGGAAAAAAATAGCAGGCAATACTTACCTATCACTTTCAAACTTATTGCTAGATGGTACATTTCAAAAATTATCAGAGAGGAAAGCTTCACAACTACATACCTGACATTGGTCTAGTTAGACCCAGTGTTTGTACCTTCTCGCTGGCTGCCAAGTTACTTTTACTTCTGTATTTCTACCTTCCTTCCTACTAGCTGAACATCATTTTTCTGCAAAGTGTCAACTGGACTGAACCCTGGCTATTACCATACCGCTATGTATGTAAGAATAATTAACTAATAAAAAAAGAGATATGGGGATGCAAGGTCTTCATTTATTCACGCATCAAATATTTACTGAGTTAGCTCTCAGGTGCCAGGCACTTTCTAGATACTTTCTAGAGTTTGAAGAACTGTAGTCAGAGCACATCAGGCACCAAGAGGGATACAAAGTGAGACAAAGGTAGTTAGGTAAATATGGCCTTCTTGTCACAGTAAAAAATTAGTGTTTCATTCTAAGTGCAATAACAAGTTATAGATCATTTTAAACAAGGAAATGACATGAACTGACTTACATTTTTAACAACCACTGAGCTATTTGGTGAACTGGCTGTAAGAGGACCAGAATAGGTAACAAGTTAGGTGCTTCTTGTATTCCAGGCAAAAGATGACAGGGCCTCTAGGATTCAGTAATGGAAATGGGAAGACTTGAACAGATGCAGGATATAATTTGGAGGTAGAAATGAATGAACTTGCTGATGAATTAAACTGACATTGCATGAAAAGAGCATGTCATCTGACTCTTTTTCTATGTCTAGGGACATGGACAAGAACCTCTGGCCTAAGTACAAGCTGGTTTCAGGGTAGGGAAGGGGAGATAGTGACAGGACATGGGGGTGAATTGAGTCTCTTTTTGTAGCTAAGTGCTAGTAATTTTATTAATTCTCTAGTTCCACAGATAATTCATTTTACTCCCCTTTAGGAGAAATATTTTCAGCCATTGCATAATGAAAACAAAGTCTGAAAATGTTTTTCTCCTCTGTGCAGTTCTCTTATGTTCTAGGTAAGAGTAAAAGATGTTGGCATCAGAAAGTATCTATCTGAATGCACATCTCCTGACTCAGCACGGCGGGGTGGGGGTGGGGTGGGGGTTTGATGTATGAACACAAGGTTGTGGTATTTAGGACGAAGTTATGGTTTGCTCTTTAAAGAAGGAAAACTGTAGATAACAATAATAATTTGTACGTATCAAAAGCCAGAAGAAAGGATATTAAATGTTTCCATCATCAAGACGTGAGAAATGTGTAAGGAGGTGGATAAGATTAACCTGATTTAAATATAACACAAAGCCGGATGTGGCAGTGCATGTCTATAATCCCAGTACTCACAAGGCTGAGGCAGGATCTCTAATTCAAGTCCAGCCTGCTTTACATAAGGAGATTCTGTTTCAAAGAAGTAAAAACCAAAACACACAAAGTACACAATCTACACACTTATCAAAAGGTGATAGTTTTTGATTGAATATGAATTTTTATGCTTCAATAAACAATAAATTAAAATTTATTGTAGCCGGGGATTTAGCTCAATGGTTCCGCTGCCTCGCAAGTGCAAGGACCTGAGTTCGATCCCCAGTACCCCCCCAAAAAAAAAGTATTGTAAAGAGAATGAATAACTGTTCTTATCAATTGGGTATTTCTACTTCAAAGAAACTCTAAGCTATCTGCATAGTTTACAGTTTTCTGGTGTATTTGGTATGCTGTAATATAGATGATACGACTCTGTTTTCCTCCGATCTATGTGATTTTGATATAGTCCTAGGTTTAGATTTTCAATTTAAATGTAGAAGCTATTACTATGTATTTTGTAGCACTGTCTTAAAATGATACACGAGAAAGCCATAGCACATGGTGTATTTTCCGTAAAAATTAATCTTTTCTCTTTTGCCTCATGGGGAATTTTTCTCATTCTACTGCCAGAAATAGAGATTTATGATTTACTATCAATATAAAAAATGAACATTTGTTACTTTAAAATATATAGCATCTTATTAAAGCATTAGCCAGAAAAATGTGTATTTAAATGGTGGTTAGCAGAGCACTGTGGGTGTGGGTCAAATGAGGGCAATCTCATAATCTGGGGTGCTAGTTGCTTGTAAATTTAAATAGTGATACAATTTATGTTTGTAGACCTCGCAAAATTATTCTGGAAAGTAATTTGTTCTACAACTAAAAATATTTATATATTAAAAGAAAAAAGAGATTCAGGCAGCTCTGTAACAGTCTCTAGACAAAGAAGATACCTGTCTTTCTGAACTGAGAGAAGAGGCTAAAGAAACTCCAGGCCCACTCTGATTACAGGTGTGAAAATAAAAAGCCCCATAGGAAAATGGATACATATTGAAGATATACTCCTAAATGAAATAAATAAGTCACACATGTAAATACCGAATAGTTTCCCTGGTGTGAATAATCTGCAATAATACATAAGATCCTAATAAGATTACTGACATTTAGAAATGGGAAGAAAGGAGCTAAAGGTGTAGAGAAGGTGGGATGGGTAGGGGAAGGGTAATAAGGGAAAAGAAAAAAATGTGAGAGAATGAAAAGATGGAAATAAAGTGTTTGTATCCCTAAAATGTAACAATAAACTCAATTAAAGCTGAAAAAAAAAAAGAAAAAGCCCTACTCTGCCACAGGAGGTATATACTTGGTATTCTCAATTAGAATCCAGCCACACGTCCCCAGAGAACTGTAACTTTCGTACATACTAGAACCTATACTACTGGTGGCACTACACTTCAGGTAAATTATAGGTAAAGAGAATAAATGGCTGGTTTGGAAACCTTGGGATTCTTATCAACGTGGTTTCTGCAAGACAATGAGTTATAAACAGATTTAAAACTCAAAGTCTAAATGCCAGCACTTGGGAGGCTGATGCAAGAAAACTACAAATTCAAGAACTCGAGCCACACAGAAAACTTGCTAAAAAAAAAAAAAAAGGAAGTCTACAATCTATGTCTCTATTTTTTTTAATTCCTCGAAAGACTACCTCATTCTATTTCATTTTACAAAGTACTAAAAATAGTGAAAGGCTGTATATATATACAAACAGGTAACATAAAAATATATAAGGTACATTAGTGACCTTTTCTTTTTTTTTCCCCCAGCACGTGAATTTGATCTGTATATTTAAATGAATACATAATGGAAACTGCTGAAAGTCAAACACGTGGAGCAGTTTCATTTTGTAGAGACTCTTAGGTGGCAAATCATGTATCTCTTCTACTACTACCACTAACCATCGTCAGGATCATGGGAGTTAAATTTTCACTTACTTACTATTAGTCTTTATGGACAAATAAAATAACATAGCAGATAAGTCATACGAAAATTAAAGGAAAAAAAAAAAAAGAAAAACCACCAAGACAATGGTTTTTTAATAAAGAATACAAAGTGCCTCAATTAAGAAGACTATTACCAATCTGTCAATATATAGCAACTATAAATAAGTGATAAATCAGTCTTTTTGTTACTCTTGGAGAAAGGACAACATAATTGCAGCTTCTTTCACAGAACACAAAAGAGAAATGGGCACCTCAGCTGATTATGTACAACTAGAGAGCCCCAAATAGACAGTTTCAGAAACAGTTTCTGAGGAATATTTAGATGATGATTTACTACTTCCATGGGCAAATACATCTCATCAAGCAGGACATACTATACTCAGTAAAGAGGGGGAAAAAATAAAATACAGAGCTATAAATTGGTCAAATCTAGACATGAGAATTTCAATATAGCCTAAAATTTAACATAACTGATGAGTTACTTAATAATTGTGTCATCTCAAACACGTGAAGAGTATATTCAATCCTCCAGGTACCAAAAGCATCAGAAAACACTCCAGATACAAAGCCCAGTAGTCAATTAATCAAAGGCAATATCTCAAATTGACCAGTGAGTTGTCAAAAGTCAAAAGATTCTCAAAATCTTTGTCCTGGATAAAGTGGCTCATAAAAATAGCTCCTAAACTTGAATATAAGATAAGTATTAAGAGTTATCCAGCAAAACAAAGATAAATTATGGCACAGCATGTCAAATTCAGAAAAGAATTTACTGGATTCTAGTAGAAGACTGAGCCTGTTGTGATGATACATACTTGTAATTCTCTAGGAGGTTGAGGCAGGAAAAGCACAAGTTTCAGCCTATCCTGGGCAACTCAGTCACTTAGTGAAACTCTGTCTTTAAAAAAAATTTTTGACTGAAAGTGAAAAGATAGAAAACAATTCTCCATGTGACAGGAGCCCAGAGAAAAACATGGATAGCAATCTTATTTGCAGACAAAGTAAATTTCAAACCAAAACTGATTCTAGTATTATTGATGTAGGATGGTACTGTATCATACCTCTATGAATGAAAAATATCTTATACCTGCTTTATGATACATAGTAGGAACCGTGCTTTATCAGAGCTACATTTAATGACATTACTCTAGAATGTTGTCTTTCCAGATGATGATTAAGATGCTAATAAAAAAAATGGTGCCAGGTACCACAACAGCAACAGAACTTTGATGTTTTCTGGATATTATTCTTTTCTTTGTTTCTTTTTGTTTTGTTTTGTTTAATGGGATGTGCTGAATGTCTATGATTTTGTTCAGATGACTGCAGAACCTGGAAAAGCTGTTGCTGCTATCGATGCATAACATACTGCTATT
>NW_022900950.1:48513313-48548176 GCF_012274545.1 Fukomys damarensis | reverse complement strand
GGGCTAAAGGTGTAAGGAAAGTGGGAAGGGTGGGGGAAAGGTAATAAGGGAGAGGAAAAAAATACGAGAAACTGAAAAAATGGAAATAAAGTGTTTGAAAATGGGGAGGGGAGGAGGGGTGAAGGGAGGGCAGGGGTAAGGGGAAAAAATGAGAATCAAGACCTATTATGTAAAGGTACAGAAT
Organism: Fukomys damarensis; assembly: GCF_012274545.1. Lineage (NCBI taxonomy): Eukaryota > Metazoa > Chordata > Mammalia > Rodentia > Bathyergidae > Fukomys > Fukomys damarensis. The sequence continues at coordinate 48,547,992 of NW_022900950.1, read as the reverse complement.
CCCAATGATGAATGTAACTGTATTGTATACCTAGATTGTACCAATAAACTCAATAAAAAGAAAAAAAAATTTTTGTTTGTTTGTTTTGAAAGGGCTGGGGATGTGCTCACTGAGCAGGCCCTGAGTTCAACTTACCAATAAAGGGACAAAAGGCAGGGGAACAACCTTTGAGAAGTAATAGCTTTGTGAATACAGTAAGGCAAGATTTTAAATTATAAGAACACCATTCAGAATATAAGACAGCTGCTGTTTCCTAAAAAGGGTGTTACCTCTTCACAAAGAGAACATATTTACAGAAAAATTAACCACTACATCCATACCAAACAATGAATATTTGACTCAACTAAATACACTGAACAGCATCATCAAGTTTCTTTAGCAAAGATGTTAGAAGCCAAACAAGTATTAGATATGGCCTTCAGAAAAGAATTCTTCCATTCTTCCAGAAGAAATAGATCAAGGGAGTAACTGGAAAAACCAGTTCATGCAAGAGCAACAGAGGTATTTTCCAATTAGTAACTGCTCTGATTCCCAGTGAAATATAAATTTATATCACAACTACATGGTCTCTTGAAGGCACTTCGGAGACTGAGTCTGGTTGATCAATGATTTTAAAAGCAGTAGTTAAGAATAAGAATGTGGACTTTTTCAAATGAAAGTCAGTCCTTTTTAGAAGAGCAGTGGTCTAGGCAACATTCATAGAATGTTAATTTCGATTTTAATAACTTACAAAGAATAATTCAACACGAACTAAATGAAGCTGCAGTTAGTTGTACCAAAGACAGTCAGGTCACAGGAAATAGAGACATGAATAATTTAACTGAAAACATCATACTTGCTGTTGTCTTTTTTACTAAGAAATAATACAGGCAAATATTTAACAGGATTAGCTAATGAAGACATAAATAAGTTCTCCATCACAAACAAATGCAGCAAAGGAAGAAAATAGCACTTGTATAAATCTACATAAACATGTACACAAAGGCAATGCATTAAAACAGCTGCCTTAAGCCTGAGATTTTTTTGTTCATACTGACCACTGGCTGGCTGAAAAATTCCTTATTGGGTGGTATTTGACTCTAAAATAGTTTAAACAATGGATTAGAGCCAGGTGTAGATACACCTGCAACTGAGCTGTGGTAGAAAGACCACAGTAATATAGTAAGACACCAACTCAAACAAAAACAAAACAATGGATTAAATGAATAACACATTAACTTCTTCTGTTTTTAGGGTTTGCTTTTTTTTTTCACATCTGTTGATATCATACTGATCTAGTAACTCTGGTCAATAATCTGTTGCAGACTCAAATTACAGCAGAGATAAAATGCTAATTATAAGTAAATCAGATATAGTTCAAAACACAGTAGATAAGATTTATGCTAAAGCTTTAACTATAGAAAGGGTGATATCTGAGCTGGATTCTGAAGGGACTGAAACACTCACCAAGCTGGAAGTGCAGTAAGCACTGAACATGAAGGACAGCTGGCTTTAGTGTAGAAGTACAGTCATACCTAGCTCAAGGGTAGAAAGCTTCTGGGAAGTATGTCATTTGACAATTTAGCCATTGTTGAAGCTTCAGAGAAGGTTATACAAACCTAGATGATACAGGGCAGTGGTGGTGAACCTATAGCATGTGTGCTGCAGCAGGCTGTTTGTCATCATTGAAAGTTCTAAAAGGATCAGCATCAGTGGTGAAGGGTAATCAGTGAATGAGAAGAAATCAAAAGACATAAGCACAGGATATATGAGGCTGCTGCTGGCATAAAGCAGCATACTGTTTTACAGTAAAGTTTTTCTACAAGTACACTCTAAAATAATGATAAAAGTCTAGTAAATACATAAACCAGTAACTATCTTTATCATTACTATGCACTGTACATAATTGTGTATGCTATAATTTTCTATAACTGGGATTACAGTAGGTTTACAGCAATGCATTGTGCTACAATGTTATAATGACCATAGATTTTTTTTCAGCTGTATTTTAATCTTATGGGATCACCACTGCATATACACATTCGGTAGAACTGTACGACTGTACTCACAAAGGTGAAGGGAAGGCTGAGAGGTATACAGCAAATGAGGACAACAGGATGGAGTGTGTGAGGAGAGAGTCTGTCTACCTTTACTGCACATTCAGTTAAGGAATTTCTACTTTATCTCCTTGGACAACAGGAACGTATCAAATTTTTCTTTCAGCAGAAAAGTGTTATGAGATGCCTTTTAAAACATGAAGTCCATTCTTTTGCATTATGGGTGAATAAAACACAAATGCATGAAGACGAATAAAACTGCTGGGAGCCTGCAGTTTAAAAAAATTACGCCAAGAGGGAACAGTAACGAGAAGGCAAATGTGAGCAACACTTCAAGAGGAAGAATCAATGCACTTTAACCCCCAAGCTGAGAGTGTTAAGGAAGGCTCCTACTTGAAAGACTGACCATGAAAAGGTGGCCGAATATGGAGAATGCCACCCACTTCCATCTCCTTTCTCTGTCACACAGGCTTCACTCGAGCCATCCCGAACAACTTGCAATTCTGCTGACTGCCAACAAGTCTGGTGAACTCATTCTTCCTAAACAGCCCTTGCTTCAGAAAACCTGCCTTGACTACAATCCGAATAGATGTCCCCATGCTCCAGTACCCTGCAGCTCACCCCTCATATCAAAAGGGACCCAGTACTTGGTTTAAACCGCCAACTCTTCTGACAATGGCCTCCTCCACGATGGCATCCAGCCTCCCCTTCACTGTTATCTCCCAGAGCTTGGCACCCAGGAGGCGTTCCTTAAATGCTGGTTAGTGCCCGTGAACGAAAGAGGTTCAAACCCAGGTATTCCTTAAGGTCTGCTACGGCAGTCCTGGGTCTCCAGGATCCCTGTCGTTAACAAAATATCTTCTAACGGGGGTGGGGGGGGAAGCCACCCAGAGTCCCAGAAGGTTGCAGACCCTACTTCCAGGACACTCGGGCACCTAGTGACACCAAACTCGACCCTCCCCTCCAAGCTCCTGGGCCCAACGCTGAGACAGAGCCAAGTCAGTTGTTGAGTCCGTCTCCGCCCCAGAAAGGCCCTAGCCGGGTTCCCGGCCCCGTACCATCACCTCGACAAGACCTCCAAATCTTCAAGCGCAGACAACAGCCGCTCCCGCGTACTGTTACTGCCTACCGATGCCGAATTGCTTCCCAGCCGTTCCTTCTCCTTCTCAGCAGTCGAAGAAGCCGCCATGCTTCCAGCGGACCAGCAAGCCACTCTTGCGCAGGGTATGCTGGGGCACGGAGAGGCGGGCCGGAGAGGCGGAAGGAAGGGTCATAGAGGCGGGAGGAAGAAAGGGCTATTTAGAGCGCCCCCTGAGCTCCTGGAGGTGCACCGCGGGAGCTGGCGCCATCTGCTGGGCCAGAGAGGGTTTTCTGGTACAACCTTGGGAACGAGACTGCTGGCAGTGTGGTTCTCCTGAGCCTTTGGTTTTTCTAGCAGCATCAGGAGGCTTCTAATAATGGGTTCTAAGTATCTGAGATAATTATCTAATGAACTGCCTTTTGCAGCTTTTTTTGGTACCGGGGGTCGAATTCATGACCTTGCACTTGCGAGGCAGTCGCGGTGACATTGAGTTAAATCCCCGCCCCTGAACTACCTTTTGTGTCAATTTTGTTGTTGTTTTGTTTTGTTTCTACCGGGGATCGAACGCTGGACCTTGAGCTTGCCAGGCAGGATTTAGCAGAACCACTGAGCTAAATCCCCAGCCCTTTTGTGTAAGTTTTGTCGTGGGATCTTTGCAGGGGTGGTGAACCTATGGCACGCGTGCTGCAGTGGGCTGTTTGTTGTCACTGAAAGCTCTAAATTCACCATCACTGTCCGAGGTCTCCTCGGTATTAGCCACCCTTTAGTCTTTATCTCCATAATGTGCTTCCACTGTCCTGTTCACGCCTCGTTGAAACTATAGCAAGAATTTTAGGACAAGAACCAAAATCCTGCTTTCTCCTTTTATTGTAGCAAGGTACGTATAACGTAAACTTTACCATCTTAACTATGTTAAGTACAGAATTCAGTGATTAAATATACTCATCAACCATGAGTATAACTCAAGTAACCATACATCTCTGAAAACACTTTTCATCATACCATACTGAAACTCTGTACTCACAAGTCCTGACTCTCCATTCCAGTCTCGTACCAATCCCCTGGCAACAACCATTTTAGTTTCTGTTTCTAATGAGTTAGACTAGGTACTTTGTACAAGTGGAATTGTAGTACATTGGACTTTTTGTAATTAGCTTGTTTCTGCATCATGCCCTTAAGGTTCACCCATGTTGCTGTATGTAGCAGAATATCTGAATAGCATTCCATTTTACATATATATCATATTTTGCTTATCCATTATTCTGATGATGGGCACTTGAGTGGCTTCCGCCATTTTTGTAACTCATCTTTGAATCTTACACCTCACAATAAAATGTGCTCATTGCTCAAGATGATTGTTGAACTGAATGTATCAATATTGTATGTGAAAAGAATTGAGGCAGCACACGTTCTACATGAGTCAGCTTTCCATCACTATGATAAATTGCCTGAGAAAAACATTTTGAAGGAGGAAAGGCTTATGTTGGCTCCTGGCTTCAGAGGTTTAAGCCCGTGATCAGTGGGCTCCGTTGCTCTGGCCTGTAATGAGGCAGAAATTTCATGGTAGAAGGGCATGGCAAAGGAAACCTGCTCACCTCATCGCAGCCAGGAAGCAGGGAGTGCCTGAGAGGAAGGAGCTAGGGAAAAATATACTCTTTACGGCCAGGCCCTCTGTGACCAGCGTTATCTCATTAGGCTCACCTCCTAATAACCTCATTTACCTATTAGCTTATCAGTGAATTAATCCACTGATGAAGTTAGAGCACCCCTGATTCATCACCTCCCAAACCACCACTCTGAATACTGCTGCATTAGGGAACTAGTGCCTAACATGTTAGTCCTGTGGAATATACCATACCTAAACCATAACACATTCCAAATCAGAACTAGGCATCAAAGTAGAAAATGCAACTTAGCCCACTTTTCCTGGGGAGAGCAAGGTAGCAGGTAACTTTTCCTGACAGGAAAATCCAGAGTTGCAAACCTTTTGGGAGGGGTTCTGTACTGTGCCATGTTGCTTTTACAAAAGATTAGATGAAGAAGATGCCACCTACAGATACCATCTGGGAATGGAGCTGTGGTGCCTATGCTCCCTTCATTTCCGATCTCATCCTTTCATCTGTCCTTTCATTGACTCCTTCTGGGTTCCCAGAATTTAGAATTCCATTGCAGTCTCCTGTTGAATGAATTCATTCATAGCAACAGCTGTATAACCCAGACTGCCAATTTATCTGATTAAAATGAAAAGAGATAGTGCTAAACACATTTTTCCCCAAAGACAAACCTACATGGAAAGCAAATTATTGCTAGATTGTTGTTTGGCAAACTTTAATTAGAATGAACAAAGTTAGACTTTAAAAAAAAAACTAATGAGGCTGTGTATCTACACAGTGTAGAGTTATTTGTGTTAAAGAGACTGAAATGTTTGTTTTCATAAGTCAAGGTGGTTTCTCCCCTACACAATGCAAGAGATCCACTGATACCTCTTATTATCTGATCATTCCCTACTTCTGTTCTCCACTAACTACTCCTGTTAATGCAGTCAATTCTCATGCAATGTAATAAATTAGATTCAAGCTTTCTTAGTGGCAATTGCATTCTAAACATGCCTCTCACCACTTTATACAATAACCTTTTGTTACGTTTCCAGGGTGCCAAACGCCTGTAGCATGTGTTGGTTTTGTTTATTCAATACTTACAAGGTTATCTTGGAAAAATCATGTTACTGTGGCTTCTCCAGAAACATTCTAGACAATTAAAATTACAAGTGCTACTTTGCAGACATTGAGAATCAGTGGACAAAATGCATTTGTATTGTAAACTTGACTTCAAATTGATTGCAAATTTGTTTGCACACTAAAGAATGTCTGTAGATGCATGAGTAATATCATCTCCCACAGATATACTGTCATGCAGATTCTACAGAGCCTACAGATGATGATCAAAATACGAGTTATTTTACAAAGCATTATTGAATTCACGGTAACATCATGTTAAGTATTTTCTTAATCTATAGATGCAAAGAGGATACTACTATCTTGTGAAAATTCATTTATTTAACATGCCAAAGTGCTGGGGATATAGCTCAGTGGTATAATGCTTACCAAACATGCCGGGGTTCAATCCTCAGTACTGAAAAAAATTTTTCAAAATAGGTGCAAAGAGATTAAGGATATGCCCGTGAGTCATTCAGTAAGTGGCAAAGCTGAGACCTGAGCCAAATCTGACTCCAAGGTCTGTGCTCTTTACCACTGGTTATCCTGACTCTTTACAAAAGAGAGAGAGAGAGAGAGAGAGAGAGAGAGAGAGAGAGAGAGAGAGAGAGAGAGAGAGTATCCCTCGACTAAAAGAGAGAGAGAGAGAGAGAGAGAGAGAGAGAGAGAGAGAGAGAGAGAGAGAGAGAGACAGTCTTCCTGTACTGAGAAATAATTGAGAACTTCTTACCTAAAATAGAAACACTATCAAATTCTCAGCTTGGCGTTCTGAGTTGCAAACAGCTACAAATGCTTCATGCAGAGTTTTAGGGGTGCAACAAGAAACTCAATCAAATCTGTCCCTAGGAATCAGCACAACAGATCGCTGGAACCATTATGCATTTTTTTTCTTCTTTTTCTTTTTTTTGGTACCAGGGATCAAACTCAGAACCTTGGGCTTGCAGGGAAGGTGCAGTGCCATTGAGCTAAATCCACAGCTTTTGTTTAAGCTATTTTTGTTTTTTCTTTGTTTCTTTAAATATGTTTAATTTTCATTGAGCAGTACATAAACATAGTTTAAAAGTCAAATTTTTCAAAAAGCTAAAAAAAAGAATTTTTTGAGTGTTCACCATAAAAAAATGATGTTTGATGTAAATATGTATAACCTGATTTAAACATTATAGAATGTATACATATATTGTATTATCACATATTACCTCATTACTATGTATAATTTTTTGGTTTTATACATCAGTCAAAAATAAACTCAATTTAATTAAGAATAATGAATAAATCTGAATTTTGGAAAAAAAAGGAGCCTAATTGCCTTCAAAAGTTTCTAATAAAAACAAAAAAAATATGTAATTGTCACCATCTCCCAGAGGCCCACATCCAAGTGAATCCCTCTTTTTGAAGCAGCTACTCTTGCTGGGGATTAACTCAGTAGCACCTCTCAGTGGTGTCACACCTGCCTGGCAAGTACAAGGTCCTCAGTTCAATACCCGGTACCGCAAAACAAACAAACAAATTTTCAAAAGCTACTTCTCAATAATTTTAAGTTTCTTTTACCATTTGCTAGCATATTTTTAATCATATGAATATATTCTACATTTCCACTCATTTGGGGGGGTACTGGGAATTGACTAAGGGTCCTTGTGCTTTTGAGGCAGGCTGCAGAACCCCTGAGCTAAATCCCTGGCCCTCCACTCATATTTTTTATAAATTTGTTTTACTACTGTGATGAATAAGGATTTTTCTCTCATCCCTGGCCTGATACCATCATGTTCAACCACCCACCCACCCACCCTCATTGCACCTGCAAGTTCTGCTGTCTTCTCTGTACATCGATGTCCCCTTCAACAGGCCTGAGAAGTAGGGCCTGCAGAGGTGACGAGGAGCCCTTATCAATGGAATGATGCTGCGATTACATTAGATCACATTGTTAGAGCAGGCCCTTCATCTTGCAGGTATGCCCTTCGGCCCTTCTGTCAAGGGATGGTACAGTTCTCACCAGGTGGGGCCCCTTAGTCTTGGACTTCTCAGCCTCCAGAACCATGAACCAAATAAATTTTTGTTCACTTATCAGCTAGTCCCAGGCACTCTATTACAGCAGCACAAGATGGACCAAAACACTGATATGGCTTCAGGGCTCAGCCACCTTCACATCTGCCTATTGACCGGCATTGACTTCAGAAATGCTGCCGTTCACTGCACAGGTGTATGTCTACTATATATGAACAAGGTGAATAAAGTGGCACTAATAAATGTTGAATTTGTTATTGATTCAGATGCACAAATCAGTGAAGGCGGGGCACAAAATTGGATAAAAAGACACTGAAAACAAATGGTAGTTATCTATAATTTAAATGGCAAAACCTGCCAGCTTTGGTGGCACATGACTGTAATCCCAGCACTTGGGAGGCAGAGGCAGGAGGATCGCTGTGAGTTCTAGATCAGCCTGGGCTACACAGTGAGCTCCAGGTCAGTCTCAACTACATAGTGAGACCCTGTTTCAAACAAAGAAACAAAATAAATAAATAAATGGCAAAAATTTACATTCCATGTTTTTCTTTTATATTCTCCTTGAGATTCTTAAAATCAACTTCAAAAATTTATAGAATCCTCAACTAAAAATGGAACATTTCACACCTATTGTGGTGAGTACTGTCTCTGCACCTTGCAATTCAGGAAACACTGATTCATCTAAGCTTCTTTCCCTAGTGAGTTATCAAAGTAAGTTTAAAGGCCCATGTTCAAGGTCAAGGATGAAGTGGAGATTCAGAATCAGGCATTCTCCTCCTTGTAGCTAAGCAGAAGAAGGAAAACAGGGCCACCAAATTCATTAACTTCCTTCTCCAAGAACCAAAACACCTAGACATGCTCGATCAAGGCATGGGCCTCAGAACTCCTAATCCCATGTAGAAACAACACCTGGTACAGGTTCAGACTAGATATCAAGAACCACCATTTACAGCTTCTGAATCATGTCACCTTTCCAAAAGCTGCTGGGAACAAAGTGGGTTCACTGCAACTTGCTGCTTTTAAAGCAGCAAATCCAGTTTTTAAAATAATTATAATTCTATTTAAACTTCTTTTAATAAGCCACATTATTTTGGTTAAAACCAATTGGCACTGCTCTGCAGCAAGAGAAGTGTCACCACCTGAAGAAGACATCTTGCTAACTTTACCCTCCAATCTCAGTGACACTCTGAAGCTGTATCAGAAGATCCCTATGTTCCTCATTTCAAAAACAATGCGGCAAAAAAACTTCCACTGTCCAAAATGTCTTGGTGTTAATAAAAATCATTAGCCCTGTGGTATGTATGTCATCTGACTTTAACTCCCTCCATTCTTTTGCCTTGAGAAAAAAAAAAGAAAAACAGTAGCTTAAACCTATCATTTCCTTTAAATATTTGTATTGTGATTTCAATAGAAAGGTCTTCTAGAATTAATCATATCTAAAAATAAAGTTTTAACTTCACCTTAAAATTTTCCAGACATCATTAACACCTGTCACTAACTCAAAAGAAAAAGGTGGCCTCTTGATGGATGCATTTATTCTTTCAACGAATGTTTATTAAACTCCATTTATGTGCCAGGGACTACACTGAGTGATGAGCATATAGAAGCGAACAATACAACAGTGGTCAAGAAAGGTTTCCTGGAGGGGTGAAAACAGAAACTCCTAGGATAGAAGTTAGCTAAGCATTGGACATAGGCTTGAAGATTGACACAGAAAGACAAAAGAATCATTCATCAGGAAGAGAACTAAAATATTTCATCGAGATCTTAATTCAAATGTGTAGTAAGAAGGTTCTCACCAGTGGAGGGCTCTGCCCTTCATCTTGGATTTCTCAACCTCCTGAATCACAGCCCAACAAATTTCTGTTCATTGCAATTTCCTATGTGTAGTGTCCTGGTATAGAAGCACAGAATGATTTAAGACTGTTACAATATGCTAGATTTTTCAAAAACTCTGGATTCAGAGACTCAAGGTAGAATCTGATTGCTCTTAGCAACGTTCAATCAAAAAATTAATGCTACTGGAGTACAGATGATTAACTGATACAGCAACATTGCCTAGTCCACATTTCTTCATGTAATAGACAAGGAATTCATGACATGTTGCCAATTCCAATTTACGAACTTCAGATACATTTTTTTATGCTTCTTGTTCTAACATTCCTAAGCAATAGCAAAACAAAATAAAGAAAAAGGAAATTTGATGATAAAGAAAAAAATTTGCACAGAATAATAAATATTTTGCATAAAATGGTGCTTTGTCCTAGTGGATGTCTCCCAAGTTTTTAAAACTTTGTACAATCAGTACCTATCACCATGTAAGTGTTTTGTAATTTATTGAAGTTGTTCGACTTATCTAGTGTTTGAATGTGAAGGCTGGTTTTATATTCATTTCAACCTTTATTTTCTTCCACATCAAAATATTTGTTTTGGCTATATTAAAGGAGATTTCCCAGAAAAAGTTTCCTTTTGGCTGTTAGTAAGTTAGTTTACTTCCTGTTCTTTAGCTCTGTGGAGACAATTCAGAAAAGATTGACTATGATCTCTGTGTTGCTTGTTTGTTTTTCATTTCCTTGCATTTTAAATCTGCTTGGTTTTTGTGTGTAGGCCTCTCATATGATAGCCATTTGCTTTATAAATATTTACTGGTTTGATTTAATTTTAAGAATTATGAGTAAAACAATATTGTTTAATTGGCAAAATTTGCTTCAGATTTGCCTTAACCTTGTTGCTGAATGTTTATCATAATCCAGAAAGTACTACACAATTCTGTGTGCAAATGAGTCACTGTATCCCCCTGTAAAGGCAGAGATAAACATCCAAGTGCCAGGAAATGAGGGATTGAGTCCACCTCAAAACCACCAAACTCCCAATCCATTTAACCTTCTCGATAGCTATATCATCAGGATTTCCCATTTTTCCACTTACTTTCAAATGTGTCCAAACTCTTATTTAATGATTCTGACTCTGGCCAAATTTTTGCCATTATAGGCACAAAGATGAATTTACTGTTAAATGTTTTAGTAAAAGCGATGAGGTTAAAGGAGGCTTCTTGGCACTTGTCAAGGGAGAACAGTGGCTTCTTTGTCTTTTCAGATTCTCTGGGGCTTGGCCCTTGCCTCTTCTTGGATAACATGTTGCTCTTCAACATTCTGGTCTTCTGCCAGGTCTGGTTCTCAAACTTTATCATAAATTATTCCCCTTGGGCAGCCTGGGTGCCGAGATGAACACAGTGACTCCCTGTCCTCAGTAGTGAGGCATCTCGAAAGCTGTCCACCCATTCTGTGAATATAACACCTGATATAAAATTTCTAATTACAGACACCAAATTCTCTCTCCTAGGAGATCTGACACTTCATGCTCTGCTTTTTGTTAAGAACTTTCATTTTCATTGGAAAACCTTTGCCAAATGTTGGCCACATTTCACTCTGTCTGATCCAGGCTTTTTATCTCTTCTCGCCCAGACAAATACAAAATGCTCCATTTGCTGGCTGACGGGCAATCCATTTCCAAGATCTGCTTGTTCACAAAGCTCCACTTCGTTGATGTGCTATGCAAGTGCCCCAGAGGTATTTCTCAGGTCTGGCAGGATGGTTACGACTTTTTCAACAAAGGCCTTACAATTGCAAATGGAGTTTAGGTGATTTGATTTTAGAAGTGTCAGTGGTTCTTCTCTAAGTCTTTGGACACCAAACCTACAGAGCATTAAATGCCAGATTGGATGTGGAGTACTGGAATTATGGAACAGACACATCATTTGGCAAGTTGCCATTCTGGCAGATGCATAGTTAAATATGTTTGCTAAAATTACGCCTGTTTGGCTTGTCTGCATTGTAAGGTGTTGGGTTTAGTAAATTTTACACCCCAGCGTGAGTGAAGATCTGGCCCATGTCTATCATCAAGGACAAAGAGGTGTAAAAAGTCCAGAGACTCTAAAATTTTAATTAATCCTCCTTATTACTACAAGTAACACTTGGTATTCTTATAGTTTCTGCTTGGCATGTCCCCTAGAGACCTGAGTAGGTTCAGATGACCCCAGGAAATAGGGAGGAAAAAAAAAGGCTACTGGGACTGCCACTGCCCTGAGCCATCACGGGAAAGGGTCAAGGTTGGAGATGGGTCAGGAGAGATTGAAGGGTTCTGGAGAAATCTGCAGGGCAAAGAAGACTCCACACCAGCTTCTATCAGAAAGAGTTGGTGTACATTTTGCCTTATGGTCTCTTTTACTCATTTCTTGCAGAAAACTGAACATAATGGTAAAAAACTGAAGAAAGTTCACGTAAAAAGAAATCCTGTGCCCAACTCTGAGCATAAGGCAGTTTGTTTGTTCCTCTAGCATATGTATTGAGCAACTATGTTATGTTCTAGTGGTATAGCAGAGAATGAACCAAACGATTCCTTGCCCTCCTAGATCTTACTTTCTAAGATGAAAATAGAGCATTAATAAGTAAATAAACTGTAGTTGATAAACGTTATCAATGAGTGAGGGCTGCATTATATAGAGTGGTCACAGAAGGCCCCTTTGGAGGGAGCAATGCTTTAGGTAAGAATAAAGAAAATAAAGGAGGACCTCCCTGTTAAAGACCTAGGGAAGAGAATTCCAAGCATATAAGCCCTGAAATAGGGATGACCTGGCAATGTCTGAGAAATCCAGAAGGCTAGAACATAGTGATAGACAGCAGATGGGACTAGCTGAGCAACCGCAGAGGCCTCATAACATGAGACCTGCAGATAATGGCAAAAGGTTGGTATTTTATTTTTACTGCAATGAGAGTGGAGAAAGCAGTACATTGCTTTGCGCTGAGTGCTGTGGGAGACCTCAATCCTAGTAAACTCATTTTATATTCAGTTCACAAAAAAAGACTTTGACAGTGCTAAATATTTCAGTCATGTTCTCTTTCCCAATCCTGCTAAGAGATGCTTCTCTTCTCACAGTCTTGCTTAAGGTGCATCAGTTAGGATTAAGGTACATCTATTCGTCATAAATTGCCCCACCTCAAATATCCAATAGCACCAGTGACCTATGCTGGGGCCTTTACTAAATTATGAAATATTTATTGATTACAATGGGATGCAAGTGAGATATATAGCAGAAATACAAGAAGACAGTGAGCAAATCAGATAATGGTCCTGGCTGTAATGGAGTTTATAACCTACCAAAAGGCTGGCAATTAACTTATTTTGATATGATAGGAAAAATGCAGTGCTTTGAAAGCCTATAGCAGAATAATTAAGTAACTGTGAAGAAAGGCTTTGTGGAAAAAATGATGCTTAGGCTGAGCTGAAAATTAAGTAGGAAAATGCTGATTGTTAAGGAAGAGAGAGAGTTTTTCACATAGAACGAATGACATACAACTAGATGAGAATGGGTACCTGAAATATTTAAGCAATTTAAATAATTTTATTATGATTGGAGCACAGTGAAAGATTGAAAGATAAGAAATGAGGCTGGAAATTAGAATCTACCTAGAGAACAAGTTTTAAGGTTAGATCTTGAATGTATTATAAGGATGTTAATCTATATTCTACCCTGATGACAATATTCCATATCTCAGAAGGGTACAGAAAGTGAATTAGGAGTAGGAAAGATGGAGGCTGGAAAAGTCATTAGAAGGCATTGTACTCATTCAGGTGAGAGATGATAGCAATTTGACCATAATATTTACCATAGAGATGAAGCATGATTGACTGATTACCTATGTATTTATTTATGGCTTAAAACAATTACCTGGAGCCAATTCTCTCTTTAAGGAAACTGAGCCAACAAAATATACACAAAATGAAACCAATAGAGGAAAGTTGGAGAGATTATGATCGGCTGTGTGCACTAAATTTATAAAGAGGACCCATGAGTATGTAGATGTTCTAAGAGAACAGCTATGGAGAGTTCTGTGTTGGGAAAGATAAGAATAGTAGGTAGAGATCAGAGAGATAGAGACAGAGAGAGACAGAAAATAAGAGAGGGGTGGCAGAGTTCTTGGAGCTGACTAGCTCATGACAACTTTCTAGGTTAATTTCCATAAGGTTTAGCTTTAAAATGTATTCTATTAATGAACTCCTTTGTCCCCTATATCCTTATTGTTCCATATAAGAGAGTCTCTCCCTCTCTATATACAAGCTAAATTGATTATTTTTCTTACAACGTAAAGAATCTGAGAAAAACAGTAATTATTTCACACAAACCATTTCTTATTTATTTGTATATTTTTGTGGTACTGAGGCCTTCATGCTTGGCTACATCCTCAGCCCTTTTATTTTATTTTTTACTTTGAGAAAGTGTCTAAGTGGCCTGGGTGTTTTCAAATTTACAGTCCTTCTGCTTCAGACTCCCAGAGTGCTGGGATTACAGGTCTGTACCACCATGCCTGGATTCAAACCAATTCTTCAAGAAGTTAGTAAAATAGAATGAAAATTAAGACAGTGATAATGAAAAATGTAACTTGTGAGTGATCATAGATGTACATATTTAGGTATCAACTCTTTTTCAATATGATAAGCAAGGATGACCAAAAAGTGGCTTGGAAAACAGGTTCAAAACAAAAAGTATTGAATGGTCATGGTCACGAAGTCTCCTGGATTTCTTCTCTTGGGGAATAGTGCTGAGCCACAAGGACCCACTTCTAAGTCAGGAGAACACAAACACAGAGGCAGTTACCCAAAGTCTCAGACTGAAGATAGGGGAGAAGCTGACTTGTGGTTAAGAAGAGCTCCAGTATATTCTGTAGAAGTCGAGTTACATAGCAAGGGAGAAGTGAAGGGCTGGTGGAAATCCCAGATAGTCAATGGTATTGGCCATTAGAAGGATAGAGAAAAAAGGAGGGTTCAAGGAAGGGCAGAAAATAAGTTTGGGTGGGTATAGTGTAAAAAACTGAGCAATCTACCAGGTTCTAGACTGCAGTTCTAGGGTTCTGGACCTTGTATGGAGCAATAAAAAGATGATAGTCTGGTCTATATTCCTCAGGTCTCAGTCTAGTGAGAAATAAAGGCATGTATACAGTGTTAAGGGATGGACTTTGACAAGTCAAGTTTTTGAAGAGTTTCTTTGAGCGAATTGCATAGCTCTAAATCAGAAGGAGTTTGGGGCTTCACCAAAGGAGCAGAAACAGGGTGAAAGCAGAAACTGAGCAAATGAGTAATTTGATTGATTGCCTTAAATGGACTATGCCAATAGGAAATTCAAGAAAACATAACTTGGGACTGGAGAAATAGTTCAGTAGTAGTGTGGTTTACTGAGCATGTGCAAAGTCCTAGGTTTAATTTCCATCCTTGCCAAAGAAGGAAAGCAGCAAAATAGGAAAGAAGGAAGGGAAGGAGGAAGTAAGGAAGGGAGAAAAGAAAGAAAGAAAAGGTGTGGGGGAGAGAGAGAGGAAGAGACAGAGAGAGATAGAGACAGAGATAGAGAAACTTACCCAGCTGGACACCTGAGATAGGCCAGGCTTGAGCTTCATTTTCTATTACAGGAAATGACTGAGTTGGGTTTCTTGCACAGGAACCCAAATCTTTAGAGACACTGCAATCTGTGGCTTCCCATTTAATTATTTTTAACAACTGATATAATGTGGTGAGAAGACAGGTAAGCACAGGTGCTATGGGTTGACAAAGAACATTTAGATTAAGCTGGTAGCTTAAAGTATAATACCTGAGCTCAGAGGTAAGTGCTGAGTCACAGTTACACAAGGAATTTCAGAAAACTAAAATTTTAGATGCATTTGGAAGGAGGTAGAGTACCAGAAGCAGGCTGTGTTATTAGAATGTAAAGTGAAAAATAGGGAACAAAATAAGAAAAGGATGGAGCATGAAAGATATTCATATTACCAAGATAAAAATCTTGGAATTGGTTTTTATAAGAAGTCATTGAAAGTGTTTTTGGTGATGGTGATACTGGGGATCGAACTCAGGGCCTCACACACACTAAACAATGTTCTACCACAGAGCTATTCCCCCATCCCTAATTGACAGATTTTTAAGCAAAGGACTAATACCATGCAGCAAATAGTTAAAGAGGTGTAGGGAGAAACAAAGAAAAAGGAAATTAGTTAAGGATATATTGTAGTAAACCAAGAAAGCCGTGTAGTGGAAAATACAAAGAAATAGGCAATTTGAGAAATATTTAATAAATAAAATAACAAAGACTGGTTGGCTGAATTTAAAAAGAGACAGAAAAACTGAAAGTACTGGGGAAAGTTAAAGGATTGGATAGTGTGAGGAATCAGTGTTGCCATTCAGTGAGAAATACAGGACTGGTCTTGAGAGTGATGGCAAGTTCAGCCTCGGGCTATTGGGCTTGAGGGACACAATTTTCACCCCATTTGTGGAGAGAAAGAAAGCTGTGTAAATTGCCATTACCAGCAACACTCTTCTGTTTCACAAAGAAATTCAGATGTAAGGTCAGGAAAGGTGAATGTGTCAAGGTTGCTCTTTTACTAGGCGCCTTGTAGGGGGTGGGAATAGCTTACCAAAAGTACATAAGAGAAAGGTACACCATGCACCTCTTATAGCCATGATTTGCCTGGGAACAACTAAGACAGGTATGAGTGTACACATCAGATGAGAACAACAGTTAAGAAAACAAGATGAAGGTCTATGCAACAAATACCACAAACCTCCACTAAGGAAGTAGCAATTTAGGAAAAGGAGACCGGATGCTGAGCAGTGCAAAGAGGGCAGCCTTGATCACAGAAGACACAGGCTTATAAACAGTAGCCCACAGATAGGGTGGGGATGAGGGCTCCCAGGAGCAGCTGGGTGAGAGGAAGGTGGAGAAGACTCAGAGGCCCCTACAGCTTGCAAGGGAGCTTGAATTCTACAAGGCAGACAAAGAATGATACGGCAAAGATTAGTCAGGCAGACACAATTACTGTGTGGGTTCTTACATAACTTACAGTCATTAAAATTAATTTTGCCTCTGAATTTTCCTGAGAGTCTTTCCAGTTCTTTGGATAATGATATCCAAGACAGATGAGGTTAAGGCAGAACTATTACCAAACATAGACACAAAGAGAGCACCCTGCCCTTTGGTTTCACATGTGAGGATTAAAGAACTTAGATTACTTGAGGGGACTAAGTAAGTGTTACCCTGACTTAGAAAGTCCTGAGAGTGTCATATGATGATGCTGTGTAAGCCTCTATGGAGAGTGTACTTAACTTTTACTGCCTAGAGGGCAGGAAATACAGAGAAATCAAACAATGAACAAAAACAGAACTGCTTTGGCCACTGAATAATCTTAAACAAGTGATGTGACTTCCTTCATCTCTAGGCTGTAGAATGGAGATTGTAATTTCTTTATTCATTCAGCAAATGTTTTATGAGAATCAACTATGGCTCAGCACATTCTACCCACTGCTTACTACTCAAAATACAGAAATTTTGAGAATAAAAATGAACAACCATAAATGAAAATGTTCTGCATAGTGTCTAGAACCTCTCAGGTGCTAATTGTATTAGACTTTTCTAGTAAGAGGCTTTTGTAACTGGAATAAGATGGATATTCAAGCCATTATTGGATCAGGCTAACAATAGACCAAGACACCCAGAGTTTTTGTAAATACCGTGGTATTTACAGAGGGAAGATTTTGACTAAACTAAGGAATCTAAAAATGAAAAGACATTTAATTTAAAGGTCTTCACACACTTTTTGAGGCAGTAGGATGGAAGGCTAAGTAATATAAGTTTACATCAAAGTTACTCTGGGAGGTTTGCAGGTGGTACAATGAAGCATCAAGGGTGTTCCAAGTCCAGACCCAATGGAAACATGAATGTGCTACTGGGTTTAGAACATTAGATCTACAAGGCAGTTTGCTTCTTCAACACATTCAGAGTGAAGATGCATAACAAAATAATTGTTCATGTGAAATATTTTTAACTTTAAACACTGCAGTGCACCCAGTGAAACCTGGGAATTTGCAATTCAAATAATATTTTGAATTGACTGGGTAAGGGCCCTGACACTTTAGGTATTAGCATTTGGTAGTGCTCTGAATGATTGTTTTTTAAAAGAAAAGGAAAAAAAGCTGACTCAAACTAGATAGCATGTTTTCTCCAAGGATCACTGATATTAGTTTTGCTTCTGAAGTGAATTGTCCCATTAGCAAAAGGTACAGCATTTTCCACTTTCCTTTACAAATTAAACTTTAGCTCAGATCCTTAAAAGTTTTAACGAGGATGGTCAAAAGCCATACCAGGTGTGATAGTTTAGAATAAAATGTCCCCTAAAGCCTCATGCATTCATAGGCAGAGCTTTTGAAAGGTGACTGAGTCATTCAAACAATATAGCTAACTTGCTGTTAGAAGGCAGGGGCTGGTCAGAAAAGGTAGGTCATCAGTGGTGTGACCTCCCCAGTTATACCTTCACTTCTGTTCCCTGGCTGCCAAGAGTGGACAGATTTTCCTCGGCTATGTGCCTCTGCCATGCCATTCTGCCTTGGATCTGGCTGACTGTGCACTGTAACCCTGAGCCCGATAAACCTCTCCACCTTTAAATTGTGGGTATCAAGGGTCATATCTCAGCAAAGAGAAAGTAATTAAGACACAAGGTTGGGATATGCCTAATCCCCAAGAACAGAAGGGGAAGATCAAGGTCTTTTACATCTGCTTCCTCAGTGCTCAGAAAGGCAGTAACGTTATAAAGTGTGATAACTACAATTGTCTATTTAGTTTTCAATCTTTTCCAACAGAGTATGAAGTCTTCAAATATTGAGATTATATATCATTAATCATGGTGACCCCAACTGCTTGAAAAGCCGTTTATTGGAGGGGTTCAATAAATATTTTGTAGTAAATAAGTGGATCCATGAATAGAGGAATGGATAGTTAGCTGAGTAGATGGATGGATGAATCCTAGATTCTTGGAATTAAATAAAAATCATGACAGTAAAGAAAATGGTGCTCAAGTGAAAGGAAGACAAGATTGATTGATTGACTGATTCGTGACAAAGAGTCACTGAGGAGGATTTAATCCTAGAGTTATTGGGAATAGAAAACTTGGATTAGTTGTTTATTTTTTTAAATTTCTTCTATTCTATCCTCCTAGGAGGCCAATCTGTACCTCTACTAGACAAAGCTGCTATTGGATAAACAAAGCTTCCTCATGGTGCTAAAGAGTAAGAGCTCCAATGCTTTCTGAGGACAAATGGCTTGCCTCCCTCATTCTTGCCACTGTAGGCAAGAGCCCCATCTGCCTGAGGTAGACAGAGTTAGGAATTTCCTGGGCCACTGTGCAGTCATCATGATAACAATTTCAGAATGGCCACTTCCCATAAGAAAAAGACCGTGAAGGAGAGAAAGGTAGAGGAGTTTGGGGGATGGAGTTAGCACAAGCTGTTTGCAGGATTCAGAGTGACATGGTGAGCTCCAAGGGAGTGCATTTGGTAGCTAGGGATTTGGTTGAGCCAGTAGCTATAAGGCACCTAAGCTATTTTGCCTTCAGGATATCTCAAACATGAGGCTGACAAGATACGATAAGAAGAGCACAGCAATCCATCAACCTCTCCAAGAAATGGAGAAGCAGCAAGGAGTGGGTAGCCTTCCGGGGCAGGTTGTTGGCCAGGAGCTAAAAGAGCTAGTTGAAGACAGAGCTGTGTTTCTTCTCCCTGAGCAATGCTGATTCAAGGCCTTTGGAGGAGACTGTACCATAAGAGTGGTCAGAAGAGAAGACAGTTTCTGCCATTCTTCTGGCCAGTAGAGCTTGAAAATGGAAAATAGTCCCAAGGCTATGTGCACAGGTATCCCCCTGGACCATGATTACTTTCAAAGACCTGAAATTCCAAGCTTGTAATTTATACATTTGACAAAGTGGAGTATGTTTAAGGGAAGAGGCCAGAGAAGCTTGATTTTGCATATTATCCTACCACAGATACCTCTATTCAGGAGGTAGTAGAGCATGGTATCAAGAGCATGGATTCTTTTTGAGCCAAGGGTCTAATCATGGCTCAGTTTCTTTCTACTCTGAGACCTGAGAAAGTTCTTTCAACCCCCTACGTCTCCATCTTAGAAAAAGAAAATGAGAGAATCTACCATATAGAATTGGTAAGTGGACTAATTTAAGTAACGCAAGTAGGTGCTGGCATATAATAAGATTCCATAAATACTGTTATACATATAAAATAGAATTTAAATTATAAAATTTAAATCATGTCACATTTGGCCAAGCATATGAAAGTTTCCTACTTAATTGCTAGTAGGAATTTGTCTTGTGGGAAGATTAGGGAGGATGAACTGGGTCACAATAAAAAACACACACCATGATATATTCTGTTTCTCAACAAGATCCATTGCTAAACTCCTGAAAGTTTAGGGAACAAAATTTGGAACGCATAACACTATTGAGCCAAAAACTAAAAGCTATATGCTCTAAAGTGATAATGGTGAAGTCAACTACTTTACTTCTGGCCCACCCATGCTAAAAATAACTATAGACACCTCACAAAGCTGCTTTCACTGAGGGCATCCTTCTAACATTTTGGTGTCTACATAAACAGGAATGATTCTAATCCTATGTGAAAGGCGTGTGATTGACAGTGCAAGGAAAATAGTTAATAGGGTACACTAGGTAAGAAAATCTGTTATTGTTGGGGTTACCATGAATAGACAGAGAAGCCTGAAAAACATATATAAGAGAGTGGTTGATGAGCTAGTAAATAAAGATGTAAGTGCCTATGACCTTTATGGATAAATCTAAATCGGACCTAAACTAAGTTGGCTCAGCACCTCCATAATGGCAGGACCTAAGCCAGAATCTTTATCATTCTTCTGCTTTTTCTCTCATGATTATATAGTGGCTTCCACATCTCCTTGCATCACATCCTTGCATAGGCAGGAAACAGGGTTGCCACGGTGGTGGAGAGCCTCTATTTTACAGAGAAAAAGACAACTTCTCACTGGCCTCCAGCATCCTGCCCCTCACATGCATGTGAGAGAACCATGGGACCAATCCCAGGGAAGGGTGATAGGAAAGACTTGATTCCTTATCACTGTGGATGAAGGCAGGCACACCGAAAGAGTCAGGAATGGAAAAAAATCTAAATAATGAAATTTCAAATGGCTGGGGATATAGCTCAGTGGTCAAGCACATGGATAAGATGTGCAAGGACCTGGGTTCCACCCCCAATACAACAAAAGATAAAAGGGAAGGAAGGAAAGAAGAGAGCAAAGACTAAGAGATTAACAACCACTTCAAAGTTTCCTACACCCATAAGAAAAACTGGCTGATGTTTCTAATGAGGCAAGTTATGTATGTCATTTAAAACTGCTCTATAAGCTCTTATATCCATTTCAGTTTTTTTTAAGCCTTTAAAAAGTAGACTGTCATTTAAGGATGACTGGGGCTTATAGGTAAAAATCACTGTTTTAAGCCTTGTGGTTTTAAAAGCTTACTTCTGGGAGGTAAAAGTTTGGGGACAGGCCCCAGAGGAAGCAATCTTAGTCTTTAAGGAATTCTTTGCATCACATTCACCTTTCTCCCTAGTTCCTTCTTCTTTCCATCCCTCATCCCATGTCTCTGCCATGTAGCAGAGAGTTGAGAATTGAGCTCCATGTCTTTAATTGCACGTACCTGAAACAAAAAATGTGATGGGCAAGGCTGTGACCAAATGATAATGCTACAGAAGCAATTAATTAAGAAGGCTGAGCATATGAAAACAGGGCTTTACTATTTCAAAATAAAGTAAATATCATGTATTTGACAGTATAGACAATATAAATTGATAGGCCATCAGGCATAATAATAAGCAATTACACATGTATCTAGTGTTACCTTTATGTATGAAAATTGTACCTTCATATCATCTATCTTCTCACTTTGTATCTGCACAATAGTATCATCATAGCAAAGCAGAATTGGGGTGAGGAGAACCAGGTAAGAAGTCCTGGGGAGAACAGAAAACACATAAAAATGGACCCTGCATTCCTGGTGAGTAGAACTGTTGGTTTGGAAAGAAAGATGGCAAAAGGATGACTAAAGGAAATGTTGTTCTTGTCAAGGCAGGAAGGAACAAAAAAGAAATAAGGGAGCTATAATAAAAGGTGGGAAGGGGTTCTAGTCAAGTAAACAGCCCTAAGCTTTGGTAGAAGAAGAAACTTTAAAACCCTTAAACAGATGTCTTTTGGATAGTTTAAGGTAACAGAGAATTTTCCTGTTTCCACTTTCTTCCACCTCCCTAAAAACATCTGTGGTACTAAAAATTCCTTAAACAGGTTTTTCATTCCACAATTAGAGATAAAGCTTGACAAGAAAACTAACTGGCAAAGGCAACAAGGAACCCTTTCTCACTACATGTTAATGGCTTACACTAGATCCTTTGCTATTTTGAGTGGAAGAGGAAGTAAGAGAATGCACGGCCCTGGCACAGGAAGGCTTTCCAAAGAAAGAAAGAAAGAAAGTATATTAAATTATAACAAATGAAACAAGGGTTGCGGATGTAGCTCAGTGGTAAAGTACTTGCCTAATATGCTTGAGGCCCTGGGTTCTAACCCAGCACTGCAAAAACTAAGCAACCAAATGAGTATAACATTTATTGAGCATATGTTAGGTACTAGCTGCTTTATATGAACTAACTCATCCAATCTTCAGAGAACTTGGAGGTAGATAGTATTATTTATCTCTATTTTACAGAGGAAGAAATGGTGTTACAGAGAGGTAAGATAATTTTCCCAAGGTCACTGTGGTAGGGCCAGCATTTGAATTCTAACTGGAACGGAGTCTGCATTCTTGGCCTTAGAATCAAAGAAAATTGTCTCAGAGAGAAAATGACCAAAAGACAGACTTGCCAGTGTAGAGAATATTGCTGAAAGTCAGTGCATTTGCTTTCATGGATTAAGGATAAGGAAAGGCTCTGTGGAGAGGGGCTTTATGTATACAGTATTATATATCTACCACTGCAGAGGTTGCTATATTCTTAAGGATCATTTTGATACCTTCTTGGTCTTACACAAACACAACCGGTCTTCCTGAATTAGTGATCCTAGTGCAGCTATTTAAGTTCTCTGTAGCTTTGAGCCTACATTTGGAAACTAGGTTATTTCCTCTTGTCCGTTCCCTGACCCAGAGGAATGAAGAAATTCTAATGGTCTAGTATATGTAAAATGCTTTAAGCCATAACACAGGACTAATTGAACTTTTAGAAAACACCATAGTTAAAAAAAAAAAAAAGAAAGAAAAGAAAACACCATAGTTTGCAGTGGTATTTAAATGGACAGAAGTGGTACAGCATTCCCCTGGTATCTTCTCTAGATGTTTTTGGTTCAACTGCAGATCACCCTTTAATACAACAGCGGTGGGCCTACTAGGGCCATCTGAATTCTTTTCTAGCCTAACAATGCATAGCTTCCAAGAAAGGCAACTGTCTGGTAGACTTGGGAGATGCCCATATTGTCCAGGACAATATTAAGAGATAAGAAGTCCTAATTCAAAATAAGGATATTGAAGTGAGGACTTTGAGAGTAGCTGCTTATCAAAAAAAGATTAAAAGAACTGGGCCCTCTCCAAGGAAACTTTTAACCTAATAGCAAATACCATATTTTAGAATTTAATTCCAATGATAGTGATCTACCTGATACTACCGAGGACAAAAACAATTGCAGAGTTTTAAAAAAATAATGATTTACAACAAGAGATGGAAAAGGGATTCTGGAGATAAGTGGAATAGGGAAAGGAGTCTCAGCTATAGAAATGATTAAGGACCAGCAGGTACAAGAAGCATATGGTCAGGTTTTGTTTTGCTTTTTAAGTAGAATATATCTGACCAATCCACACTCACACAGCCTAACCCAATTTCCCTCCCATGTATTCAAGCATAGCAATATTAATTTCTAACTTATTTCATCAAATAAAAAGAAATCAAAAGTAGAAAAGCAGAAAGTTTACCACAATTTTTTTGTTTTGTTTTTTTGGTACCGGGGATTGAACTCGGGTCCTTGCACTTGCAAGGCAGGCCACAGAACCACTAAGCTAAATCCCCGGCCCCTACCACAATGTTTTTAATAGATACAGTTATTCAACTCATAATTCAACTTTGTATTCCTGTCTTCTGAGGGACAAAAATCCTACTGGTGGCAGTCATGCTTCCCTTGACCTGGAAAAGGAGGTGATCCTTGTAATAATAAGTGGACATTCAAGGTGGACATTGAACCTAGTCTGCTAGGGCTCCCAGAGAAGAGGCTTCACCCTAAAACATTTGTAGGGTCTTCTCTTTAAGCACACAAGGCCTGTCTATCCCTCGCCACAGAGAAAATGCTGATGCAGATTCTTAGTGTAAGAGTAAGGTGAGGCATAATCTTCCCTGGAGTATTTAAAAGTTTCACTTTAAGTTTTTTTTTTTTTTTCTCTCTCATTGAGTTTAGTGGTACATTTTAGGTATCCAGTACAATTACATTCATTATTGGGATCTTGTATCTTTACATGACAGGTCTTGGTTCTCGTTTTTTCCCTTTGTCCCTGACCTCCCTTCACCCCTCCTACCCTCCGCATTTAAAGTTTCACTTTATATGGAGATAATTTTCTGGTTATAAGCTGGTGGAGGAGGAACAAGAATCTTCCCAAGGCTTACCAAAGGTGTTTCTGTTTTTGCTTTTGTCTTCCTTGGTCCCAGATATGAGAGTGGTTACCTGGTTTAAAAACCTATCTTCACAGTGTCTTTGCCCAGAATGAAAAAAAAAAAAAAATCTTTCACTAAAAAACAGAAGAGTGACATTTTTTAAAATTTAATTTATTGGTACATTTTAGGTAGACAGTACAGCTACATTCATTACTGGGATCTTGTACCTTTACATGCCAGGTCTTGGTTCTCACTTTTTCCCCTGTTCCTCACCATCCCTTCACCCTCCCCTCTCCTCCCCCACCTTCAAACACTTTAATTCCATTTTTACATTTTCTCATATTTTTTTCCTTTTCCCTTATTCCCCCTTCCCTATCCTTCTCACTGTCCCTACACCTTTGGTCCTTTTCTTCCTATTTGCTAATTGTCCCATTAGGATCTTGAGTACTATTTTAGTTTTTCACACCAGAGAAACTATTCGGTATTTGCATATGTGTGCCTTATTTATTTCACTTAGAAGTATATCCTCAAAATGTACCCATTTAACTATGAATGAATCTACTTTCTCATTCTTTATGGCTGAGTAGTATTCCATTTTATAGAAAAACCACCTCTTCTTTATCCAGTTTTCAATTGATGGGCAGATGGGCTGTTTCCAAATTTTAGCTATTACAAATTGCTGCTATAAACATGGGTGTGCATATATCACTGTGGTGTGATTCTTTCACTTCTTTTGGAAAGATACCCAACAGAGGGATGGCTGGGTCAAATAAGAGTGACATTCTTTTAAGTAAAAGACCATTTAGGCAAAATCATGTGGTGATTTTAAAAAATTTTTATTTTTATTAGGACATGCTTGCAGTATATAATAATTACATTCACGGTAAGGAATCAGTACATAAAGATAACACATTTGATCACCTGTGGTGATATTTTGATACGTCACTGAAGGACCATTCTTGAGAAGTAAAGTGTTAGGGATACTAGTAGTCATTTCAAATCCCATTTCACGTGGAAATGTTTGTGCATTTGCTGAGAACAACAGCATGTAGCAGGGCTGGTGCTTCAAGAGTCTGTGCCAGTGCTTATTTACAGACGGTGAAGGATAGTTTCCTCATTCATGCTTCTAGGGCCGCCCCACCCTGCCCTGGGCTCAATAGAAGGAAGGGTGGAGTAGGTACTCAGAGTTTTGACAATGCCTCAGTTCTTTGCACCCTAAATATTTACTAAGACAGTTGGGTCATTCTTCACAGAAAGTAGGCCTAACACTTTAAGAGCTGGCAGATGGATAGGAGATAAAGCAAATGCTCTCCTGCTAGGTGCGGCCATGTTCTTGTACTATAACAAAAACAAAAGCAGCAGTGCAGAAATACAGGAGGTTTCCTCACACCCTCTTCGAACCAATCACCTATCTGGTTAATTACCTTCGAGGAGACCAGCATATGCTGTTTCCACCCAGACATTCCTGGGTCTGAAGGCATCTATTTCCTGTGCTTAGAATAAGCTTTCTTTTCATCTAAGTCCTGTCTTTTCTTCTGTTCCTGTCCAGCCTTCCTTACATCCCACTTCCTGTGTTAAACTCTCCTTATTGGCCTAGCCCAGAGCCATCCTTTTGTTCTTTGGCCTCCTACACCACTCATTTGATACTTATGAGGACATTTATCTGCTTATTCCCTCAACTCCTCACTCCCACCACCATTGCACATAATAGACAACCTTCAATAGGCCAATAAACAAGGATTAAGTAGCAGCATAGAGTGCCAGTCTGAAGTTCATGTCTGTGTAATTTTTAAGCTCAAGTGAAAAGTTTCCATGGTTAACACTGGCGAAATGTAGTAAATAGTTAATGTGTAATCCTTTCCCAAGTATCATAGATTTCCTTAGGAGGCATTAGGAATAGCACTTGACAGACATAAAGTAAAGGAAGAACAACTCACTGAAGCGAATGACAGTCCTCCACCAACATTGGTGTGACCAACTCACCTGGTTTACTTGAGATTTTCCTTGGTTTAACACCAGAAGTCTCGAGGCTTGAGCGGCCCTGAAGTCTTAGGCAACCCAAGAATTTGTTCACTCTGGTAGGTGGCCACTGAGCATCCTGACAAGAAGCAAATGTAGGCTAGATATGGACTGAACCCTTTGTATCCTCCATAACCTCAAATCTCAGTGCCTGAGCCCCACCATGATGCTCTATTTTCTCCAGGGACAGGTAGGGGAGTGGGTCTTAGTGTTCAGATGCCAAGCAGGAATCCCAGAGGCTTCATTATCTCTTCCCACTTCTAAAGCCATCTCAGGTCTTGGAAGACAAGTGGTCAAGGGAAAAAGCTTTAAAGGGAGTTCTCACAGAACAGAAACTAAAAGGAATATTCTGAACTGGAAATGGTGACCTTTCTGGCATGATTCCCCAAAGGAAAGTTAAAGGCAGAGCTTCAGGAAGGCAAACATGCAGTGTCAGCAGGAACACTGACTTCCACTGAACATTCCACACCAAGCCTAACTGCAGAGAGCAGGAGCATCTTTTTTGGTGGGGGGTGGTACTGGGGATCCAACTCAGGACCTTGCATTTGAGAGGCAGGCGATGGCACCACTGAGCTAAATTCCAGCTCAGGAACATCTGTTTTAATCAGGTTCTGTGTGACCAGCCCAACTCTGAGAACTGAGTAGCAAGATCAACAGGAAGACTGGAGTCTATGACTACGAATAATGTATTCTGAATGTTATAGCTTGGAGCGAATGGAGTCAGACTTTGTCAATATCAAATAACCCATCTGTTCTTTATTTTTAAAATTTGTATTAGTACATGTTTGCAGTACACAATGATTATATTAATTGTGGGAAGTTGGTACATGTACATAACAAATCTTAATTTTTTTACTCTTTTCCCTTCCCTCCTTCTTACATCATTGTGAAAAGAAAAATGGACCTGAAGTAAGATTAACAGTAAGCATAATGATCAGATTAATAATAGCATACAAAAACTATTTAGAGCTCTCTAGTGTGTATCATAATGAAGATCTTTTGCCATAATGAAGTAACAAAGTTAAGAATTTTATTCTGCAAACTGTAGTGCCCAATACTCAGAAAAAAACACAGTGCGGTAATGGAAATTGTAATGCTTATATCTCTGAATGTCATTCAAGATTAAGACTGAATAGATTTCTTTACACAGAAACTTCTCTGACTGAAAGTGGGCCTGGGGATGGTGTGCAGAAATACAATTTTACCACTAGGGGGTATTCTTTCCTCTTGCTAATTGTTGGCAAGTTTGTATAACCACGAACTAGCCCTGAACTAACCCCATTACACAGGGCCATGCCAGATCCCAGCAAATTGGATTAATTTTCATTATTCCTACAAAACCCTTTGTCCTCCCATTTTAGAGAGTGTTGAGTTTTCTTCCATTGAGAGAATCCTGCTGGCAGGGAGCCAACCTACACAAAGTATGGAAAACATATTACACCCCTGCTGATGATCAAAGCAGGAGAATGATCACTTAAGAAAGTGAGTCCAGGTATCTATTTCTGATTAGCTCAGGGACTTAGGAGTTTCAAGTCAGCAAGAACTCAACCACTAGAAGGAAAGAGCATAAGGGAGTTCAGGAGCCGTGAAATCTACTTCTTGAATTTTGATCTAAGCTGATTTACAACTGAAAAAGTTTGATGCCTCATTGGAGACCAGAAGAGACTAGGAAAGCTACCAGAGAGATTTTGACAGCTCCCAGAGTTAGCCAGGGAATCCGTTCCAGCCCATTAGCCTACCAAGTTTAGAAAGCAAAGCCCTGGAAAGGTGCCCTAGGGAGATGCCCAAGGGAGTCGGTTTGAATCTGGCCAAATGCTTACTTTTGAAAAAAGGAAGACTTTGTCCTCTCTGGCAAGGGAGGGTTAGTCCAGAAGCTCTGTCAGGGAGAAAGGCTGGAAAGTTGAGAAATCTGGGATATTAGGTCACCTGCCCAAATGAAGTTTACTTCAATAAATTCAAGCTTCAAGTCAATAAATAATTCACTTTTTAAAAATGGTCAAAAATAATACTTGCTCAGAGCTAAAATATCAGCTTAGAGTAATAGAGTGAAGGACTGTTACCCCCAGCCAGTCCACTTCCCCCTGCGCCCACCAGACATACTCATGGTTGATAATTAGCTTATATATTTCAGGGTTTCCTTTTCCCACAAACTACAAAACAAACAAACAATCAGTGTATCTGTCTGGTTCTCCATCTATTCACCCCACACATGACTTGGTTTCACTTTGAAAACAAAATTAGATCTTTTTTTTTTTTTTTTTTTTTTTTGGTACCAGGGACTGAACTCAGGTCCTTGCACTTGCAAGGCAGGTCACCGAACTGCTGAGCTAAATCCCCTACAAAATTAGATCTTAAAAAGTAGATTCTATGTAAATTTTTCCTAAAATATATCACTGAACTTTTCCAAGTCTACATGAGTCTTTCTAGTAAAATCAAAATATTCCATTGTATGGATGTTCCATAACTTTAGCTCTACTGATGGACATTTATGTTATTAACCTTTTTTTTTCTATTATGAAACTTTCATAAAATTATTTTTTTCATAAAATTCTTAATTAAATCAAATGTTATTATTGTATAAGCTCAAGCATTCTATTAAACCTTCTATAGAATATTAAGATGAGCAGAACATATATTTTACTTTCTTAGGGTTTATTCTTGTGTGGGAGAACTACTGTATAAAAAACTAATTGACATAAGGAAAATGTGACTTACATGCTAAATAGGTTGACAAATAATAATTTCCCAGGTAGGAGAGAGGAAGGTGCTATTTAGCACAACAGTTGAGATTAGGGAAGACTTTACTGAGTAAATAAAGTCTTATCTACATAGGAATTTCTTTCACCTGTTCAATATAAGAAAGCTGTGGTAAAAGCTCATAAAACTCCTAACAAAGTCACCTTGTTCAACCATTCCCTGGGACAAAAAAGGACTCTATAATTTTTGCTACCTGAATTTTCTTTAACAAATATAATTTCAGGAAGTTCTGAGAATATATTTGCAGAAGATCCTTCTGCTAAATTTTACTGAGTTGTTCTATGACCTTGGCTGATCATCTAAAACTCATTATAAATATCCAGCAAGAGAATGTTCTTTGCTCTATCCAAAAGTTACTGGGTATCCAGGTGTGGTGGTGCATACCTATAATCCCTGCACTCGGGAAGGTGAGGCAGGAGGATCACTATGAGTTCGAGGCCAGCCTGGGCTACATAGTGAGTCCCAGGTTAGTCTCAACTACACAGTGAGACCCTGTCTCAAAAACCAACCAAACAGGGCTGGGGATTTAGCTCAGCGGTTCGGTGGCCTGCCTTGTAAGCGCAAGGACCCGAGTTCAGTCCCCGGTACCAAAAAAAAAAAAAACCAAAAGTTAGTAGGGAAATGTGTGACTTCCAAATAAAAAATGCCATAGAAAGCTGAATTATTTTTATTACATCTGATGTGGCTGTCTAAAGAAAGCCATTTTATCTGTATACAGAGTCCAACAGTATGATTTAAAAATAATTTACTCCAAATAGCTTGCCTGGGACAGCAAGTCTCTTTGAGGCAAAGCCTCCCCAGCAATCATGTAAACATGCTGAAAGGAAAGTTTTTATTTTTAAGCAATCATAATTAGCGGGTCTTTTACTTATTAACATCTTCAAAGTGCTTTGAGTTCCTCCCCAGATGAAAGGTCCTGTGTGAGGACAAATTATTATTATGCTCACAAAGTACACACAGTAAATGTAGGAAAAGTGCAAATGGTTTAACTGCACAGCCAGAAATGCAGTTGAGATACTTTGATCTGCCAATATAGCCATCAATTATTCTATATCCTTTACTCTCTAAATACACACATCAAAGCATCCTCATGTACATACCTAATAAATCCAGCTCTTGATTCCAAAATAGTTCCTCTGAATTAACCTTTGTTTCCTTTTTTCCTTGTTGAGAGCTGCTGATTCAGCTTTTTAAAAAATTAATTAGGGAGAAAGTACATGCAGACTTGGGTTTGAAAGGAATGAGAATCCTACTTGCTCCCCAAAGATGGCCATGACATTTTTACTAATAAAGATTATTATTAACAAAGAGTATTTGATAACTAGGAAAATGTATATGATATCATGACAGGAAAAAGCACGATGCAAAAATTTGGAAAGTATTATAACTGTACAACTAGTAATTGCTAAAAATTAAATGCAATTATGCTTCAATGATTGAATGCTTTACCTACTTCAATTTTTACTATGATATGACTAGTATTTTTTTTTAGAGATTAAAAAGAAAAAAATAAAGCTCAGAAAGGCTAAATAACTAGGCTACAACAAAATCAACAGGGAAGCCGATGGGATTCTATGTAGCACTGACTCCAGAATTCATTTTCTTTGCGATGGTCGTGTTGCCTTTGGCCGAGTGGCTTGCTGAGGAGTGAACCCACAGGTTAGGCGAGTGCTGTTCCACTCAGCTGCATCCTGAGCCCTGCTACTGCATTTTTAGAAGTGATTGTCCCCCAGGTAGAAAGGCGTGGAGTGATTTTTTTCCCCTACTTCGTTATACGTTCAAACTTTTTTAGAACAAACAAAATTAGCATAGTGACTACATGAATTAATGAAATTAAGAAAGAGGGCTGAGTAGCTTTTATGTATGGGTGTGATGACAAGATAAACAGGTACCATGTCATTAACCTCAAAGTCCTCTGGGCCTCTGCTGCCTTATCTTTAAAATGAGGAGGCTGAGCCAACAGCTTTCACAGGTACCTTTTTGTTCTAACATTACTTTAGTTCTTTAGTTTCTGATTATGCTTCAAAGATGGCGTTTTTTTCCTCAGCAGTTAATTGGTCTTTCAGTTCCCTAAATTTGTTCAAACAAGCGTTAAGTACCAAAGGGAGAACTGTGGAGCCGATTGTGATTCGTGGTCAGCACCAGAGGAAAGACTACTTTTATTAATGATGAATATTGCATGAATGTTCACGTAAAAATATATGGGATGATCAAACATATGGTGAATGCTTGACACTTTTTTTTTTTTTTGGTACCGGGGAAAATGCTTCAAGTTTTTAAAAAATTTATTACAGCAAAAGACATATTGCCAGCAACCGCCCTACAATCCTCCGCCTTACTTTGAACACACTTATCCCATCGTTCTTGCCACTTTCGAGGCAGTTCTATAACTCTTCTCTCATAAGTGTCTTTGCGATGTGTGAACGCTGCTGCCAAGAGTTATCCAATGGAAAGATGGGCTTGTAGCAACATACAGTGTGTTCCCATCTATCTTGTTCACCATATCTCGCACTGTGCACCTCCCCAAAACTCAAAATGACTACGTAAGGCAAATATTTTGAACTGATTCAGGACATGGAGGAAACCATGACAGTGCTACTAAAGACTACAAAGGAGGATTTGCAGAACTCCTTCAGAAAGTGGCAAGAGGGGCCGGGGATTTAGCTCAGCGGTTTGGTGGCCTTCCTTGCAAGCGCAAGGACACCAGTTCAATCCCAGGTACCAAAAAAGAAAAAAAAAAAGAAAGAGGCAAGAAGCAAGAGGTAAGTAAAATGTGTCTTTCGCTATAATTAATATTTTATTATTTAAACACACCATAGTTTTATCATTCCTCATATTACATTACTATTAAGTTATAATTGTCAATGAAGGATATGTTTCTATTTTACTTTATTGTATATATTTAAGATATACAGCATGATATTGTGATGTATAAAATATGTTCTTAAAGCCAAGTAAATTATAATCTTAGCACCTCAGTTACCCATTTGCATGTAGGGCAAGATTACTTAAAGCCTACTCCCTCAGCAAAAAGAAACAAAAAGTGAAAATAGAAGGAAAAAATGGAAACAAAACTTGTGTACATGGCGGGGGCTTGAGGGAGGGCATGGGGAAAAATAAATTAATTTTTGAAAAGGAATGAAAAAAATCTCAAACTCAATACAGCATTATTCTGCATAGGTCTTATGCTATACATTTGATCTCTAGACGTGTTCATCTACTCCATTGTATATTTTCACCCACATCTCCTCACTTTGCTCTTTTTTTTTTTTTTGGTAATGGGGATCGAACTCGGGTCCTTGGGCTTGCAAGGCAAGTTCCAGAAACTTTGAGCTAAATCCCCTGCCCACTTAGCATATTTTTTTATCTAATTCCAGAATAAAAGACAAACAAGTCAGGGCTACTTTGCTCACCAGGATTTAGTTTGGGCATGCCTAGAATGTGAGAGTAAGAAACTCTGAAACAACAGGGAGAGTGGGCATTTCCAGTTGAGAGGAGCATTTGATCTTTTCTTGGAAAATAAGTACCTGAACTACAAAGGAAGATTGATCATTCGCAGAAGGTTGAGTTCCTCTATAGGATGCATGGGGCACCAACCATGAAGAAAGGACAGAGCTATCTGTAATGCTATAAATATTAACGTATCTGGGAAATATGAAGCATTTCTATTTTTAGCTACTGAGCATGACATTTATTTATCATTTCTATTTTGGAAAGTAGCCTATTCTTATTTAGAATTCTTTAATTCCCAGTCCCGTATTTTCCAACCCAGGGAAATGTAATGATTGCGCGTATAATAAGTGTCCAATAAATATTAGCTTGATGAAGAAAGTAAATTAACATTTAAACTTTAGCTAAAAGTACAAGCTTTTTTAAAGTGTTTAGGAATATAGTTTTTTTTTTTTTAGTAGTACCTAGAATCCTATCTTCTTTTATAATCTTGAAGTAGGAAAGATCTTGCTACTATTACTAACAATCCTGAAGTTAGAAAAGAGATAAAGTTTATGTAATTATCAAAAGACAAACAAGCTGGCCAAGACAAGGAACAACAAAAATATAAGGTACAATAAGAAAAATAGAAAAAACAAGAACCAAAACCAATATGTAAAAAATTCTCAGCAAACAATAAGAAAATGACTGAAAATATACCAGTAATAAAAAAGAGCAAAGAAATGAACTAAGAGTTCACAGAAAATGAAACATATATAGTTCTTATACCTAGGAAAGATGCCCAGCTTAACCTCCAATTAGAGAAATGTATGCTACAGATATACTAAGCTGTTTTGTTCTACCTATTAGATTGTGAAAAATCAACACACTCTGAAGTCAAGATCTTGGGACGGGAAGCCTGCATTAGAAGTGGGAGGTAAATTCATAAACCTCCATGGGAAACAATTTGGCAATATTTATCAAAATCACAAATGCACATAGTCACAGGGAAATTTAACATGGAAGTACAAAGCCTAAGCTTCAGGGTCTCTGACTTGCATAAATCCTTCTCAAGGCTCTGATAGCTGCCTCAACCTTTTTTTTTCAACATGTTATGTGTTCTTGAAAACTTACAAAATAAGGTATTTTAATAATGTTAAATTAAGGCCACTGCTGTCTTTCCAGTTAGACACCACCACTACCATACTTCCTCATGTGGAGTTTGCAATGGAGTGCCACTGGCCACTTTTAAAGAAACTTCAATCTGAAGATACATTAAGTCTGGATTTAGTAGGGTATATTTATATGATGTGCAATCACTGCGTGTATAGCCACATTATTGAGAGGTGTAGCAGGAGGTGCAGAAATGCTATAAATACTTCTATTACACACTGTGCAACCACCTGCCATTCTGACTAGAAGGTACAGAACCAGCAATCATATTAAAATGTAGCCATGGCTTCAGGTGCTTGATAACAAATTAAGCAGGTGGTAGAAAAGGACCAAGGTTTGAAACATACAGTCAGAAGCTATTCTGTGGAATATTATTTTTAAATCAGGCATGTAAAATTATAAACAGAATATTTACTTTTTTACAGATACTTCGTCAAAACAGATGCTTTGTATGACAGGAATGATGCAGTAATTATAAACACACTATATATTTAAAAATTTAATGGGAACTATGTGAAATAGAATTTATCAGAATTTCTGGTTGTAGAACACCAACATATTAACAACTCTTTAAATGGCAAACATATCTATAGGAAACTGAATGCTTTATGTATCCCAGCTATAAATAATAAAATAATTAATTTTGATTTATCATGTTAAAGAAAAGACTGAATTATCTTTCTATTTGCTCTCTTTCAAATGGCATTAAAGGCTGGGGATTTAGCTCAGTGGTTCCACCATCTGCCTTGGCAGTACAAGGATCCGAGTTCCATCCCCGGTACCAAATGGCACTACAAAATCATGATCTCAAGAAGAGAAGAAAAAGTATATGCAATCATAAAAGGAAAAAAAGCATTTTTACTAATTTACCTGTGCATCAGTAGCTACCTGTTATTTTTTCGGGAGTCTGTGAAATTTGTTAGCTGTATATTCATATAT
>NW_022900950.1:48483824-48513274 GCF_012274545.1 Fukomys damarensis | reverse complement strand
ATATACTGAAGATCAAACTCAGGAACTTGTACTTGCAAATCAGGCACAGGGCTGCTGAGTTAAATCCCCAGCCCTTTGCTAGCTTTTTTAGATTAGTAACTTATTGTGATTTCCTTTCTATTTTACTTTTTAACTATGTTTTCTATCATCATTGCCCAATCCAAAAACCATTATTTTTTTCTCATTAGAACTGGTACCAAAGGATGTAAATAGATGTTTCTTAGAAGAAGATATACAAATGGCCAATAACTATATGAAAAAAACATTCAACATCACTAACCATGAGGAAAATTCAAATTAAAACCACAGTGAGCTATCACCCCACACCTCATACCTATCACCCCATACTATTATCCAAAAATAGAAGATGGGCAAGGGATGTAGCTCAGTGGCACCACACCTGCCTGGCAGGCACAAGGTCCTGAGTTTGATTCCTGGTACTGAAAAAACAAAAACAGAAGATAACTAGTTTTGGTGGTAATGTGGAGAAAAGGAAACTTTTAATGCCTTTGGTAAAATGTAAATTAGTACAGTAATTATGGAAAACAGTATGGGGACACCTCAAAAAATTAAAAATAAGACTGCAATATGATCCATCAATCTCATCACTGACTAAATATCCAAAGAAATCTGTATATGGGAAGAGATATCTGTGCTCCTGGTTTATGACAGCATTATTCACAGTGGACAAGACATGGAATCAACCTAAGTGTTTATCATTGATGAATAGATGAAGAAAATGTTGTATGTATACAAAATAGAGAACTATTCAGCCCATAAAAAGATGAAAGCCTGTCATCTGTGAAAACACAGAGAAACCTGGAGGAAATTTTAAGAGAAATGAGCCAAGCACATGATCTTATTCACATGAGAAATCTAAAAATATTGAACTTATAAAAGCAGAGAGTAGACAAGTGTTACCAGTGATTGAAGGAGGGAGGGGAATTGGGGAGTTGTCCATCAAAGGATACAAAATTTCAGTTAGGAGAAATGAAGACATGAGATTTATTGTACAATATGGCAACTATCATTAATAGCAATGTATTGTATACTTGAAAGTTGTTAAACTATATTCTCACCATAAAAAGCACATGAGGAAAATGGGTACATATTGAGGATGTAATCCTAAGTGAAATAAATAAGTCACACATGTGTAAATACCAAATAGTTTCTCTGGTCTGAAAGACCATAATATTACATAAGATCCCAATGAGATAACTGACAATGTGAAATAGGAAGAAAAGGGCTAAAGGTGTAGGGAAGTGGGAAGGGTAGGGGAAAGGTAATAAGGGAAAAGAAAAAAATATGAGAAAATGAAAACATGGAAATAAAGTGTTTGTAAATAGCGAAGTGAGGAGGGGGTGAAGGGAGGGCAGGGACAAGGGGAAAAAATGAGAACCAAGACCTGTCATGTAAAGGTACAAGATCCCAATGATGAATGTAACTCCACAGTATACCTAAAATGTACCAATAAACTCAATGAGAGAAAAAAAAAACATATGAGGCAATGCATATAATTATTTAACCATTCCACAATGGAAACAGATTTCCAAACATATTGTACATAAATGTATATAATTTTTGTTAGTTATTTAAAAGAGACTAGAGCTGGGGATTTAGCTCAGTGGTTCTGCTCCTTCCTCGCAAGCGCAAGGACCTGAGCTCGATCCCTGGTACCAAAAAAAAAAGACTCTGCCTGAAAGAGACTAGAGCAATACCCTCTAGATTGCTTCACTGCACTCCCTCTAATTCTGCATTGCACTCTCTTTTTTATTTAATTAACTTAATTTTTGACAGTAGTGGGTATTGAAACCAGGACCTCTGCACTGATCTACATCCCCAGCCCTTCATATTTTTTCTTTGTGACAAGGTCTCCTTAAATTGTCCAAATTGGTCTCAAGCTTGTAATACCCCTACCTCAGCCTCCCGGAGTGCTGAGATTAAAGCTTGCATCACCACATCCAGCTTATTTTACTTTTAATTTGCACACAATACTGATATACTTTTATGAGGTACAGTGTAAAATTTCAATGCATCTGTATAGTGTATGATGATCAAATGAGAGTATTCAGCATACCCATCATGCCAAACATTTATCATTTCTTTGTGATAACACTCAAAATCTTCTCTTCTGATTATTTAAAATATAAAGAATATATTAACTATAGTCACTTATAATAGAACACCACAAGTTAATTGCTTTTATCTAAGAGGGATTTTGAACCTGTTAACCAACATTTTCCCCATCCTTTCCTCCCTCCAACTTGTCCCAGCCTCTGGCAACCACCATTCCACATTCAACTTTTATGAAATGAGCATTTTTAGATTTCACACATGGGTCCAATCATTACATATTTTTCTTTTTGTGCCTGGCTTCTTTTACTTAACACAACACTCTTCAGATTCATCTATATTGCCACAAATGACAGGGTTGCATCCTTTTTACTGGATGAATAGTATTTCATTATGTATGTACACCACATTTTCTTCATCCATTTATCTTTCAATGGATATTTAGATTAATTTTATATCTTTTCTACTGTGAATAGTGCGGTCACAAACATTACAGTGTAGAGACTTATTCAGCTTACTGATTTTTCTCCTTCATTGGATGGATATTAACTGGGGTTATTGGACCTAGAGTGGTGTGTGTGTATGTGTGTGTTCACACACATGCATGTGTGCACTGGGGATTGAATCCAGAGCCTCATGCATACTGAGCACATACTCTAACACTGAGGTATACCTCCAAACTCAATAGTGGAATCACTTCTAAAGGTTAATTTAATTATATCTCAAACTTGCACATTCTTAAGTCTCTTCTCTTGTCTCTCATGGCTCAAAAAGATTAGTGACTAAAATCCTTCAAGGCTACTCCCACTTCAGGCCTTTAAATACTGGTTTGCCCTCCACCACTGCTCTATCCCCTTCCTTTCTAGCCAGTTTCTACTCATCCTTCAGATTACACTTAAGTGCTCACTTTGTCAGGCAGGCATTTTAGGCTAAGCCAGGAAACACATTACAGATTTGGGAAGCATCCGTGCATCTCCTTCATGGTGTGTAGCACAGGAATAATTCTAATGGCCCACGTGAGATCTCGGTAGAAAAGACCTGCCCTGGACTCCATTAGGGCAGACAGTGTTGCCCACTACCATATCCCTAGCACTGGCACAGAATCTGATAACTGGAAGAGCCTGAGTAAATATTTGTTGAACAAATGAGTGAACATCATTGAAAACAAAAAAATGGGCATTAGAACAACCAGACACAAATTGGCCTATAAAATTGGCAATTCAAAAAAAGGAAAAAAGAAAGCCCATGTCTACCACCACTAGCAGTTGTGCAGCAGCACCACACCCCTTTTTTTGATAGGTTCTCATTCTATTGTCAACATATCCTATATAGCCCAGGCTTGCCTCAAGTTTGATCCTCCTTTGACTTTTTTTTTAGGAACTTTTAAAAAATGTGAGGTGAAATTTATGTAACACAAAATTAACCATTTTAAAGCAAACATTTAGTGGCATGTAGTACATTAAGGATG
This sequence comes from Fukomys damarensis, assembly GCF_012274545.1. Lineage (NCBI taxonomy): Eukaryota > Metazoa > Chordata > Mammalia > Rodentia > Bathyergidae > Fukomys > Fukomys damarensis. The sequence goes on along the minus strand of NW_022900950.1, from coordinate 48,509,733 downwards.
AGCAATCTTGTGCTTTGGAACCACCTCTAATTCCAAAATCTTTTCATCACTCCAAGAAGAAACCTATTACCCATTAAGCAATCGCTTTCCCCTCCCCAGTGCCAGCCCTTGGCAACTATAAATCTGCTTTCTGTCCATATAGATTTACATACTGTGGATTTTTTATATATAAATGGATTCATATAATACCTAGTCTCTGTGTCTGGCTTCTTTCCCTTAGCATAATGTTTTGCAGTTTTATCCACTTTATAGCATGTATCAGTATTTCAGTCCTATGTATGGCTGGACTACATATATACCAAAATTTGTATATCTGTTCATCTATTGCTTTAGATTTAGACTGTTTTCACCTTTTGACAGGTGGAAACATGGTGCTGCCATAATCTCTTGCTTTATGAATGGTGGATACATGGTTCTAGAAGGATCAATGCTTTGTCAACTGGGCCAGTTTCTGGCATGAATACACAAGATAACACATCAGCTGGGATTGATCGTTCAGTGTCCGGTTAAATATTCTGAAGAACTATGAGCAGATTACCATGTTTCAACATAGAAGGGGGCATGTCTTGCCTCCTCTGACCTCACAAAAGACTGAGATGGAGATGGGCACTTACACAAGAATAGCGAAATATAACGTGTGCGAGTGACCATTGAGATGGCCAATCACCTTACTTATGTGGGGAAAATGAACTAAAAACATGGAAGGAGTGGGAAAGTTGATAATGGGAACAGAAGATGAAACAGACTAATTATTAGTGGCAAATCTTTGGGGCAAAACATCATGGGCTGCCAGTGCTGGAGAGTGATTACGTACCCCACAACTTTCCTGCCCCTGTCCCACTTCTAGTTGCAGCCTGTGCCACTCAGCTCATTCTTGTTTATTCTTTGAGGTTACTATGGCTTCATGGCTTGGGTTCCTGCCCTGAATATTTCTACAGTTTTCATTCCTACCAACTTCATAATGATTGAGGTAACCTGAGTATTTCCTTGCATCCAAAAGAGTTTAAGGAAAATACTTCTGAAGCAGTTGGATTGTAGAGATCAAGAGCTTTATAATCTTTCACACACTGATTCAGCAATTCCTCTCAGGAATCCCAGTCAGTAACAGTAATCCCAAAGGTAGAAAAGCATACAGAAGTTCATCACAGTTAAAACTGATACAAGAAACTGGAAATATGTATCCAAATGCAGATTAGTAAAAAAGAAAATATGAAGTTAACTAAATTAGACTAAACACTTATTAAGGCTTATAGGGCTTGGAATGTATGTGGTAGAATGGTAGAATGCCTACTTTACATGTACAAGGAAGCCCTTGGGTTGAATCCCCAACACCACACAAAGAGAAAGAAACAAAGAGTGAGAGTAAGAAAGAATTATACATGTGAATAGTTTTGTTTTAACATTGAAAGATTGTCCAATAAGCTTTATTAAAAAGCAGCAAATATGTATGCATGTGGAAAATATTCATAGAAGAGAGATAACAAACCATCAATAGTCATTACTTTGGGTGATTTTTTCCCTTATAATTAAAAGATTTTAGTGATATTTCTTGTGTTTATATTACATGTATTTATAATTGCATATTATTATAGGTTTATAACTGTATATGCTTAAAATTGCATATTTTATAATAAGCAAATACATTAAAAACTAACATCCATATAGAAAGACTTCTAGATAGAAAATAATTATCCTATGCTGACATTTAATTCTTAGAAGACAGGGAGAGATGATAGCTACTGTCAGAATAGAAAACTAGCTGGGCATGGTGGCACACGCCTGTAATCCCAGCATTCGGGAGGCTGAGGCAGGAGGATCACTGTGAGTTCGAGATCAGCCTGGACTACACAGTGAGTTCCAGGTCAGTCTCAACTACATAGTGAGATCCTGTCTCAAAAAAATCAAAAATAAATAAATAAACAAACAAACAACATAGTAAGACTTGTCCAAAATAAAAAAACAAAACAGAATAGAAAACTAAAAAGGAAAAAATAAAAAGACAGACTTGAAGATATACATACTTCCTTTCATGATAAGGACAGAGAAGGATTTGGTGCAGCTGAGGACACTATGATAAATCTAAGCCTTTAGTGGCCAAGAAGGGGCCACACACAATATTTATAAGAAAAAGCTCATGCTATTCCAGGTGGCAAGTCCAAATCAACAGACTTGTAATCTTTCCATGTGGATCAGAAACATATGCCCACAGTACAGCATTATAGAGAGAGTAGAAGAACAGCAGCAGGGAAGAGATGAAGTAGTTACTTAATTAATCACAAATTTATTGAATGTTTACTGTGTGCCAGGAAGTATTGTGAACTTTGGAAATAAAAATTTCTGCCTTCATGATACATACACTTTATGGTATGGAGTTTAAAGTAAGGAAAGGGAGAAACAATAGATTTAAAAAAATAAAGTTTATAACACATTAGATACCTACTGGGGGAAAAACCAAATAGTGAAAGGAGTTAAGGGGAGCCTGTTGTCAGTTTCTTTGAGTTTAACAAAGTGATGAGGAAAGGTAGCACAAGGACATTGAGCAAAGATGTGAGGAAAGTGGATGATAGGAGCTCAAGAAAAGCATTATTTCCCCTTCAGGGCAAATAAAACAGCACATACAAAGGCCCTGGAGAAGGACTGCATCTGGCCTATTTAAGGAACAGCAAGAAGTTCAGGTAGACTGAGCAAGGGTAGAGGAGTGAAGAGGGAGAAGTAGTAGGGAAAGATCGGGTCATATTTATCCCTGAGAGACATTACAAGGAGAAAGAAGGGAGAAAAATGCTGATTAGATGTGAGAGTCATACAGATGGACAGGTCAAGAATCACTCCAAGGACGCCGGCCTTGGTTACTAGGAGTACAGGGTGTCATATGCTGAGACAAGGAACAAAAGAGGAGGGACAGATCTGTGCCGGGGAAGACATGGAAGAAAAGAAAGGAAGAAATCACGAGTTTTTTAGAAGATATTTCTATGGAGATGCCAGAAGTGCCCAGAAGTTAGAGGTGATATCTCAAAGAACAGATCAGGTTTAGGTTGCAGTTGGTAGATCGCCAACAGAGAGGGGAGTGTCGTTCAAGTTGTGGGAGGGAATGATGGATGACTAATAATAGTACATGTTAATAAATGGCTGTGGAAACAATACAGGAAATCGCTAAGGGGGTGTATTAGATTTTTTTCCTAGGAGAGAAACAAAGTTAAGTGATCTCAGATATTGAGGTTACTGTGAAGCTGTATAAATCAGAAGACATTCTCAAAAAACAGGCAGAACTCACGGAGCCTGAATGATCACCAGAGTATTATGACCAGGCTGTGTTTTCATCTTCCCAGAATAGGTGTCTTTAGAGTCATTAAGCTCTTTTGTATCCCTCCTTTAACTGTTTCTGATTTAGTAGTGTTCTCACTCTCACTCTCTCATCTCTGACCACGTTCCCCAAAAGAAACAATCTACTTTGTTTGATTACTTTCACCTATCATAGAGAATATCTGATCAGAACTCATTAGCCTGGGGACCTCTAAGGCCAACTCATTAATGCTGCCTTTGAATCAGGTGCCATTCGTTTCCAGAGAGTTGTGATCCAGCCATGCATGTCACCAAGCATGGGATGGAATATTAGGAGTCCCAAGGTGGGCTGTGGTCATAAAAGTGCTCTGGTCTTCCAGAAACAGAAACATCAGGGTCACATGGCATCAGAAAGCCAGAAGAAGAGAGAGTCTTAAGGAGAAAATGTTCACGAGGACAACCAAATGGTACAGAGAGAGTTAATAATAATAGTAATAAAAAATAATGACTATCATATTTTGACTGCTATGTGTCAAATGTTGTATTAAGTCTTTTACACAATTACCTTCCTTAGTTCTTACAATGTTCTCTGTAACTTTGTGTATGTGTGTGGATCACACTCTGGTCCTTGCGCTTGTTAGGCAGGCAGCAAGCAGAACCACTGAACTAAATCCCCAGCCCCTTTACAATGTTCTTGTGACACAGGTTTTCTAATATCATTTTGAAAAAAGTAAGGCATAGATAGGTAATTTGTCTACTATATCTGGTATGTGGTACAGTAGAAATTCAAAGCAAGGTCTGCTAGCCTCCAGAGATCTCTTATTGATTAAGATTACACTCCAACGTAGTGTATTGGTTGTGCATTTTGCATTGTTTTAGACACTCACATGGAGCTGAAATTCAGGAGAGGAAGACAAGCCATAAACAGGTAAGTAAGCAATAGAAGTTAATGTAGCAATGAAGGCCACATGGAATTAGACAAAATAATTAGACTATGAGTTGACTGAGGATGAGCGAGGACATGTTCTAGAAGAGTTGAGCTGAGTAAACGTCCCTTAGAAGGAGATATTTCAGCTAGGATTTAAGTAATGAGAAGAAACCAGCCATATCAAGATCTGAGGGAAAATATTTCAGGAAGAAAGTACAGCAAGTACAAGTGCTGATAAGAAATGCCTCTGGGTGTACAAGGAAATAAAAGCAGTCAGTAGGGAGGGGGAGAGAAACGAGAACTTGGAAGGCAGGAGTTAAATCAAATAGGTCTTAAGGAAGTGTGGTTCCTAACTACTGGAGAGTTTTAAGTAAAGAAATGATAGAACATGATTTAAATTGTTAAAAGACGAGTCTGATACTGAGTGCCAAATAAACAGTTGGAGAGAAGAAGCTAGTAAAAGCCTAGGTAAGGATGATGGTGGCAAGGGCAGGATATAATTGGAGAGACTGAGGAGTGGTTGGAGGACCAATGTTTCTTGCTGATACATTAGCTGTGGTGGGTGAAGAAAAAGGAGGCGATGAGGTTGTTCATTTTGATAAGGGTGATAATAGTATTATAAATATGTACTGAATGCACCCACATTTTATAGTCACAGACTGAAGTATTTAAAATGCCACAATGACTGTTATGTACTTCAGTAAACTACTTCAGAAAAAAAGGAACCCAGAGGGCCAGGGATTTAGCTCAGTGGTGCCACTGCCTGCCTCACAAGCACAAGGTCCCAAGTTTGATCCCCAGTACCAGAGAAGGAGGAGGAGGAGGAGGAGGAAGAGGAGGAGGAAGAGGAAGAGGAGGAAGAAGGGGAAGAAGAAAAAAAAAGCAACCCAGAAAACATCACCCTATGATGATGGATCTGGGTGTTCTGTGGGATTTTATAACTATTTGAATTGTGGGTTTGTGGGACAATCAGTCAGATACAACTGTGGAAGGAAATATAGGAAAGACTTGTGGAACAAAGTTCATTATACTCACAAGTGCTAAAGAGATATGAAGGCACAGCACTGCCATGAGGGAGGCCCGCACACCAGCTGGTCCCACCCAAGCAGGAGAGGGATCCAGGAGCACATTCCTTTATTTGTGGCAAGGGTGGGGCACAACAGGAAATATTACTGTGGTTACTTTCAATGTGACTGAGGCACGAAGCTGAAAGGGATATACAAGTAACTCTGGGAACCAGTTTAGGCTTATTGTTTAGGCATATTTGGGCACTTGTGACAAGAACCCACCCAGGTGTGAGAGAAGAGTCTACTGAGACAACGAAAGAAAATATTTGCATTATAATCAGATTCTGTTTTTCAATGTTTAATGTTTCATAAGCTTTGCATGGCTTTGGATTTTCAGTCTGAACCATGAGGTGAAGCCATTTACTGAAATAGGAAAGTTTGGGAGGAACAGGTCTGAGGATGAGGAGAATTATGGGGTTTGTCTAAGACTAGTTTGATATACCTATAGTGCATTCAAATGGTGACACCACATGGACATGTAGATGTTATATCTACAGCTCAGGGGAAGTAAGGCTGGTGTAGCAGAGATTTCTTGATCCCTACATGCTATTTACTTTCTTCTTCCTTAATAACAGAACAATAACATTTAGCTAGCTATATTGCTATGTGAAATAAAGACCACATTTATTTCCTTACCTTGTAGGTAGGTATAATCATGTGACCAAATTTTAGCCAATGAGATATAAATGGAAGTTCTGTGGAAAAACAACTATAATGGCTCCATTAAAAGGAATTAACCTAACTGAGAGTAAGGGTTCTGGTTGCCCCTCTTTTCTCCCATCTGCCTTCTAGAATATGGGTGATACGGCTACAGCTACAGCAGTCATCTTGAAATAATGACCTATCCTTAAAGATAGAAGACAAAGGGTAGGATAAACAAATGGGTAAAGAGAAGTTCCTAGACTCTCTGATGACTATCAGAAAAGGTGAATAATTGCAGGAATGAGAACCTTGGGAAGGAAGATAAAATAGAATCCAGAGTACACCAGAAAGATTACCTCCAACAAACAGTGATTGTGGGAGAACAGTTTTGGTACAATGGAGAAGTCAAAATCCAAACTACATGAGGCTAAGGAGTGAAATAGGGAACCAAAAATAACAAGTAAAACAAAATTACTGGTTCTCTCTAGGTAATACAAGATTTGTGAAGTTTTTTTTTTCTAGTCTTTATACATTTTGACTTGCAAATTTTCTGGAAGGAATACTTAACAGTATTATAATGAGAAAAAAAAAGTGAAGTCAGCAATTGCCTCAGAATTTGACTTATTCCCTTGGAATAGAAGTACAGCTAGAATAGCTAGACCCAAAAATGATCCTAGTTCGTGATGAAACCGTTTCTCTTTTTTAATCACTAGTCCCATCTTAACTAGGTACTAATAACGTCATGTGCTCCAGAAGGCTGCACTCATTGACTTGTTCAGTAGTATGATTGGCTCAGGCAGATTTATGAGTGGAATGAATGAGATATCACAAGCAGGCAAGGTTTGGAAGTTTAGGTAGATACACACTTCACACCACAGAGATGTCTACTGGCAGGCAGCCACCCCTCCTGGAGTCCAAGACTAGAACTCTTGGGGCCAGGACTGGCTTGTAAGAACAAAGTTAAACCCCAGCAGGGATCCCTATGTTGCTCCATTTAACAATGGCTTCACAATCAGGAAAGACTTCCAAGCTGCTAATCTTCAAGTGAGGTCTCACGTACTTACGCAGATGCACTCAGAGGACTGAGAAAAGATGACGCCTCTCATTCTACTTTGAACATGCTCCGCTTTCCAGACCATTCATCTGTCACCTGTTGTAAATTAAGGCATTACTTTATGAGCAGCACAATTATATTACTCTATTTTTGTCTGATTTTAAGGCACCAAGTTTTTTGGGTTTTGTTTTGTTTATGTTTTTGTTTTTGGTACCAGGGATTGAACTTTTGGGTCCTTGTGCTCAAGAGCCAGGGGGCAGAACCACTGAGCTAAATCTCTGGCCCCACCAAGTTTTTTTAATAGAGGTGTTTGAAATACAGCACATTTAAAATTAGCCCCTTAGTATTTCTTTGTGTTTTTGCAATTAATTGACTTTATTTTTTAGAACAGATTTAGAGTTACAGAAAATTGAGTAGATAAGGCAAAGTTCCCATATTCTTACCCCTACTCACCACAGTTTCTCCTAGTATTCACATCTTTTGTTAATGTGGTACATTTGTCACAATTGGTGAACCAATATTGGTACATTATTAGTAATTAAAGTCCAGGATCTACCTTAGAGTTTACTCTTTGTGTTGCACACTTCTATAGTTTTTTTTTTTTGGGGGGGTTGGTTTTTTGAGACAGGGTCTCACTATGTAGTAGAGACTGACTTGGAACTCACTATGTAGTCTAGGCTGGTCTCAAACTTGCAGTGATCCTCCTGCCTCAGCCTCCCCAGTGCAGGGATTACAGGCATGTGCCACCACGCTTGGCTCAGTTCTACAGTTTTGACAAATACAGAAGGTTATATATCCACCATCACAATATCATACACTATAGTTTTGCTACTCTAAAAATCTCCCATGTTTCATCTGTTCAACCTTCAAACCCTTGGAAACCATTGATTTTTAACTATCTCTATAGTTTTGCCTTTTCCGGAAAGTCATATGGGTGGAATTAAACACTATGTAGCCTTTCCAAACTGGCTTTCTTCACTCAGCAATACACATTTAATTTTTCTCCATGGCTTGTGGAGGCTTAATAGCTCATTTCTTTTTATTACTGACTAGCATACCATTGTCTGGATTTAACACAGCTTGCTTAGTTGAAAAACATTTTAGTTGTTTCTAATTGTTGGCAATTGTGCATAAAACTGCTAAAAACATTCATGTGCAGGTTTTCGTGCAGGTGTGTTTTCAACTTAATTTGGAAAATAACAAAGAGCACAACTACTGGATCACATGGTAAGATAATGCTGAGCTTTGTAGGAAATGCTGCGTTCCAAAGTGACCGTAGCATTTTGCATTCCCACAAACAACGAGCAAGAGTTTCTGTTGCTCCACATTCTCTATTTGGTGGTTTCAGTGTTTTGTGTTTTGTTATTCTAATAGGCATGCAGGGGTAGTTGTTGTTTTCTTTTGCAATTCCCTAATGATACATGATGTGAAACAACTTTTCATATACTTTTTTGCCACCTATCTTCTTTGGTTGATGTGTCTATTCAAGTTTTTGTCCCCTTTATAATGAAGTTGTTTTCTTATTGTTGAGCTCTAAAAGTTCTTTGTGTATTTTTAGACACAAGTCCTTTATCAGATATATAGTTTGTAAACATTTTCTCTCAGACTGTGTTTTGAATTTCCCTTCACTTAACATTGATTTAATATACTAAGCACTTCAAACTGCAAACAGCTCAAGGTTACCTCAACCTCCAAGAAAGTGGAGATGAAGTAGGTAGTGCAAATAAGAAGTTCTGGATTTGTTTGGCCAGGAGACATATAGGGCTCTTAGCCACTCAGATCAGTACTAATTGAGGAGTAAGAGGAAAAAAGAAATAGTAATATGGCCCTATCATACGCCAAACACCAGGCATTTTACATATATTATTCCACAGCCACCTTAAGAAAGCAGATCATATCCAGATAGGATGAACTCCATCAAACCTGTCAAGTATCAAATAAGTTAGACAAACTATCTAGGGTCTTATACCCATTTGGTGGCAAAATTGGAACTCAACTCCATGACACCAGTAGAATAGATATAAGGCTAATCTGTCTCAAAGAAGATTCCACAAGAGATGGACGACAGTGCCAAACCCCACACCCAAAAGGTGCTGAAGCTCAAGCTTATCCCAGCTGTGTGGAGATCTGAGAGGCTCTGCTGTCAGGCAGAGGGACTACCCATATTAAAATAATCCAGCAGGGCTGTTTGGTTTAAAGTAAGATCCCAAAAGACAGCTGGGGATATTGAATCTAATCCTTAAAAGAGAAAAACACAGGCAAAAATTAAGCGGAGTATTAAGATTCCAGATAAACAGGCTGAGGCCCAGCACAAGGGTGTAAACAGCGAGGGAACTGGATCGCAAATGAAGAAAGCCCACTGGGGCAGCCACTTAAGCAACACTGTGAGAGTTGAAGAGAGACTATAGCTGAGAGGATTCACCACAGGATCCTCAGCTCAGGAGAGCAAGGCCCACTTCTTCATCACTAGCTGGCAGGCTTTATTCTGTCTTATGAGGGACAAACCTGGGGGCTGTTCTTGGTTATGGTTTCAAATTAACTGTTCTCAGAGCCTGCTATTAAAAGGAACAGAAGGAAAGCTCAAAGAAGGCAGAAACTGTAAGCAGAAATTTAAGCTATAGGCCATGGCTCAAAAACTGAGCTGAGAGTCCAGTTATCAGAAGGGAGGACTCAGGGCTATTTACATGCCTGTGACAGTTCTGTCCTGGGATTCCTGAAGCCTCTCTGACATTAGGACCATCCCAGGGATGACCTAGGGCTTAGCCAAAAGGTGTTGCCAACTGGGCCCAGTTACAGAAATGGGCATTGTTTGGCTAGCACACTTGCAGAAGACTGGCAGCTGGAGTCCTCAGGGAAAGAAGGCATGGTCAACAGGCACTTTGGACAAATTAGATTCAATAACCTGAAATCCCAAACTCCTTTAGGATTCAGACACACTGTGTCCACTGCAATAGAAATGTTCAGGGTTATTTTGTTTTGGTACCAGGAATTGAACTTGGGACCTTGGGCTTCTGAGGCAGGCAGTAGCGCCACTGAGCTAAAGCCCTGGCCCTAGAAATGTTCTTGAAAAGCAATATATAACATGAAATTTTGTAACTTCATTGATACTAAAAGTGAGCTAGGGAAATTTGCTGTTTAAATGAAGTTATTATTTTTGTAAATCTGGTTTTAATCTGATTTCCTTCTATGAGAGAAATATATAAGTACATATCTCAAAAAAAGTAATAGTTGCTACTAGAACATCTAGATTTTAGCAAGGTTTAAATTTTTTTCTTAATAATATATTTGTTAAGCTAAAACATGCATTTCTAAACCAGTAGTTTCTACACCTGACTATACATAGAATTAAGCTAGGAGTTTTCTTTATACAAGTTCCTAGGCCTCACCACCTGAAGTTTTGTTCATTTGTGGGGCTTTTTTGTTTTGTTTTGTTCTTTTACATAGGTGAAGACAAAATAGGGTTTATAAATGATCTTGATTAAGGAAGGTACAGCACAGTGGAAACCTTCAAGAGTGTAGGGCCACCACTCGTCCAAGTGACGAGAATATAATTCACCCCACAGACATCAGGGGTGAATTACTTCTCAGTCACTACATCTTCAACTTCATCTGAATTAAATTTGGGAAAGCCCCTCTTCTTTTTTTTTCTTTCCGTACCAGGGATCGAACTTGGGTCCTTGCACTTATGAGGCAGGCAGTGGAACTACTGAGCTAAATCCCCAGCTGGACTCCTCTTCTTTAAGATATGGACTTTCTGGCAGCCAGGGAATTTGAATTTGGCCCTGTAGAAGGCTTCAATCATATGCTCCTTGTTCTGCAGTTTGGCCCAGATGGATGTGATGACTTGTCCAACATGAATCCTTGCCGCTGTGCCATGGGGCTTCCCAAATGCACACTGATACCTGTCTGGAGCCTCGATGGAGGACAGCATGAAATCAGAGATAAGAACATCCACTTGGAAAAACTTCTTTAAGGTCCCTTAGGGCGACCCATACAAACAATAGTCTGTGTACACAACTAAAGGAGTTGCTGTGTGAAGCCACTGTGCATCCACAAGTAAAGAAACTTACTTTGCTAGAGATTGAATTTCTGATTCAATGGAAACCATAGGAAGGCACCAAGGGCTCCCCAAAAGGATGATTTAGAATCCTTTGTGCAACCACAGACTGAGGGAGTAGGTGGCAATTAATCCAGAGAGCTGCTACCTCACTGGTGCCCCAGCCTATACCAAAAGAAAGAGATTTTCTGCTTCCTCTGAGATCAGTAAAGTTAGTTATTGTCTGATGAGGTGGTCTCTGAGACAAGGGACAGGAAACTGCTCTTTGGCTTGCTATGACAGCAGATCCTGGTCACAGCAGGTCCCTGGGCTGCAGCACAGGCCCTCAGGTACAGACAAGGAATGTTACTGTCCCCGGAGCTGGTGACCTTAATCTAGAATTCTGGGAGGGGGTTCATTCTCACTCATGTCATACCTAAAAGTTATTAGAAGGCAACTGAAATGGTCTTGTGGTAAAATAATGACTACCCACACTCCATGACATCCATGTCCTACTTCCAAAACTGTGAATATGTTAGGTAATGTGGAAAAACAGATGGTTGTCAGTTGGCTGACCTTGAGATGAGATTATCTTGGATTATCTGGTGGGTCCAGTGGAATCACAAGGGTGCTTAAAAGCAGAAGGGGAAAGGTGAGAGAGAGCCAGAGATAAAAGCATATGAAGGACTCAGTTCAACATTGCTAGAGACATGGAGCCATGAGCCAAGGAGAGTGGGTGGCCTCTAGAAACTGGAATGCATTGCTGCCAACACCCACATTTTAGCCCAGTGAAATCCATGCCAGAGTTCTGACCTCCAGAACTGTGAGATAATACATTTGTGTTGTTTTTAAACTACTAAATGAGATAAAAATGTTTACAGTAGAAATAAGGAACTAAAACAATTCATTAATACTTTTTTTTTTTTTAGAATGCAAAAAAAAAAAAAGGAGAATTTAAAAGCTCGACAGACTTCTCCTTTGCATTGCAGGGCCCTGCAAGTCATTGCCAATATTTTTCTTCTCTTCTCTTTAAAAAGACAAAGAAGAGCCTACATCTAATGAGAACAGCCTTCTTTATTGAGCTAAGTTTTTAACACAGTTAAAATAGGATTGTGGCAAGATCCAGGACCCATATTTTAAGAGTCTCCCCAGGTGTCTCTAGTATGCAGCCAGGTTTGCAAACCACTGGTCTAAAATTTCAGTTCTAGCCCACATAATTATGAGGTGGCTGCATACTTGGGGGATGAGTACTGGCAGATTATAATTAACCTGGGAGGACATAATACCTGGGGTGACCACGAGGATTGGGTCTGATGACACAACACTGTATGTGTGACCTGCATAATGCATAATGAGCGTGCTCATTAAATGTGAATGCTGTTCCAGGATGGGAAACAGGCAGAGGAGGGTGTTTGAATTAATTAATGAGGGTTGTTAGGATGGAAGACATTGATTCTAGGGATAGGTAACAGTAGGCTGAGGAAGGGGAGGGGAGTTACTTTGAATTGAGTGCAGTTCAGTGAAATCAAGTACAGAATAATGCATTCTCTAAGGAAATAGTGCATTAACAGGCAGGACCAGGGAAAATTGCAAAATCAAAAGATGATGCAGAAATAAGGCCAATCAGAGTAGGGCTTTACTCACATAGGCCCTGAAATTTAGGCTTCTGACAAAGTTTGGTATGTGATAAAGGTAATGATTTTTTATCATAGTAACACAATGCAAGCCAAAGTTTTATACTTCCATTTTTCCAACTTCTTTTTTAATGAATTGGGAACCTCAAAGAATAAGGCAAATGGCCCAGGCATCTCAAAGTCAAGAGTCAGCAGTGGATCACAAGATTTGATTGGTCCTGCAGTCTATGAAGCTAGCCTAAATATATAGCCATAGGACATTTTTGAAGGATACAGGAGGAACAGCAGTGCATCCAGTGAGCAGAGCTGGAGGAACTAAAATTCAGAGAGAATAGAATATTGACTTGTTTCCTGAACATAGTATTAATAGGTGCTTTTCTGTTTTTCCTTTTTTTTCTGCCAGTTATACATGTACATATATTTCTACAAAGCTTTTTATACAAAACAATATCACCCAACCCTTCCTCACCATTTTCACCACACTTTAACCCCATGTAGAAGATTTTTTTGTTATTGATCTCAGATCATTAACATAGTATACTTGAAAATCTATTCTATGATCTTTTTTCCAATTATGTCATTATCTGATTCCCCCAGCATAGATTAGAATTTGGTGTCTTTCCAACGCCTGGCCACACATACCCCACTCCTCAGACTTCTAATATTTATGCTGTAATGTTGACCAGAAGAATGAATATTTATGTTATTCTATGAAACACTAGCCATAGTTTAGCCACATAGTAAACCGTGATGACTTTTCTCTTCCTGCATACCTTTCTGTTGTCCCCGGAACTGTCTTTTTTGTTGTTTGTTTACTTCATTTTTTATGTATTTATGTTGGTTGGTTGTCTTTGTCTAGTCTCAAGACATTCAAAACCTTCAGGTGTTCTCATAATTTCACCAGTGTCTGAAAAAAAAAAAAAATCTCTCCCAGAGTCTTCCAAGAAGCTGCACTGAGACAGCACTCTCATCTTGGGATCTCCTTTCCCCATCATCTAGGGATTCTCCTGCTTACTTTCTAATTGAACCCTAATATCCTGTTTCTTAGTTAGCTCATTGTTTTGGCCCATGTCTGGAGGATTTCCTGAGGCAGGGGTAGGTGATGTGAACCTTGCTTGTCTGAAAATGTTTTAATCTGCTCTGAGACTTCATGGGTTGTTTGGGCTAGGTACAGAATTCTAAATTGGAAGTAACTTCCTTTGAGAGTTTTGAAGTTCATTAGCATCTGGCCTCTAGGGCTGTAGTTGAGAATCTGAAGCAATTCTGATTCACAATCCTTTATGCAGGGCTGTTTGCTCTTCCTTTTGGGGAGCTTGTGGCATCTTTAACTTTACTGTTCTGAGAGTGCCCGCTGGCGTGCCTTGGTTTGGGGTCTATTCTCCATCTTTGTGTGGGCATTCATTCAGAAATGCATACTCAGCAGTTGTAGGGAACATCTGAATTCTATGTTCTAATGACTTCCTCTCCTGTGGTTTCTCTGTTCTGTTTTTGGTGCTCTTATTTGCACACATTAGACCGCCTGATCGGGTCTCTCTCTCTCTCTCTCTCTGTCTCTCTCTCTCTCTTTTTTGGTACTGGGGAACAAACTCGGGATATTGTGCTTACAAGTCAGGCAGTGCAATCACTGGGTTAAATCCCGGCCCCTCTGGTCTCTTAATTTTCTTATCTTTCCTTTCATTTGTCTCTCTTATTTCTATTTTGTTCAAACTTCAGAGAGCTTTGCTGTCATTTTCTCTTACTGATTTTTTTTTTACTATTATGTTTCTAATTTCCAAGAGTTCTTATTTGTTTGCTGAATGTTTCTTTTTCCTACATAGTCTTCTTAATTTGATAGTTATATATCTTAGCTTTGAGGATATTAATCAGAGGGTATTTGATGTTTTCTTCAACCTACACAATCTCTTTTTCCTTTGGTCACTGTATTTCATATGAGAGGTTTTCCATAACAACTGAGAAACCTAGATTATCTATTCTTTTTTGTGCATAGGAGCTAAAAAGCTGAAGGGGAGTTCTGAACTTATAGGGACGCATTGATCGAAGGCTGGGCTATTTAGTTGGAGAACCCCTGTATTAGTATCTTAAAGTTTTTCCTCTTGAAGAAAACCAAAGTCCTCTGAAAGGCCTCTACCAGGCTCATAAAGCACATAATTCTGGTCATCCGCGTCGCAACGTTGGGACACAGTACTCTCTCCATTTCCAGGACAGCATCCAGACCTCAGCTCTGCCCAGTGCCCTCCCATCTGCAGACTTTGTGTTTTGAACTCGCTGGGGAGGGATTCTGGCCTGGCTCTGCAGAAAGGGAAAAGTTCTGAGAACCTAATGGTTTCCTAAACAGACTTTGACCCACTCCTGGTTTTAGCATATCCCACCTCATCCTTAGAGCTGCCCCATGCTGCCAATTCCTAAGCTTTTGGGGATTCTGGTTGATTTTTTAATTTCTCAATTGCTCTTTTAGGATTCAGTTTTCCTTCATCTGCACTATCATTGGCCACACTTCTTACTGTCCAACTTTCAAGGTTTTGTCTCTCTAGGAAGTTAGAAAAATGAAATCCTTTTCTTCCCTTTTCGCAGAAGAGACAAAATGTAAGTGTGCATGTGTGTGTGTGTTCTATCTTCTCTTTTACCTGGAAGTTGGGAGATTTACTTTTCATTCTTCATCTTTTTACACTGTTTTAATTTTTAACCAATATTTAATTGCTAGTTATTAATTATTGTGATTTTACTTTTCAAGTTAAGACAATCCAATCGATTTTCTTCAAAGAAGCTATAAAAATAGTACATAAGAACCATGAAATAATGATTATACTTATGACTTTAGGTGCTTCCCACACTCAGATCTCTGCAGTAGCTGCATGTGTGTGTGTGTGTATGTGTTTACAAAGGAGACAGCTGAGCCTACCTGGAAATATAATATGGGCATATTATATGGATATGCCTGATATGCCCAAAATGATGACACCAGACCAGTAAGGAGGAAACAAAGTGGTCAAAGTGAGTCATCATAAGAGGTATGAAATTTCTCTCATCATTTTTACCTCAGCCCAGAAAAGAATTTTAGTTTGGTAGGACACTTGAGTTTTCCTTCTCATGATGAGTTCTCTGAAGCTATTGTTTCCAACTCTTTCATTATCTTTCCTTCTGAGAAAAACATTTTTAACATACTCTCAAATATGTAAACATATTTGCAAGTTATACATGTCATAACAGTATCAACACAGTATAATATATTTAGGTAGGTGCAGTGGAAAATAACATTAGTTCTAATATTTTCCTTCAGTACTTCTTCAGTGCATCACCCTTCACACCAAGAAATTCTCTACCAGGATAAATCTGAGAACACTGAAGGAGGTTTTTTTTAAAAAAAAGACTCTAGCCGGGGATCTAGCTCAGCAGTTCGGTGGCCTGCCTTGCAAGCACAAGGACCCGAGTTCAATCCCCGGTACCAAAAAAATAAAATAAAATAAGGCTCTACCTGGTCATTCTGGGTCAGAACTTCTGCTGATAATGCCCTGGCTGGGTATTTTGAAAAACTCACCCTGCTGATTCCCGTAGGCACTTCTAGGTAAGAAATACAGCACTAAAGATATAAGAATTAGTGCCTATAAGAAACTATAAAGGTAGTCAAATGTCTACTAAATGCAAAGAGCAGGCAATTTCCTTCCCCTGTCCTTCCCCTAACTCTAACTCTACAATTTTTTTCCTTTGTCTTTTCACTACACTTTTTAACATAGTTTTAGTTTATTATTACAATAGTCATTATAGAAAATATACATTTATATATATCCTATCACTGATGTAGTTCAGTAGTAGAGCACTTCCAAGCATGTGCAAGACTATGGGCTGATCCTTAGCACTGGAAAACAAAAACAAAAACAAAAAAAACAATATATGTATACATGCATATACACACATAAGGAAAAAGAATAAAAACTTATCCATAATCCTACCATTCCAAGATGACAGTTTTTAATTCCATATATATATATATATATTATATATTATTATATATTATATATATATAATTCCATACATATATATATATATTACACGTAAACATATTGAAAAGTGTAAAAATTTTCACCAGATAATTACATGTATTTTCTGTGACAGTAAGAATGAAAACTCCAATACAGCGAGAAACCATGGTGAGAGAGTTGATCTGCAGTTACTAAAAAGCAACTGGTGATGTTAGAAGCCCCTTGAATCTAGCCAGACTGTCAGCCCTCTTGCCAATCACCTCTTCTGACATTCTGACCCTGCCCTGCATCTAGTCTAACTTCTGTTTACTTTCTTTTCCCTCCCTCTTTTGCTTCACCTTCTGCCCTTTCTCTTCACCAAAGCAACCATGGCCTTCAAGACAGGGTTAATATTTGACAGAATTACACTTCCTGCTAATTTGACAAGGGATGCATAATCAGGAAGCTGGAGAGACAGCTGCACCCTCCTTTGCAGTGGGGATTTTGTGAGCAAGCCCAGGCAAGAACCCTCTGTTCTTGATGACTATCTGTTATTTCCACTTGGGAGCCCAAATTAAAACTGCTTGTTTGCCTTAGAAGAAAGGTGTGGCTAGAAGCAGCCTAGGACGTTCAGGTAGTCAGAGAAGAATCATCTCAGGGAAATTGCCTTTCTTGAATTGAAACCAGAAGAGATAGAACTACAGTTTACATAAGGTGAGGCTAAGAAGGAGGTAGGTTTAAAAACCCAGAGTAAACCAGCTGCAACACTTCCACGTGGAGGGTAATTAAGTTCCCACTGCTGTTATAAAACTGGTTGCAGAAAACCAGTTCTTCGTGCCTTGCTGTAGGTGGCAAGCAACTTCTGAGTGCTGGTACCTCCTCAACTTGCTGACAAAGTATTTTCCATTTGTAGTAATGAATCCATTGGTAGCAAAGAAAGTTTCTAGACTTTGAAATTTCATTAGGTTAGCAAAAGAAAAGAAGCACTTCAAACCAGACTGGAGTCAAATTGTGTTTTCTAGAGACTGTATAAAATTGTTTTCCTTAAATGCAAATCATTGCCCCCAAACAAGTATGTTCTTGGAAATGAAACTGCCATTGGCATTACTGGCAAGGAAAGACTACAGTGGCCAGCTCTCTAATTGGACTCTGTAATGAACAAAGGTTCAAGAAAATGAGTAGAAAGTGACTCATTCTCTACCTCCACCCCAACACCAAACCACCTCCTCTAACCGTGGCAGCTTTTGATTATCAGCTGGAGTGGGGGTGTAGCACCTGGGCCTTGTAGCTGCTTCAAGGGACAGAAATTAAGTACTTTAACGGGAGTTTTAGTCACAGTGGGTGGGACCTTCCCTGTCATCCTGCCGATGCAAGAGCCAGAAAAGCTGATGATAGAGGAAGGTCCTGTATATACAACCTCTTTCTCTCTTTTCCCAGCAACAGCTACTTAATAAGCAGCTTAGCACACGTGCAAGGTCAGCAAGAAATTGAGAAATTGGGAGAAATATTTTGACACAAATATGTCCTGAAAGGATTTCATCTCTGGCCTATGGCAGAGTTGAAACAATCACAAAAATTTTGTTGGGGAAAAACTGGAAAATTCTTCCCCCTCCCTGAGGAAACTAATCTGTCCTGGTAGTGGCAGCTGAAGTTCCATCACCATTGACTCATTTCTTTGTGTATTGTGGGCGACCTGGCATATAAGAGGCCTGTATCAAAAGGCAAATACTTAGGCTGGCCAATGATTTTCACTGGCTTCAGAATTCTCCAGACAACTTTCACACACTCCCAGTGCCACACACACTTTATCCCCTTACTACAGCTATGACCTTTAGCCAGTAAATGGGTTCTCCAGTTCTCTGGTTTCCACCAATAACTTGTAGTAAAATTTTTATAGGTTACAAAATAATTTCCACTGTGAACAATTATTTGGCTGCCTTGCAACCAACCAGTGGAAAACTAGAAATAGGTGTTTGTGTGTGTGTGTGTGTGTGTGTGTGTGTGTGTGTGTGTGTGTTTTATAACATTGCAGTACTTTAAAGAGAAGTCAACACTGCCACTTTCCTTCCCCAGATTCTTGGTCTCTTCCTATATCCGTCTCTTCTCTACTTTCTCTATTATTACGCTTCCTTTCTCCTACTCCTCCTCTTGAAGAGACAAACTTATTAGAAATACAGTTTGTATATTTACTTTATCATTTTGTGCTTTATTTATATTATATAGGTTTAATATTTTACTTAAGGACGTAGTTATTTCAGTGTGTTGGCCTTTTTTAATAAGTGGACCAGTGGCTATGACAAGGAAAATAGGCCCTTACCTCTAGTCTCATGACAGTAAGAGTTAAGGAATCATTTATCAGTATCTAAGAGCCACTAGGTCACTTAGAAAGTATCAAAGGATAATAAGGGGTAAGTTGGAAGTTTGAAAAAAGCAAAACCAAAGACAAGATCACCTTACCTCCCTGTCTGGCAAAAGAACAAGCTAAAAGTTGGCCCCAGTCTGTTGCTCTAGTTAACAATCTACCATGGGAAAGCAATAAAGATCCCATAGGTTGCTTTCTGCTTATGCCCTACCTAGGATCTCTTCATGTGGGAGTGGTATATAGATTTCAGAACTTTTGTACAGAGTTGGAGTAAAGCACAGTGTGTCTCGCCTACCTTTTTCCACTTTAAGACATACTTGTAGGTAAAATCAAATGAAAATTAACACCAAGCATCCCAGAAAGGGTAAAGAAGCTACTGCAGGACTGCGAACAGCGCTCAGATTCTCCAGGTGTATAGGAATAGTAGTTTGAAGGACACAGTTACTTTTACTTTCAAGTTTCAGCTGGCCGAGTTCCCTTCTTCCCTTTGTGAGATGCTTCTAGGAGGGATCCCACAGGGTACCTCACCAGCCCTCAGTTCTGTTCAGCTGCTCAAAGCCCCCACCCCATGGAGGAGGCAAATGCAGAATTAACACTGCCTGACACTTATCTCCCCAGACTAGGGAGTGCTGGTCCTCTGGCCCTATACCACAACTGTCCAGGGACCAGCATGTGACAGAACCACAACTTCCGGCCACTGTGTCAGCTGTCTGCAGTTCCTCCTTTTTTCCTTTTTTTTTTTTTTTCAACTTTTCTCATTTCACAACAACGACCAAGAAGGCCTCAGTATCTGTGGATCTTGATGCCAAAATAAGCTTTAGTCAAGAGAAACTTCTCCATTCTCCAAAAGAAGTAGGTACAATATTTTATTTTACAAGTAGGGCATTTATTTTCTCTGATATAGAATATGTAATATGATTCCATAATATCCATTTTTGTTCTGTGCAGATATGGTAATAGAAAAATGATTCTGCCTGAGAAATAGATAGGGAACTTCATTATAAAGGAAGATCTAACCAAGCAGATGAACACCAAGACCCAAAATACAGCTCAGTTCTCTATGTGATTACTTTTTTTTTGTTCTGGTGCTGTTGAGATCAAACCTAGGACATTGCACATGCTGGGCACACTACCACTGACTGAGCTATAATCCTAATCCCATTTTGGTTTGTGTACCCTTTGTCAAAAAAGAAAGAAAGAAAGAAACAATGAAATCAACAAACTGTCTAACTCCTCTTCCCAACTTTCATAAGAACTTTTGTTTGCCCTGTCCTGCCCTTGCCACCTACAGAATTTAATAAGAAACTAAACATCTTTTAAAGCATGTAGTCATATACTCTATTACCTCAATGACAGGAAGAGCCCCCTTTTGTATAAATGACAGGGACTAACTCTTGCCACTTTCTTTCCCATAAGTTAACATCTAAGGACAGAATTTTGAAACAGTAGAAGAAAGGATGATTAAATATTGAGGCAATCATATGGTCCCATGAAAAAGTAGGACAAAACCCAGAGGAAGCAAGGATTTAATGTAAAAAGAATGCATAAAGTAATAAAGAAGAAAATGGGTCAATTTTTTTGAGTTTTTAGAGTAAGGAAGAACTTTCTAAGTATTATGTAAATCTAACAAGACTTAAAAGACAAAATTAAAAGGCAAATGACAAAATGGAATTGAGTGTTTACAACTTTTGTCGCTAAAGGGTAATTTCCTTCAGATAAAACAGAGTCCTAAAATTTAAGAAGAAATATATAAAAAAATGCAATAGTAAAGCATGCAAATAGTCCACAAAAAGGAAATATAAATAGCTCATGAACATATAAAAGATGTTCAACCTCACACATAATAAAAGGAAAAGAAATTTAAAATACAGTTATAGATAGTTCTTTGCCTACCAGTCTAACAAAGGCAAAAAGTGTGATAGGATACTTTATGGTCAAGGTTAAGAAGCATCTTCTCCATCGCTAGTAAGAGTAAAAATTGGTACAATATTGACAGAAGGCAATTTAAACAATATCTTTTGTTTTTGTTTTTGTTTTGTTTTGTTTGTTTGTTTGTTTGTTTTGAGATAGGGTCTCACTATGTAGTTGAGACTGACCTGGAACTCACTGTGTTGCCCAGGCTGGTCTCAACTCACAGTGATCCTCCTGCCTCTGCCTCCTGAGTGCTGGAATTATAGGTGTGTACCACCACACCAGGCTTTTAAACAATATCTTTTGTCTTTCAAATGCACATAACTTTGACCCACAATTCTACTTGTAGGATTTTGTCCTACAGATACACCCACATATATGCAAGAGGAAGTATGGACAAGGTCATTCCCAAGGGCTCTGTTGATTTGTGCATGGGTTACCATGCAGATGTAAAAGAGGCTAAAGAAGCTTTATACATACGGGTATGGAACAAAGTATTATTTCTCCTTCTGTGTCCATGTGTTTACTTATGTGCACATGCATTTAAAGATATTCTATGTATTTATATAGGTTTTGTATAATTTTCTGAAAATATGCCCCCAAATGTGTTGGTTTTTTCCTAGGAAAAAATATTGAATATCTGAGAGATGGTATCAGAGATTGAACCCAGAGTCTTTGTATTGAGCTACAGTCCCAGCCTTTTAAAAAAAGTTTTATTTTTAAATTTTGAGGCAGAGTGTCAGTATGTTGCTCCTCCTGTCTCAGTCTCCCAGGTGGCTGAGATGATAGATGCCACCATGCTTGGCTGTTGCAGGGTTGGGGAGATATTTTACCTCATATCCTTTATACCTTCTTCATTTTGAATAATGTAAATGCATTACCTTCTCAAAAATAAAGAATATTATAAAAAGAAAAAAACACAGAGCTCGAGTAAACTTTAAAAGGGTGAACAGAATGGTAAATCCCATGTTAGTTGCATTTCATATCAACTTAACAGCAAAAACAAAAAGCATGAGCAGGATTCCGGTGGGGAACTGAAGACAAAGTCTTTGGTGATCGTTTTCCACCATGCCTCTGTCTTGGGGCATGGTGCACTGATAAAGGTTTAACACCCAACTCTTCCCCCTGCTATAAAAATCTCCGATGGACATCATTTGCTATTTCTGTGGCATAAATATTCTCACCACTGACTATGGACTTGAGGCAAGATACATACATTGGGCTCTTGTGAGCCAGTGCAACCCAGCTGCAGTCTACCACTGACATCTGTCCGGTGCCTGAAACTGTAGCCTTGGGAAATATCCTCGATTGATGGACCCTTCGGGTCTCTTCTCCTTACTACCTACTTTTCCCTTGATAGCCATCCACTCTTCTCCCATTGTATAGAAACTTTGTAGTTTGGGAATGAATCTTACCTCTATGGGTGGCTCTTAATCAGTCTAACCCAACATTTGCGTTTCCCATTCATGCACAAAGATATTCACCCTTTGGGACAGCCAGGGATTGCTGAATTATCTGGAACCCTAGGTTGCTTACTTCAGCCATTCCAGTCTGCCAACTGAACAAGCATTATTTGTCAAAAAGGCCCTGGTTTAAAGGACTCACGGCATCCATTCCTCTCACTCGTGACAGACTCTGACTCTCAGCAGTAAGTCTCAGTGTGTGATGGTCTCCAGTCCTTCAGATTAGCTCAGACATGGACTCATGACACAATTCAGGCCAATGGGATAGGAAAGCAGGCTTTCCAGGGGCATCTGATATTTTTCTCAGCAATAGGAAGAGATGGTTTCTCTCTTCCTTATATGAAAATCAAGATCTGGAAACTGCTACAGCCATCTTGTTAAACTCTCTGAACATGGATCCCTCAAAGGAGGGAGGGCCATATAGATGGCCAAAGCCAAAGCATTCAGCCTGTTTCTGGATGTCCTATGCTGTAAAACAATATACATCTTTATTGTAGACAGTAATTTGATTATGATTTTCTTTCTTTCTTCTTCTTGCTGTTGAATCTTAGGTAAACTATTTTTAACCCTATTGTGTTTATTTGTTTCATGTGTCAACATGACTAGGATATGGTGCCCAATTATTTAATCAAATAGTTATGTGTTGTTGGGCAGATTTGGAAATGTGATTAACATCGCCTTAAAATTATTTAAATGAAGAAACTCAATTTTGTTAATATGAATAGCCTTCATCCAATCAGTTGGAAGGCTTTAAGAGTAGAACTAAAATTTCCCTGAGGAAGAAAATCTTCCTCTTGTGGATTGCAGCATCAGCACCCACTCAAGAGTTTCCAGCCTGCTGCTAGCCTGCTCAGTCAGTCCACAATCACCAAAAATCAGTCTCTACCAATCCCCCTCCCACACTCCA
Source organism: Fukomys damarensis (assembly GCF_012274545.1). Taxonomy (NCBI): domain Eukaryota; kingdom Metazoa; phylum Chordata; class Mammalia; order Rodentia; family Bathyergidae; genus Fukomys; species Fukomys damarensis. Next base: position 48,486,494 of record NW_022900950.1, on the reverse strand, counting down.
CCCCTTGAGCATGTAAATACTATTTCTCTGGTAGAACCCTAACCTCTGTTCCTCTTTTTTTCCCCTTTATAATACTTATGTCAATTTGGGGTCATATACTTTGCATGTATGTATATATTTGTCAGTATTCCCAGTTAGACTGTAGGCTTTATGTACACATGCGAGTAATTCCAAATCCTGGGTGAAGGTTATACACATGTGGAAGATGAGATGTATCATTAAATTGCTGTCTTTTAGAGATTTAACCATTTATACTCACTCTGAACTGTAGGATTTGTAATTTTGTATCACTATGTGTTGTTAGTACAAATATGTATTCAATAAATATGATAAGATTGAATTCTAGGAGTAGGAATAAATATTAAGACATAAAAAATTGAAAGAATGATAAACTCAGTAGTTCTTTGGCTAAATAACTTTTTTTTTAGTTTCCCTTTTTTCTGCAGATGACTTCAAAATTTGAGGAAATTTATCTATTACTTATACAGCAGCAGCAGGCAGAACTGTGAATTGCAGGTTCAGAACTGAGTTTGAACATAAAATATTGAATATGAAATATTCAAGCTTTGAGACCTCAGGCAGATGGTTCAGTCTCTGTGATCCTCAGTTTCATGTCTTTGGAATGAAGGCAATGATATCCCAGACTGGTATGAAGGTCAGAAGATAGATTTATAAGTTACCATTTCACTGTGAGGTTAGGACATGGGGATTATAATAAGGTCTTCACCTCAAATTTGGGAATAGGAAACACTGCTCCAAGAGCCATGCTGTTGATGAACACATAAAGCACAGTGAGGTGACCAGCAAAACACCAGTAAGTAAAACACCTAAAAGATATGATAACTAGCAGAGGATTGGGCAGAGGTAAAGTCTAGAAAAAGTATTCAGAGACCTCGAGGCTGTCCCTCTAAAACTCTGTCCCATTAGTTCCCAAAATTCGGTCATTTTACGTCATTCTAATCACAAGAATATATCAATTTAGCTGCCAGATCTTAATGGTCTCTTCCACTTTTGAAGCAGATTCCTGGCTCTTTTGTTTAGAATTCACGTTGACCAAAACCTCTTTGTCCTGCCCACAACGAAGTCTCTGTTCAGGTCCACCTGGCCAGCAGCTCTCCCAAAATACAGCCCACTCAAACATATGTGTTCTCTATTATTCTAGGGGTTAGGCAGGACAATCTGACCCAGATAGGGGAGGAAATAACTGTCAGAGTTGTATCTAATTCATAGCTCTAATTAAAGGAAATAAAGTCAAACAGAGCATGAGAAGAAATCATCCAAGAGCTGTAAAATTGTTAAAGCTCCCACATCACTATGGGAAGTCACCCTTGTGATCCTTGCCTTCAAAGCCAAACTAACCTCATAGAACACTATCAGGAAGTCAGGGCAGCCACTTCATGTTTCTTTACTTCCAACTCTGTCTGCTCCTAAAAGGACTTAAGGCAAGTGGTCATCCTACTTGACTATTAATAAAATAAAAATGGTGAAAATAAGAGGTTTCCTCAGGATCACATAGCTTTTTAAAGAAGTCCAGAGATCAAACTTTGGCTTGCTTAGCCCAAGTTCAAAGTTCTTGTCAAAGAACAAAACTGAAGATGAGAAAGGAAGGACATTGTAAACAGAAGGTTGAGCCCAAAAGACTGGGGATGATCTTAGATTAAAATTGAAGTTCCACAGGCTACAATTCAGTTCTATGCTTTTGTAATTTCCTTATTTCTGTCTCTTGAATTACTTTAGGTTTTTTTTTATTTGTAATACATAGCATGACAATTATAAAAGAGGAAGGCTTTTATTCTAGCCATCACAGAGTAGTTTATATTGATTGAATCCTTCCACTGAAAATGACTATAACAAGCAGACAAAATATGTAACATAGTCATCTGAAGGCACTGGAAAGTGGCCAATGCAGATGACCCCTAACAGAAGGTAGTCACATCTTGACAAATGTTACATTTATCCCGGACCAATTCATAGGCAGGAAAGAGGACAGGCAGCATTGGGCTGAGGGACAGGGTGGAACTAAAGTGACTGAAATTTGGGGATAAAAATCCCAGAGCACAGAGAATTTAGAGAAGTGAACCCAGAAAGCTACATGCAATCTCTCTTTGAGATATATGCCAACTCCTAAGCTGAACAAGCACAGAGACTGCAAAAAAACAAAAGGAGGACAGCAGCTAAGAGGCCACAGATCTGTGCAAAGACTTTTGCAACCGTGTAGTACTGAAAAGCTAGTAACACAAGATCTACCTAGATGGACCAAAATACCTACCGTCAGATCCCCAAAACTACTTAATGCTCAATAATAGATGTAAAAGTAGAATGAAACAATCTTAATAAAGCTTAAAACCAACCTTGACGGGATTAAAGTAATTCACTTGCATCCTGTCTGCTTTATTTTTAGGAAGGACACAAAATAATCCTGAACCCCTAAAAGCTAATAATCAATATGCTAAAATAAGAGAAAAAGGAAGTAGTAAAAAAAACTTGATTTCCTCAAGAAAAAGCAAATAAAAGTTTAATAAAGAACAGAAATGAAAACAAATAACAATGCCAGGCATGGTGGCACACACTTGTAATCCCAGCACTTGGGAGGCTGAGGCAGGAGGATCGCTGTGAATTCGAGACCATCCTGGACTACATAGTGAGTTCCAGGTCAGTCTCAACTACATA